>NC_044988.1:75126025-75789761 GCF_008728515.1 Papio anubis | reverse complement strand
GACAATGCCTTGTGTTCTCAACTCCAATTCTGGAATTCTTCCCTTGTACCATTACATGTACCCAACAGCCTCAACCTGGATGGGTTTTGATCACCAAAATGTGAGATACATATGATAAAGCTAAACTGCCAGGAATAGGGTTTGGCAGATCTGGTCTGTGCTAGCTAAGACCAGACAGCACAGAAGTGAACTAGTGCCTACTTCCTTTCTTCAGGCTGTGCCACAGCCATGCTGGCCAAGAAATGGGAAGCAACACACTTCTTAGGCCTCAGGCAGTAGAAAGGACCTAGGCAAGTGTCATCCACTCACTTGCACTCATTATAAAATATGGTAGTAACTGATGTATGCATGGCCTCATTGCTTCAAGAGTTGGAATCTGCTTGGGACCGAGGTGTAAGAGACCTAGGTCCTCATCCCAACTATGCTGCTTACATGCTGTGAGGCCTTAGACAATACACTTCCCTTTCTGTTTCTCAGAGTTCCCATTTGTGATAGGCAGAATAATGGTCTCCAAAGATGCCCATATCCCAGTCACTGGAATGTATTAATGCATTACCTTACACAACACAAGGGACTTTGCAGATGTGATTTAAAAGATGGGGAGATTATCCAGGTGTGCTCAATTTAATCTCATGGGCCCTTAAAAACAGAGAAACTTTCTCAGCTGTGAAGGGGAATGTGACTATGGAAGATGTGACTATGAAAGAATGGCCAGAGAGATGGAATGTTGCTGGCTTTGCAGAAGGAGGAAGGAGCCATAGGCCAAGGAATGCGGGTGGCCTGTAGACTCTGGAAAGAACAAGAAAACAGTTGAACCTTGGAGCCTCTGGAGAAGAATGCAGCTGTGCTGACACCTTTATGTTAACGCATTTAGACTCAAGTTGGATTTCTGACCTACAGAACTATAATATATTTGTATTCTTTTAAATAGCTTCATAGTCATTTGTTACAGCATCAAGAGAAATCTAATACACCATATTCAACTCTGAAAGTAATAATAAGTTACTTTAACAGTCAATTATTTAAGGGATCTGCTCTTCAACCACTGGCACGCTCTTGGTTCAGGTGTCACCATCTCTCATCTTCCCTCGGTCTGTCTGCCTTTACTCCCCTATGCATCTTCCACACTAGTACTGGAAAAGTCAGTCTTAAGTATGTTTCTGATCCCACTACCACTTTCTTAAAATCCTTTAGTAATTTATTATTTTCTAGACTGCTGATCTCATATGTGTTTTAGGAGGACGTGATGTCAGGAATGCAGTGGAAAATAAGTAAAAATGAAGCTATCCCTCCCAGTAACAGTTATATACACATAGATACAGAAACACGTATTGTAATTTCCAGAGGTTTGTGGATCCCTTGAAGTTCATTCATGGACTCAAATACAAGACACTTTGATCACAAAGATAAAATATGAATTCCTTCACTGGAAGTGATAAGGACTTTGCCTGCTTCTTCCCAATATCCCTCTCAACTCCCATCATACCCTATGCCACATCAAACTCCTTCCACCTGTCCAAATGTGCCAAGCTGGTTTAGGTCTCAATGTTGTTCTATCTGGCAGAATAATTCTCCCCTTTCCACTCTCATTGCTTAAAAGGCAAACAGCCATTAATTTTTCAGGCTTATCTTAAAAGCCTATGCTTTTCATGACAGCCCTCCTACTCTTTTCCCACCTACCCCACAGGTATGACAGTACACACCTTCCTTCATGACCCCACGGCACTTTGCCCAAAGTCTAGCCAGCCCAGTCTTTCACCTGTGCTCACCTGTTCAACCTCTTCTCAACTAGATGGCGTGCACTGGATTTGGAAGGGAAAGGGACAGAGACCACACCCCACTCTTGTGTTCCTACCACCAAACATGGCTCACACTAAGAACACAAAGCGTGGCTGGGTGCAGTGGCTCATGCCTGTAATCCTAGCACTTTGAAAGGCCAAGGTCGGTGGATCACCAGAGGCCAGGAGTTCAAGACCAGCCTGGCTAACATGGCAAAACTAAAATATACTAAATATGCTAAAATATACTAAATATACAAGTATACTAAAAATATAAAAATTGGCCAGGTGTGGTGGCTCATGCCTGTAATTCTAGCACTTTGGGAGGCCAAGGTGGGCAGATTACTTGAGGACAGCAGTTTGAAACCAGCCTGGCAAATATGGTGAAACCTAGTCTATACTAAAAATACAAAAAAATTAGCCATGCATGGCGATGGGAGCCTGTAATTGCAGCTACTCGGGAGGCTGAGGCAGGAGAATCCCTTGAACTTGGGAGGTGGAGGTTGCAGTGAGCCCAGATGGTTCCACTGCACTCTAGCCTAGGGGACAGAGCAAGACTCTGTCCCTCCCCCTGCCCCGCATAAAACCAAACCATACAAAAATTAGCAGGGTGTTTTGGCACATGCCTCTACTCCCAGCTACTTGGGAGGCTGAGGCAGGAGAATCCCTTGAACCCAGGAGGTGGAGGTTGCAGTGAGTGGAAGTAGCACCACTTCACTCCAGCAGTGACAGAGCGAGACTCTGTCTCAAAAAAAAAAAAGAACACAAAGCATGATTGAGTGGATGACTGACTCTGAAATCGACACTTACATTAGGATGTTTGTTTAATTTACTCATTTTTTTTCTCTTTGCAATGCATCGCTTTGCTTTACAAGCCACCTAGCTTTATTGTTTCCTAAGTATTTGTCTTGCTGAACAAAGCCATTTAATTTCAGCAAGGGTCTGTAGCGGATGGGAATCCATTTGCTGCTCTTTGAGTTTTTTCATTCAGAGTAACTAATACCCATCTTGACCAATATTGTACAGTTTGTTCTCAATTCACAGCTCCTCACTGAGGATTATCTCCCCATTGACCAAAGTGTCTATTTTCTGCCAGAAACAGATCTATTATCTGGAACACAACACTGTGCTCTAGATTATAAAATCATTATGCATTAACAGTGTCAGTTCCATTTGAGGATCTAAAAATGTGGCATCAAGAACACTGAGCTATCAGCTCAGTGTTGATAGGTCTGGGTCTGGTCTAGATGGACTTAGATCACATACATTTTTTCAGCTTCAATTTCCTCATTTGTACAATGGAGGAATTTGGACTCAATCACTGTAAGGACTTTCTGGATTGAAATTATATCAGCTATAAGGTCATATAGTTTCCTAATCCTCACCATATGCTTACTAGCCTAATATAGTTTTTCTACTAGCAATTAGGATACTAAAGTTCTGAAAGGGATGCATTCAGAACACCAGAGAAAAGTTTAAATGTTTGTACCTAAATCACTCATTACGTAGTCATTCAACATGTATTTTCTGAGAATCTGTTATATGACTGGCACCCCACTAGGAGAAGAGAATCCAAAACTGAATAGGAGGAGATCCTTGCCTTCATGGGGCTGACAGTCTACTGTGGGAGTCAGTTACATAAACAAACACCCTGCAGTGAGATAAACAGCATGTCAGAGGGAAGTCCCAGGGTCTTTGGGAGTAGAAGAGAAAGTCACTAACTGCTTGAACTAATGACAGGGTCTGCTGTTTACCAACACTTTAACATGAAAAACTCCTGATTGTCACAACCCCCATGAGGCAGAGAAGAAGTTTTATTGCCTTCCTAAATTAGGAAACTGAAGGTGAAAAGTAGAGTGACTTCATAGAGCCTACAGGGCTGTTGAAGGCAGGCCTAAGGAATGCAAAAGAGCTCCTTGGGTGCTGGTTCTGTGTCTGCTCCCTCACACCGAATTGCTGCCTCTCTTAGATCCATAGACCCAATCCTCAGACAAGTTGTAACACAACAGAAATTCACCTGGGGTTCACCACATGCCTTGATAGATAAGACCAGGCCTCATGTACCTTTGCATTGAGGAGTTCTAGTGGGATCTAAGTAGACTCCACCAGAATTTAACTGAGTGAAGACATTTGTGGTGGGCTGGTGACAATTTGCAAGAGTAATTTGAAGGCCCGAGAGGTACATGTGCTGGTGAGGAGGGCAATTAGGAGAGGGTAGGGTTTGTTGCAGAGATTGATCCTTCAACACCTACCATGAACAATCACCAGAGCCTGGCACAGGAAGGTTAAAGGAGGTATTTTCAGTTAGAATTTCATGAAATTTCTTTCAGTACTAAGTCACAAAGTGTGGTAAAGATCACTGTGGAGTAAGATGTTCTCCTTACTTTTATGGGGAAACCAATAGCTTTGGCATGCTGTGGGCTCCCTTAGAAAGCTCAAGAGAGACATGCCACCCCAGTAGAGGATGCTACTGTTCAGGACCAGCTATGCCCATGTTGTCTTGCAGCATCACTCAATGGTGGGCTTGGGAGGGAGAAGATACAGCTGCTCCTTGAGTTATGATAGGGTTACATCCCAATAAACGCATCATAATTTGAAAATGTCGTAAGGTGAAAATGTATTTAATACACTCAACCTACTGAACATCATAGCTTAGCCTAGCTTACCTTAAATGTGCTCAGAACACGTACATTAGCCTACAGTTGAGCATAGTCATCTGGCCACACAGTATACTGAAGAGTGTCAATTGTCTACCCTTGTGATTGCATGGTTGACAGGGAGCTACACAAGAGTGTATTTTACTGCATATCATTACCCCTGGAAAACATCACAATTCAAAATTCAAAGTATGAATTCGACTGATGCATATTGCTTTTGCACCATTGTAAAGTAAAAAATAAATCGTAAATCAAACCAGTCTAAGTCAGAGACTATCTGTACTTCTCACAAGGTAGCAAGTGGAGGAGGTCTTGTGAAAACATTCCACTTCAATGAGCCAGCTTAAGACACATTCATGAGTCCCTGTGATGTATCACCTGGGATGCCAAGAACAGGGTAGAATTTGTTGGTGAGTAAAGCTCAGTGAAACATGAGTTACATTTGCATCCTCAGCATCTACCTTCAACCTGGCACACAGCAAGAGCTCAATGAATGTCTTTTCAACTTAAGGGAGGTACCTTTTCAGCATTGCCCCAACCCCCACCTGACCACAGGTCACTCCACTCACACCTCCTGGTGGCTTTTCCCTATAACTGGTAGCTCTGCACTTTAACCCTTTTCAGTTTCATCTACTCCCCTCCTCTTTCAGGTCTCAGGAGTCTCACCCTCTTTATGTATCAGTTTAGAACTTGGAATTCAAAAGATGTTTGAGCCATAGGATTTAATTTTGAATACAGTAAATGCATGATGATTAATCTTATTCTGACTTATGGAGTTGAAATATCCCAAGTGCTAATGGCACAACCTAACTTTGTCTTCTTTATGTCTTCGATAATCTTCCTTGCTTCCTAAAGTAGCAAACACAGAAAACATGTACAGTTGTCAGAAGCAGATACCATTTGAGATTTGAACAATTACCTAGAGGAGGTCACTGAACATAAGAATAACAAGAGGACCTGAGGACTTACTGCCATTCACTTTTTTAATAGACATTTATTGAGCCTCAGTTGTGCAGCAGGTCATCTGCTGTAATACTTGGTTGTATTTACTGATTTTCCTGTTGTTGTCCCACCTCCCCCATGTCTATTCCTTGTGAGTTCATTAGGGACTCTGTACCTGCAAAACCTTCCCACAGCACTAGTAGTGATTCAGTCTTAACTTCTCTAATTCAGAAGTGACCAAACTTCTGGAAAGCTCTTCAGATGTTTAGTGAGCCTCCAATTGTCCTTTTGTAATCAGAGCTGTGAATACTATAATTCACAAAGTATGAGACAATTACTTCAGAAAGTATTTCAGTTCCTCTTCTGCATTTAGTCTAAGAATTTTGTTTTACTCTCTTTGTCCCTCATTTGAGGTTCTAAGGATTAAAGAGTAAATGATTGCTACTTAAAGAAAACTGGGCTCTTTTCATCTTACTTACCTCTGACCTAATAAGTCTAACAACTCATATAAACAACTATTGATTGAATTTGTCCACTGATAGGAATCATGACCTAAGCTAGGGGCATCAAAACCTAGAGACAAGCAACTTGGATATGAATTCCAGTTCTGCCACTTAACAGCTGGGTGACAATGAGCAATTTACTTAAATGTTTCATGCCTCATTTTTCTCAATCATAAACTCAGGAAGATAATAAAAGTGTGCAGACTTGAGTTCATATATGGAAAGCTATTAGCACAGCCACAGTAGTAACTCCTATATAGGCTTGCTATAGCAGTAGTTATAGTAGAACTACTAATAGACGATGTAGAAATACTGGTAAAATAAGACATACATTTACACACTAATAATACAAAATAAAAAATGAGAACTCATGGAAACAGAGAGTAGAATGTTTGTTACCAGAGGCTTGGAAGCGTAGTGAGGTGAGGGTAGGAAATGGGGATGCTTAGTGGGTACAAAAATATAGTTAGATACAGTGAATAAGATCTAATAGTTGATAGCATCACAGGGTGACTACAGTCAGCATTGATTTATCGTACATTTTAGAACAACAAAAGGAGTACAGTTGGAATGTTCATAACAAAAAGACATAATGAATGCTTGAGGTGATAGAAACCTCATTTGCCTAATGTGATTATTACACAGTATATGCCTATATTAAAATTTCTCATGTATTCCATTAATATATATACCTACTATATCCCCATAAAAATTAAAAATTAATTTTTTGAATGAAATGATTCATACCTGATACAAACTAAATTTTAGCCTGCTCAGAAGTATTCATTGCTGTGTGGCAATTTCTCCACAGAGAGCGATGTCAAAGTTCCCCATCTCCCTTCACTAGACTTCCATGCCTTCCAAGCAATCTTCCAAGGACTAATTCAACTTTCCAGGTACCTCAATACTGGAAAGGTGGTGTGGTAAGTAGAGAACAGAATGATCCTGGCCACAGGGAAGTGGGAAATTGACATTTCAAAATCAATCTTGTGTGAATTATTATTAGCATGTCACTGGAAGTCTCTCCTCTCCAGGAGTATGGATAAGGTCATGTTCTGGACCTCCAAGACTGTGGACCTAAGACTTCAGATCATGGTGAATTTATGGAAATTGACTCTCCTGAAGATTCGTTGTCAACCTTGCCTGGAGACATTGCTTCTGCTTCATGATGTGCTATGCCTCTTCATTGCAGTCAGACTTTAACAGGCCATGCTTTAGCCGTAGTGGAATCTCTAAGTACTGCAATCCACAATGAAATAATACCTTTGCATGGAAGACATGTTCAGGAAGTAGGACTGGAAGCTCTGTAAAATTAGAATCTGTGTCTGTCTTATATACCTAGCACAGTGCCAGGCATGTAGTAGCGATCAGTATTTGTCATACAATTTTATGCACTCCCAACAATCTTAAAGCCTTCCGGGAAGAATGAGCTTATCCTCCTTTCACAAATAATATAAGCAAAATTTAATTAAACAATCTATGCATCCTAATTTGCTGCATACAAATTATTTACACTGAAAACCCATTTAAACTCTCATTCTGCTAAAAAAAATACATAAATAAAGACCCTCCTTTTCACATGTCGCATTTCTAACACTTTCAAATAATTTTAATCTACCACTAGTAGTGGAGAAGGTCACAAAATTTCTCATTCCACAAAGGCAATGTAAAAGAAAGGAAAGCTAGATAGTACATTCAGAATGAGGGATATTCTGATGTCTATTTTGAGGAGAAGGTCAACTCAAGGTTAAAAGACAATGTAAAGAATTGCCAAAAATGAGAGACTATACTTCTTGCACTTTAGGGATTATGGCAAAAGTCTGACCTGCTTGAGATGCCCTTAGAAGTCTGGGACCTCTGGTTCAGATGATCAAGTGCAGTGTTCAGTTAAAAGATGCCATTTTTGCAACACAAACCACAAAGCAGCTACCCACATTCATTATCGAGTCCCAGACGCCATCTGGGAAAACGAGCGAGAGCAACCACCAATAGTATTGGGCAGATTTTCTATTTCAAGAATTTCTGCTTATATCTTTATTCTTTCTTTAGACATTAAAACATATATATTTTTAAAGTTTTTTTCTTGGAGTTTTTTTGGCACTTCTTTAGTTAAATTCCAAAGTTTCCATTTGGATTTCTCATTAATCAGAAAATTGTACAGAACTATGTGCGTGGGGGCTTGTGTTTATATTTAGGTGCCTGTTTGGGTTTTGTTTGTTTTTGGACATCTTGTAGTTGTTAACTTCTAATTTTATCGCATAATGGTTAGTAAATTTGGCCTATAAAATTAGCTTTTTGAAATTTGTTAATTTTTTAGTTGTGGCCTTGTTGATGGACAAAGTTTATGACTGCTGGACGTGTTTCAAAGTGATGTAGAATCTCTGTTTATTGAGTACCAAGTTTTCTATATGTTAGGTGAAATCTATTGATATATTATTAAAATTAATATCTTCTTCTATTTTCTATCTGTTTAATTTTTGTTTCTGAGAGGTTTGTTCAAGCTCTCAAAAATAATTTTTTTCTTTCAGTTTTTTGTGATTATTCTCTCAATTTTGAGTCAACTATTTTTAACTATTTTTTACATGTATAACGGTCTATTTTTGGTTGCATTTATCAATAGTATATATCATCATTTCTTTCAATTATTTTTCCCTTGAATCTTATTTTTATACTTTATTTTTACATTTACATAATGATACTTATTTATGGGGTCCATGGTGATGTTTCAATACATATAAGTATAGCAATCAGAGCAGGGTAATTAACATATCCATCAGCTCAAACATTTATAATTTCTTTGTGTTGGGAATATTCAATATATTTGAATATCTCCTTGATTCTAATATAAATATTATTGTTAAATTCATCTGACAGTGGTATAGCACACTATAACTTATCTCTCCTGTTAAGTTGGATTTTGTATCCTTTAACAAATCTCTCCATATTCCTCCCTTTCCCCTGCCCTTCCCAGCCTCTAGTATCTTCTATTTTACTTTTTACTTCTACGAGGTTAATTTATTTCGGTTCCACATATGAGTGAGAACATGTAGTATTTAACTTTCTGTTCCTAGCTTATTTCACTTACTATCATGTCCTCACTTTCAAAAGTGTTGCCAGGATTTCATTCTTTTTTTGTGGCTGAATAGTATTTCATTGTATATACAGCACATTTTCTTTATCCATTCATCTGATATCGGACACCTAGGTTGATTCCATGTCTTGGCTATTGTGAATAGTGCTGCAAGAAACATGAAACACAGATGTCTCTTCAGTATACTGATTTCCTCTCCTCTGGGTAATGCGTGGCAGTGGGATTGCTGGATCATACAGTTGTTCTATTTGTAGTTTTTTGTGGAACCTTCATACCGCTATCCATAGTGGCTGTGCTGTTTACATTCCCACCAAGAGAGTATAGGAGTTCCCTTTTCTCTGTATCCTCATCAGCATTTGTTAATTTTTGTCTTTTTGATAATAGCCACCCTACCTGGGATGAAATGATACCTCTTATTTTATGTGATATTAATACAATTATGTCTTCTTTAAGTTTGTTAACCATTTATAACCAAGTATTTTCACTCCTTTATTTTAGTAAAAAGATTGTTCTGTCACTTGAAAATAGCAGATGATTAGATTTTTAAAATACAATCTGAGAGTCTGTTTCATATAGGTGAGTTTAACCCATTTATGTTGATGGTCCTTACCAACTTTGGGCTTATTCCTGCATCATAGTTTGTGTTTTCAATTTACCATGCTTTCTGATTGCTTCTGTCTCCCTCCAATTTATGCCTTCACTTGTCTTTATTGAGTTTTCTTTCTTTCTAAAAGATAGATTATTAGTCATGAAATCTGTGACTAAAACACCAAAAGTAATGGCAACAAAAGCCAAAATTGACAAATGGGATCTAATTAAGCTAAAGAGCTTCTGCACAGTGAAAGAAACTATCATCAGAGTGGACAGACAACCTACAGAATGGGAGAAAATTTTTTCAAACTATCCATCTGACAAAGGGCTAATATCCACAATCTACAAGGAACTTAAATTTACAAGAAAAAAACAAACAGGCCGGGCGTGTTGGTTCACGTCTGTAATCCCAGCACTTTGGGAGGCTGAGGTGGGCAGATCACGTGATCAGGAGATCAAGACCATCCTGGCTAACATGGCGAAATGCCGCCTCTACTAAAAATACAAAAAATTAGCTGGATGTGGTGGCGGGTGCCTTTAGTCCCAGCTACTCGGGAGGCTGAGGCAGGAGAATGGCGTGAACCTGGGTGGCAGAGCTTGCAGTGAGCTGAGCTAATGCCACTGTACTCCAGCCTGGGCAACAGAGCAAGATCATCTCAAAAACAAACAAAACAAAACAAAACAAAACAAAAACCAACCCCAACAAAAAATGGGCAAAGGATATGAACGGACACTTCTCAAAAGAAGACATCGGCCAGGCGCGGTGGCTCACACCTGTAATCCCAGCACTATGGAAGGCTGAGATAGGTGGATCATGAGGTCAGGAGTTCGAGACAAGCCTGGCCAAGATAGTGAAACCTCATCTCTACCAAAAAAAAAAAAAAAAAAAAAAACGAAACATTAGCTGGGCGTGGTGGCAGGTGCCTGTAATCCCAGCTACTCAGGAGGCTGAGGCAGAGAATTGCTTGAAACCAGGAGGCAGAGGTTGCAGTGAGCCGAGATCACGCCACTGCCTGGGCACCAGAGTGACACTCCATCTCAACAAACAAACAAACAAACAAACAAACAAACAAAAACCCCAGACATTTATGCGGCCAAGAAACATATGAAAAAAAGCTCATTATCACTGGTCATTAGAGAAATACAAATCAAAACGACAATGAGATACCGTCTCCCACCAGTTAGAATGGCGATTATTAAAAAGACAGGAAACGACAGGTGCTGGAAAGAATGTGGAAAAATGGGAACGCTTTTACACTGTTGGTGGGAGTGTAAATTAGTTCAACCATTGTGGAAGACAGTGTGACGATTCCTCAAAGACCTAGAACCAGAAATACCATTTGACCCAACAATCCCACTACTGGGTATATACCCAAAGGATTATAAATTATTCTACTATAAGGACACATGCCCATGTATGTTTATTGCAGCGCTATTCACAATAGCAAAGTGTCGGAACCAACTCAAATGCCCATCAGTGATAGACTAGATAAAGAAAATGTGGCATATATACCCCATGGAATGCTATGCAGCAATAGAAAAGGATGAGTTCACATCCTTTGCAGAGACATGGATGAAGCTGGAAACCATCAGCCTCAGCAAACTAACACAGGAACAGAAAACCAAACACCACATGTTCTCACTCATAAGTGGGAGCTGAATAGTTAGAGAACATGGACACAGGGAAGGAAACATCACACACCGGGGCCTGTCAGGGGTTGGGGGATAGGGGAGGGACAGCATTAGGAGAAATACCTAATGTACATGATGGGTTGATGGGTGCAGCAAATCACCATGGCACATGCATACCTACATAACAAACCTGACCGTTCTGCACATGAATCCCAGAACTTAAAGTATAATAATAATAATAATAAATAGATTCTATTTGAAAGGTTTTCATCTATGTCTTCCAGTAGTTACCATTACATTTTAACAGCCTTATAATTTATTCATAAATTTTACCCATTTGAAGTGTACAATTAAATAGTTTTTAGTATATTTACAGTTATATGACCATCCCCATAATCTAAATTCAAAACAGAAGGGAAATGGTTTTCCCCTGGAGTCGGTCTGCTTGGCGGCCTGGGCTGGCGTGCCAGTGCCTGTCAGTGGTGCGTTCCTCTCAACATCTAGCCACCCGTGGATTCATCTGCTAATGTGCTCCTCTTGATGTCCAGTTGCTTGTGTGTGCCTGCTAGGGTCTCGGGTTTTTTTTATAGGCACAGGATGGGGGTGTGGCAGGCCAGGGTGGTCTTGGGAAATGCAACATTTGGACAGGAAAACAAAAATACCTGTCCTCACCCAGGTCCGTGGGGGTGGAGCCCTAGCCAGGGACCACTTCCTCTTCTAAGCAGCACTTCTCTTCCCCTAGACGCTGCTGTGGGTTCAGAGCCCCACAGCCTGCCTGTCTGTATGCTCCACTAGAGGTCTGAGCAATGGGGCACTGAAGAAGTGAGCCACACCCCCATTGCATGCCCTGTGAGGGGGACAAGGAAACCTTTCTTATTTCACAGGTTTGTTACAGAGATAAGCGTGTACCCTGTGTGTGTGCGTTTGCTGCACAGATCATCCCATCACCAAGGTATTAACACTAGCACCCATTAGCTATTCTTCCCGATGCTCTCGCATCACCCCCACTCCCACAGGCCCCAGTGTGTGCTGTTCCCCCTCTTCAAGTGTCCATGTATTCTTATAATTCACCTCCCACTTGTGAGAATATGTGGTGTTTGGTTTTCTGTTACTGCCTTTGTTTGCCGAGGGTAATGACTTCCAACTCCATCCATGTATCTGCAAAAGACATGATCTTGTTCCTTTTTATGGCTGCATAGTATTCCATGGTGTATATGTACCACATTTTCTTTATCCAGTCTGTCACTGATGGGCATTTAGTTTGATTCTATATCTTTGCTACTGTGAATAGTGCTGCAATGAATATATGGGCTTGCATGTGTTTTTATAATAGAATGATGTATATTCCTTTGGGTATATACCCAGTAATGGAATTCTAGGTCAAACAGTATTTCTGCCACTAGATCTTTGAGAAATTGCCACACTGTCTTCCACAATAGCTAAACTAATTTACACTCCCACCAACAGGGTAAAAGTGTTCTGAAGCACAAATTTTAAAATCTAATGAAGTGCAAGCCTTATCAATTGTCTTCTTTTTTGATTGTGCTTTTGATATCATAGCTAAGAAATTGTTGCCTAACCTAAGGTCATGGAGATTTATTCCTGTTTTCTTCCAAGAGTTTAAAAGTTTTAATTCTTACATTTAAGTCTTTGATCCAATTTGAGTTCATTTTTGTATATTGTTTAATGTAGGGCATCTACAATTTTTTTGCATAAGGATATCCAATTTTCTAAGAACCATTTAATAAAAAGGCTATTCTTTTAAGGCTATTGAATTGTCCTCTACTCTTCCATTGAAAATCAACTGGCCATAAATGTTGGGTTATATTTTTGGCCTCTCAACTTATTCCATTGATTTATGCCCATACTTGTGCCAATACCACATTGTCTTGATTACTACTACAACTTTTTAGTAAGTTTTGAGACCACAAAGTGTGAGTCCTTTAATTTTGCTCATTTCCAAGATTGTTCTCACTATTCTGAATTCCTTATATTTCCATATGAACTTTAGGATCAACTTCCTGATTTCTTAGTTCACTAATATTTGGATAGGGATGGTTTTGAATCAGTAGATCAATTTGGAAAGTATTGCCATCCTAATGATATTAATATTTCCAATCCATAAAAATTGGGTATCTATTTTTGTAGATTTTCTTTAATTTCTTTCAATAATGTTTTTTAGCTTTCCAGTGTATGTCTTACATTTCCATTATTAAGTTTATTCCCAAGTACTGTATTATTTATGATGCTATTATAAATGAAATAATTTTCTTATTTTTATTTTCAGTTTAGTTTACTAGCTATAGAAATACAATTTTTCTGTTGATCTTATATCCTACCACTTTGTCAAAATTCTAATCAGTTCTAATAGTTTTGTTTAGTGGATTCCTCAGGATTTTCTTATATGCAAGATCTTATCACTGACAATAGACATAGTTTGATTTCTTTCTTTTCCAATCATATGCCATTTTTTTCTTTTGCTTGCCTGGTTGTCCTGGCTAGAACCTCCTGTATAATGCTGAACACAAGTGGCAAGAGCAGCCATTTTTGTCTTGTTCCTGATCTTCTTAGGTATAAATAAAAAGAGTCTCACTATTAAGTAGGATGTTAGCTGTTGGCCTTTCATAGATACTCTTGATCTGATTGAGAACATTCCTTTATTTTTTTAGTGCTTTTTATCATGAAAGGGTGTTAGATTTTGCCAAATGCTTTTCTGCATATGTTGATTTGTCATGTAATTTTTTTCATTGTTTTATTAATGTGATCCATTAAGTTGATATTTGGATATAAACCCACCTTGCATTGTTAGGATAGACACCACTTGGTCAGGGTGTGTAATTCTTTATATATCTTGCTGGATTCAGTTTGCTATTCTTTGGGGGATTTTTTTGAAAATTGTTGCATTCATATTTGCGAGGAACGTTGATCTATAGTTTTCTTGTGATGCTTCTGTCTAGTTTTGTATTATGCATTGAATTTTTAACATCTACTTAAACGTATTTTAACATGTTTTTCTAAGAACTGCTATAATATCTATATTTAGCTTTTCTGCAAACAAAACAAACATTAATATATTTTTCCATTCTGCTCTCCCTATCAATTCTTCAATTCATATACCAACCTATAGCCTACACTGAAACAATAATTTTTTTTTTTTTTTGAGACAGTCTCATATCATTGCCCAGACTGGAGTGCAGTGGTGCAATCTCGGCTCACTGCAATCTCCACCTCCTGGGTTCAAGCAATTCTCCTGGCTTAGCCTCCTGAGTAGCTAGGATTACAGGCATGCACCACTACACCCGGCTAATTTTTGTATTTTTAGTAGAGACAAGGTTTCACCATGTTGGCCAGGCTGGTCTTGAACTCCTGACCTCAAGTGATCTGCCCGCCTCAGCCTCCCAAAGTGCTGGGATTACAGGCGTGAGCCACTGCGCTCAGCCTAAAACAGTAATTTCTTATTTCTTGGACTCATCATTGCTTCATGCATCTCACCTTCTACTTCCTGATTTTTTCTCCTTCCTGTAGAATATCCTCTAGTTATTTTTTTCTTTCAGAGAATGTGGGTTATATATTTTCTGAGATCACGTATCTCTAGAAATATCTTCTTTTTGTCTTTAATCACCAGTGAAATTTTGGCTGGTCACAGAACTCTTGGCTTGAAGTAATTTCCATCTAGAACTTTTCATTTTTCATATAGCTTAAGCAATGGCTGATGATAATCTGACTCTTCTTCCTTTGTAGGTGAAGTTTCTTTTCTTTATCTGGATGATTTTCTGACTTTCTTTCCCCATTGGGATCCTGAAATTTCTATGTGCAGGCTTTCTTAATTCTTGCTGAGTATTTTCAATCTATGAAATGTCTTTCCTTAGTTCTGGGAACTTTTATTATTTATTTAAGGATTCATTTCTTCCAGAACACCTAGTAGACGGATGTTAAAATGTGGAATTTTTTTTCTATAATTCTTAACCTTTCTTTAGCTATCCTAATCTCTTCATTCGTTTCTGCCACATTCTGTGAGAATTCCTGGCCTCAATCTTCCAGCCCACTAGTTCCCTTGTCACTTGTGTCCATTCTACCACATAAGTGGTCTGTTGGATGTTTTTCTTTACATTCATCAACTAAATTTGTAATGAATGAGCTCTAGTTGATGTTGCATCACTACAAATCCTTTTAGCTTTAACGGTGTGATTTTAACTTCATTTATCCTAGAGACATGTTCTGCTTCCTCGCACCCTTCTGATTCACCAGGTAGAGGTTGTGAATTTGAGTCTGCTATTTCTTTTTCATAGTGTTGGCTTTCTTCAAATTATTTGGTGAGGGTGGGTTGTGTATGTACCTTTGCAGCTGAGTTTCTCTGTTTGGCTCTGCAATCTTTGTTCCTGCAGTCTGTTTGAGGGAGGAGTGAGCACACTTCCTAGATTGTACTCACCCTTTTCGCTGAGATCTGGGGAGTGGTGGGACCTGCATTTGAATAGCTTTGTGTGGTGACTTGTGTGCCCACTGTGGATGCTCTCCTTTCTCCTGGGTTTTGCCAGCTACCTGTGGTCTTGCCTTATCTCCCTAATCCAAATTCCTGCAAAATCACTGCGCCTGGAGACAAGCACCCCTGTAGTAGCCTGTTGCCCTAAGGGGAGGAATGGGGTCAGAATGGTACAACCCCATTGCATCAGCTCAGTCACCTCCTCTGGGTCTCCTCCTCTTCTCTGGATCTGCCCTTTCTGGGCAAGTAAACTTTTTCAATAGAACTTCTTCGGTGCTTTTTGGGTTATAGTTTCCCTTTCACACCAATCTCACCTGCTTTCTGCTTTTAAAGAATTCTTTGTTGCTTTTGAACCCAACTGGGGCCTCACTTCTTGGTTTAGGAACTCAATTTGGAATTTTTTTCTTTCATATTTTTTCCTATAATGTTTAGAGATTTGGTATGGCAGAGGAGGCTGTAGCAAAGTTGAGACTGTCATCTTGTAACAAAAGTTAGGGGCCCTTTATTGGAACACAGAGTTCTGTGGCCACCATCATCCTCCTTGTTCAGCTGAATCCTCTGATTGAGAGAAAGGGACAGAGCAAGGGAGATGAACTCGGAGAGCTATTTGAGACTCATTTGAGGAAGGGGCATCTCTTAAGTAGCCCAGGGCTGCCTATTCTATTTACATGCCCTGTAATGACAGGTGCCACCTGCAGCAAAGGAACAAAGAGGGTATTTTTCAGAAGTATGGGACAGAATCAGAAGCTCAGCTATAGACAAACCCCAGCTGGCTCCTTTTACCCCATCAATAAAAGGCCCTGTGCTTGCACTGTGGCTCCATTATCCCCTGCAGCATCAAAGCCAGGACAGGCTTCTCCTATCTCGGATGCTGACTGCAGCTCTTCAGCTGAGCTCTGCTTCCTGGTGCACACGCAGCTGCACACACTCCACATGCTCTTTGAGTGTCTTCTTATTCTCTCTTCAGACTCACCAAAGGCAGCAAGACATTTCTTCCAAATGAGTTGCTTCAAAGCTGCTAAAGTGTTTGAATTTTCAGCTTGCCACATTATTCTTTTTCTTTAACCTCTATCTTTACTGTTAGATATGCCAAAACAATTATTAATAAACATTCATTGAGAAGATGCTATGTGCAAATCCCCTGGATAAAGAAAAGGTCAGGAAATCCATGGTATTCCCAGAGAATCATCCGACGTATCCCTGAAGGAGGAAAGTCCACAAATGAAGTGGACACCTATAATTTTGTTTGTCCAAAACCATTTCCCATCTTCTGGTAACAGCAGTCCATCTTCCTTTGAGGAACTATTCCTTGACTCTGTGCGGTTTTGGAGATCCAGCAATCCTAGAGCCTTACCTTAGTCATGTTACCCAGGCCTGCTCAAGCATGTACTCCACAGTGATGACCAGGAGTTAGTCCTGGAGGCATTCATGTGACAAGCAGGCCAATCCGAGCCCTTCCCTGGGATTAATATATGCTGAAGCAGTATTAGGTACTGAATGTGTCCCCCTCCCTCAAATTCTGATGATGCATTCTGACCCTAAATGTGATGGTAATTGCACAAGGGGTCCTTGAGAGACAGGTCGTGAGGGCGGAGCCCTCCAGATGGTATTAGTGCCCTTATAAGAAGAGGCCATAGAGCTTGCCTGCTGTTTCTACCACATGAGGATACAAGGAGAAGTTAACAATCTACAACTGGGAAGAGGGCCCTCACCAGAACCAGACCATGCTGGCACCCTGATCTGGGCCTTCCCAGACTCCAGAACTGTTGAGAAATAAACTTCTGTCATTTAAGGCACCCCATCCATGGCACTTTGTTACATCAGCCAGAACTAGGGCAAACAGTGAGAAAACAATTCCTTCCTCTGAGTCCCTTCAGCTGCGATGATGTAAGCCTGAAGTTGCGTCTGCACATGCCACCTTCTTCTCCTACCCACTTCCCAAGGAAGACGCTCCTCCATCAGAGAGAAAATGAGACCAACATCAGGGAAGAAAAGACAAGGGAGACAGAGAGAGAGAGAAAGATCTGACGACACCATGTGAGGTCCTGCAGCCACTGATATCTCTTACCTTGTGACACCTGCTCTCTATTCAAGTATGCCTTGTATTCTAAATATTCTACACCTGTGTCTTCTATGCATCTTTGCGCATGGTTTATAACACAGAGAAAGCTTTTAGCTCCTTCTGTTGTTTTCCTCCTGGGAAATGCTTAATCAGCGCCTGAGGACTAGCCCAGATATCCTGAGTTCCTCCACATACAGTTAGAATCTCTGCCCCTGCCCCCAGCCAGAGCACTTTGGGCACGCTTCTAGTATGGCCTTGTGTATTAGTCCATCCTCACACTGCTAATAAAGACATACTCGATACTGGGTAATTTATAAAGGAAAAGAGGTTTAATGGACTCACAGTTCCACATGGCTGGGGAGGCCTCACAGTCATGGCAGAAGGTGAAAGAGGAGCAAAGTCACATCCTACATGGTGGCAGGCAGGAGAGCATGTGCAGGGGAACTGCCCTTTATAAAACCATCAGACCTCGTGAGACTTATTCACTACCACGAAAACAGTATGGGGGAAACTGCCTCCATGATTCAATTATCTCCACCTGGCCCCTCCCTTGACATGTGGGGATTATTACAATTCAAGGTGAGATTTGAGTGGAGACACAGCCAAACCATACCACTTCATGATAACTGTTTCTACTATTTTTTTACATCATACTGTGCATGCCTTGAGGGCAGGGGCTGCGTCTGATTCATCCCTAAATCTAAATCTGGCATCCCTATCTGGTGCCTCAGACAGGTCTAGGCACAAGGTAGAGTGTCTCAGTCCCTATGTGCTACTAGAACTTTCTCATGAGAGGAATGTGGGGGGAATGTGTGGGAATAGGAAGGTGATTCTTCTAGGAAGAGGGCTTGCACCTGCCATCAACCACCCCACCACTGTCTCTTGAATCTTTCCTTTGCCAGAGGGTCTCTGACTCATATGGTGAGTGAAGACTGAATTCCCTCTTAAGGGACAGCAGGAAGGGGGTTTAGGGAACTCTTGTATGTCATCTGAGGTGCTTGGATTCTATAGAGTAACTGGGGGCCACTAAAGGATTCTAATCAGGGGCATCTAAATTATGCTCAGGTGATTTAGAAAGACCATCAGACTTCAGTGTGGAGACTGGACTGGTAACAAATTGAGGCTGAAGACTATAAAGATAGTAGGGCAGCTAAAGGGGATACTTTGGTCAAGGAGAGAGGGAATAAAGACTTGGACAGTGCCATGGGCTTAGAGAAAAAGAGACAGTGGCCCTTCTTATCATCCTGCCTCCCTTGTTCCCTTCAGCTGAGCTGCCGAGACCTCCACCCTGGTGGCCTTCCGCCCTGGCTTCTCTCGTTCTTCTCTGTCTTGTCTATAAACCCCATAATGGCTCTAAATCATGAGAGAATGATGCTTTCTCCTTGCCCCACAGAATCCTTGGGAGTTACATCTTTGTCAGCACTTCTGCTTCCAGCTCCCATCGGATCAGTTAATGTTTCTTTTATGAAGCGAGGACACCTGATTTCTCTCAGTGTAGGGCTTAAGACTGCCTTGTCAGCACTGTCTCCCTGGCCATATCAAATAGTCAGAGGAAGAAGGCAACAAAACCAGTGATCAGATTCTAAGACAATGATGCCAGGGCTGCACACTGGGCGAGTGGAGTGAAATGAAACAAAAGGGTCCCGTAATGCTAGGATGATAGAGTTACACACTCAGAAGGGGCTGCCTTTTCTGGCAGGGTGGGAAAAGCTGAGCACTATCTGCCAGTCATTTGACCATCTAGTTAAGCCTTTTCCCTTGTCTAAGTTTCAGTTTCTCATCTGTAAGGTGGCAGTGGTCTTTGAAGGCCTATTCCAGGCTCGACTAGTCCAGACTAAGGGATGTAAGGGGTCTCTTCCTTGTTACCACCTGCGGTGGTCCCAAGAGTTAAAGCAGTCCTCACTCTACTTGGTACATTTATATAATCATTCATTTATGAAATAAATTAATCATTCATTCCTTTATTCATTTATCCATGAAATAGCCACTCAGTCCCTACTCTTTGCCAAGTCCTATGCTCAATGCTATGAACACAGATATAAATGAGAGGTGTTCTGGCTGTTAAGAGTCTACAATCCAGAGAGAGAGCCAGAAATGTAAATGGATAATCACCACAAAGTGACAAAGTCAGGAGAAAGTGCAGAGAGTACAGAGGGCAGAGCCATTGCTAAAGGATTTTGTTGTTTTCATCCTCAAAGCATCTGGCATTTTTCCTGGAACAGAGGTTAGGTCCTCAATGAATGAAGTAAAATTTTAGCTGGGCCTATGAATGAGTGAAAGTTTCCCAGGTAGGCAAGGTGAGGGAAACTCTATGCATCCAGACCTGTAAGCATAAAAGGACTTGTCTATCTGGGAAAAAAATGAGCAATTCTAAATTCCTGGGGTTCAGGACACTGCAAAGTCCTATTAGGAGGTAAGGCTGGAGAATCAGATGCAGGGAGAGTTGTTTTAGGTCCAAGAATTTGGGCTTTATCCAGGGAAATGAGGGATCATTGAAGGTGCATCACAGCAACTTTTGAAAGGTTGTCCTAGGCTCAATGTGAGTGGATTGGGGCAGGTCATGTCTTAGATAGGGAGGCCTGTTAGGGATGTTTATCAGGGTAATGCTACTCAAGCTCAAGGCCAGTTGGGAAGAACAGGGCATCTCCAAATCTGGATTCTTTTCCATCTCAACAGAAAAGATTGGGTCATTGACTCCTGAAGATCCTGATGAAGGAGAGGTGGACTATTTGAGGAGCATGTTCACCTAAGCAGTGCCCCTACAGATGGCATATATCAGGAAGACAACTGACATCTAGTCAGAGACCCAAGGAAACAAGAAAGCACTAACCATTTGAAATTCCTGGCTCATCTTTCCCCAACATCTCCTAACCTAGGCCTGTCTGATTAACAGAAATCACCTTTATTGCTATATTAAATGTAAAAGTCCAGAGAGCATTTTGGCTAAAAGCGAATCAGAGCAGTCAGATACTGCCAGCCTCACGGAGAAGCACAGATTTGTTTAATCTCCTCATTGTTTGGGGTGGAGAGCTGAAGACCACAGCCCAGGAAAGATTTGGCCAAGGTCCCTCAGCAAGTTTGTACCTGCAGGTAGATCAGAACCAGGGTCTCCTGACACTCAGGACACTGGTTTCCCAGTGTGACCCAAGGCTTCTGGCTGTATCTACCAAAGGAAGAGTTAAAGCAATTGTGCCTTAGTAAGCACAGGTGGTCAGGCTCTCAGAGAAGATGAAGCCAGAATTTCCCGAGGCTCAGCCAACCAAAGCTTTTCCATTGTGCTGACTCATTTCCTATAAGTAAGGTCACTTGGCTGTTTAAAAATCTTGCATGTCCACAGGGGAAGCTCAAAGTGTTTAGAGTGGCATCCAAGGCCTTTCATCTCTGAGTCCTTACTTAGGCTCCGTACTCATCTCTCACTCTAGCCTAGATGTAACCTGGGCAGTATACCAATGGTTCTCAACCTCCCCTTGGAAGTTTTTAAAAATATATGTGTTGATACTCAGACAGTTCCTCTAGAGATTTTGAGGGGTGGATCTCTGCCACCTGTATGTTTTAAATCTCCTATGATTCTAATGTGCAGCTAGAGTGGAGAACCATTATTCACCCGCAGCTAACTACTTCCTATTATCCATAGTATTATCCATATGTACCTTGCGCTCTCTGAGACTTTGCACATGGCTTCCTTATTCTGCCTTGTCCCACTTTTCCACATACTCTCCCCTGCTAACTTGGATCTCTCTTTTTGCTTTGGGCCTTTGAACATACCACCATCATAGCATTTGGAAACCTTTGCTTATGTATCCTTCAGTCACCCTAAGGAGACTGTGAACTCTGCAAGATGCTGTTCTACCTATCATTTCTTCATTGTCAACATCACAGGACCTGACAAATAGTAAGTGCTTAGGAAATAACAGTGATCTGAATAAGACTTTCTGAATGCCAGAGTGGCCTCTGTTCAGAAAGCTTCCCACCTTCCTAGAGTAGTGAGTCATGGGGCAGAGCTTTTGAGAGATCCCTAGGGTACTGTGTTCTAGTGATTGGTCTATCTTCTGTTTCCAAGGAAGGGAAATCATCAAAAAATTTCTACTCACCCGCAACTGAAAATGGGAGGCTAATCTCTCTTTTGTGTAGCTGGGCAACCCCATAACTAAAACAGGGAGGTGAGAATATTTAGAGCCAGAGAGACCTTGGTAGAAACCTGTGGCCCTAGCTGTATGACTTGCATGACAAGTTAGTGGAAGTGTGTAAGCCTTCATGAAATAATGTATAAAGAGTTCAGGCCGGGCGCGGTGGCTCACGCCTGTAATCCCAACACTTTGGGAGGCCAAGGCGGGAGGATCATGAGATCAGAAGATCAAGACCATCCTGGCTAACACAGTGAAACCCCATCTCTACTAAAAATACAAAAAAATTAGCTAGGTGTGGTGGTGGGTGCCTGTAGTCCCAGCTACTCAGGGGGCTGAGGCAGGAGAATGGCATGAACCCAGTGTGGTGAGCCAAGATCGCACCACTGCACTCCAGCCTGGGTGACAGAGCAAGGCTCCGTCTCAAAAAAAAAAAAAAAAAAAAAAAAAAAGAAAAGAAAAGAGTTCAGCACATTGCCTACCACATACTGAGTTCTTTATAGGTGTCAATTTTCTTTCTTCCAGAAGAACTGGTTTCAGAATCCCCCAATGTTTCTTTCAACTGTCTTCTCCTAAATGCACTCATTCTCTGTTATCTTTCTCACTCTCTCTCCTACCTATTCTCCCTACTTCTCTTTCCCCTGACCCTTTCCTTTTTTCTGTCTCCTTCACACTTTCTTACTCTGTATGCCAACTGGTTCTTTTTGGATTCCTATTTGGAGAAGGAATGAATTCCTCTGGCACCCTTTCTTTCCATGTGTCATTTTAGAGACAAGATGAGCACACCCAGCAGGATTCACGGAAGTTGGGAGGAAAGTCTAATACCAACTTTTGCTACTGTACAGTGCCAGAGCAATGAGGGCCTGGTTTCTCTATGCTGGGACAGGAGGCAGGGAAGGAGAGAAGTAAACCTCTGACCTAAATTCTGCACAGTGTGTTTTTATTACCGAATAATCCATGCTCGTGCCACTGGTCTGCATACCACCAGTTAATGGAAACCTCATGTTCTACTGATCTGGGATGCCTCATGGTTAACCCTTGCAGGGCCAGCTATGCACCCAGGCCAAAGGAAATCCTTTCCAGAAAGAAGCTGGGTTATCAGACATGCAGGCACTGCCTCACATGTTGAAGAAAACCACCATGGGGTGTGGTTAATGATAAAAGCTGGAATGTGACAGGCAGGCACTCATCTGGACCTGTCTGCAGAACTACTCATGAAATGCCCTGTGGCATTTGGGTACCCTCATCACCCAGAGCCTGAGCTACCCCTGGATTCGTGGAACTGGCTGCTCCTGGCTTGCTGTCCACTCTCCTAGAGCTCTGTTTCATCCAGTAGAAAGATCTGAGGAGTCTTCCCACAGACCCAGCCAGGAACAGTAGGAATACACGATGGAAGGAGGTCACTGCATTGCAATACAGTGTGTGCTGTGGATTCACACAAGGGATGTGGGAACTCCAAGGAGAAAACCATTAACTGTGCCTAGAGGTGTCAGGAATGGCATCCAGAAAAGGGGATATTTGATCTTGAAGGTCTTGATGAACAAAGATATGTTTTTAAAACCAGGCAAATAAAGAGAAAGGCCAATTAATCCTATGCAGACAAAGCAATGTGTGCAAGGTCTTTCTCATCCAGACAAGGAGGTAAGAGAGTGATGACATGGTTAAGGCCTGGCCATGGGGTTGCACTGCCTTCTAATCTCAGCCTTCCTGAGTTGTGACTCAGTTTTACATCCTCTATGCTCTTGTTTCCTCATCTGTAAACTGAGGGCCATAATAGTATCTACCTCAGAGATTGCTCTGAAGATTAAATGATGAAATGCATAAAGCTTTTAACCCTGTTCCTGGCATTTTAAAGGCCTGGATAAATGTCAGCTATTACCATCAGGGAATAAATGACAGTTTGGAAGGGTTAGAACACATGTTTGGGAACAATGGAAAGACCCAATGTTAGTCAGGGGCCAGATGGTGAAGGAACTAGAATCTGTACTGAGGATTTGGACTTAATCCTCTGGGACATGGGAAATCACTGAAGGTTAATTCATTCAAATATGATCCTCCGGATGGTTTCCCTTCTTGGAAGATCTTCCCCAGAAAGCCTTTTTACCTTCCCATCAGAAATCTAAACTGTCCTGGTGATGTCCATCTCCCTCCGAAAAGAAACACCATCCCCATGTGGCTCAGCCCATACTCACTACACTGGTTACCACCATCAGACCTCCTCATTGTGACACTTTAGCCCTGGGGTATCAGATTCAAGAGCCTGCACTTGGATATTTCTTTGCATCACTGCCAATGAATGTCCATGATCACAAAACGAGTAGGAACCGGGTCTGGACCTCCCCAAAGTTCTGTGCCCCAAAGCAAAGTTTGTAAAACAATGTCTCCTTGTCCTAGTTAGGATGAGTTGCTTGGCATCTGAAAACCTCTGGAAATTTGCCACAAAGTGGTGATGCATCCTGCAAGTAACGCTGATGGGATTTGAGCAGCAGTTTGCCAATGGAGGCTGCCGGTCTGTTTGTGGGGTTATCAGGGTAATGGATCCTGGCATTCTGCTCGCAACGTCTTTACAAACGTCACTTTCACTTTATTGTACATTAACCCCAATCTCTTCACAAGCTCCAAAATAAAACTTCTTTGCAAACAACCAAGGTCCATCTGCTGTGCTGTTAAAAATACCCCAGCATGAAAATACAGAAGCATTAGATGCACCCATGATTAGAAAGCTTACAGTAGACTCACCTGAAAATCCCTAGCTTTTAATAGGAGAAATCATTCTTTCTTTCTCTCTTAGGTGAGATTGATACCTCCCATTCCCATGGTAAAAATAGAACCCCAAATTCCAAGACTGATTGGATTCCAAATATTAGAGCCAACTGTCCTGAGGAGCCCATATATACCTATTACTATGTACTCTCGACAAAACTCACCATATCAGCTGCTGCCAGGTTAATCCTCTAGCTGGGGATGAATGAATGAGCCAATGAATGATTAGCAGGTAGAGGTCCCATGTCCCCATATAGTGCCCATGAATTGTATTCACTTCTTTTTCCATTCCTTGATCAATTATTCATTGCAGAGAGAGAAGACTTCTCTATATTATTGACAACAATCTGCAGGTTGGGTCTCATTTCCTCTAAAAGAGCAACCCCCAACCGTGGGTATTTAAATTAATCCAGCTCTGCAGCCATACTGCACAGCCCATCTATCACAGCAATTTTTACAAATGCCACTCTAGTATCCAGGCCTATGTATCATGTATTTTGAGATTGCACAGTTCCTGAGGCCTTTGTAAAGCAAACCTTTCATGAATAAATCAGGAAATACCCTGATGCATGCTTTATGTAGAGGAAGATATTCTATTTAGGTCATGCAGGGAAGTTCTGCCAAGTTTGCTAAAATGAACAAATCCCCTGAGTGCAGTCTACCTCTACACATTCTGAAACACAAGCAAGTATCTCCCAGGCCCCCGCGGCTGTGCTGTATAGACGCTGAGGGCTCTAAGTCTATAAAGTCTTAGTTTGATTACCTGAGGCTCCAAAGACTTTCAAGTCAGGAGCCAGGCAATGAGTTTTGCTAGTCCATGGGAAGAACTTTGCAAATGGAAAATTTGTCCACTGTGGAGCCTGGGGCAATGGGACTTCTGCAAAGCAAAGGAGGAAAAAAAAAAAAAAAAAAAAACCCAGGAAAAATTAAAGTGAACCTGTTGTCCTAGTCTGTTTTTTGAATCCACTTAAGAAAGCGCCTGAATTTGTTTGAGTCTAAAGTATTTCTACTGACTCTTGAGCCTCTCCCAGAACACAGGATGTGGCCTAGTGCACCCTCCCCTTTAGCAATGGAAATTCTCCTGATAAGAATAAGGATTTCCAGATTTCCAGCCAACCTCAAATTAGAGAGGGTTATCTCGGGTAGAAGAATGCAGAACAAAATGCTGAATGATTCCCTTCCTTTTAACAAGGGCAGGCAGGCCCAGCCCCTTTTGCCCAGAAAAAGCTGTGTGAGATTGGAAGATCTAGCTTGAAGAAACAGATACAGCCATTGACTTGAATGACTTGGAGGAACAACTTTGTGCTCTCAGCATGAAGTACAGAGTATGGAGAAGTGGAGATATCATCAAGAAGGTGGACAACATGCTTGGACAGGGTTTAAAATAATAGAACCTGTTTGGATCAAGAACTGATCTTTGCTTTGTTGGTTTCCAGATTAGTCTCTGGCAGTGCAATTAAAGCCAGTCAGGCACTTAGGGACAAATTCTTTCTAACAAAGTCAAAAGAAACAAAACAAAAAATTTAAGAACTTCAAGTTGTTGCTAGGAACATATCAGCCTATACCCTGATTCGTTGGGAAGTTAAAAATAACCTGAAGGTTACCTGTGAGTATAGAATCTGAACAAAGGGACTTTGTTCTTATTGATGTCCCTAACGTGAAATGGTGCCTCTTCGCAGCTTTGCCCCTTTGATTGTGCTGAATACATAAAGACCATATCCACTTTCCTTCCTTCTGTTTCCAGTACTCTCTTCCAAACATCTGACTTTGGTTGAAGCTTTCTTTCTTAGGTTCATCAATATCCAGCTTTAGAAAATTGAACTACTTTGAGGTTATTCTTTAAAGGTCTCATTTGGTGGCCCCCAAAGTTTTAGCCTCCATTACCATTTGTTGCCGAGGTGAAGAGTTTACTTACAGTTGGTCACAGTAATTTACTACTTGATTTGCCAGTATTACCTTCTCGAAGTGTCACTAATTTTCAACATCTTAGGAATAATGATTTATGCTGTTATACCACTCAAGTGATTCAGAAGTTGAGTTTTACTTCATTGCTAAGAGATTAAGTGACCTTGGCTAAGTTTCTTCATTGGTAAAATGTTGACTAAAATATATACTCTCCCTAATCTAGAGAAAAAGACCAATTGAGAGAATTTATGTTCAAGCATGGTAGGAACTATAAGTTGCTACACAAATGGAAAGTGATTTGCTGAAGATTTTTCATGCAACATGTCTAGTTTTTCCTTTTACTTCGTAGCACTTTCTGCAGTGTCTGGTGTATTGTAGGCAATCAACAAAAGCTAGTCACTTGATGGTTGCTTGTAAAAGGGAGCCTGAATCTGGGAACCGATTCTCTAAGGAGAGGAAAACAGGAGAGGGCTTGAAAGAAGATGTACCTTTTTTTCTCTTTATAAAAGTAATTTAAGGTCAAATGATAAAATTTAGAAAAGTCATGAGAAGAAATTGAAAATACTTCATATTTGCAAACTGTTAGTGTTTTGCTGTGGTGCACAGAACACTGGGCCTGTAATCTCCTCTCTCTCTCTCTCTCTTTGACTTGCACATACATGTGTCCTCAAAGCACAGAGTTGTTCCTTTATATGCTGACTACAGCTCAGACTAGAAATATATTTTCTCATCAGGCAAAGGGATGAGAGATTACCCCTCTGGCAACCCTATTAGTTCACTAATTAATACAAATCTGAGAAATGTCCATTAAGGCCTGCTAAACCTCATTCTCTCTTGATTTTACTCTTTAAGGTAATAAAAGTAATACTATCTAATATTTATTCAATAATTACTGTATGCCAGGGATTTGTCTAAGCAGTTTACACATATTAACTTATTTTATCCCCATGCCTACACTAAATGGCAGGTAGTACAGGTGTATAATCCTTTATCTATAATTCCATAGTCCAAAAAGCTCTGTGACTCACGCCTGCAATCCCAGCTCTTTGGGAGGCCAAGGCGGGTGGATCACGAGGTCAAGAGATCGAGACCATCCGGGCCCACATTGTGAAACCCTGTCTCTACTAAAAATACAAAAATTAGCTGGGTGTGGTGGTGCACAACTGTAATCCCAGCTACTCAGGAGGCTGAGGCAGGAGACTTGCTTGAACTCGGGAGGCAGAGATTGCAGTGAGCCGAGATCTCACCACTGCACTCTAGCCTGGCAACAGAATGAGACTCCGTCTCAAAAAAAAAAAAAAAAAAACATAAAACAACAAAAAAGGCATGTTTGTTACAAACTTTTTGACAGCAAGCCTTATCAAACCTGATGTGATGCTATTCATGGTCTTTATTCATCCCACTTACAAATAGTCAAGTTTCATTGAAAAATAAAACATGAATGTGTTTAATTACATGGTGTTGTCCCAGAACTTTCTGAAGGTTTTAGGTATTGGATGGTTTGTACACTTTATTACCTTTATAATATTTGAAAAAATGTACATCCAAAACATAATCCAATCCAGAGATTTCAAGTCTGTGATGCTGAACATATCTTAATACTCCCACTTTACAGATGAAGTGGATAATAGAGATAGTAAGCAACTTATCCAAGTTAGGTCAGGATTCTAATTCAAATGGACAACTGGCTTTAGAGTCTGCACTAAAAACCTTCACATTTGTGTGGCACTCAAAAGCTTATGCAACTCTTTCCAGCACACTAATTTAAAAATTCTGCTTAGATTTTACTCATTCTATTCACTGAAGACAAGTGAGATTTGGAGAAATTATTTGACTCGCCCAAGGTCCCATAAGTCTAATGCAACAGAATTAGGACTTAAGCTCCCAGTCTGCTGGTTCTTAGCCCATCTTACCCCAGTGCCCTTATGGCTTGGGACTACCTGGATAGTCACCAAACTCATGTCATAGCATAGTGTTTTTTTTTTTTTTTTTCACTTATATAAGCACGGCTACCCAGGCAGGCTGCACAGAAACAGTTCTACCTCACAGAAATCATAACAAACAGTCTCTCAGACCACAGTGCAATCAAATTAGAACTCAGGCTAAGAAACTCACTCAAAACTGCACAACTGCATGGAAACTGAACAACCTGCTCCTGAATGACTACTAGGTAAATAAGGAAATTAAGGTAGAAATAAATAAGTTCTATGAAAGCAATGAGAACAAACACACAATGTATCAGAATCTCTGGGACGCAGCTAAAGGAGTGTTTAGAGGGAAATTTATAGAACTAAATGCCCACAGGAGGAAGCAGGAAAGATCAAAAATCGACACCCTAACGTCACAATTAAAAGAACTAGAGAAGCAAGAGCAAACAAATTCAAAAGCTAGCAGAAGACAAGAAATAATTAAGATCAGAGCAGAACTGAAGGAGATAGAGACAGACAAAAAGCATTAAAAAAAAATCAATGAATCCAGGAGCTGGTTGCTTGAAAAGATTAACGAAATAGATAGACTGCTAGCCAGACTATTAAAGAAGAAAAGAGAGAAAAATCAAATAGATACAATAAAAAATTATAAAGGGGATATCACCACTAACCCCACAGAAATACAAACTATCATCGCAGGATACTATAAACACCTCTATGCAAATAAGCTAGATAATCTAGAAGAAATTGATAAATTCCTGGACAAATACCCCCTCCCAAGACTAAACCAGGAAGAAGTCGAATCCCTGAATGACCAATAACAAGTTCTGAAATTGAGACAGTGCTTAATAGCCTACCAAGAAAAAAAGCCCAGGGCCAGACAGATTCACAGCCAAATTTTACCAGAGGTAGGAAGAGGAGTTAGTACCATTCCTTCTGAAACTATTCCAAACAATAGAAAAAGATCAACTCCCCTCAACTCATTTTATGAGGGTAGCATCATCCTGATACCAAAACCTGGCAGAGACACAACAAAGAGAAAATTTCAGGCCAATATCTGTGATGAACATCGATGTAAAAATCCTCAATAAAATACTGGCAAACTGAATCCAGCAGCATATCAAAAAGCTATCCACCATAATCAAGTTGGCTTCATCCCTGGGAGGCAAGGTTGGTTCACCATATGCAAATCAATAAACATAATCCATCACATAAACAGACCAATGACAAAAACCACATAATTATCTCAATAGATGCAGAAAATGCCTTCAATAAAATTCAACAGCCCTGCATGCTAAAAACTCTCAATAAACTAGGTATTGATGGAACGTATTTCAAAATAATGAAAGCTATTTATGACAAAACCACAGCCAATATCTTACTGAATTGGCAAAAGCTGGAAGCATTCCTTTTGAAAACTGGCACAAGACAAGGATGCCCTCTCTCACCACTCTTATTCAACATAGTATTGGAAGTTCTCATGAGGACAATCAGGCAAGAGAAAGAAGTAAAGGGTATTCACATAGGAAGAGAGGAAGTCAAATTGTCTGTGTTTGTAGATGACATGATTGTATATTTGGAAAATCCCATTGTCTCAGCCCTAAAGCTCCTTAAGCTGATAAGCAACTTCAGCAGAGTCTCAGCATATAAAATCCATGTGCAAAAATCACAAGCATTCCTATACACCAATAATAGACCAAAAGAGAGACAAATCATGAGTGAACTCCCATTAAAAATTGCTACAAAGAGAATAAAATACCTATTTACAAGGGATGTGAAAGACCTCTTCAAGGAGAACTACAAACCACTGCTCAAGGAAATAAGAGAGAACACAAACAAATGGAAAAACATTCCATTCTCATCAATAGGAAGAATCAATATCATGAAAATGACCACACTGCCCAAAGTAATTGCTATCCCTATCAAGCTACCATTGACAATCTTTACATAATTAGAAAAAACTACTTTAAATTTCATATGGAACCAAAAAAGAGCCCGTATATCCAACAATATACTAAGCAAAAAGAACAAAGCTGGAAGCATCATGCTACCAGACTTCAAACTATACTACAAGGCTACAATAACCAAAACAGCATGGGTACTGGTACCAAAACAGATATATAGACTAACGGAACAGAACAGAGTCCTCAGAAATAATGCCACACATCTGCAACCATCTGATCTTTGACAAATCTGACAAAAGCAATGGAGAAAGGATTCCCTTTTTAATAAGTGGTGTTAGGAAAACTGGCTAGCCATATGCAGAAAACTGAAACTGGACCCCTTCATTACACCTTATACAAAAATTAACTCAAGATGGATTAAACACTTAAAAATAAGACCTAAAATAATAAAATCCCTAGAAGAAAACCTAGGCAATACCATTTAGGACATAGGCATAGGGAAAGACTTCATGACTAAAACACCAAAACAATGGCAAGAAAAGTCAAAATTGACAAATGGGATCTAATTAAACTAAAGAGCTTCTGCACAGCAAAAGAAACTATCATCAGAGTGAACAGGCAACTTACAGAATGGGAGAAAATTTTTGAATCTATCTATCTGACAAAGGGCTAACATCCAGAATCTACAAAGAACTTAAACAAATTTACAAGAAAAAAAACAAACAACCCCATCAAAAAGTGGGCGAAGGATATGAACAGACACTTCTCAAAAGAAGACATTTATGTGTCCAACAAACATATGTTAAAAAGCTCATAATCACTGGTCATTAGAGAAATGCAAATCAAAACCACAATGAGATACCATCTCACACCAGTTAGAATGGTGATCATTAAAAAGTCAGGAAACAACAGATGCTGGAGAGGATGTGGAGAAATAGGAATGCTTTTACACTGTTGGTGGGAGTGTAAATTATTTCAACCATTGTGGAAGACCATGTGGCAATTCCTCAAGGACCTAGAACAAGAAATACCATTTGACCCAGCAATCCCATTACTGGATATATACCAAAAGAATTATAAATCATTCTACTCTAAAGACACATGCACACGTATGTTTATTGCAGCACCATTAACAATAACAAAGACTTGGAACCAACCCAAATGCCCATCAATGACAGACTGAATAAAAAAAATGTAGCACATATACCACATGGAATACTATGAAGTCATAAAAAAGGATGAGTTCATGTCCTTTGCAGGGACATGGATGAAGCTGGAAACCATCATTCTCAGCAAACTAACACAGGAACAGAAAACCAAACACCACATGTTCTCACTCATAAGTAGGAGTTGAACAATGAGAACACATGGACACAGGGAGGGGAACATCACACACTGGGGCCTGTCGGGGGTGGGGGGCTAGATGAGGAGTAGCATTAGGAGAAATACCTAATGTAGATGACAAGTTGATGGGTGAAGCAAACCACTGCGGCATGTGTACACCTATGTAACAAACCTGCAGGTTCTCCAAATGTATCCCAGAATGTAATGTATAATAATAATAATAATAATAACAACAGTTCTACCTCATTCCAAGTCAACAATGATCAGAAGCAGGCTTATTTGGAGTAAAAAAGCTTGGATCTGTCAAAAGTAACTGATTGATCCCACACATCAGTATTCCCCAGCCAAAGCATCAGGCTTAAGCAGCACCGCTTATACCTGTCACTTCAGAAATCACGGCGTGGATTTTGAAGCTAACAGATCTTCCTTGCTAGAATAAAATAATCATGAAAATGAAAAGTACACTGGAACATGGGGCCATGGATTTGAGACCTGGGTCTAGCCTCTTCCACTTTGGACAAGTCAGGACTTCTCTGAGACTCTCTGGGGACATGCCCTGTCCAACAAATGGCACATAAATATAGTGTGGATCCAGAAGAAATTGCATGTAGTAGAACCCAGAGACACACTGGTATCACTGAGAAATGTAACAACATGAAAATTAGCTGGGGCTCAGGATTTATGTGGTTTTAGGATAGTCTAATCTTGTGAATGCAGCTGGACAGTCCAATTGATAAAAGAGTATATTCCAGGTGCTTAGTCTAGAATGTGGAAGGAAGAGACACTTCTGCTCCTCTATGCTGGGGTCAGACACACCTATAGTGCTATTACCAGTTTTGAGTCTCATGTTCTAAGATAGATACAATAACCCTGATGAAGCTCGGCTCTCTGATAGTGAAAATGGCTTGGCACTGTATTTTCTGACTCTAGTGAGCCCTAGACCTAGTTCACGCTCTCCCCTCTGCTTGGAGTGCTCCACTCTGCTATGATAGAGACGTTGACTACCAAAATGAGCTTTTAACATTGCAGTTCAAATTTTGGCAAAAGTCCTTTGCTTCTGCTTTGCTCCAAGCACCTGGCTCAATTTTTGTTTGATCTTGGCTGCTGACTTTGGCTTTATCTCTACCCCAGGCCAGAGTTGCCCCTTCCAGCTGATGAGGGATGCAGCATCTCTGGCTTTGACCTCTGTCCATCTGGCTGAAGAGTCAAAGGAAAAGTGACTTTCCCTTAGAGTTTGCCCACATGTCCCAAATATTCCAGAACTTTATTTCCCTTCCTCTCCTCCACATCCCCTCAGATGGGTGAGGGACTGCATTCCTGAGTGCTCCTCTACTTCTTCATGTTGGGACCCTAGAAAGGAACTCAGGCCTACAACCAGTTCTGCTATTCTTTGGAAATGCCTGAGACCGCTATCCAAGGCCCTGATGGCAACAAATTGACTGTGGGCAGGAATTTAATAGAGGAGTGTAATAAGCAATTGAGGATGAGGCAGAAGACTTTTCCAATTACTTTTGGGTTTCCAAAAGGAATTGGATGCATTTCCACCATGCATCTCTCCAAATACCAACCATATTGAACTCTGGTCCTTTGCATGTATTTACCCCTCTTTCTTTGGGCTATAAGGACCTTGCAGGCCAGTACAACTCCTCTTACTTGCATCGAATTCCCCAGGGCTTAGCCTGGGATCCTGCTCCAGATAGGGGCTCAGAGCAGCTGCTGAGCAAATAAATAAATGACTATGAGACTGGATCACTCAAGCATTACTATTGGAAATGAGTGTTGCCATCAAGCATACCCACTGCTGGTAACCAGACCTGTTAGAGGGGGTTGACAGAATTCTATGATTAGAGAAGTTTTATAAAATTGAGATGATCTATTCCCAGATTGGATATTGAATGACTACTTAGTCTGGGCAGGATAAAGCTGGAGGTCATGAGGTATGTTGTATTAGTTCATTTTCACACTGCTATAAAGAACTACTGAGACCGGATAATTTATGAAGAAAAGAGTCTTAATTTATTCAGTTTTGCAGGTTTAATAGGAAGCATAATGGAGAGGCCTCAGGAAACTTACAATCATGACAAAAGGTGAAGAGGAAGCAAGCACCTTCTTCACATGGTGGCAGGGCAGAGAGAGCTAAGGGAGAAGTGCCACACACTTTTAAACCATCATATCTCATGAGAACTCACTCACTATCTTGATAACAGCCAGGGGAAATCTACCCCAATGATCCTGTCATCTCCCACCAGGCCCCTTCTCCAATTTGACATGAGATTTGGGTGGGGACTCAAATCCAAACCATATCAGATGTTGAGATACAAAACTCTACTTGTACTCCAGCATTGCCTGATGCACATCACAGGTGATGACCCTTGCCTTCTGCATACTCACAGGCCCAACACTACACAGAAGCTGCCAAGTCTTGGGGCTTGCACCCTCTGAAGCCACAGCTGGAATTGTACCTTAGGCCCTTTTAGCCATGGCTGGAGCTGAAGCAGCTGGGACACAGAGTGCCACCTCCCGAGACTGCACAGAGCAGCAGGGCCCTGGGCCTGACCCATAAAATCATTTTTCCCTCCTAGGCCTCTGGGCCTATGAGGCAGGGGCTGCTGTGAAAGTGCAATGTCCTGGAGACATTTTCCTCATTGTATTGGCTATTAACATCCGGCTCCTCTTTACTCATGCAAATTTCTGCAGCCAGCTTGAATTTCTCCCCAGAAAATAGGTTTTTCTTTTCTATCACATGGTCAGGCTAAAAATTTTCCATACATTTACGTTCTTCTTTCCTTTTGAATATAAGCTCAATTTCAGACCATCTCTTTCGCCACACATACACTTTTGCAAACAGCCAGGTCACTTCTTGAATGCTTTGCTGCTTAGAAATTTCTTCCACCAGATACTCTAAATTATCTCTCTTGAATTCAAAGTTCACAGATCTCTAGGGCAGGAGCAAAATGCTGCTAGTCTCTTTGCTAAAGTATAGCAAGAGTGACCTTTACTCCAGGTACCAATAAGTTCCTCATCTCCATCTGAGACCACCTCAGCCTGGACTTCAGTATCCATATCACTATCAGCATTTTGGTCAAAACCATTCAACAAGTCTCTAGGAAGTTCCAAACTTTCCTACATCTTCCTCTCTTCTTTTGAGCCCTCCAAATTGTTCCAACCTCTGCCCTCTACCCAGTTCCAAAGTCACTTCCACATTTTCATCAGGTAGTTTTATAGCAGTACCCCACTCCTAGTACCAATTTTCTGTATTAGTCCATTCTTACACTGCTATAAAGAACTACCTGAGACTGGGCAATTTATGAAGAAAAGAGGTTTAATTGGCTCACAGTTCCTCAAGCTTAACAGGAAGTATGACTGGGAGGCCTCAGAAAACTTAAAATCATGGTGGAAGGTGAAGAGGAAGCAAGCCTTCTTTACATGGTGGCAGGAGAGGCAGAGAGAGAGAGAGAGAGAGAGAGAGAGAGAGAGAGAGAATGCAAAGGGGGAAGTACCACATATTTCTAAACCATCAGATCTCATGAGAACTCACTCACTATCAAGAGAACAGCAAGGGGAAAACCCACCCCCATGATCCAGTCACCTCCCACGAGGTCCCTCCTCTAATTTGACATGAGATTTGGTTGGGGATACAAATCCAAACCACGTTATACATTGAGATGCAAAACTCTACTTGTACTCCAGCATTGCCTGATGTCAGAAGTTCTCATTCCTGGTGGCACATGGAATCACCTGGTATTTTCAAAAACAATCCCTGGGCCCCACTATAGACTAATTGAATCTATATCTGATACTGGCGTTCAGGCACTGGCATTTTTAAAAGCTTCCCATGATACCCTAGTGCAGTCATGGCCGAGAATCGCTAAGTGATGGTTAAGCTCGGGAATTATATTTATAATCTATTCATCACTACCAGCTGTGTGGCCTCAATTTCCTCATCTGCAAAGTGGGACTAATTATGTCTCCCTCCAGAGATTACATGATGATAAAATAAGATAATGTGTGCAAAGAATAAGCCTTTGTGCATTAGTGATTGCTACTATTTTCATTAGCATTATTATTTTTATTATTGCTTGATTTCAGTGCCTTAGAATGTTTAAGTAGCAAAAAATGTCCTGTTTACTATAATTGATCAAGATTTCATAATATTTACAAACTAAACATCTGACAAAGGCCTAATATTCAGAATCTACAAGGAACTCAAATTAGCAAGAAAAAAATACAAATAATCTCATTAAAAAGTGGTGAAATGACATGAATAGACATTTTTCAAAAGAAGACATACAAATGGCCAACAACATATGGAAAAGATGCTCAATGTCACTAATCATCAGGGAAATGCAAATTGAAACCACAATGAGACACTATCTTACCCCAGCCAGAATGACCATTATTAAAAAGTCAAAAACAGTAGAAGTTGGAGTGGACGTGGTGAAAAGGGAACACTTATACTTTGTTGGTAGGAATGTAAATTAGCACAACCTCTGTGGAAAGCAGTGTGGAGATGTTTTGAAGAAATAAAATTAGATCTCCCATTGGATCCAGCAATCACACTACTGAGTATCTACCCAGAGGAAAATAAGTCATTATATCAGAAAGACTCCTGCATACGTATGTTTGTCATAGCACAGTTCGTAATTGCAAAGATGTGGAATCAACCTATGTGCCCATCAACCAATGAATGGATAAACAAATGTGGTATATATACACTGTGGAATGTTACTCAGCCATTAAAAAGAACTAAATAATGTCTTTTGCAGCAACTTAGATGGAGCTGGTGGCTATTATTCAAAGTGAAGCTTTTGCAGCAACTTAGATGGAGCTGGTGGCTATTATTCAAAGTGAAGCAACTCAGGAATGGAAAACCAAATAACATATGTTGTCACTTTTAAGTGGGAGCTAAGTTATGGGTATGCAAAGGCATACAGAGTGGTAGAAAGGACATTGGAGGCTCAGAAGGGGGAAAGGTGAGATAGGGTGGGGTGTAAAAAACTACATATTAGGTACGATGGACACTATTTGGTGACGGGAGCACTGAAATCCCAGACTTTACCACTGTACAGTTCATCATGTAACCAAAAAACACTTGTACACCTAAAGCTGTTGAAATTTAAAAAAATATTTTCATGCTGAAAATGTGACAAAATTATAAAAATACAATACAAAAAAATGAATCAGATACAGCGTCTAGGCAAAGGAGACCATATATAATAAATTACCTATTATGTGCTAGGCTCTTTATGTACATCAGCTCATTTAATACTCTTACTTATCCCATGAAGTAGTCATTACCACTCAGGTTTACAGAGGAGGAAATTGAGGCTGAGATAAGTCATCCCCAAAGTCTCACAGATTTAATGTGGGAGAGTCTGGATTTCAGCTCAGGCCCTCCTATTTCCAGGTTTGTGCTCAGTCCACTGTATTATCATTGAGTACCTACTATGTGTTAGCCTTCCCCCTCTCAAGAAATTTATAAACAAGAGAAACAAATGACTTGTGCTGGGTAAATAAAAATCAGAGAAGGCCTTTTGAAGGAAGTGAAAGCCCAGCTGGGACTTGAAAGATGAAATGAATTTTACCAGGTGGGAAATGGGAGAGTAAGAACATTTCTGGCAGGGGAATTCAACATGAGCAAAAACAAAAGGACAATGGTACGCTCTGATGAGCTGGGCTGGATGTGTCTCATACAGTTGGCTACATCAGCTTTATTTTTCACCTCTTACATCACTCCCTTGAGAGAGACTCCGTTCCTCTGGGCAATAATAATAATAATAATAATAATAGAGAGATCGAAAAGTAGTGTCAATAACATTTTCCTCTCCACCTGTCTTCTTATCCATAGCAAAAATCGCTTATGCATTCTGAGTTACTGTCCTTCTGATGTCCATGGGAGTTTTATATGTCAGTCAAATGCCAAATGTGCAATAGGGAGCTCCAGCATGGACCAGGGTGTTTGTCTTTCTCCTGCATGTCAGACACAGCTGGTGTGTGTATATATGCACATGCAAACACCACACACACACACACACACACACACACACACACGCACCAGGGAGGAAGAGACTGTTGGGTCCAGCTCTTGTTCTTCAAATACTATCAAGGAGGTTCAGTTCATTTTTCTTTGCTAACCAGACTCCAGGTCCCATCTGCTCCTTGCAAAGCAGCAAGGTCAATGCCAATTTCCCTTTCATCATCCATATCTGTGGCTGAGCTGTCTGCGGTGGCAGAAATGAATATTCTCCGTAGCTCTCAGCTCTGGGGTGGCCACTTCCAGCCTGCCTACAAATTGTGATTATGCTCCATTACAGCCAAGCAAAATACACACTGCTGTGTCTGTGTCCTTTGCATGGCAAGGCCATGGGAGAGAAGAGCCTCCTTTGGAGGCAGCTATTCCACCACCCAAGGTCAGCTTGAGCCTGTTGAGAATTGCAGCACACACACACAAAGCCTAATATATGTAACATGAACTCTGTGGTTTTCCTCTGGTGCTTGACTTAGCTGAGGCTGTTACATTTCAGCTCTCCAGCTCTATGGAAACAAAAAGACTATATGTGTTAACCATGGCGCCCCTGAGATTAGATCAAAATTCTGATTGGAGAATAAGGTTAATCATAGGTTCATCACATGGTGACCTATGCAGGCAGGGCTGCAACTCAATGAGATTGTTATTGTGCAAAGACCAGATTCAGAGGGAACCCTATAGGTTTCCACAGCTCTGGCTGCCTGGATTCCAAGGGGAGGGGTCTCTAAGCTCCCAGGCTGATGCCTGCAAGGGAATGGGGGTGGGGTGGGGAATGTTACAGGAAGTGAGCTTGTAAACTTGGTGTTCATAGAACTTCCCCTGGTCAGTCAATTAGTGATGCTGCATTTAGTAATGGGAAGGAGAAAGAAGCTCTTAGCAAGCTGGCTCATGGGCTTATTGAAGGAAAAAAACCCGTGTCTCCTCTTGGGCTGAAAGGCTCAGCTCCATTTGGAAGGGCACAAAGAAACACGACTTTGTAATGCAAGGTTAAGAGGACCTGGTCAGGGATCAAGGAAGAAAAATATTTCCGGAAATTGGCATGGTAGGGATGAAAATGAACTCTGTTACTTTGTTTACAATGATCAGGGGTCATATGACTTTCCCCACATACTAAAGCAGGTCTTAAATGCTGGCTGTAGTTTAACTCAGACCTCTTGGTAGAGAATAAGCACGTGGGTTCGAATCCTGGAGCCAGGTGTGAATCCAGGCTCCTCAGTTTACTAGTGATGTGATCTTGGGCTAGTCATTTACCCTTACTTAATCTGTTTCTTCATCTGGAAAATGGAATTAATAATAAAAGGAACCATATTTTGTAAGCAAATGCACCAACAGGCCTAAATACTTATTATGTATAAGTTAGTAATATTTTTCCCAACCTCTCAAACTCCCTCTACTGCTCCTGTCTCATCTGTGACTTCTCTTGCACTTACTTTATTCTGGAACCACAGAGAGCTTCTGAGGTTCTCTTGTTAGGTCAGTCTAATGTTTATTGCATTGCTATAAAGAAATGCTTGAGACTGGGTAATTTGAAGAAAGGAGGTTTAATTGGCTCATGGTTCTACAGGCTGTATAGGAAGCATGGTGCTGGCATCTGCTTCTGGAGAAGTCTCAGGAAGCTTACAATGATGGCAGAAGGTGAAGGGGAAGCTGACATCTCACAGGGCAGAGCAGGAGCAAGAGAGAGAGCATGAGGTTCCACACTTTTAAACAGCCACATTTCGTGAGAAGTCACTATTGCGAGAACAGCACCAAGATGATGGTGCTAAACCATTCATAAGGAATCTATCCCACTGTGATCCAATCACCTCCTACCAGGCCCCACCTCCAATACTGGAGATTACAGCTGGCATGAGATTTGGGCAGGGACACATATCCAAACTATATTACTTGCCATCTTATCTACCATTCTTAGGGACACACACACACGCACGCACACACACACATGCACACATGCATACACACACACAAAGGAGAAAGAAAATTCTGGTCCAATGCTTCTAGGGCTCTATCCCTTGACACCTACTATTTCCTCTGCCTGGAAACCCTTCCACTATTCCCAAATGTCTTCAAGACACTGCTCAGGCTTTGTTCCCTGATGAACCTTCATTGAGGCTTAAGTCCTTCCAACACAACAGAGTTCATCAGTCTTGTTTCCCTTCTCTTTGTTCTGGACTATAATAACACATGCCTCTCATTGCTTGGATCACATTCTGTTATATTCATCTGTGCATATGTCTCTTGCTCCTACTGGTAGGTAGAGCTTGAGGGTAGGTTCTATGTCTACTCTGTGTCCCAGGTTCTTTGCATAATGTCTGAAACATAATAAATGCTCATAAAATATTTCTTAAATTGACCTGAATTTAGCTCAGTGGGGCAACTGAGAAGAGAACGGTTTTGATTCAAATATTTATGTATTATTTTAAGGTTACCCAAATTTTTTTTTTTTTTTTTTTTTTTGCTGACGGCCTCATTTAATTCTTACAGCAATCCTCTGAGGCCAGGAGGGCTTCAGGAATTTTATTGTCATTTTTGGATATGTTGGAACTGAGGGTCAGAGTGTAAAAGCTGTGTGCATGGACATCCCACTAGCAGATTACAGAGACAGGACTAGAACCAAGGTCTGTCTATTTCTAAGGCATTTTCCTCCACTGAGATTTGTTGATACAAAAAACAATTAGGGCATACTTCTGTTTTTTCCATAGCACTTCATCCATACTTCTATTTGTCAGCGACCATATTGTACATATGTCTCTCTCTCTCTCTCTCTCTCTCTCTGTAAATCATGCTTTCTTTGTTTTTCCTTTAGAGACAGGGTCTCACTGTGCAGCCCAGGTTGGAGTGCAGTGGCTGTTCATAGGCACAGTCATAGCTCACTGCAGCCTCAAACTTCTGGGCTCAAGCAACTCTAGTGCCTTAACTTCCTGAGTAGCTGGCATTCTAGGTGCTCACCACAGTGCTCACTGCTCACCAATTTCTTTCTTTTTTTATTTAATTTGAGATGGAGTCCCACTCTGTCACTCAGGCTGGAGCGCAGTGGCATCATCTCAGCTCACTGCAACCTCCACCTCCTGGGTTCAAGCGATTCTCCTGCCTCAGCCTCCTGAGTAGCTGGGACTATAGGCATGTGCCACCACACCGGGCTAATTTTTGTATTTTCAGTAGAGATGGGGTTTCACCATGTTGATCAAGCTGGTCTCAAACTCCTGACATCAAGTGATCCACCCGCCTCGGCCTCCCAAAGTGTTGGGATTACAGAAGTGAGCCATGGCGCCCGTGGTCACCAATTCTTAACCTGTGCTGCCCCGTGATGTGCAGGAAAGATGAAGTTTACTTTGACTACAAAGAATGAGATGGCACACACACAAAATAAGCTCTAGACGATGCGTTCTTCTGGCACCAGGTGAAATTCCACATATTTTCCTCCATTTTGGAAATGATATATGAATACAACCAAAGGAAATATTATTATAGAGATACCTTAAGTTCTTCCTAATTAAAATTAAAAACCATTTACAAGTGACATTTCTTTACATAGTATTAATAACAAATGATTTGCCATTTACCTTACAATTATTCACATCGTATAAATGCATCGTCAAACAGCAATTGAGAATTGTTGAACTTTCATACATATTTACAGAGACCCAAACTGTATTGATGGCTGGGGATAAATATTAAAAGAAAATGGAGTCTGCAAACAAACAAATAAAAATAAGCTAGCAGACAAATAAATGATTGTAAATGTTTAAATAACTATAAATATAAAAATATACAGTTAACCCTTCCACAACATGAGATTAAGGGTGCTGATCCTATGAACAGTGAAAAATCCATGTATAAATATTGGCTTCCACTCCAGCCTGGGCGGCAGAGCAAGACTCCGTCTCAAAAAAAAAAAAAAAAAAAAAATATTGGCTTCCCAAAAACTTAGCTACTAATAGCCTACTATTGACTGGAAGTCTTACCAATAACAAAAACTGTCAATTAATATATATTTTGTATATAATATATATTCTATACTGTACTTGTAATAAAGTAAGCTGGAGAAAAAATGTTAAGAAAATCACGAAGAAGAGGATATGTATTTACTATTCACTAAGTGGAAGTGAATCATCATGAAGATATCTTCATCCTTATTGTCTTCACATTGAGTAGGCTGAGAAGGAGGAGGAAGAAGAGGAGTTGGCCTTGCTGTCTCAGGGGTGGGAGAGATGGAAGAAGATCTGTGTGTAAGTGGACCTACAGTGGATAAAACCCATGTTGGTCAAGGGTCAACTGCATATTATAGACAAAAATATATACGCATAAATATCATAATTGTAAAGAAGCACTTGCAGCAGGAATAACAGGACCTGCTTCAGGTAGGTGGTCATCAAAGACATCTCGAGGAGGTAACATTTAAGCTGATAAATTAATTAGTGGTCTCCAGAAAGGGGACCCACTGACAAAAGACTGTCAGAGACCTACTAAGATGTAGAAAAAATGTTAACTTCAATTGATCTTTTTTAAAATCAAAAAGTAAGTTAAATTCTACTAATATCTACTGATGTTCTCTCTCTATCTCTCTTTTTTCCTCCCTATGCATTTGTCAGATGTCACGTGTCATCTGTGTGATCAAACTGTGTGACCACATGTCACATGTTTCAAATTGTAGCAAAAATAACAAATGGATTTAGTCCTTCATTGTTCTGTTGAATGTTCTATTTTGGCAGTCCCAGTTTCCAGAACAAAGATAAAAGGCCAAGGGGCTGATCCCAGGAGCAACTCTACTTTTGCCTCAGGATTTTTCATGTGACCACATGTCACACGGTTTGAGTCTCTGGAGAGAGAAAATGGAATTCCACAATGTTGATGGAGAAAAAAAGACAGCAGCACCTCACTTGTTCCTTCTCTTCCCACGATAGTAATGCATAACACTATGTATAACAGTATATGTAAATGCCTGGTTAAGCAAATTTTTCAGATTGTATTATCTAGTTTTCAATAAATGAAGACTGTCAAAATTGACAGACAGCTTTAATAGTTTCTTCCAAAGAAACCATGGATAAAAAATAATCATCATAAGGCAAATCCAAGCAACAATAAGAAAACAGCAACTGAGACATCTATTTTGAGTATAAGATCTTCTTATGCTTCTTTATGGAGTTAAATGATAGTCATATATACATGACTTAAAACATAAATTGTACCAACTATCCTTAACAATGTATTATTAATGAAGCAAAATAATTAGTATTTTATCTTTAATACTTACCTTATGCATCTATACTTCTGTATACTTCAGAATGAAAATAATACATTAGCAAAGGAGTACTCGTATATAGTTTATAAATAAATAAATATAGTTAATTTAGTAGTACAAGTTCAATGTTTTTGTTTGTTTTGTTTTGTTTTTCAGATGGAGTCTTGCTCTGTTTCCCAGCCTGGAGTGCAATGGCACAATCTCGGCTCACTGCAACTCTGCCTCCCAGGTTCAAGTGATTCTCCTGCCTCAGCCTCCCGAGAAGCTGGGATTACAGATGCCCACCACTATGCTCAGCTAATTTTTTTGTATTTTTAGTAGATATGGGGTTTCACCATGTTGGCTAGGCTGGTCTCAAACTCCTGACCTCAAGTGATCCACCCACCTTGGCCTCCCAAATGCTGGGATTACAGGCATGAGCCACTTTGCCTGGCCAGGTTCAATGTTTTTGTCCCATGATAATCAAAAATATTTGAAGATGATGTAAGGGATGAGAAGCAATTAGCCATGTGACAAGTAGAGAAATAGACAATTTGGGCAGATGGAATAGTATCTGCAAAGGCCTGTTTGAAGAACTGAGGAAAATCCAATATAGCTGGGGTGTGTACTGTGGAGAGGAAAAGTAATGTGAGATGAAATGGAGTGACAGGCAAGGGCAAGTTCACAGAGGACCCTGGAGTACAGTAAAAGATTTATACTTTAGTGAAATTACCAAGACCTTTAAGTGTTTAAAGCAGTGATGGAATGATGAAATTTAAATCTAAGTTTAAAAAAAAAATGTATTTGGCTGTTATTGGATGATGAAATCATGCTGGGTAGACATGGAAGAGAAGCAACCAGTTAGGAGGCTGGTACAGTAATTCAAGCAAGAGATTATTGTGTCATAAACAAATGTAGTGACAGTATAGATAAAGAGAAGCAGATAGATTTTAAAAACATGTTGGGTACTCACTCAACAGTACTTGCAGATGGATGGAATGAGAGTGGGAGGTTGATGAAGAGAATGAAGAAATTAGGAAAATTTTCCAGGTTTCTTGCTTGAACAACATAGTGTAAGTTGGTATTATTTATTAAGAAGGGGAGTGGATTTGATGATAGAATCAAGATTTCTGTTATAGGAATATTAAGTTTGGCATTTCTGTGAGAAATTTAAGAGATGATGGTAATCAGGTGGTTGGTTGTACATGTGTGGAACTCACAAGAGAAATACCATTGGCTGTCCTTAGCTGTTAGTACCTTCAAGGTAAGATCTAACATCTCTAAAGCCTTAGGACTTAGTACAGTGATAGGTGCTGAGAAAATGTCTGTTGAATCCAGGAGTTTGGGAGAAAGGGAGTAAAGGGAAGAACACTTGACTGGAACTTGTAGGTTAAGGTGGCAGCCATTGTCCCGGCACATACTAGACATAGACCTCCCGTGGCTAATGGTATAGTCATTCTCAACTGAAAAGGAGCAATTAGGTATGTTAAAGTCAATGACAAAAGAAAAGTGCCTCAATCAGTTCTGGGACCAGCTCTGAAAAATCCTGAGGCAAAAGTAGAGTTGCTCCTTGGATCAGCCCCTTGGCCTTTTATCTTTGTTCTGGAAATTGGGGTTGCCAAAATAGAACATTCGACAGAACAATGAAGGAGTAAATCCATTTGTTATTTTTGCTACAGTTTGAATATCAACTGAAAAAAAATTAAGATTCATTAGAAAATTTAAGGAAGTGATTGAATATAAGATAAATTTTGAAAATTCAATAATTTCCCTATATAATAAACAGTATTAATTAGAAACATAAATACAAAAAGTATTCAATTCATCATGAGCCTCCCCTGCCATAAAACATCCTAAGACTAATCTTCATGAAAAATGTTTAGGAATAAAGTAAACAAAACCTATAAAACTACACTTAGAAATATAAATTAAGATTTAAATAATAGGGAGGCAGATTGTCTTCCTATACTATCATTATCTTAAGTATTTCAAGACTATAAATTCTTCCAAATTTTGGTATAGGACTAAGAAAATGACAATCAAAATCACAATGGAGTTATTTTTGGAACTTGGCGAAATCACTCAAAAGTTTATATTGAAGGATACACGTGTGAGAATCAATAGCCAGTGGGTGAAGAGTGAGAAAGAAGGAGCAGAGTCTGTGGCCCATGGTAAAATCAGAAGCATTAGGACAAGATAGGGGCCCTCTTTATATAACAACAGTATCTACTCTCTCTGTAGGTTCTTGATACCAACCATATATCTGGTAAGCACCCGAGGCCAATTTCAGAACTTCCATTTAACTGTACCATCCATTATAATGGAATCTTTCATTCTGGCATCTAACCCATTGTTTTCATAATTTTTTAAAATGGCTGATTTCTCACTAGACTAATTTTTCGTATTTATATTTCTACTGTCTAACACAGTATGTCATACATTGAAATTGTTTCACAATATTTCTCATGAACAAATGAATAAATGATCTGGAGATCCTAGTACCTTACTGCTGTATTCTTGGATCAGAATTTTGTTCAGCCAATATTTATTACTAATAAATTAGCACTGACTAATGCTCCAAGAGTTACTAGAGAAGCCAAAAACCATTCCATTGATGAGAATTATTAAGCTTCTTAAGGGAATTATTTCTGGTACCTCTGAGTATAGATTATTTGTTTCTCCAAACACCTGAATACCTATTTCTCAAACCTCTGACATTTTACAGAGACGACTTAAGAACAGCCACATATGGTATCCAACCTGAGTTAGAGTCCTGGCCATGGTGTGACTTAAAAGGGGCTCTCAAGCTTAGTAGCTCCTGTGTTTTCTGGATTTATAAGGAAATGTGTCTTTGTTTTACTGACAAAAGCATTTTTTAAGAGATCTCAAGAATTTGAAAGTTTGAAATGATAAAAAATGTTCGAATATTTCCTCATAGCTAGAAATCTGGAGCAGGTTTTTACTACCAACCTCCCTCTTCCTGCTTTGATGCAAGAATAGGAAGCTCTTGCTGTTTATTACTGCTGGTTCATTAGACAGTCAATTTTAAGGCCACAATGGATAGTTATTGATTGATGTTCTTTTTCAAAATTATTTGAAAATCCTGACAGTTCGTTGTCTGACTGTGAACTTTGTTATTCAAAATGCTGTTGAATGAACCTCACTTAACTGCAAAAGTAGTCTGGTTGTCCGTACTTTGTGCTATACCCTCCAGTGAGCTCATAGGTCAAAAGTTTTGAGATTGTTGTACATTCCCTAGCCCAAATGCCCTTTCAAAAAAAAAAAAAAAACCCCACAATTAATTGTTCACAAGTATGCACCAGCCATTATATTGGATATTGCTGATTTAAAATAAAGAAGACTGCAGTTGCCCCTGTTTCTATGTTGGTTCTCCTGGACTATTCTCCACATACCAGCAAAAGTGCATGTTTGAATGTGAAAAAGTAAAACCACATGTCTCCCTTGATCAAACTGCACAATGATTTCATATCAATCATGGCCAACACAATCCTACCTGAATTGGCCCCTGCCTACCTCACTTCCTAGTACTCTCCTCATTCGTTCCATTCCCATTACACTGACTTTCTACCTTTTTCACGAACCCATGAAGCTTCCCTATTCTAGACATCTGCATTTACTGTACCCTCTATTTGTAAATCTCTTCCTCACATTTCCACGTGGTTGGCTTTCATATATCTCAACTCAAAGTTCTTTCCTCAGAGAAAACTCCTTGATGATTATTTCAAAGTAGCAGCATCACCACAATCACTTTCTAGCCTCTACTCTGCTTTACTTTTCTTCAAAATACTAGTAATAACCTAAAATTATGTCACATATTTGTTTATTGTCCATTTCAACATCTCTATAACATAAACTTCATAGAAGCATAAACTTACTTGACTTGTCTATACCTATATATCCACAATGCCTCATGCCATAGTTTCTCAATAAATATTTTTGAATGGAATGAATGAATGAATGCCTGAGCCTTGTCCTTGGGGAGTTTCTAGTGTGTATAGACATGTAAATAGGTAATTATTTCTTTTAAAAATTACAACAACTCTGTCAGATACATGTTGTTATTTGTCTTTAAGAGGTGAGGAAACAGGCTCAGAGAGGCTAAGTAATTTGCCCTGGGTCTATCAGGAAGTAAAGTGATAAAATTTAGATTTAAACCAGAAACTATATCACTCATAGTGAATCCAATTTCTTCTGAATAACAGATTAATCTTTCAAACAAGTTAATGTAGAATTTGCTTATCGCATATAAACTTTCCATCTGTTTGACTGGAACACAAATGTTAGCAGTTGCCCATATGTACCTATTGTATATCATACATCAGAAGCAATCTTCTACATACAAAACAAAAAACTTATTTAGAGACACATATCAAAAAGTCCTCTTATAATCACAAATAATTAAAAAAAAAATTGGAAGTATCCTGAAGAGTGAATATCAGAGAATTGGTATTGTCAATTGTGACTATTCATTACAGTAGCATGTTACATAACCCCTAAAGGTTACATTTAAAATTTTTTTCAATAACACAGAAAATTCTCCTAATCTATCATTTGGTGGAAAACATATATTATACAATTAAATGCAAGATGTGAACTTCTGGCCATGAAGGAGTAGCTTGTATCAGACTAACCTCGCCACAAGGAACAACTATATATAGTTGCCAGATACAAAAACAGCTATTTGAGGGAGATTAACCAAGGTATCCAAGACTTGACAAACCAAGATCCCAGAGAGAAATGAAAGAAACTGAGATAAACTGTATGTACAATTTTGCCACTTTCTGTCTTTGGACCATTTGCCAATTTGCTATGAGGACATAGGATCAACAAATAAAATGGAAGAGTAAATATTGCAGCAGTATTAATTGGTGAGGAGAACAGAATCAAAGTTTAGGCCTACCAATGCAGTCAGAAGTTAAAGGACCAAGATTCTGGTGGAAACAGAAACAGAAAACTGAACCCAGCATTCTGAGCACAATTTCCTCTAGAGGCATTTGCCAGTATCAAAGTGTGTGTAGACATTAAAAAACACCTTCTAAGGAGTTAGAAAGCTAAACAGTGATTTCATTGGACTTGATGCTGGTATAATAATTAAACTTCAAGGAGAAGGGGTCCTGGTAAACCATTCACAGCCTAAAACTATCTTACTCACTGATTGGACTGAGGTAATCTATCCATGCACAAAAGGAGAAAGGTCATTTCTGAAAGAAGAGAAAATCATTCAATGCCTTCAGAATTTTTAAAACAAAATGTCCAACACACAATCCAAAATTACTAGGTATGCCAGGACACTGGACCAAATGACTTCCTGTCTTCCCCAAAAAGACAATAATTTGCATTAAAAACCTAAAGGTAATCTAGCAATTAGACTTACCTAACATGAACTGTAAATAACTGTTTACGATGGTTAAAAAATAGATAAATATGTGGAGAATTCTAGTAAAGAACTGGAATTTATAAAGATAATCAAATAAAAATTCAAAGATTGAACATAAAAGACTGCTTTAACATAACAAGGGAAAGCAGATGGGAAACTGATAAACAGCTCATAGGTTAATACAAAATATACAGATTGAAGCACAGATAAATAAAACAAAAATATATAAAACAGCATAATATATGGGATATGCTGAAGAAGATTAATACACACACAAATGAAGTCTCAGAGGAGAGAAAAGAGAAAATTAGCAGAAACACTATTTGAAAAGATACTAGCTGAGAATTTTCCAGAACTGTTAAGGAATGACAAGTCACAGATTTGAAGAACCCTATAAACCTGAAGTAGGACAAACACAAAGAAAACATATGACCTATTTTAAAAAGAAAAGGGAGGAAATGAGAAAGGAAAGTAAACCTTGGGACCTCAAAATCACTAAGCCAAAGAGAAATGTCAAGCTGGGAACTGTGTCAGGCAAACCTGCCTCCTATTTTATTCCTAAGTAAGATAGCTACCAAAAAAAAAAAAAAAGCTATATACCTCCCTCACAATTTTCTCACTAGGAAATTCCTTGTGTACTTCAAGATCTTTACCCTAAAATGGTACTGTTGAATTTTACCCTGACGATGTAAATTGTTAGCTTACCTTCATAGGTATGGGACAAAGGACAGAACTCTAAGTCATCCCTCTGCTTACTTAAGAGAAATGCATATCCGATCACTTCCTCTGATTTAAAAATGCAGATTCATTGAGGTAGACAAAACCAGAAGTTACTATTCCTCTACTCACTCTCACATGTAAATTGTGTATTTAGTGAAAGGCTGATCAAAGACTCAAAAGAATGCAACTTATGTCTCTTCTCTACCCGCACCGTCAAAAACTTGCTTCCTCTTTCCCCAATGTCCACCCTTTCCCCTTTAAATATTGAAACCCTCAAAATCATCTTTGGAGGAAGAACAGACCTACCTCCCAGGCATGAGCCCTTCCCCTTGGCAAAATATACTCTCTAAATTAAAAAAATATATATATGTAGGTATATCATAGAAAAACAGCATCAAATAAAAGACAAACAGAAAATGAAAAGCAACCAGAGGGGAAAAAGACATACTACTTTTAAAGTAGCAATAATAAGAGCTACAGCAGACTTTTCACTATAAATGATGGAAGGTATTAAACACTGAAATAAAATGTTTAATTGGCTGAAAGATAACTGCCAATCTAAAATTCTATGCCCAGTAAAAATATCCCTCAAAAATTGGGGTGAACTAAAGACATTTTCACACACCAAAAAGTATTGGCAGTATTCATCACTGACCAAATTGTACTGAAAGAAATACTACAGAAAACTACAGAAAGTTCCTCAGACAGAAGAAATGTCATTCCAGATGGAAGCAGATAATTCAGGAAAAATGAAAACAAGCATGAGTAACGTATATTTCAATAGGAAAGGGATTGAAAGAGAGTGAATAGAACTAAAGTTTTTGTTCAATTTTTGCATTGTTCAGGAAATAAGAGAGACATTAATAAGCCAATGATGCATACTGAAATCTGTAAGATGACCACTAAAAAATAATAAAATAAGTATATATGCAAAAAGAAGGGAATATACAATAATCAAAAAAAAATTAGTACAATAAAAAATGAGACAAAAACTAAAAAGGACAAGTAGAAAGCAAACAAAAATAATATATTTAAACCCAAATATATCAGTGATGTATTAAGCACAAATGAACTAAATATTATAATTAAAAACCTATGTTTCTCAGACTGAATGGAGAAAATAAAATAAACTATATGTTGATTATAAGAGACAAGCCTTAAGCATAAAGACACAGAAGGCCGATACACCTACATAAAATCAAATAAGGTCATTTTGAAAGCAAGAAGTATTAGTAGAGATAAAGTGGAATATTTCACTAAAGAAGATTGATTTAAAAGGAAGATATAATAGTTCTAAATTTATACACATCTAATAACAAGATCAAAAGATACAAAGTAATAACTAAGTAAAATAAACGTAAGTAAAATAAACAAAAATTCCCAATTGTGTAGTTTTTAACACATATATCTTAGTAACTGATAGAAAATAGAAAAGACTGGCACAGTGGCTCATGCTTATAATCCCAGCACTTTGGGAGGCTGAGATAGGCAGATCACCTGAGGTTGGGAGCTCAAGACCAGCCTGACCAACAAGGAGAAACCCTGTCTCTACCAAAGATACAAAATTATCCTAACGTGGTGGTGCATGCCTGTAATCCCAGCTACTGGGGAGGCTGAGGCAGAAGAATCGCTTGAACCCAGGAGGCCAAGGTTGCAGTGGGTCAAGATCATGCCATTGCACTCCAGCCTGGGCAATAAGAGCGAAATTCTGTCTCAAAAAGAAAAAAAAAAAAAAAAAAAGGAAAGAAAGAAAAAAGAAAATAAACAAAAAAATGGAGAAGGAAAAAAAAAAAAAAAACTCAGTGAAAATGACTTTACACATGAATTCCTATAATCAATAAAGGAAGAAAAATAATCCAAATTTAAAAATCTTCCAAAGAATAGAGAGTCAGTGTATTCTTTATTCCAGAGAATAGAAAGTCAGTATATTATTAATATGAAAATCTGGCAAGAACATTACAATAAAATAAAATTATAGGCAAATTTGTCTCATGAGCATAATTGCATTTTTTTTTTTTTTAAGGCAGAGTCTCACTCTGTCACCCAGGCTGGAGTACAGTGGTACAATTTTGGCTCACTACAACCTCCGCCTCCCAGGTACAAGCGATTCTCCTGCCTCAGCCTCACGAGTAGCTGGGATTACAGGTGCCTGACACCACACCCGGCTGATTTTTTGTATTTTTAGTAGAGACGGGGTTTTGCCACGTTGGCCAGGCTTGTCTTGAACTCCTGACCTCAGGTGATCCACCTACCTTGACCTCCCAAAGTGCTGGGATTACAGGTGAGAGCCACCATGCCTGGCTGAAAAAATCTTAACCAAAATATTTGAAAAGCAAACCCAGTTATATATAAAAATGATAATGCATTACAAGCCAACTGTGTTTGTTTCAGAAATTTGAGATTGGTTTAGCATTCAAACATCAGACTAATTTACTATATTAGTTGCATAAATAGGGAAATAATTCAAAAAACCATTTGATAAAAGTCAATACAATTTCAGAAGCAATACATTGTATTCAGAAAATATAAATACATCACATGAATCAATAAGCAAATGAGACAACCCAATTTTTAAAATGACCCAGTGTTTAGAATAAGTATCTCCAAATGGCCCAAAAAAATAGAAAAATTACCCCAGAAATTAATGTGATGGGTTGAATTTTGTCCCTCAAAAAGATATATGGAAGTCCTAAACCCATGAATGGGATTGTGTTTGGAAACAGAGTCTTTGCAGATGTTATCAGTTAAAATGAGGTAATATAGGATTAAGGTGGGCCCTACACCAGTTACTTGTATCCTTATGAGAAAAGGGAAAATTGGACACACAGAACACACAGGGAGAAGGCCAATATGACACGGGAGGCTAAGATTGGAGTGATTACAAGCTAAGGATTCTCAAGGATAGCTGGCAACCATCAGAAGCCAGGAAGAGCCAAGAAAGGATCCTCCCCCAGAATCTTCAGAGAGAGCATGACTCTACCATGTTCCTTGATTTCAGACCTCTAGTCTCCAGCGCTGTGAGAGAATAGATTGCTGTTGTTATAAGATACCTGGTTTGTGGTAATGTGTCATAGCAGCCCTAGGAAGCTAATACAATTAGCTATAAGTGAAACATTAAAACTCTTAATTGAAAACCAGTACATACTCGTCATAACAGCTAAAATGAAAAAGACTAAAATACTTGGTTTAGGCAAGGGGGTAGAGTGATAAGGACTCTCATATGCTGCCAGGGAATGAAGCTGTGGGGTAGAGTATAAATCAATATGATTATTTGTAAAAATGTTTGACAGTATCTGCAAAAGCTGAACATATTTTGCCCTGTGAGTTAACAATTCTCAGCTGGGCATGGTGGCTCATGCCTGTAATCCCACCACTTTGGGAGTCCAAGGCGGGCAGATCATGAGGTCAAGAAATCAAGACCACCCTGGCCAACATGGTGAAACCCCGTCTCTATAAAAAAAAAAAAAAAAAAATACAAAAAATTAGGTAGACGTGGTGGCGCACACCTGCAGTCCCAGCTACTCAGGAGGCTGAGGCAGGAGAATCGCTTGAACCCAGGAGGCGGAGGTTGCAGTGAGCCGAGATTGTGCCACTGCACTCCAGCCTGGTGGCAGAGAGAGACTCCGTCTCAAACAACAACAACAAAAATAAACCACAATTCTACTCCCAGGTATATACCCACAGATGTGTGAGTACATATTCATCAAAAGACATGTAACCAAAAATTATTTTTAATGACCCCCAAATGGAAAGTAGGCAGATGTTCATCAACAGCTAAATGGATAATTAATTTTTGGTGTATTCATACAATGGATAAATATACAACAATGAGAATGGATAATCTACAAGTACTTCTAGTAGTATGGAAGACTCTCACAAACATTATGCTAGAGAAAGAGGTTAGATCCCAAAGACTAAAACTTATTTGATTCCATCTACATAAATTTCAAAGCAGGAAACTCTAATGATAGAAGTCAGAGTACTGGTTGCTTTGGGAGAGGAGGTGGTGAACTCAGAAGGGAGTAGGAGCAAAATTTCTAAGGCGCTGGTAATATTTTATATCTTTATCTGGAAAGTGGTTACATGGGTACGTTGACTTTGAAAAAATACCTAGAACTGTACACATACGACTTGTATTCATGTGTGTGTGTGTGTGTGTGTGTACACTTCTATATACCTTCATCAGAAAACCTTTTAAAAATTGCATGCACATTATGATTTATACCATATACAAGAAATACACCTAGAAAAAAGGCTTCATGGTGACCATGTCTGGATGGTGAGATTACATGTGATTTTTATTTTCTTGCTCAGATTATTGTTAATTTTTCAAATTTTTTGCAATGATTTAGTTCTAGATGAAGAAAAAAATACCCTATAGTTGTTTTATTTTGGGATCATATGGTCATCTGTTTGATCATACAATCGACCCGGTAGAAGGGCAATGGGTAGATATGTTTATACAGTAGATGAATATATTTCATTCCTCACCATGTTTGTGTCAACTCTTAGGTTTTCATCTCAAAAGGTTTGTGTTCAAATGTGTTATCAAATCATATGAATAAGAATTACATTGTTGAATGGAAGCGAAACAAAATATAGACACAGTCCAATGAGTGCTCTAGTTCCACTGTCTTTGTATATGAGGACAAATCAGAAAAAGGAGGCCATTCATTCAGAAATCAAAGTCCATTTTCCTAACTACACTGGAGATCAGACATTATTATTAACATTTTGTTAGCTTCCTATATTGCCAGTAGCCTCACAAACGCTTCGTGAAGTGTAACTTTTATTCCTCAAAATCTACTCTGTTGAGATGGGCTGAATGTTGAACAAATGCTCTGTAGAGAACCTGTAGCCACTCAGAAGTATCCAAATCTCTGTTTCTTCTGCGTAAGGGTAATTGTCCATCTGCCCTGACTTTGAAAGGGGTCTGTCTGACCCACACAGCACACTTCTAGGACTTTATCAACACCCATGTGAGAAGATGCCTGTCATCTCACTATACTAAAGTGATATAAAGAAAAAGCACGACTGGGCGCGGTAGCCCACACCTGTAATCCCAGCACTTTGGGAGGCCAAGGTGGGGGGATCACGAAGTCAGGAGTTTGAGATCAGCCTGGCCAACATAGTGAAATACCGTCTCTACTAAAAATACAAAAAATTAGCCGGGCTTGGTGGCAGGCACCTGTAATCCCAGCTGTTTGGGAGGCTGAGGCAGGAGAATCACTTGAACCTGGGAGGTGGAGGTTGCAGTGAGCCGAGATTGGGCCATTGCTCTCCAGCCCTGGTGACAGTGCGAGACTCAGTCTTAAAAAAACAAAAAACAAAAAACAAAAAATGAAAAGAACAAAGAAAAAGCACAGGTTTTGCAGTGAATCAGATCTGAGTTTAACTATGAGGTCAACCATTCAGCATCAGTACAACACTGGGCTCCCTCCAAGACCTTCTTTATGTTTAACCTGTTCAGTTCTACTAAATTTAATCTGCCAAACATTAATTGAAGATCTTGAGTATATTAGAAATTGTGCTCAATACTGGAACTACAAAGGGAAGTGTGCAAAGTTTACAGTCTCTATCTTCAAGGAGCTAACAGTCTGAAAAACAGGGAGGAACACCACATCCTCTTCATAGTTTTGTTTTGAGAACTAACGCAGTACTATTTAAAAGAGTAGAGTACAATTTGTCCATAGCGTAGGTGTTCAGTGTTAGTTCCATTTTATCTTTTCTGTATTGCCAATCTGTCCTAAGCTTGTGATTTCGGCCAGTTACTTTACCTCACTGCACTTCTATTACCCTACTTGCAAAATGGGGAAAACAGATTTTTACTACACCCCTCCTGCAATAACGAACAACTTCAAAGTTTTAGTACATTTATTCTAGTTATCTATGGCTTTGTAAAGAATCATCCCCCAAAATTAATGACTTGAAACAACTATATTTATTTTGCTCACCAATCTGTAACCTGAGGAGAGCTTAGTGGGAACAACTTGTCTCTGCTCCAGTCTCTGCTCCATTACCTGGACTGGCTCCAAGCCTGAGGACTGCATCATATGAAGGCTCACATGTGCAAGTGTCTAGTGGGTCATGCTGGCTGTTGGTTGGGACCTCAGCTAGGAATGTGCCTGGAATAGTTACACATGACCTTTCCATTGACTTTCTCACAAGCATGGAGCCTAGATTTCCCGGACTAGTATCTCAAGAGGAACAGATGAAAGCTGTACTGTATTTAATGACTTAGACACAGAAGTTATACAGTGCTAATTCTGCCATGGTCACAGGCTGTCCCAGATTCAAGGGGAGGGAACATAGACCCCACCTTTCAGTGGGAGAGTGCCAATGTCATAATGTAAGAAGAACATGAAGATGGGAAATATTGATATTGCCCTCTTTAGAACAATGTGACATATGTTTGAAAGAACAAAACTTTAATTTTTGCCCATACTTTATAGCCACTGGAAGTCAGCATGAGGAGCCCTAATCATCATAGTCACTTGGGGATCCAGGCTGATGGACGTTTCATCTTGACATATAGTCCCATAATTGGTGAGGCAAGAAGAATGAATGTAGCATACCTCATAAAGCTTCTACCCAAGAGTGATACTTGTCACTTCGTCTTACATTACATTGGAAAACATTTCACAAGGCTAATGCTAAACTTCAAAGAGGATAAAGAAGGGCAAACCTACCATATGGCTGGAAGAAAAGAACTGGATTATTTATGAACAGCCCTAATGACTAGCATATACATCACCTAGGGCTGTTAGGAGGATTCAGTAGGATAAAGAACACAAGGAGTATAGTATAGGACAATCCTAAATGACTGAACATGTTCTCTAAATCTCAGCTGTTATACTTACAACTACGTTGTTTGTAAAATGGCCTGGCATTTTTCTAGCCATACTATCCAACACTGAGACTCAGAAAATGACTGCAGTGTGGAGAATGATTCTTGGTATGGGGACCTGGAGAGAATAGGACTTGCACAGCCTTTATAAGGACCCAGAATTCAAACCTTTTTTCTTCCATTACTGTCACTAACATAGTCCTCTCACAGGAAGACAGTTGGGTTCCAGGCATTAGCTATCTAAACAAAACAACTTGACAGCCGTAACAGGAAGCAGACTTAGCCTTGGAAGAGAGAGCATGAAACTTCAAAAGAGCCCCACATGCAAAGAATGATGTGCCCATGAATATACCTCTCCAGAAATGTCATTTTGTCTTTCCCCTCACAAAATAGTGTTTCTGCACTAATGACCTCTCTTCTCAATCTGTCCTTTGCCCAACTTTGATGTTGCGTTGACCTCCTGAAGAGCTTTGGAGTAGGCAAGCTTGTTTTCAAATCTCAGCTTCACTATTTACTACCTTTTTGATCCTCGAGCAAATCACCTAAAGTCTCTGAGTCTCCTCTGCAGATAGAGATGAAAGCATCTACCAGAATTTACAGACTACTCATATAAATCTTGTAGTTTGAATCGTGTCACAGAGTAGACACTGAAATGTTACCTCCTCCTTTCTGTGTCCAAGTTCTCAGATTTCCCCAGGAGAATTTAATGACACTACCTCCACTTTTTACTCTTCTCGGCTCTCTTTTTCCTCATTACATTCATTGCTAATGTCCACTCAGTTTGTGATTCCTCAGGAGACGATAGACTGGGATCCAGGTTTTGTTCTCACTTTTTTGCATAAAAGAGTCAACTCTCAGAGTAGCTATTGTAATTGATAATTATTCCAAATTTTAAACCAGCTCTCCTTGAGAGGCAAATTATTCTTTTTTATTCTCATATTTATTATTTTTTCTTTCTTTTTTTTTTGGAGACAGAGTCTTGCTGTGTTGCCCAGGCTGAAGTGCAGTGGTGTGATCTCAGCTCACTGCAACCTCCACTTCCTGGGTGCAAGTGATTCTCCTGCCTCAGCTTCCCGAGTAGCTGTGACTACAGGCACATGCTGCCACGCCCAGCTAATTTTTTGTATTTTAGTAGAGACGGGGTTTCACCGTGTTGCCCAGGGTATTATTTTTGGGGGGATAACTTAGATCGAATGAGAATTATTCTTTGAAAGACTCAAGAGAATGAATCATATAAACTTAGTTGTGGAGACAATTTTGATCTTCAGTAAGATTTTTAGTCTTTGCTGTAGTTATTGCTTAATTTACCCTTTTTCTTCTTTGACCAGTTTTGGAATTTCCTCCAAATTTTTCAATTTCACTGATATTCTCAATTTTTATTAAAGTATAATTTATTCACAGCATTCTCTTTTTTTTAAACCAAACTCTATAGACCACAGTGAGTTTTATAGTACTTTTCTAATTTCTAAGATTAATTTAGTTTTTATCTATTGACTAGATTTTTTCAAACATGTCTCCATTTATTTGTTTTTGCAAAAAATAGGACTTTGATTTATATATCCTTTTAAATAGTTGCCAAAGTCAGAGGTTTCTGCTTTTATAGTTATTATCCTTTAGTTCTTCTTAGTATAGTTTTATGCTTTAATTCTTTCATATTTAGGAAATAAAGCATTTAGTACTTAACATTTCCTTTTGAAAACAGCATTGGCTATACTTCCTAAGTTGTTTGTTTGGGTGTTATCATTTTAAACACTTAAAATAGCTTATATTTACAGTTTGTCAAATGTATCTTTGTCCTAGTAGTAATTTGGATCAATTATATTTAAAATTTCAATTTGAGAAATATTTAAAACTCATACTGGTAAAAAGTATTTTTAGTTATCTGGCATTATAGACCGAAAATGTGGCATCTGCAATATCTGGCTATTGGAATATTCATTTCTTCATTTTTATATGTGTGTTTGCCACCTAGTTAATAATTATAGTTTTAAAATTGTTTCATTAAACATTCAAAGCAATTATATTTTCTGTTGTTAAGCAAAACCTTCATGTATTAATGCAGTATATAACTAACTATATATGCACATATACAGTGGCTCTGGAAAAACATGAAAGTTGGTGGGGTACCAACCCCCTACATAGTCAAAAGTCTGCATAAAACTTTCCACTCCACAAAAACTTTATAAATGGGCAACTGTTGACTGGAAGTCTTACTAATAACATAAACAGTCTATTAACACTTATTTTGTATGTTATATGTATTACATACTGTACTCTTGCAATAAAGTAAGCAAAAAAAGTTATTAAGAAAATCATAAGAGAAAATATATTTAACATTCATTAGGAAGTGGATCATCATAAAGGTTTTCATCCTCATTGTCTTCATGTTGTGCAGTCTGAGGAGGAAGAGGAAGTGTTGGTATTGCTATCTCGGGGGTAGCAGAGGTGAAAGAGGTGGAGAAGGTAGAAGGAGAGGGAGAAGAGGTAGGCATACTTGGTGTAACTTTATGGGAATACATCATCATTTCTTCTTTTTTTTTTTTGCTTTTTCATTTCTCTAAATATGTTTCTATATGGTACTAGTCCTTCTTCCACTGTTTTCTTTAGTTTAAGTGCCTGCATCATAGAAGGGTCCATGCTATAAAATAAGTCGAAAGCAGTCAATTTGTTTCCTAATGTCAATTTGTTTCCTTGCACAGCTTCTTCTACGTCTTTTCCTCATTATCTGGCACTGGTTCAAACGTGCTTTGACCAGTTTTGGAATTTCCTCCAAATCTCCATCAAGTCATCATGGCTTTTTCTATAACAATGGCATCTTCAGTGGTGTGGTTCTTCCAGACCTTCATGATGTTATTTCTATTGGGGTTCTCTTCTATAGCATTGACAATCCTTTCTATATAATGTTATGTATATGTTCCTTAAATATGACCCCCTGATCTAAAGGCTGAACTAGAGATGCTGTGTTAGGAGGCAAGTAGACCGCTTGGACATCTTCAGCGTTGAACTCATGGGATGCTGGGTGGCCAAGGGAACAGTCCAGTATCAAAAGAACTTTAACAGTCATATATATATATATATTTGTATTTTTAGTAGAGACGGGGTTTCACCATGTTGGCCAGGATGATCTCAATCTCTTGACCTTGTGATCCATGCACCTTGGCCTCCCAAAGTACTGGGATTACAGGTGTGAGCCACCGTGCCCAGCCTATCTTGATATTTTTAAAGCCAACACTCTGCCGGACACAGTGGCTCATGCCTGTAATCCCAGCACTTTGGGAGGCTGAGGTGGGTGGATCACAAGGTGAGGAGTTCAAGACCAGCCTGGCCAATGTGGTGAAACCCCGTCTCATCTAAAAATACAACAAAAAAGAAAAAAAAAAAAAAAGCCAGGTGTGGTGGCACACGCCTGTAATCCCAGCTACTCAGGAGACTGAGGCAGAAGAATTCCTTGAACCTGGATGGCGGAGGTTGCAGTGAGCTGAGATCATGCCACTGCACTCCAGCCTGGGCGACAGAGTGAGACTGTTTCAAAATAAATAAATAAATAAATTTTTGAAAAGCCAAAACTTATCAAATCATCCTTTGCAGGCATTAAATTCTCCAGCTTTAGATCTTTCACCTTCCTTTTGCTTTAAATTGTCATGTAATGACTTCACTTTTTCTTAAATTGTGTTAGAGTTTATAGTATGCCTTTCTTATAGAAATTCTGGACCCACATAAAAGTCACATTTTCAATATAAAATAAAAAGAGATTTCACAAAAGGTGCATGTTTTTCACTCCTTCTGGTGTGACTGCAGTGACAGCTTCATGAATTTCCTTTTCCTTCCTTCTTTTTAAACAGTGGTCCTTATTTATGTTGAAATGGTGGGCAACCATAGCTGCAGACTTCAATCTGTGGTACATATTAAGCAATTCAACTTTTTCTTGTAATGTCATGATTTTTCTCTGCTTCTTGGGAGCATTTCCAGCATCACTGGTGGCACGTCATATGAGTCCCGTGATTTTATTCATGGTTGACAGAATTGCACTAAACATAGTAAAAAATATATGAAAACTGAGAGGGATCACTTTTTACTGTGATACGCAATTTACTAGAGAGACAAACTGTTCACACGGAGATGATTTCAGTTACAAGGTATTTTAAGTGGATACTCACAACACTAGAGACTACTGCAATAGCAACAGGAGGTGGCTATGAAATTATTATAGTAGTAACAACTTTGTCTTAACAAATGATAAAATAGACTAGTATCTACATATATTTTACGCATTCGTATCTAATTGTTTCTTAATTTTAAAAATATTTCTAAGCTATGTAGTTCATCTGAGAGTTTTTCAAATTGTTGCAAATCTCCAAAAACTTTTTCCATATATTTATTGAAAAAAATTCATGTATAAGTGGATCCATGAAGTTCAAACCTGTGTTATTCGAAGGTCAACTGTATATAATTCATCTTAATACTTATATTATTTATCACTATCACTTTTCTTCCATGACATATTGGTGACTGAGAAATATGAATTAAAGTATTCTAAAAAAATCAAATTATTCAATTTTTCTTTTTTACATACATCTTTGTATAAAAGCTTGATTTCTGTATTGTCTGAAATTATTACTGCTAGCTCTACTTTTCCCTTTTTTACATTTTCCTGCTGTATCTTCAACTCTCAATTATGTTAATCTTATTTTGATACATTTAATGTATTTTTTATTTCGTTTTTATTTTTTTAAACAGAGTCTTGCTCTGTCGCCCAGGCTGGAGTGCAGTGGCGTGATCTTGGCTCACTGCAACCTCCACCTTCTGGTTCAACTGATTCTCCTGCCTCAGCCTCCCAAATAGCTGGGATTACAGGCATGCACCACCACACCCAGCTCATTTTCGTGTTTTAGTAGAGACATGGTTTCACCATGTTGGCCAGGCTCGTCTCGAGCTCCTGACCTCAAATGATCCACCTGCCTCAGCCTTCCAAAGTGCTGGAATTACAGGTGATAGCCACCATGCCCGGCCTTATTTTGATATACTTGAAGTTGTCCCTCGAATGCTGCAATATCTTACTCAGTACCGTAGGTTCATTTTTGCCATGTCTCGGGACTGTTTGACTATGAGGCAGCTTAGCCTGTATATGTGTTATGTCATAACTGAAATAGTTACTCTTTCTTTAATCATCTGAATTTGTGCTTTCTGTTTTTTTATGCTTCTTTGAGATGTATTATATGTCTTCTATAGTTTGGATTATGTTTTGTTTTATATTTTCTATAATTTACTCGACAAACACTAATTGCTTCCTATGTGGCAGGTACTATGCTAGGCTTCTGGCACAAAAATAAGAAAGAAAAAACAGCTCCAGTTCCTCTTGTGGTGAGACAGTAGATTACTGGGGAAAATAGGTATTAATCAAATAATTGCATTAATTAAACCATGTTTATTCACTCATAGATGCTCCACAAGAAAGAAATGTGTTTTATGACACCACATGACAAAGAGAGTTGACTTTGTCATGAAAAATGTTGGAAAATTCCCTGAGAAATTACATATATCTGGATATATGAAGAATAAATAGGTGTTAGCTCATTAACTTGAGGGTGATGATCAAGGTGGAAGTATTCCATCCAGAGGGAATAATAGATGAAAAAGACCTGCAGTAGAAGGGAGACTTTGAGAATTCTAAACATAAACCAACAGCAACATTAAAAAAAAAAATACACTGTAGCCGGAGCCTAGAGAGCTAGCAAGATCTTGGTGTGAGATAAGGTTTAGAGAGGCTGAAAGCATGCATTGACTCCCATCTCTTTAAATATCAAAGTTAGAAATGACACTAAATACTTCCTCTGCATCCAAGCAGTTTAGTTGAAGAATCAAGTCAGTTTTCTTTCTACCTTTGAGTTTAAAATATAATTTTGGAGTTGGCACATATAGACTATATTTATTAAATTATTTTTTGTTTATCATGTATCTTCCATGTCAAGAATTTTGACTGACATTTGTGTTCAGTTTTGAAACAATATTTTCAATAATCCTTTTAAGTTAGACTCCACGATTCTGTGTTTACCCACTTTTCTCCTCACCATTAGCCCCCTTTTCCACAAATTCCCCAAGCTGGAGCTTTTAACTTTGATTAATCTGCTGATCAGCTAGAACACATATGTGTCTTCAACTAACCCCTTCAAGAAGGGTGTATGATGGCCTAGTTTCTGAACCTGCTCATGTTATGAAATGTCTTAGGGCTGTTGACTTCACATATGAGCAACAACATGGCTGGTTATACAACTTGGTCCATAACCAGCATTCCTCGGAATGCTGGAAGATGTTTTCATTGTCTTTTAGCGTTTCGCATTACAAGGAATCTCAGGTTAACCTGATTTTTGTTCGTCTGTAAGTAACTTATTTTGTTCTGCTTTGTTCGCAGACTTGATGCTTGCAAATTTGTTTTTTGTCTAGTGAAGTATTTCCATGAAACTTTTGGGGTGTGGCCATCTGTTTTTTGATGTTGCCTTGATATAATAAAGAGAAGGCTAAAAATTTGCATATGCAAATTTTAATGGGGTGCTTTCACTAGATATCAAGTAGCTTTGGAATTAAGACCATGTGCTCTAGAGCCAGGCTGTCTGGGTTCAATCCCAGCTTTGTTCTTACTAGGCCTATAACCTTGGACAAAATTTTTAAAAGAAAGCCAAAGTTAAAACCATTCCTTCCTTTCAATTTTCTCATTTGTAAAATGGGGTTAACATAGTACCTACCTCATAGGGAAATTGTGAAGGTTAAAAAAGTTAACACAGGCAAAGTGTCTGGAAGGAAACTTAGCCCAGGTTGAGTGCCCTGCAAGTGTTTTCTAGGCCTTCTCTTATTTTTTTTCCTCTCTCTCTTTTCGCTTTCTGGTTTTCTTTGAGTATTCGCTTTTGCTTATACTGTAATTGTTCTGATTTCATGTCACTCGAGATTTGATATCCTCTCTTCCCATTCTGATTTTCTTTGAGTATTTGCTTTTGCTTATACTGTAATTATTCTGATTTCATGTCATTTGAGATCTGTGTATCTCCAGTCCACAAATCTCCAAAGATTTGTGTTCAGATTTCTGCTTTTCTCTTCCCAGTTTCACCTCCTTGCTCCTTTCCTCTGAGAATAGAAATGCTTCTCCATTCTCAACTCCATTTCATGATTTGCTTTAGTGCAGTATCATTTCTGCTCTTGTTGCCTCCAAAACACATTCTTACAATTTTGCTATTCACATTTTGCTTTTTGTTGAATGTCACCTCGACTACCTTTTCTTCTCACTTTGTTAACTTGACTTGTAAATTTTGTCCTTTAAAATTTTTTGTTTATCACCCGGAACACAAGACTTCTTGGGGATATGAACATGTTTCTACATTTTTCTCCTGCTTTCTGTACTTAATATTTTCAAATTCCTATTGCACGAATCTTCAGAATTGCTTTTTCCCCTTCTCCTGCTAAACTTTTGATAGGTCCTCTATTGTTGGTGGTATATTTTCTATTTATTTCAAGAGAAGGAAAGATCCAAACTCAATCGGTATTTACAAGTGTCAGGGTGTGTGCATTTCCTGTGGCTTCATTCACTCTCCATTTCTTTGCAAGTCAAACTTCCTCCTAACAACTGCAGGCAGAGGTTAAATTAGGGTTGCCAGATTTAGCAAATAAAAATATAGGATGCCCAGCTAAATTTGAATTTCATATAATTAATAATTTTTAAGTATCAGTATGTCCCGGGTATTGTATGAGCTGCATTTATGCTAAAATAATTTATAATAATCTAATATTTAGATTTAATTCAGCTGCCTGTGTTTTATCTGACAACCTTTGATCAGGTTGACAAGCATCAAACTCAGCCCTTTTCCTTTTGTGCAGCAGGTTTCTATCTGGTACAAATCTTTTGAGAGGAGCTCTTTTCCTACTCTGCCCACTGGTTCTCTGCAAATGCTGCAGTGCGCCGGATGCCCTGCTTTTCCTTTTTCCTCCCCCATCTACAATGTTGAAACAGACACCGTTTCCTAGGATATTATGTGCTGCTGCCCTTCCTCCTCCTACTTCCTCTCCACCACCTTGGAAAACTTCCTGTTCTCTGAAGATCATGTTTCCAAAAGAATAGAGAAAAAGTCATAAATATTTATTTAATGTTTATTATGTGTCGGGCACTGTGCTTGGTGCTGTTCATGAATTAGCTCTTCTAATTTAATCTTCCTGACTACTCCGTGGAACATACTATGTGACTCCCGTTTTGCAGATGATTAAAAACATCTTAGGCTTAGGCCTGGGTGAGGTGGCTCACACCTGTAATCCCAGCACTCTAGTAGGCCAGGATGGGTGGTTCACCAGAGGTCAGGAGTTTGAGACCAGCCTGGCCAGCATGGTGAAACCCTGTCTCTACTAAAAATACAAAAATTATCTGCATGTGGTCGTGAGCACGTGTAATCCCAGCTACTCAGGAGCCTGTGGCAGGAGAATCCCTTGAGCCTAGGAGGGGGAGGCTGCAGTGGGCCCAGCTCGCACCACTGCACTTCAGCCTAGGCAACAAGAGTGAAATTATGTCTAAAAAAGAAAAAAACAAACAACAAGGCTTAGTAAAGTTAATTACTTGACCAAATGATAAGACAGTAACACGGAGTTCTATTTGTCCCAGAGTACAACATTTTCACTTCTGCGTGATCTTCTTGTCTATCATATTCCCTCTCCTAATCCAAATCCAAAAGTTGCTGTATGAGTGAAATTTCAACCAGATTCTAAAAGTATACTTCCTGCAATTTTATTTTTGTTTGTTGTGAGTTTTCATCTGCTGTATCCTCAAGGGGATTTTAGTAAAAATTTGGGACAGGCTGGATCAAGACTCAGCCAGTTTCCATTTTAATCTTGAAGACAGAATTCCATGTTTTGATTATCCCATTTCTCAGATGGCAAGTTCTGCTTTTTGAACTTTTTCAAAAAGCCATTTTTAAGCTGAGGCATTATAAATAGATCCAGTGTCCCTACACAGTTTTTCCAATCTTTATCAAATCCACCTTGACATCAATGTTTTCATTCCTGCTCCCAGTTAAGTCTGAGGTTGCTCTTTTCTTTGTCAACTCCCTTTACCTTTTGGGAGATGATGATGTCAAAAAGAATTACAATGTATAATGCTCTGGGATTTTTTTTTTTGAAGATGGAGTCTTGCTCTGTCGTCCAGGCTGGAGTGCAGTGGCGCGATCTCAGCTCGCTGCAAGCTCCGCCTCCCGGGCTTGAGTGATTCTCCTGCCTCAGCCTCCTGAGTAGCTGGGACTATAGGTGCCCGCCACCACACCCGGCTAATTTTTTGTATTTTTAGTAGAGGCAGATTTTCACGGTGTTAGCCAGGATGGTCTCTGTCTCCTGACCTTGTGATCCACCCGCCTCAGCCGCTCTGTTTTTTAAAACTGGAGATTCTCAGAAAACATGAGAAATGTTGACATTTCCTACAATCCCAAGTGTTGGGCCAGCTCTGTACCCATTGCAGGAGAGCATCATCACTTCCTTCTTCAACTAGGTGGTTAGTGTTATAGTTCTATGGCAATATCTCATTAGTCTCACTTCTCTTCCATTTCATTTTATCTCTTTCAGGTTCTAAATTACCTTACAACTCAATACTGTCCAGACATACTCCACCAATCATTTCCTCTCCTAGTTTTTCTATATTTCTTTTTGTTGTTGTTGTTGTTGTTGTTGTTTTGAGATGGAGTCTCACTCTGTTGCCCAGGCTGGAGTGCAGTGACGCAATCTTGGCTCACTGCAAGCTCTGCCTCCTGGGTTCAGGCCAGTCTCCTGCCTCAGCCTCTCGAGTAGCTGGGACCACAGGTACCTGCCACCACACCCGGCTAATTTTTTTTTTTTTTTTTTTTGTATTTTTAGTAGAGATGGGGTTTCATCGTGTTAGCCAGGATGGTCTCAATCTCCTGACCTCATGATCTGCCCACCTTGGTCTCCCAAAGTGCTGGGATTACAGGCGTGAGCCACATGCCCGGCCATTTCTTTTAAATATATTTAACTTTTAATTATCATTTTTCACTCTTGATCCCCACCCGGTCAAGTTGTACTGATTCCTATAAAATTTGACTTGACACTGTTGTGTTTTCTCCCTTCTATTTACTGATCCCTATCTCACACACATTTGCAGGTATACATGGTGGGCTAGGAGACCTGTTTCTGAATGTATGTTTGAGAGTTTCTGTGACACTTCACACCACATTCCTTCATTCGCTTTAGACCTATTGTCCTTGATGACATCTGCTTTTATCTGGGATTTCCTTCCCTTTCCCTAAAAATCAGCTGCTCAGACCAGGGACTCACTGCCAAATGCATTCTTTCCAATCTTTGTGAAGTTCCTCTGGGCCTGTAGGAATTCTTCTTTGACTAGAGTGGTGAGTTTTTTTGAATCTTAGAAAACAAACTGCTGTATGATTTTCTTGACTCTCCCAGGTTGAAGTCATATGTAAGGATCTCATATTACATGTGACCTTGATCTCACCCTGAAAACATTTACTATATGCCTTTTAGTTAGAGAGTCATTTATACACAATTTTACTTTGGGATGAAAAGGGAGTCAGCTGCCTTATGGAACTGAAAATAAAGAGAAAAAAAATGAAGACAAAACAATTTTAAAAAATACATTATAAGTGCATGTTTACTTCCATATTCATCAACAAAGCCAACTTTCTATTTATTGACCCTTTTCCATCTTGCTCACATAATGGTGTCATATTCATATAATTACAATTAAGTTTTAATAATTTTTTTGCTTTCTTATATGTACACAAGTCTTTTATAACATTTTAAAATAAATATACCACTAGTCCATTAGGTAGATATACCATAATTTATTTAAACATTCCCCTGCATATTGAACATTTATAGGAAGCTTAACTTTTTTTTGCATTTTATCCTGTTGAGGAAAATAGCTTTATTTCCTTCAGATTGGTTTTTTGAGAAACACTTTCAGACGTGAGATTACATAGCCACTGATGATTTTTAAAAAGTATTCCCAAAATTCCTTTCTGAAAGTATTGTGCCATTTTATTCTGCCATCAACAATGTGAGGGTTACCATCTCAAGACTTGCCAGTGCCAGTTAAATATTATATTGTTTTGCTAATTTAATATGAGAAAGTGATGTAGAATACATTTAAATATAGCTATTCAGTCCGATTTCTCCCCTCTCCAGAGTGTTGGGAAGAATTCTCTGATATCAACTTGGTGCCAAGACAGAATTTTAAAATGCCCCTACATGTAGTAAGGTAGACACTTGCACACAGAGCCAGAGAGAGTAGAAATTGGTTCAGTCATCCCAGAGGGCAATTTGTCAAGGTATATCAAATATTATAAAAATAACCTCTGCTTTTTGCTTTTTGGGAATTACTTTTCTAGGAATCTAGACTACTCTGAAATGTACAATATTATTTATAATACTAAAATTTTAAGAACCTAAGTGCCCAACAAAAAGAGAATTATTAAATGAGTCATGGTACAGACATACCATAGGCTACCAGAAAGCGCTACATCCTGATTAAGAGGAATATTTTCATGATACGGTAAATGGAGAAGGGGAAAGAAAAACACCATTCTAGGTGCAGTGTGATCTCAATTGTGAAGAAAAAATTTCAAAGAAAATGTCTGGAAAGCAATACACCAAAATTGGAATAATAGGTTGCTGCGGAATGGTGAGCTTATAATTTATATATGTCCTTCCTTTTAACATTTTCTGAATTATTCAACAATCAGGAGAAGTTAGAAAAAAAAGAAAAGAAAGAAAGAAGAAGAAGAGGGGGAAGGGCAGGGGAGGGGGGAAGGAAAAGGAGAAGGAGAAGGACGAAAGCCTTTGGTATCAAAATACCAATGTGCTCATGTGGAATTTGAGGCAAGTAACTTCTAAACTCAGTCTAAAGTCAGCACTTCCTTTATTCCGTTGTATTAATCATAATGCAACTTCAGCTTCCCCACTTGACATAAGCCTCTTTAGGAACCTGGGTGCTGTCTTCCTCATTTGTAGATTTCATCTCCTATCAGGTGTCTAATATAGTCCCTCATATAAAAATTAGTGCTTACTCTTGATTTATTTATTTATTCGTTCAGTCATTCATTCAAGAAACATCTATTTAGCATATGGTGTCCTAGGCACCATGCTATAATCAGAGGAAACAGATATAAACAAGGTAGGATTTTTCTCCTTCAAAGAGCTTAAGTAAAACCTAAAGAGTGAACTGATATCTCATAGTTCCAAGGAGATGGTAACAAAGAGCCATTCTTAGGCCAGCCACACCAGTCAAGTCACTAGGATGTCAGCTTCCATCCCCCAGCTCTACAGCTCTTTGGTATTAGAGGGTCCCCCCAAACACCCCTGATGACCCCATTCATGCCAGACTCACCCTTCCTGCTGCCGCTGCCAAGGCCCTGGTACTGCTGCTGGAACCCTCTCTTCCCACAGGCACAGCCTTGATCCCCACTTCTAGGCTTAGCCTCTCCAACAAGCCAAGACTGTAGTGGCCTCACTAGCTGCCATTGCTCTGCTCTTAAGTCTCTCTTTGTTCGTTTCTTTTTCTCCCACAATTCCAGGAAAACACGAAACCTAGAAATACATGGAGCTACCCACTCCTACCGCCAGGATTGGATACGTCATCTCTAACTCTGATCTCTCCATAAAAGTGGAGCGTTTAGTCACAAAGTTCTTCCCCAACCAGTGTGAGGGCCCCTTTATTTTTTCCATCTCTCCTCTACTGGAGCAGTTTCCCTCTGTTTGTCTCTTTCAAAACAGGCTCGTTTGAGGGAAGGGATCCATTTCTAGCTCTCTGTGGTTGCATTTCAGGAAAGCCCATCACTCATAGGAGAGTGACCTCCAAGATAGGTGGTAGAAATGAGGAGGCTTAAGAGTAGAGGACGAACGTGGCAGGACTGACATCCTGGAAAGAAATCTCCATGGCATGTTATTTCAGTTAGCTTCTTCTCATCTCTGTTCCATTTGATTTAACAGATACGTCCCAATAAATGTTGCTTTTCTATAAATGTGGACTTTCACTTACACCAACAGAAAAATTAAAATATATCATCTCATCTATTTAGATTTTTGTTCTTTTCTTCCCCTTTCCCCTTTCTATTTCATGGACTCATAAAATTTCTGGATGGAAAAGAGCTTCAAGGCCATCCAATAAAATGTTTCATTATTGAAATTCTTCTACAACATCTCACCAAGTAGCCCTCAACCTTTGCCTGCATACTTCCAGGAGGGAGGACCTTATCCCCTAACTGAGCAACCCATTCTATCTTTATACAGCTCTAGAAATTATAGTGTTTTTATTCTCAGTAGTAAGCACTGTTTCCTGGTTGCTTCCTTCCCTTTGTTCTAATTCAAGCTCTTACCAAACAAATCTTATTCTTCACCCACATGGAAGTCCTTCCAATACTTCCACTCTCTGGTTAAAGCTTAGAATCCTTTCTATTTTGAACTGTAATTCAAACGTTATAGAAATAAAAATAAAATAAAAATTCACATAATCAAATTGTTTAGCAATACTAGAAGATAACAGAAATAAATCGTACAATAAATGTATGCATTCATTCTATTCATACAGTAAACATTTATCTACTGTTTTCATTGTTCCCAGCCCCCTTCAAAGATCTGGAAAGATAAAAATGGTTTATTTCTTGCACTCAAGAAGCTCATGGTCTAGTGTAGTGGTTAAGAGTAGGTATTCCAGTGTCGGACAGTTTGTTGTGGATTCCTGGACTACCACTTGATATCTGTGTAACTTTGGACCAGTCAGTAGTTCTGTATTTTATTATCTGTGAAATACAGATAATAATTGTACCTACTTCACATAGTTGTTTTGAGTTAAATGACACAACCTCTGGAGAGTTTATTAAAGGATCAATAAATGTTGGCTATCATTGCTAGGAGGAGTGACGTGAGAAAGATAGGTCAGTTTCAATACAATGAGTAGACAAAAAAATGAATGTGCTGTGATGGTAAAGGTGGGGGCACATAACTAAGACCCAGTGAAGACCTGGAAGAGCAGGTGACTTTTAGCTGGGTCTGGAGAGATAGGGGAATTAGATGGGTGAAGAAGGTAGAGAGGTATATTTTGGGCAGACAGATCAGGCCATGCAAATGTATGGATCTAAGGGAGCTCAAGGGGTGTTCAGAGAACCACAAACAATTCAGAATGGAGGGAGCACATGTGGATTGTTTCATCAGATGAGAACAAGGCATCTGGAGGGATCATAAAATTGAAAACCCTGTAAGTCAAGCTAGGAGAATGAACTTTGTTCTATCAGTCATGGGGAGCCCATAAGGGACTTCAGGTGAAACCTTCAATCTGAGATTTATGATCATTCTGAAAAAGGGTGACTGAAGAGAGGTAAGCCTAGAGGATAATGGATTCCTCAGTAGTCAGGTTAAGTTCATGCTCAGGGTGTCAGTAATGCAGGGGCCAATAAGCTGCAGGCAGCTGCATGATTTACCCAAACTTTTGCATGCAGTGAAATACAGAAGAAAGTTCTCTTAATAGGAGCATATGTATAAGCTTTGGGATTTACAGGTTGGCATTATTTTGATTCTAATTTATATGTAGCAGCAAGGCTACTGCAGTGCCCAGAGCACTTAAGGGCCTTAACTCAGCTACGGGTTAAGGGAGAAAATTGCATAATAGATGAGAAATAATAAGGGTCAGATTTAAGGCAACAGCACTTGAAACAAAGAAGGGGCAAAATTTAAGGAGACAACAGTCACAATGGAATGTTTTTTCCAAAAAATAGCAGAGACTCTCTCTCTCTCTCTCTCTCTCTATATATATATATATATAAAATTTTTTAAAATTATACATTAAGTTCTAGGGTACATGTGTACAACATGCAGGTTACATATGTATACATGTGCCATATTGGTGTGCTGCACCCATTAACTTGTCATTTACATTAGGTTTATCTCCTAATGCTATCCCTCCCCCCTCCCCCCACCTAACTGGGTATATACCCAAAGGATTATAAATCATGCTACTATAAAGACACATGCACACATATGTTTATTGCAGCACTATTCACAATAGCAAAGACTTGGAGACTCTATTTTTTTCTTTAGTATTATTATTATACTTTATGCTCTAGGGTACATGTGCACAACGTGCAGGTTTGTTACCTATGTATACATGTGCTGTGTTTGTGTGCTGCACCCTAACACATCATTTACATTAGGTATATTTCCTAATGCTATCCTTCCCCCCTCCCCAACTCCCCGACAGGCCCTGGTGTGTGATGTTCCCCTTCCTGTGTCCAAGTGTTCTCATTGTTCAATTCACACCTATGAATGAGAACATGCAGTGTTTGGTTTTCTGTCCTTGTGATAGTTAGCTGAGAATGATGGTTTCCAGCTTCATCCATGTCCCTACAAAGGACACAAACTCATCCTTTTTTATGGCTGCATAGTATTCCATGGTATATATGTGCCACATTTTCTTAATCCAGTCTGTCACTGATGGACATTTGGGTTGATTCCAAGTCTTTGCTATTGTGAATAGTGCCGCAATGAACATACGTGTGCATGTGTCTTTATAGCAGCATGATTTATAATCCTTTGGGTAGATACCCAGTAATGGGATGGCTGGGTCAAATGGTATTTCTAGTTCTAGATCCTTGAGGAATCACCACACTGTCTTCCACAATGGTTGAACTAGTTTACAGTCCCACCAACAGTGTAAAAGTGTTCCTATCTCTCCACATCCTCTCCAGTACCTGTTGTTTCCTGATTTTTTAATGATTGCCATTCTAAGTGGTGTGAGATGGTATCTCATTGTGGTTTTGATTTGCATTTCTCTGATGGCCAGTGATGATGAGCATTTTTTTCATGTGTCTGTTGGCTGTATGAATGTCTTCTTTTGAGAAGTGTCTGTTCATATCCTTTGCCCACTTTATGATGGGGTTGTTTACTTTTTTCTTGTTTGGGTTCTTTGTAGGTTCTGGATATGAGCCCTTTGTCAGATGAGTAGATGGCAAAAATTTTCTCCCATTCTGTAGGTTGCCTGTTCACTCCGATGGTAGTTTCTTTTGCTGTGCAGAAGCTCTTTAGTTTCATTAGATCCCATTTGTCAATTTTGGCTTTTGTTGCTGTTGCTTTTGGTGTTTTAGACATGAAGTCCTTGCCCATGCCTATGTCCTGAATGGTATTACCTAGGTTTTCTTCTAGAGTTTTTATGGTTTTAGGTCTAACATTTAAGTCTCTAATCCATCTTGAATTAATTTTTGTGTAAGGTGTAAGGAAGGGATCCAGTTTCAGCTTTCTACATACGGCTAGCCAGTTTTCCCAGCACCATTTATTAAATAGGGAATCCTTTCCCCATTTCTTGTTTTTGTCAGGTTTGTTGAAGATCAAACGGTTGTAGATGTGTGGTATTATTTCTGAGGACTCTGTTCTGTTCCATTGGTCTATATGTCTGTTTTGGTACCAGTACCATGCTGTTTTGGGTACTGTAGCCTTGTAGTATAGTTTGAAGTCAGGTAGCGTGATGCCTCCAGCTTTGTTCTTTTGGCTTAGGATTGTCTTGGCAATGAGGGCTCTTTTTTGGTTCCATATGAACTTTAAAGCAGTGTTTTCCAATTCTGTGAAGAAAGTCATTGGTAGCTTAATGGGGATGGCATTGAATCTATAAATTACCTTGGGCAGTATGACCGTTTTCACAATATTGATTCTTCCTACCCATGAGCATGGAATGTTCTTCCATTTGTTTGTGTCCTTTTTTATTTCACTGAGCAGTGGTTTGTAGTTCTCCTTGAAGAGGTCCTTCACAAACCCAAAGTATCTTCCTGACAGTGACAGTGTGACAATATAATTAATCCCAAAATATTAACTTTCAATGCCATGAATATTTTTGAAATGTAACTTCATAATTTTCCAGAAAATAGTCATCCAAAATATTCTCTAAATCCTCATTTATTCATTTGGTTAACAAATATTACTAAACTTTACTATGAACTGATAAATATGTTGAGGATACAAGGTATACTTAAGTATAAGGTCTTGAGTATACAGAAATAAATGAAATTTGTTCCCTGATCTTAAAAAATTTACAGCTTGGAAAAGTTGATAGATATTAAAAACAAAAACAAAGATCATCACTTATTCACATTTTTGATAGCAATTACTTTCTTTCACAGCCAACTCATCAGAAAAATTGTTATACATGGTATCTAGATATGATGCTGACCAATAACCACCTGTCACAAAGCCAGTGAACAGTCCTCAGTCAGTACCTTACTCAAAATCCCACCAGCATCCAATACTCCTTTCTTCTTGAGATTTTTTCCTACATTAGCCTCTGTAACATCACAATTTCCTTTTTTCTCCTTTGCTTCTGCTTCTCATTTCCTTTGCTGAATCCTCTTCACATTGGGGTTCTTCTAATTTCTTCTTATCTTACCCTACATTTCCCTAGGTGAGTTCATCCACTCTCGTGACTTTGTAGATTCTTTCTATATTTCAAGTTATTGAGACTTAAATTTTCAGCCCCAGTCTCTTGTGAACTACAGAGTCAGATAACTGAATAATTACCAAATACCCTAACTGTGATGCACCATGAGCATCTCAATCATGACATGGCCCAAACTTAATTCTTGAGGTATGACTTTTTCTTTCCCAAATATTTTCCTCTTTCAGTGTCATTCCTCTAATTAAATGGCATCATTATCTACCCTGTTGCTCAGGATAGAACCCTAGGTGTCACCCCTGACATCTCCTCCACAAACTCTGAGTCCTCTCTCCACCTCGTTTTATTTCTTCTGGCCCCATCCTAGTCCAAGCCACCATTATCTCTCACCTAAATTACTGCGATATCTTTCAGACCTATCTCTCCAGAGTTACTGTTGTTCCCTTCCCAATCATTTTCTACACAGTGACTAGATATTTAAAACACACACACACACACACACACACACACACACACACACACACAAAATTTAATCATGCCACTCTTTGTTTAAAACCCACAAACAATTTTTCTTGCACTGAGGAGCTAATGCAAATTCAACTTGGCTTTCAAGACCCACCATAATTTGAGATGTGACTAACCAGCTCTGGTCTCTTTCTGTGACACTCTTGTCTCCATATTTCAACCACGGAATTTTTCTTTCAGTTCCTCAAAAATGTTTGCTATCACCTCACACTCTTTTGGCACCTTATCCATGTTCTTTCTACTTCTTGAACTACTACTTACTGTTTGCTAGTGAATGTCTATCATATCACTCTCCAAGACAGCATCTATTTCTTTGTTTATTTATTGTCTCTTCCCTCCCACTAAATTGTAAGCTCCACGCAGCAGGGATGTTGATTGTTTACTCACTGTTTCATACTCAGCACTTAGGAGAGTCTCTGACACAGAGTATTCAGTCAATGAATATCTACTTAATGATTAATTAGCTACTCATCAGACTGCTGACTTGGTTAGTGTTATTATATCATAGGCTCTTGTGCCACCTACTTCCCTGTAGCGTCCATCACAGTCATAATTCTACATTTACTCATGATGGCAATAGTTGTTATGACTGAGCAGGATTTTGAAGGATGAATGAGGTATTGAGTCACTTGACCCTTATAGCTATCAATTATCTACTAAAAGAGAAAGTGGGGGGCATAGTAGGATGGATCTTCTTTTAGGTTCTTTTGAGCTGTAGAATTCTAGGTCTAGGTCACTCAGGATTCAAGATGCAATAGGTACTTAGTCACTGAGGAGTGCCAGAGGACAGAGGAGTGAGCAATGAGAACTATGTCAGGAACAAGGAGCTTGTTTTGTGATTTTAAAGGTTAATGTTAGCTGTGTGACATTTGCCTTTCTGTGCCACAGTAGCTCCTTCTCTAAAACTAAAGAAAATGACACCTTGCTGAGATTAGAAATAGAATCTGGGAATTTTTCTACTTTTTAGATACTTTTCCATCTACTATCCATCCATTCTTTCCATCCAATATTTATGCAATTAACAGTCACTATTCATCACTGCAGCAGACACTGTGTGTGCTAGGCACAAGAGACTCAAAGATCCATGAAGTCAAATACCCAATCATATAAGTAGATAGCTATTTATAATTCAATATTTTAAGGATATGATAGAAATATGGGCACCACTCTGAGACTAGTGTGATCAGGGAAGGTTTCTAAAAGAGGTAAGAACTGAGTCAGGAGAAAAATGGAGTAATGTTAACTGGGAGGCAAGATTGAGACGGACATTTTAGATGTGTGCATGTGTGTGTGAGGGGGGGGGTGGTAAGAGGAAAGCAATATAAGCAGGAAGTGAGTGCAGGACCTGCAAAACCACTGTTGCTGGAGTGTAAAGGGTAAAGTGGGGACTGATGAGAGATGAAGCTGGAAAATTAGGCTGAGGCTAGGTCATGGTAAGTCTTGAGTGGTTTGGACTTTATCCTCTAGATAACTGGAAACACTGAGGATTTTAAGCAGGAAAGGGAGGATGATGTGGTTGTGTTTATTTTGTAGAAATGGCGCTCTGGTAGCGGCATGGTATTTCAAATGGATATAGATAAGATGGGAAGTAAAGTGGGGACCTATCTGTTCACTCAAGATACCCTTAGCCATCCTTTCATTGTGTGCCTCTGGCTGCAAATACAAGTCATGTAATCTGAGATTTGAGTTGGACCTTAGAGATCATCTTTCCAACCCTGATTCAAATCTAGAATCCCCCTGCCAAGTGGTTCCTGTACACATGCACACAAACTTGCCCATTATTGTACTGCATGGCAGACAGCTCTCTGGGCATGCAGACATTGGCAATTGCCTGTGGTTTTATTTCCCCAGGTACCTGGTGTAACACAGCCACTGCCTGACAGATCTAATCACAGGCAGAGTCTTTCACAGTCACCCCAGAGTAAAAGCTCAGTGTGTTCCCAAGGAAATGACTGAAACATACAAATCAATTGCCCTTTTCTTCTCCTTTTTTGACCCCATTTTGAATGCAAGTATGAGGTTTGATAACAGTATGAGGAGAGGAGGTGGATTTCATATGTCCAGGGACTCATCAAAAGGAGAAAGACTGCACAAAGATAGAAGTGCTCAGCCTTGCACCAGCCTCAAAGAGTGCTGCAGCTGCTCCTGAGAATAACCAGGAACCCAATCAAACTCTTGAATGTCAGTGTCGGAGTGGAAAAAGACATCCCATACGCACTCCTCACTGCCTCCACATGAGCTTCATCCTCACCGCACTCCTTCCTGCTGTTCTTGCCCAGGCTCCTGAGTATCAGTCTCCAGGCCTCTGTTTACGCCTTTTCCCAACCTGAGATGTCTTATGCCAATGCCACATATGGAACTTCAATGTCTCTCTCTAGGCCATTCCAAATGTCTTCTTGTCTGGAAGTTTTACCTGGATGATCTCTCCTAAAGTTTTCACATCACTCCAATTACTCATCTGTGTTTGCCTTGCATTTTGATGCTCTAAGCTCATGTCCCATTTCTTCTGCCAGGCTGAGAGCTCCTTAAAGGCAAGGTCAGCCTTTAAATATCTGGTGGTATGGTCTCAAGCTTGGCACAGGGAAGGCACTGGGTTACAGTTTGTTAATTAAATAGGTGAAGTAGAACTGGAACTCACAGATATAAGTGACCTCATTTGGGGCCTTTAGGGATAAAATTTAATCATGAAAAGAACTTGAGGAAGACCTACTTGTTTCAGAGAGAGGATAGTCAGGAAGGGACCATACTGGGGGCTTCCTGTTTTCTCACCAGGAAGTGAATTGTTGTTCCAAGTGGGGAGGTCCTAAAGGCTAGTCTGCCTCTTATGCCAGCTCAAGCCACACTGGGCAGAGGCTGGAGAAACATGTGGTTTAGAGGCAGAATGTGTCTGTCTTGAATTCTGAGTCCTGTGTTAACAGCCATGTGACCACGGAAAATTTACCTCACTCCATCTATAAAGCAGAAACAGTAGTTTCCACAAGGGAGTACCATGAAGAATAAGGGTGTGGAACACATTGCCACCTTTTAATAAGTGTTAATTTCCTTCCATTTATTTTTTCTTTATCCTTTACTATGCTTAGAACCCAATTCCTATTTCATAGATAGATGTTTATTAAATAAAGAAAATACACTATAACTTCCATCTTCTGAATACCTGATTACCTGGAAATAGACCTAGATTGTTATGTTCCTATCTGGTGACTTTATCTTCTGGCCTCAGCTGAATGCAGGTAGAAGTGTCTTGCCAGTTCAGATCCCTTCAAATAGAAATTTTGAATTAGAGTCTTGAAACACTGAATCAATTGATTATGAGTAGCTTAGACATCCAGTTATAAACAGCCAGGTTAGTAGGAGTCTCCATGGTTGACCAGAGCTGCCTATGACCTGAAGTGGTAAAGCTTCTCATCGCTTTAATATGTTCTCAACTGACAGACAGGGTCATAGCTCCAGCTCTCATTATTTCTCACTTGGGCAACTGACTACATCAGCTTTGAATCCCTCTCTTTATTTTCATCCCACCTCTCTTCATCAGCTTCTCTGCAGCTACAGTGAGGAATCCATCTAGAATCCAGTTTTGTAAGGCCTCTCCCTGGTCTATTCTTCAGTGATTCCCATTCCTACATAATTATTTTCAAACTCTTCCAGAGAAATACTCACAAGGAGACAAGCAGATAAACACATACAGCCACAGGATACAGCATCAGAAATGGAAGGGGCCCATCTCAATCTCAAGACTCTTACGGTATAGACGGTATTAATTGTCGGTAGTTCACTTGTCAATCTCTTTCACTATTTCAGAGAAAAAAATGCCACATTTAATTTTCCTTTGCTTTTCTTTTTTATTCTTTTTGTTTTCTTGAGGTGGGTGGATATCTGAGGAAGAAGGGCCTATCTTATTCCACCAATAAGTGTGTGGTGACCACATTTATTGGAGTACCTTGACACTCTTGGTTTATCACATTATGCTGGTATATTAATAAATAGGGCAAACTTTATTTGCCAAGTAATATGACACATTTTAATTACTAATTTGGGTGATAAAGTATACAGTCTCATTTTGATGACACATACATGGACAAAGGATTTCAACATCTCAGAATTGCCATAATTCATCATTCAATTCTCAAACTTTACTTTGTTACAATAAAAACAATTTGGTTTGTCTTTCATTTGGTCATGGAAAGGTTTGAAATATCTCTAAAAAACCAAAATTTGTGGGTCACTTTCTAATCATTGAGGAGAACAAGTAAATGCTTCTCTTTATCCAGGTTCCCATTCTTTGTTCTGTTTTTTTTTTTTTTTTTTTTTTCCACTTCTAAGATAAAAAGAGCTGTTTAGCCCTTCATTAAAAAATCAAAACTTGATTATTTCTCTTGTTAAACCAATATACACTTTGCAGAGTAGAGTAAGTTTTCAAAGTCACATCTTATTTTATTTCAGCTTTATTGTAAAAGAAATCTCTCTACCACTATTTAATAAATATGATTTCTCAGTTTTCTGCCCCATTGAACATACCAAGCAATTCCCGAGATGTATTTTTGGGGTGATGCATTCTCAGAGAACAATGCAAAGGTGACTGACATACTCAAGGATGAATAGTAGTCTTAATGTGAGCTATTTTCACCTCTGAGCACACAAATCATATGTGTTTATCTGTGTATATATTATTTTTGCACATATATAAGCTTATTTAAAATTACATATCATTTTGAAAATTCTTCTATTATTTTGCTACTTTACAAATAAACATTTTAACCCAAATACTTTGAATTTGAAAATACCATAGGAATGACAAATGAAATAAACACATGACTGGCAACAGTGTTTTATATAGACATTAAAGAATCAGATTAACTTTCGTTTTTCAACCAGTTATTCAAGAATGTATTTCTAACCATATTAAAAGGCAAGGTGTGATCGTGTCATTCAAGAATGGCATGCTTTTTTAGCATGGCTGCCTTTTTTTTTTTTTTTTTTTACCTCAACTAGGTTTGGTCGTATCTTTACTTTTTCCCCATTACTTATATTTCACCTTTAAAAGATGATTCTGATATTGAACTCAAAAGAAGTGTTTTGTTTGTTTGACTTTTTAAAAATCATGTTGGTCCCATCCAAATTATGTTTTGGGGTTCAAAAAGTTTGGATCATTGTTCTACAAAATTTGCAGGAATTAAAATTAATGAATGTCAAAACTATGTGTCTATATATTTATGATTCAAAATCTCCTTCCACAAGATATGACAATATTTAGGCTCTGTGGAAGCAAAATATTATACAACAATAAGGCTCATATTTTAAGAACTATTTAAGCATAAGCCTTTATAGCTGTTTCTGAAATAATCTACTGATTCACTAGTTGTGGTTAATTATGAGGAATCTTGGGTCAAGGCCATGGCTCTCATAGTGGCCAGTGATTTTAAGTTAAGCTGAATTTTGTACATTTTGCAGATTTTCACTACTTTCAACTTTATGCTGAAATCTTCTGGTTTTTAACCACTGATAAATACTTTCAAATTCAAGGTCGTTATACTTTAACAGTGCAATTGAATGGTTTGTAACTCGAAGGATAAATGTTTGAGGGGATGGATACCCCATTCTCCATGATGTGCTTATTTCACATTGTAAGTATGTATCAAAACATCTCCTGTACCCCATAAATATATACAGCTATTCTGTACCCATAAAAATTTAAAAAACAAGTCACCAAATAACATACACATATTCACACAGAATGATTGTTTGTATTTTGGCATTATCAGGAGTTTTACTGATAGGAAATAAAATTAAGGTGACTTTCTTAAACCCTGTGCTTTTGTAAGATCAAGTTGTTGTTTGTTGTTACTTTGGGGGGGTATATCAAAATAATTTGAATACACACTTAAGACACTTTTTATGTAAGTTTTTAAATTTTAAAATGATGTACGTTGGCTTAGCATGTTCCCTGAACTTTCATCATAGAACCGTAGCAATGTCTGCACCCCGGTAAAATAAATGAGGACTTAGCATTGATATTCAAAGTTCCTGTTCCTCTTTTACTCTTCATTGCTCATTCTCTGCTTCCACCTTGCTTTCTGGCTCCAACTGTCTGAGTTTTTCCTTATTATAGTAGAGGCCATGGAGAGGAGGATCTAAGAACATGATCACCAGAGTAGGCAGCCTGGGTGAGAGTCTGAGGCATCTGTTCTCATGGCCCTGGACAAACTATGCAACATCTCTGGGCCTTGATTTCTTTAGCTATAAAGGGAGGACAATAAGTCTATACCTCCTGGGGTGACTGTGAGGATTAAATGACTTAGTATATATTAGGAGCTTAGAACAGTGCCTGACACTTGAAGACTATATAAGGGTCAGTTTCTAATTCCCCTAATGATCTAAATGAAATCTTTCATGCACACCATGGTCCTTGGCTGTGGTCTCTTCTGGGACTCATGTGTTGCATTGGCCCCCAGAGAAAGCCTTCTCATCCCCCAAACTCCCAGGGCAGCTGGAATAGATGTCCCCAGTGTTTACCCATCATTTTGAGTTGTAACTGTCAGTTTACTTGAGATGTGCATGTTCCACAATTTCATTAAAACATAGTTGAATTAATGCATTTTAGAAACAGCAAGAGAAGCCACAGAGAAAAATGGGATTCACTTTGGATAACACTGGATGCAAGATGAATTTTCGAGATTACTTTTTTTTTTGTTTGGTACAAAATGGTGCAAACTGGTAAGTCCTTTGGAAGATTTATTCTTTCTTTCTGGACCTGTAGCCTTGACCACTACACTGAATGCCCCTCCTATATGGCCAGTGTCTCTTTAAGGATGGCTCATATTTGTCTCTTTCTACGATCTTGGTTCCTCTTTCTGGGGTGGGGCTGGCCCGCTCACCTTCACCTTGTCCTTCTGAGGGCAGCAGCAGGTTCTTGTGGTCTAATGACCCCTATTGATGGAGGGGTCACGGGCTTCCAATTCTTTTGGGCTGAAAAGGTCCTGTCAATATTTTGGCCTTCCAAGGAGAAATGAGGGGTTCTCTCAGGGTCAATTAAATTACATTAGAGATCACTTGGAATTACATACCGTGTGTAGTCCTGAAGGCACTTCCCAAGAAGCTTTACTCAGAAAGGGATAGGATTTGACATTCTCTTTAAGCAAAGTTGACTGACCTCTGCTTTAACAAAGAATTTAGCATAGTAGCAGGCACTCCATCCTCCCCCAACTCTACCAAAATGCTGCTCTCTCTTACCCTGGGACTCTGCAAGGGAAGATATTTGTAAGAAGCTCACCCTTGGCTGACGGCCCTACGAAGAGGAAGCTTGGATTTTCTGCAGAGGAAACAGTCCCACATGGTGGGCCTCTCTACGTTCTAGGGGTCTGCTCTGTAATTCTCCACACAAAGAAGCCTTGAAGTGCATTTCCCAAGCCTCACAGTTCCTCTTTCCATTTCATAGAAATCAAGGAATCTCAGCTATTGTACCTAAGATCAACTTAAACAGGAAGCAAATGATCTGCCATGTCTTTGGGTCTAAGGTTCGGTGGCCTTTTTTGGGTTTTTTAAATCAGCACTTAATGTCTAAATGTTTCCTTTTATATCTTGGGGCACTTGGGGAGGGGTAGGAATGCTGGTGGAGTATGATTAGTGGTTTAGTGTCTTCTTGTCCATTCTAACCACCACACTGCATCCTTTTGTGTTGGTAGAACCTGTCCTCATTCTCTGCATTTGTGAGGGAGGAGGACCAGAGGGACCTCCTGTGAGAGGCAGAGCAATTGGAGGGTGGGGACAGACTGGCAGGCATTCCATTAGCCCCAGCCCATTCTTAGAGTGTACTGCAAAGAGATCAGATCACCTATTATTTCTTCCCAGGAAATGTTTTGCTCTCTTGAGAGTGGGAATATTTGGAAGCATTATCTCCACCCACTCTTTGGAAATGGTGACCAAACTGGACTTTTCCCTCCTCCCAAAGTAGATGCAAGAGAGCATGATTGTTCCAGGAATGATCTAGCAGATGTTTCAAGTTTTATGAGATGATGTGAAAGTTTCTTATCTCAGTATCAGAAGCCTTGAGCTACCATGTTCTTTGCTTTTGACATCCTATCAGGTGTCCTGGGAGCCAGATGTCAGCGCTGAACAGATGGGGAAGTTTCCCACAAAACAGCAAAGCACTGTTCCTGGGTAACACCGTCTCTATCACTGTAAAGAAGACCTCTTGAAGGTTAAACTTGATGTTTTAAAAGGTCAGACTTGAGTGTCTACCTGTTCTAATACAGATGTTTCAGACTCAGCAAGTTCATTCACAAAAACCTGGAGTCTAGCTCAGAGCTAGAACATAATAAGAAATCAGAAACTGTTGGTGAACTTAGCTGAATTTGAGCTTTCTCCTCTGTTGGGACTTTGGGGATATGAATTCAAAAGATCAACAATGACTTCAGCGTCTTTGTCATATTCCAAAAGATAGATTCACACATCCCTAACTCAGGCGTGGGTTGGAGAATGCACGGACTAAACTTTTGTAGTTTTAATCTGCCTTGGGACTGGATTAAGAGCGAGGAGGACTCAATTTATGTCGCAATCCTGCTGTGTAACTAAATAATTCACTTACCCTCTCTGAGTCATACAGAGTCATTGTGAGGCTCAAACGAGCTAATGTATGTTAAATCCCTTTATTAACTGTAAATCACTATACAATAACAATAGTGTGGTTATTATTATTAAGGCAATTAATTTGCAATGGATGCATGAAGGAAAGTAATTTCTATTACAAACCAAAGGTTAAAACAATCAAATCCCCATATAATCTTGTAATCTTGAATCAAATTGCAATTTAAATCTACATGGGTACATGACTAAAGAGTGTAATATTATTATTAAAGGAATATCTTTATTACTTTAAAATACCTATTATTTGAAAAATAAGCATAAATGTGCTATAGTGCCATGTGACACTAGAATTAACGTAGGACTTTGAGGTAAAGTTAACATGATTGTGAGAAATCCAGACAGGTCTCAAGTGAACTGAGCAACCGCCTTACAGCTTCTATTCTCCATTGCTCTGCCTGGGACCACAGGGTCTCTTAGCTCCACTTCTCCCCACTTATCTGCTCCATTCTCAATTCAATGGATAGGCTTGCACTGCCAGATTTTCGGAGTCTGGTTCTCAGAACCTTTACTTATATGCCCCCATGGCATTAAATCTGGTGTCATCTCTACATTACCATTTCTCAGCACTACCTGAATAATATATCCCTGTGAGAGACATTCTAGTTGGCTTAGTGTGGGTCACACAGATACCAGTCCAAATGGCTGTAGCTGCAGGTGTCATGTGTAACTTGAGCTGCATCTTCCAGGCTATGGGCAGGGTAATGCCTTTCAAAAGAGGAAGAAAATAGGGAACTGCTCTTGATTTCCACTTGCAACACCATTGGCCTTTCTATTCTTGCAAGCTCTGTTGCTTACATCACAGTTTCGTGCTTCATTATTTCATTTGCCCCTTCCCAATTAGTCTATAAGGTCCTCAGGACAGGAGGCATGGCTCATTCTACTCTATTCTGAATGAGTCCGACATTCAGAACCATGATGGCCACACTGTAGGTATTCAGTGAAGCCTTGTTGGTGGATATAAGGTAATTGTCATCCTTCACATGCATATAGCACTTTAGAGTACACATGGCACATTCCCATATATTGATCCATTTGACCTCATTAAAATCCTGAGTCATTATGACCTTCACTTTACCAGTGAAGCAAAAGCAAGGTACAAGGATAGTAAGTGGCAGGACTTGCATCTAATTTTAGACAGTGTTCTAGGTGCCTCCAGAATATATAAGTGAAGATGTCAAGGAGCTAGTTGAATCTGTACTCTAGAGAGAAGAGTAACCTCGAAATACACATTGGATATCATGTCAGTACAGATTACATCTGTGTAAACACAATGGCAGTGAATGATATATCCAGGGATCTGTGTGTAAAGTGAGAATAAAAGCTAGCCCAGAACAGACGCCTGAGAAATACTAACATTTACTGATTAGCAGAAGAAGGGAGCCCATAAGGAAACATACAGAAAGCATCCCAAGAAGGGCAGAAAACAAACCAGGGTGTGTGGTGTTTTGCATGACCCGGGGGAAGAGAATTTCTCAAAAAAGGGAGTAATCAACAGAATCAAATGCTTTCAAGAAGCCAAATGAGATAAGAACTAGAAAATGCTCTTGGCTGACCAGGTGCGGGTGGCTCACACCTGTAATCCCAGCACTTTGGGAGTCCAAGGCTTATGGATAACGAGGCCAGGAGTTCAAGACCAGTCTGGGCAACATGGAGAAACCCTGTCTCTACTAAAAATACAAAAAAAAAAAAAAAATTAGCTGGACATGATGGCACACACCTGTAATCCCAGCTACTTGGGAGGCTGAGGCACAAGAATCACTTGAACCCTGGATGTAGAGGTATCAGTGAACTGAGATTGTGCCACTGTACTCCAGCCTGGGAGACAGACCAAAACTGTCTCATAAAAATAATAATAAAAGGAAGAAAGAAAATGCCCTTGGCATTTGCAACAGGGAGATCATCAGTAACTTTTATCAGGGGAGTGTCAGAGTAGAGGCAGGGATGTAAACCAAACATTAATAAGATAGAGAAGGAATGGGAGGTAAAAAGAGGAAACAGTGAGTTCAGCCAACTCTTTTAAGAAGGTAGGTAACTGTAGGTAAGGATTGAGTGAATATTTATTTTTTTAAACATGAGAGAAATTTGAAGCTATTTAAAGCCTGAAGGAGCCCCAGGGAAGGAAGAATGAGAAAATTTGTCAGAGAAAGCATAACGGTGGCACAGGTTCCCATGGAGAAGAAGGGAAGAACCATAGGTCCCAGGGAAATACTTTACCCGATTTAGCAGAAGGGAAGGGAGAAAGGATGAATGCAGATGCCAATAAGTTTGTTTGGGCCAGTGTAGGTGCTAAAAATGCTTTTTTATTTTCTCTGTCTAAATGCAAAGCAAGGACATTTCTTAAGAGTAAGGGAGGTGATGGGCTCAGGAGAGTAGAGATTACTTGGTTCTATTTGTGAAAGTACCCACTGACATCCCCACATCCTGTTGCCCAGTCATTGCTTCTCCTTTTATTTACTCTCACATTAACTCATCCATTCATTCAACAACTGTTGAATGAAAATCTATGTGGCGGGCCGTGGGAAATGCACTGGGCATACAGAGGTAAAAAGCACATTGGGTAGGCTTTTTACCTGTCTGTGGCTGCACAGGAACGTAAATTTTATTTGACCCATAATAGGACAGGCCCAGTTACCGTGGTCCCTGGAATTAGCACATTAACAAAGCAAGCCACATGGCTACATCCTGATTAATCTGATTATTAAACAGATACATTTCATGAATCATGGGATTATAGTCATCCGTTCTCAACCCCTACAGAGCCTAAATCTCTCTTCCAGCATATGGCTCTACTTGAGTTTCTGGCACAAATCCTGTGACCTCCTCTGGAAGAGAATGCTAATTGTCCGCCTATATCCATCTCCCTTTCTTCCATGGTAAGTGAATGTAGCTAGGTCCATAACTAACTCAGGTAAAGAATACTTTCCCTAACCCCCTTCATGATTAGGTATAGCCTAGGATCTCCTTGGTATAGCCTTGGGTATCCTTGGTGAGTTCTTCATTTATGACTGAGGACTTTAGAAATAGCTGAACCTCCATCTGGATGGAGCAGTAGACTTAACTAAGAGGATTTAAGAGCCACAAAACCTGAGAAAATGGTTGAGAATTTATGATGCAATTTGGGACAATGGTGGCCAACAGTCTTTCATCTCTACAAGTGGGGAGTTTCAGCAGGAAGATAAAGGAGTTGTGCTAGGTGTCTTCACACCTATAATTTCCTTTATTCCTCACACCAACCTTATGGAATGCTTACTATTATCTCCATTCTACAGATTTTAAAAACCAAAGAGATAAGAGGTATCCAAACATGGCAGCTATTGAGCAGCAGAGCTGGAGTATGCACTTCTTTCCGCAGAGTGCTTGGCTCCGTTTTTTCTCTTTCACTATGAGGCTTGCTCTTGCTCATGTGAGGGGGCCCCAGGCTGCAAGGAGAGCAGACACTTTCATCAGCCTTGTGGCTTAGTCGGAATGAAAAGTCCCTCTTTCCTGCCAGACCACAACGTCCTGTGGCCCTGTGCCCATCAGGCACTGCCACCTTTGAGCCCCTGCGTGTACAGTGGTGATAGGGCTGAAGGGAGGGGAAGAGAAGAGAAATGCCTCCAGGCCAAGACCCTTTACAATGGAACCAGGTGCTATAAATTTCTCCAAATGCACCACTCCTCTCCACACATGCACATCTGGAATGCCGCATAACCCCTTCCCTCTCCAACCCCCTCTGCAAAGATGACTTCCTGGAGCATTTTAATGACTCACCATTGTAAATAATATACTCTACCCTTTCTTGTAAAAAAAAAGCTAGAAGTTTCTGCAAAACCAGCAAATTACTCCAAATTATAATTTCATCGAAAACACTGGAAAACAAAACAAAACAAAACAAAACACCTTCATACTCCGAGGTAGGAAAGGTTCAGGAGATTTATGTCTTTCCTTGAACACGTAGATTTATAACAGTGGATAATGTACATTCATTTCATCCATATTTATACCTGAATTGATGCAGAGTCTGGTATCCATTACTTTAATCTATGTAACTTGATCATCAGAAATCTGAACCATAATTTTAACACGTATTACAAAGAGTTTCTTTTGGGCTTAAAGGAAAACGACGGCAGAGAAGAAAAGCCATTAAGACCCAGCTGCAGTCACTTATTCCTGCTGCACTTCCTTCTGCAATACGTGTGGGTCTCCCTCCCCATTTCTCATCCCATACCTTCCTGGATACACATTGGCTCCTTCATTCAGCCTCCAGCACTAACTGTGCTGAGACTGGAAAGGAGAGAGAAATGATGGGCAGGGCAATTCCAGGGAACTCATGGAAATAAATCTCTGAGATTCCTGCCAAACCAGAGCTCACACGGAGGCGGTAGAAATGGGCAAGTAGTAGCCTCTAGTCACTTAGTTGAAGTGAAAAAATGCAGAGTCTGATCAAAGCTTCTTTCTGACAGACAGTAGAAATTAAACCCAGACACCAGTTCTCAAAAAGCATTGCTGGCACAGAGCACATGTTCCTGTCCAACTTCTGAGCACCAAACATTTGCCTAGTTCAAAATTCTAAATTCCTGTCCTGGACTAAAGCCAAGTGGTAGGTTTTTGAGGGATCTGGGACCCAGAATTACATTAGGCAGAAGATGAAGAAAGCAAGACCTGGGACCTCACTATAGTAGGTGCATGTCAGAGAACTCTCTTGGGCTGACATCCTGGGATTTCCTAAAGTCATAAAAGCACCACGAGGGCAGGTCATTTTGTCCACTTGTATGGTCAGGGTTGGCACTTATCAAGGTGCTTGATAAATTTTGTTGAATGAAGGTCTTTGTTACAAACCATTCCAGAGCTATAAACTGTAGTGTGAGTAGATAGAGTACAATACCAAAGATGAAACCAATGGGGTTTTATGACATTAGGAGTACTATTAGGAGTAATATGCAATTAAATTTATTACAGCTTTCTGTTCTTGTCTCTTCCAAATTTTCTTCCATTCTTTATCATGTGTGTCACCAGAATGTTTCATATTTTATAAATATTTCAAGGTTTGAAAGCATGATGCCATTTAATCTTCATAGCAATCCTGTGACACAGTTGTAAACAAACAATTTCCATTTTACAGATGAGGACACTGAGAAGCAGGGGTTCCATAACCTGCCTGTGCTCCCCACTGGGCTTTCAGCACTGCTGTCTCCCGATTCCCACGTTTTTTCCTCTACACTGTGCCATAGTGGTGTGTTCCTGGCAGGGATAAAGAGCAGAGTGAATAGGGAGGGCATTTTAAGAGTGCCTGGAGACAGTTGATCTGGCCCCAATTAGCATCCTGGAAGAGATCACCAACCCACAAATCACTAGAGTTGCTAAGTACTGTTCTCTAGAGCCTCCTGAGGATAGTTTTAGATTTGACACTCTCGAGGGAACAGATTCCAGCTGTCTGATCCTTGAAATCAGATAAAACAATAATTTGGCCTTATATTTTTCTGATAAAAACTGATGTTTAAGAAAGAAAATCTACCTCTAAAAAGGGGACAGAAATAACTTTTGTTTTATTAGTATTAATTTTTTACTACAGGAATATACATATATATGTGTGTGTGTAATATATGTACATATATGAAATATGTACATATATGTAATATATGTAAATATATATTGTATCTAATGTATGTATATATGATACATATAACATAATTTATAATAAACATAATTATGTATTTAATATATAAACATACAAATAATTATAAACGTATTTAAAAATTATAACCTAAACGATTATTGTCTTTTAGCAGGGGAAGACCTCCAACTATAATCTATCCACACAACTATAATCTATCCTGTAAACAACTGGGTTTCTTGAGAAAATCCCATGAAGAGAAAACTGAAGTTCTTCATATAACATGATGCAGGTACTGTCAGAGGCTTGCAGCGAACGTTCATAATAGCCAGCCCTAGATGGCCGAATAGGAACAGCTCCAGCCTCCAGCTCCCAGCATGAGCGACACAGAAGACGGGTGATTTCTGCATTTTCAACTGAGGTACTGGGTTCATCTCACTGGGGCATGTCGGACAGTTGATGCTGGTCCGTGGGTGTAGCCCGACTAGCAAGAGCTGAAGCAGGGTGAGGCATAGCCTCACCTGGGAAGCACAAGGGTGAAGGGAATTCATTCCTTTTCCTAGCCAAGGGAAATTGAGACACACAACACCTGGAAAATCGGGTAACTCCCACCCTAATACTGCACTTTACCAAGGGTCTTAGCAAACGGCACACCAGGAGATTACATCCCACACCTGGCCCTGAGGGTCCCACGCCCACAGAGCCTCCCTGATTGCTAGCACAGCAGTTGGAGATCTAATGGCAGGGCAGCAGTGAGACTGGGGGAAGGGCGCCGCCATTGCTGAGGCTTTCGTAGATAAACAAAGCCGCCAGGAACCTCGAACTGGGTGGAGCCCACAGCAGCTCAAGGAGGCCTGCCTGCCTCTGTAGACTCCACCTCTGGGGACAGGGCATAGCTAAACAAAAAGCAGCAGAAACCTCTGCAGATGTAAAAGTCCCTGTCTGACAGCTTTGAAGGCAGCAGTGGTTCTCCCAGCACTGAGGTTGAGATCTGAGAACGGACAGACTGCCTGCTCAAGTGGGTCCCTGTCCCCTGAGTAGCCTAACTGGGAGACATCCCCCACTAGGTGCAGACTGACACATCACACCTCACATGGCTGGGTACACCCTGAGACGAAGCTTCCAGAGCAAGAATCAGACAGCAACACTCGCTGTTCAGCAATATTCTATCTTCTGCAGCCTCCACTGCTGATACCCAGGCAAACAGGGTCTGGAGTGGAACCCAAGCAAACTCCAACAGACCTGCAGCTGAGGGTCCTGACTGTTAGAAGGAAAACTAACAAACAGAAAGGACACCCACACCAAAACCCCATCAGTATGTCACCATCATCAAAGACCAAAGGCAGATAAAACCACAAAAATGGGGGAAAAGCAGTGCAGAAAACCTGGAAATTCAAAAAATCAGAGTGCATCTCCCCCTCCAAAGGAACGCAGCGCATCGCCAGCAACGGAACAAAGCTGGATGGAGAATGACTTTGACGAGTTGAGAGAAGAAGGCTTCAGTCAATCAAACTTCTCAGAGCAAAAGGAGGAACTACATAACCAGGGCAAAGTAACTAAAAACTTAAAAAAGAATGGATGAATGGATAACCAGAATAATCAATGCAGAGAAGACCTTAAAAGAACTGACAGAGATGAAAACCATGACACAAGAACTACATGACAAATGCACAAGCTTCAGTAACTGACTCTATCAACCGGAAGAAAGATTATCAGTGATTGAAGATCAAATGAATGAAATGAAGCGAGAAGAGAAATGTAGAGAAAAAAAGAGTAAAAAGAAATGAACAAAGCCTCCAAGAAATATGGGATTATCTGAAAAGGCCAAATCTACATCTGATTGGAGTGCCTGAAAGTGACAGGGAAAATGGAAACAAGTTGGAAAACACTCTGAAGGATATCACCCAGAAGAACTTCCCCAACCTAGTAAGGCAAGCCAATATTCAAATTCAGCAAATACAGAGAACGCCACAAAGATACTCCTCGAGAAGAGCAACTCCAAGACACATAATTGTCAGATTCACCAAAGTTAAAATGAAGGAAAAAATGTTAAGGGCAGCCAGAGAGAAAGGTCGGGTTACCCACAAAGGGAAGCCCATCAGACTAACAGCAGATCTCTTGGCAGAAACTCTCCAAGCCAGAAGAGAGTGGGAGCCAATATTCAACATTCTTAAAGAAAAGAATTTTAAACCCAGAATTTCATATCCAGCCAAACTAAGTTTCATAAGTGAAGGAGAAATAAAATCCTTTACAGACAAGCAAATGCTAAGAGATTTTGTCACCACCAGGCCTGCCCTACAAGAGATTCTGAAGGAAGCACTAAACATGGAAAGGAACAACCGGTAACAGCCATTGCAAAAACATGACAAAATGTAAAGTTCATCGATGCTAGGAAGAAACTGCATCAACTAACGAGCAAAATAACCAGCTAATATCATAATGACAGGATCAAGTTCACACATAACAATATTAACCTTAAATGTAAATGGACTAAATGGTCCAATTAAAAGACACAGACTGGAAAATTGGAAGAAGAGTCAAGACCTGTCAGTTTACTGTATTCAGGAGACCCATCTCACATGCAGAGATACACATAGGCTCAAAATAAAGGGATGGAGGAAGATCTACCAAGAAAATGGAAAACAAAAAAAAAAAGCAGGGGCTACAATACTAGTCTCTGATAAAACAGACTTTAAACCATCAAAGATCAAAAGAGACAAAGAAGGCCATTACATAATGGTAAATGGATCAATTCATCAGAAAGAGCTAACTATCCTAAATATATATGCACCCAATACAGGAGCACCCAGATTCATAAAGCAAGTCCTTAGAGACTTACAAAGAGACTTAGACTCCCATACAATAATAACGGGAGACTTTAACACCCCACTGTCAACATTAGACAGATCAATGAGACAGAAAGTTAACAAGGATTTCCAGGAATTGAAAAACTCTGCACCAAGCAGAACTAATAGACATCTATAGAACTCTCCACCCCAAATCAACAGAATATACATTCTTCTCAGCACCACATCACACTTATTCAAAAATTCACCACATAGTTGGAAGTAAAGCACTCCTCAGCAAATATAAAAGAACAGAAATTATAACAAACTGTCTCTCAGACCACAGTGCAATCAAATTAGAACTCAGGACTAAGAAACTCAGTCAAACCTGCTCAACTACATGGAAACTGAACAACCTGCTCCTGAATGACTACGGGGTACATAACGAAATGAAGGCAGAAATAAAGATGTTCTTTGAAACCAATGAGAACAAAGATACAACATACCAGAATCTCTGGGACACACTTAAAGCAGTGTGTAGAGGGAAATTTATAGCACTAAATGCCCACAAGAGAAAGCAGGAAAGATCTAAAATGGACACCAAACATCACAATTAAATGAACTAGAGAAGCAAGAGCAAACACATTCAAAAGCTAGCAGAAGGCAAGAAATAACTAAGATCAGAGCAGAAATGAAGGAGATAGAGACACAAAAACCCTCCAAAAAATCAATGAATCCAGGAGCTGGTTTTTTGAAAAGATCGACAAAATTGATAGACTGCTAGCAAGGTTAATAAAGAAGAAAAGAGAGAAGAATCAAATAGACGCAATAAAAAATGATAAAGGGGATATCACCACTGACCCAACAGAAATACAAACTACCATCAGAGAATACTATAAACACCTCTACGCAAATAAACTAGAAAACCTAGAAGAAATGGATAATTTTCTGGACACTTACACTCTCCCAAGACTAAACCAGGAAGAAGTTGAATCCCCGAATAGACCAATAGCAGGCTCTGAAATTGAAGCAATAATTAATAGCCTACCAACCAATAAAAGTCCAGGACCAGACAGATTCACAGCCAAATTCTACCACAGGTACAAGGAGGAGCTGGTACCATTCCTTCTGAAACTATTCCAATCAATAGAAAAAGAGGGAATCCTCCCTAACTCATTTTATGTGGCCAACATCATCCTGATACCAAAGCCTGGCAGAGACACAACAAAAAAAAGAGAATTTTAGACCAATATCCCTGATGAACATCGATGCAAAAATCCTCAATAAAATACTGGCAAACCGAATCCAGCAGCACATCAAAAATCTTATCCACCATGATCAAGTGGGCTTGATCTCTGGGATGCAAGGCTGGTTCAACATACACCAATCAATAAACGTAATCCAGCATATAAACAGAACCAAGGACGAAAACCACATGATTATCTCAATAGATGCAGAAAAGGCCTTTGACAAAATTCAACAGCCCTTCATGCTAAAACCTCTCAATAAATTCGGTATTGATGGAATGTATCTCAAAATAATAAGAGCTATTTATGACAAACCCACAGCCAATATCATACTGAATGGGCAAAAACTGGAAGCATTCCCTTTGAAAACTGGCACAAGACAGGGATGCCCTCTCTCACCACTCCTATTCAACATAGTGTTGGAAGTTCCGGTCAGCAAAATCAGGCAAGAGAAAGAAATAAAGGGTATTCGGTTAGGAAAAGAAGAAGTCAAATTGGACCTGTTTGCAGATGACATGATTGTGTATTTAGAAAACCCCATTGTCTCAGCCCAAATCTCCTTAAGCTGACGAGCAACTTCAGCAAACTCTCAGGATACAAAACCAATGTGCAAAAATCACAAGCATTCTTATACACCAGTAACAGACAAACAGAGAGCCAAATCATGAATGAACTCCCATTCAAAATAGCTTCAAAGAGAATAAAATACCTAGGAATCCAACTTACAAAGGATGTAAAGGACCTCTTCAAGGAGAACTATGAACCACTGCTCAGTGAAATAAAAGAGGACACAAACAAATGGAAGAACATACCATGCTCATGGATAGGAAGAATCAGTATTGTGAAAATGGCCATACTGTCCAAGGTAATTTATAGATTCAATGCCATCCCCATTAAGCTACCAATGACTTTCTTCACAGAATTGGAAAAAACTATTTTAAAGTTCATATGGAACCAAAAAAGACCCTGCATTGCCAAGACAATCCTAAGTCAAAAGAACAAAGCTGGAGGCATCACGCTACCTGACTTCAAGCTATACTACAAGTCTACAGTACCCAAAACAGCATGGTACTGGGACCAAAACAGACATATAGACCAATGGAACAGAACAGAGTCCTCAGAAATAATACCACACATCTACAGCCATCTGATCTTTGACAAACCTGACAAAAACAAGAAATGGGGAAAGGATTCCCTATTTAATAAATGGTGCTGGGAAAATGGGCTAGCCATAAGTAGAAAGCTGAAACTGGATCCTTTCCTTACTCCTTATATGAAAATTAATTCAAGATGGATTAGAGACTTAAATGTTAGACCTAACATCATAAAAATCCTAGAAGAAAACCTAGGTAATACCATTCAGGACATAGGCATGGGCAAGGACTTCATGTCTAAAACATCAAAAGCAACGGCAACAAAAGCCACAATTGACAAACGGTATCTAATGAAACTAAAGAGCTTCTGCACATCAAAGGAAACTACCATCAGAGTGAACAGGCAACCTACAGAATGGGAGAAAATTTTTGCCATCTACTCATCTGACAAAGGGCTCATATCCAGAACCTACAAAGAACCCAAACAAGAAAAAAGAAAACAACCCCATCATAAAGTGGGCAAAGGATATGAACAGACACTTCTCAAAAGAAGACATTCATACAGCCAACAGACACATGAAAAAAATGCTCATCATCACTGGCCATCAGAGAAATGCAAATCAAAACCACAATGAGATACCATCTCATACCACTTAGAATGGCAATCATTAAAAAATCAGGAAACGACAGGTACTGGAGAGGATGTGGAGAGATAGGAACACTTTTACACTGTTGGTGGGATTGTAAACTAGTTCAACCATTGTGGAAAACAGTGTGGCGATTCCTCAAGGATCTAGAACTAGAAATACCATTTGACCCAGCCATCCCATTACTGGGGATATACCCAAAGGATTATAAATCATGCTGCTATAAAGACACATGCACACGTCTGTTTATTGAAGCACTATTCACAATAGCAAAGACTTGGAATCAACCCAAATGTCCATCAGTGACAGACTGGATTAAGAAAATGTGGCACATATATACCATGGAATACTATGCAGCCATAAAAAAGGATGAGTTTGTGTCCTTTGTAGGGACATGGATGCAGCTAGAAACCATCATTCTCAGCAAATTATTGCAAGAACAGAAAACCAAATACTGCATGTTCTCACTCATAGGTGGGAATTGAACAATGAGATCACTTGGACACAGGAAGGGGAACATCACACACTGGGGCCTATTGTGGGGAGGGGACATGGAGGAGGGATAGCATTAGGCGATACACCTAATGTAAATGACGAGTTAATGGGTACAGCACACCAACATGGCACATGTATACATATGTAACAAACCTGCACATTGTGCACATGTACCCTAAAACTTAAAGTATAAATAAAAATAAAAATAAAAAAAATACCAGCCCTATCATTTCAAAAGCATCACTTCCATTTGAACAAAAGGACACTAAGGGTCAGAGGAGTTGTTTCTTGACTGAGATTCCACATACATTAAGTGCATATGTTGGGATTTGAGTCTAGGTCTGAGTTTACAGCCCATGGCCTATCCAATCCATTTTCACTATTAACATGTTTCTACCAGTTGCATTTGGAAAACAGGAGACTGAATCCTGAATAACTCATAAAAGAAAATTTATTTAGGTGTTACTCTTAAATGGCTTCAAAACTTCATCCGTTATCTCTCCAACCAGATATGAGCTTTACCTCCTTTGAAATAAAAACTATTACTTTATTTCAAATTTATGGAAATCCTTCAACCTCATCTTACTTGTTTCAGGTACTAACCCTGTAAGAGAGGCACAGAAGATAGAATGCTGCTATCACTCCATCAGCATTAGACAGATGAAAGTCCAGTGACTTAGCCAAGGTTGCACAGAGAATGGGCTCAGCCATGTACTAATTCTGTGGTCTGAACTGCAGCCCTACACCCCTGGTTTCAAGAACTGTGCTTCTTTCAACTTATTGAAATGGAAAGGAAGATAGAATGTGTTACATTTCTCTTAATCATTTTTATGTGACTCTTATGGGCTAATGAAACAGCAAGGTTCTATTGTTCATTTACACTGTGCCCAGAATTGAGCAAGGAAATTAGATGACAAAGAACTGTGAACAAAAGCCTCTGCCCTTAAGGGCTTACCAACTGAGTGAGGAGGCATAACTGAAAACACCTGCATTATTTGGGCAGCAAGTGGCCTGCTGCACTCTTAAATGTCCGTGAAGCTAACCAGCTTTCCTATGTCTCCGCATTTCCAAAGGCGTGGTCCAGTATCTGGTGTTCAGCAGGCCAGAGCTCCTGCACACAGCTGTGCTCAAGCTATACACCTGCTGGGAACCTGTAAAACCCTGGACATCTGGCCAAACCAAAGCCCTGAGCAACTCTCTCTTTTCTATTTTCACAACCACTGACTTTCCATTTTATTCTTCCATTCCATTAGTTGGATTTGGACTTGACCCATATTACTACAAAAATAGCATTTGTCAAGTCATGACTGCAGGCCAGGCATTGTGCTAGATATTTTACGCTTGCTCTCTCAAATCCTTTAACACTTATGGATGGGAAAGAGAATTGTGGTCCCTCCTTTACTAACAAGGAAAAGAAGGCTGAAGGCAAAGTTAAGGAAATTGCCTGAGGACGTGGCCTACAATCTGAGCCTGAAAGTTAGCAGTGAAGTGCAGAAAACCTCAAATAAGAAGGACTGGCTTAGTATGCTCATGTACAAAAACAAAAAAATTTCATAAAACCATCTTGCTTTCCTCAACATGCCAGTGATCTGACATCAATCTAAAGATGGGTCTTACATTAGAACATACTTTGAGACACAGGGGCCCAGAAAAACATACAATAGGAAACTAAGCATTTTTTGTTTATGTTACCAGAGGAAGATTTTAAAAATATCTTCAGTAAATTTCAACTAGCAAAATTTCACTTTTAGCAAAATAACTTCCATTACATGCATTTACCATGTGCTGGACTCTACATGTAAAACTTCACTGACATATAACTGCTCACGTTGCAGAAGTTTTTGATGTATATATACATGTACATTAATATTTTATAGATATATATGGTGCATGAACATTTAATATGTAGGTGAACTGAATTGAGCTTAATCTTGAAATGATAGAAATAGTATTTGATTGTGCACATGTACCCTAGAACTTAAAGTATAATAATAAAAAATAAAAAAATAAAAAATTTTAAAAAAATAGTATTTGAACCAAACTTTCTTGACTCCAAACACTGTGGAGTTTCCATCCACTAAATCATTGCTTCTCAACTTTGGTAGCACATTGGAATCACCTGGGAGGTGACAAATTTCTGATTCCTGGGTCTAACACCCAGAGATTCTCACATGATTGCCTGGGGTATGCTCCAGCCTTAGAATTTTTGAAAGCTCCCCGGCTGATTCTAATGTACTCCAAAGTTGAGAACCACAGGTTCACACCATAACTCCATGTATTAGTCTCTTACTGCTGCCATGACAAATAACCACACACTTGTTGGCACAAAACAACACACAATGATTTTCTTAGTGTCTGTATTCAAAAGTTCCAAATGGGTATCACTGAGCTAAAATCAAGGTGTCAGCAGGGCTGTGTCCCTTTCTGGGGGTTCTGGGGGAAGAATTCATTTCTTGCCCTTTTTGGCTTTGAGAGGCTCTGCTGCATTGCTTGGTGTATTAGTCAATTCTGTTATAAAGAACTACCTGAGACTGAGTAATTTATGAAGTAAAGAGGTTCAATTGACTCACAGTTCTGCTGGCTATACAGGAAGCATGGCTGGGAGATCTCAGGAAACTTACAATCATGGTGGGAAGGCAAAGGGGAAGCAAGCACGTCTTACCATGGCAGAGCAGGAGAGAGAGAACAAAGGGGAAAGTGCTATACACTTTTAAACCACCAGATCTTGTGAGAACTCCATCACGAGAAAAACAAGGGGTAAGTCTGCCCCCATGATTCAGTCACTTCCCACCGGACCCTCTCCTTCAACATGTGGGGACTACAGTTTAACATGAGATTTAGGTAGAGACACAGAGCCATATCACTTGGCTTGTGACTCTCTACCTCCGTCTTCAAAGCCAACAACAGCGGGTCGACTTGTTCTCACATAGCATCACTCTGACCTCTTCTACCTTCCTTCTCCTACCACCCATGTTATACAGGATAATGTCCCTCTTCTAAGGTCAGATGATAAGCAACTTTAATTCTATCTGCTACCCAGTTCCCCTTTGCCATGTAAGGTAACATGTTCACAGGTTCCAGGGATTAGGACATGAACATCTTCAGGGACCATAATTGTGCCTACTATAGTTGCAATTTTAAATTTAAAAAAAAAGTCAGAATTTCCCTTCTACTGCACCTGCTCACTGTGGGTGAAGCCAGCAAGTGGTGTGTTCTTTTACAGGAGAGTCAAGTCGTAGCTGCTGGGTATATGAAAACATCTCCCTTCTGTTCCTCTCGTGCTCCTTTCCCACTAGTAAGAAGAGCAGTGAGAGCCTGTCATTCTCTGGGCTTCCCACAGCTGCTGTCACACCACTTGAAAATAGAGCCCAGGTGACCAGCGTTCCCAATCCATCCCTAGACAAGGCAATATGTGAGCTGCCATATGCTCTGGTGGGTTCTGGCTGACACTGAGCAGGTGTATGGCATCCGGGCCAAGCATCTGGAGGGCGGCAGACTCACAGAGGGGAGGTACCGTTTTCAATTTACCGAGGGAAGACCTAGGAAATAACAGAGGGCTGGGTGTATTTGCGTCTCTCTTTCTCTTGTTCTCTCTCTCTTTCCAATCATTTCTTAAGAAAAGAGGCTGGTTCTGGTTTTCATTCTGAAAATCCAGGGAAACACTTTGAATATATTGCTGGTGCTGATTTAAAAATTATTCTCTGAGTTCTCCAACATTCAGAATCCATCAATTATCAAGATGCAGAAGCTTCCAAATATTTATAATGACAGCACTATCATTATGCTAAGCTATTATGACAGGAAGGGGAGGAGAGCAGTTTAACCCCCATCAAGGTGTATGTGTCTAGGTGTGTTTGTTTTCTGTGCATTAATTTAGGATTCCCGTAACAAGTTTGTAATGTACAGTTACATCGAAATGACAATTTCTTACTTATGGAGACCATTGTGCTTACAAACCTGAGCATTTTTATTTCTAAACATCTACAAATGACTTTTAAAATTAAATATATCACATACGATGCCTGGTCAGGGGAAGAGAGGAAAAGGAAGTTAAATGAATGATACCCTGTTCACAACCAGAGTTAACTGACACTGGCTCCGAAGAATTCATCTTAATCAATGTTATTGCCTCAGTTCCCATAAAAATGAGTGATTGGGACACATAAAATACACTATCAACTTTTACCAAAACTAAGCAGTTTAGACCATTTATTTCCATAAAACAGCACTGTGTATCATATGTCAAGCCAATGCATTTTCTGTGTGACTGACTTCGGAGACTGTGTGGGTTGACAATCTAAGTTCTAATTATTTGCACCCTCCTGTCTGTTCTTGCACGACACGGGGCTCTCCCAGAGGAGTGTCAGAAAGGACGTTACGTGGGCTGATGGGAAGCAGCTGAAAAAGATCCACTGGGCTTTTTCATGCAGATGATGCACAGAGCAGAGAGGAGCCAAAGGGGATCGAAGAACCCTGATTGGAAGGTTCGAGTGTGTTCCATCTGTTACTGCTCTAGTCTTTTCATTAATGCTGTGTAAAGGCAAGCAGAGTCACAGCTGGTGAAAAGATATGTGCTTGACAGGCCTAAAACCTGCATCTCCTTTCCCCTGGCAGGACCAGATATTTGTAGGGACCTTGCAACTGTCCACCTCAATTTCAGGTCAAAAGGTATAGTTAAGCTCTCTTGTGTGGTAGGGGAATAAGCATAACCTTGGCTGATCCAATGGCCTTGGGTTTCTATCACAGCCCTTCCACTTTTTCACAGTGAGTCCATCAGAACATTAGCTAAACTAAAGGTCAGCATCATCATCTGTAAAAAATGGAAATATAATAATGTTAAATTCTAGTGCTATAGTGAGGCATACCTATGAGACCTCAGTAAATACTGCTTCTTTCTTCTTTTTTCTTTCACATTCTCTTTGCTTCATATGGATAAAGCAGTAAAAATTGAAAATGAAATTTAATGAGGCAGCCAGTTTTATACTTCTGATGATTAAAAAAACGAAACTTGCAAACAAGAGTTGGACTAGAGCCTTCCAATGGTTTCAATCTCTAATCCACATGTCTTTCTTCATGGTTTAGAGAGCACCAATCTAAAGGCAGACCGTCTGGATTGGAATTCTAGTTCTAGCACTTACCAGTTGTCTAATCTTGAACGAGTAATTGAAACCTCAGTTTCACGGTCCATAACATGAAGATAATTGTACCCACTTCATAGGGTTGTTATGAGGATCAGGCAGGTTAATATATGCAAAGCATTTAGAATACTGCTTGCCACATAGTGTTTGTTTGTTCAAGTATTTTAGTGTTACTGTCCTCACCTTTGTTCCTCATTTGGGCAGTTCATTCATTCCCATTGAAAGGTGACTGTTAGGAGCAAGAAGATAAAAGAAGAATCTCTTCCTGGCTTTTGGGTTTCTAATGCCTTCTTCTTAGGGAAATAGAAATAACTCAGGATGAGGACAATTATGAATCTGAATGACACTTCCTGCCTCTGAGACTAGAACAGAGTTCTGCGGCTGGGAATAAGGTGCAGGTAAGTATAATATATTGGCAGTCACCTAAAATATGTCCCACTGGCTGACTTCACTGACCCTGTGTGGGGCTGAAGCCCAGTGGGGAAAGGGATGATATAGACCCCTAGATGTGTTTGTGAAATGCAGGAGCAGAGGAGACTTGTGCTTCCTTTACAAGCAGAGTCCCTGGGAGGACCACACACCCCTAAAATAATGATCGTGCTGTACATTCAGGCGGACAGAGCTTGGAGAGCCTCATGGAAATTTTCCATACTACAGCCTCATGTGGGCAGAATGATTCGCTTGCACCCAAGCACTGTTATCAGCTGGAAAAGCCAGAAGTGAAGAAGGCTTAAGGACTGGAAAAAGGGACAACTTTGGTGATCCCTATGCACTAAAGATCATGGATCAAATGGCATGATGGATGTTTCAACAGATGTCAGCAATGGACAGATGACACTGAAGACCAGATGCCTCCTAATCCCAGAGGAGAACAACACGGCAACTCTCCTGAACTTGGATGCACCCCAGGAAAAGGGTGGTAATGCTCAATGGACTGAGATTAAGTTTCTGCATATCTCTACTATTGGGGAAATGGGGTTTTTAAATATTACTAGGTTCAATTTCAGAAAAGTTTTGAAAAACTTCTTTCCCTTACACGTTGAAGTTTATAGACCAAGACTCATACACATTACATGTAAAAAGATTTATGAAAATATTTTTAAATTAATAACTGGATAAACTTTTAAAAATATTTAAGAACTATGCACATGTAGAATTTAGTAATCCCACAGATTGGAACACATTTTTAAATATCATGTTATGTAATAGTTCAAATACATAGTACAAAGAAATAGAATGAATCCCCACATACCCATCTCCTGTCATCAATAATTATCAATTCAGGCCCAATCTTATTTTATCAATCCTCCCCAATAACTCCAAACCCAAATGTCTAGATTATTTTGAACCATCCCAGACATCATATTGTTTCATTAGTTCAGTAAGTACCCCTAAAAATAAGGATTTTTGAAAGAACATAACCATAATACTGCCATTAATTCCCATAAACATTTATATTAATCCCCATAAATATTTGACACTGCCTGGATATTTAATATCATTAAATATCATTAAATATCCAGGCAGTGTCAAATATTTAATATTGTCAAATATCCAGGCAGTGTCAACTATTCCTGATTTTTAATACATTTGTTTTTATTAAATTTTTAAAACTTTTTCTTCAAATCAGGATCCAAAAAATTTTCACATATTGCATTTTTACAGTTTCTTAGGTCTCCTTTAATCTAAAGCTTCTCCCTCTTTTTTTTTTTTTTAATAGTTGAAGAAATCAAGTCACTGGGGCTGATTTTGCTGTTTACATTCTGGATTTTGTTGATTGTGACCCTATGGTAATATTTAATATGTCCTTCTGCACCTAGGTGTCCCATAATCTAATAATTACACCCAGAACTGGATCTGACTTAGGTCAGTGTTTTAGTTTAAAAAACCTTCACAGATGGTGTTTCATAATTCCAACAGGAGACCATAGTGTCCACTTTTCTTTTTGTGATGTTAGGAGTTATTTATTATCATTATCTAGATCCACCGTTTTACTAGGGGCTTGAAAAATGGTATCTTCTAATTCTTTTCACCTTCATCTGTTACTTGGGATACTTTTATAAAAATAAGCTTTCCTTCATCAAATATTTGGTTAACCTGAGATTGTATAGAAAAGCAAGTGGAATTCTTGATTCTCTATTTACCAGGGTATTAGTCTATTTTCATGCTACTGACAAAGGCATACCCGAGACTAGGCAATTTACAGAAGAAAGAGCTTTAATTGGACTTACAGTTCCACATGGCTGGGGAGGCCTCACAATTATGGCAGAAGGCAAGGAGGAGCAGGTCACATCTTACGTGGATGGCAGCAGGCGAAAAAAAGCTTGTGCAGGGAAATTCCACCTTATAAAGCCATCAGATCTCATGAGACTTATTCACTATCATGAGAACTGGGCAAGAAAGACCCACCCCCATAATTCAATCACCTCTGACTGGTCCGTCCCACAAAATGTGGGAATTCAAAATGAGATTTCGGTGGGGACACAGCCAAACCATATCAATCAGTTTTCAGAAAAATGAAAAACTGTATTTTTTTTAGCATACTCCAAAGGTTACTAATGACTTTTTTCGCTTTAAATATAGTTGTAGTGGCATTGATTTTTCACTTTTGATGTATTTCTATTTATACATGTATTATTCCTATAGATGCTCAAATTGCCTCATCTTCGTCCAATGGTAATCACTTTACATTGGCCTCTTAGTCTTTCATGGCCCCAGTAGTTTCTGAGAGCTTCTTTACTTCCTGGTATGATACAGTGTTGCCAGCACATTTTGTACCTTTCTTGTCATAGAGCTGGAATCAGTTATTTCTTCCAGCAGCCCTGGCTCCTCTAGGAAGACAAGATATTTAGAGAACATAATTTGGGTACTGGTAGTGTCTCCAGCTACTGGATTGGTTATTATTTTTGTCTTTTCAGTGTACAAAGCTATATGTCATGAATACAACTGATATTTCCAGTTCAAATTGCAACTTACAGAGGCTTTATTTAACTTCTTTGATTTTATAATTATATGTCTTTTTGTCCTATGCTAAAAGTCTTGGGTCCTAATGACAGTAATTATGTTAAAGTACTATTGCTTTATTGTATTATATTGTATTAAATATATATCATAAATTATATGCATAATAGTTTTAGAATAACAATGTCAACATTATTGGTCACAATATCATCCTACAAAATAGTTCAAGATTTTCTTTTTGCATTTTTTTTTTTTTGTCCTTAGGATACTTCCTGCTAAAGTTGTACACAGAGAGGTTAACTGTTTTAAATCACTTGAGAATATTCTTTTCTTTAGGTTTTACCAACATACTAATACCAAGGTTTTTGTCCTTCTGTTTTTGGGAAATATTTTTTTCATTTTAAAATTTTACTTTGTTTTATAATTGTGGAAACAAAGTTTATTTCCAAAATTCTAGCTTCTATGCCTATCCTTTTTACCTGATCAGCTCTCTTTCTATGTTTCACTTTCCAGTTTCATTGTCATTAAGTTGATATGAGGATGAATTGAGTGCACAGAAAGTAAACAGCCTATTTCTTAAATATTCAGTAAATGGTAGCTATCATTATGGCAAGGTATATGACTAGTTATTGTCTTTGAAGTTTCCAAACTTGAGTACTCTCTTCCATATTCCCTTGAGTGGTAATTTTTAGCTTTGATCGATCACTTGTTTGTACATCTGAGTAATCCAAAACTGCATCTTCAGAAACATTAAGCTTCTACTTCAGTACAAATGTGTTACGGCATTCTTCTGGTCACATATAAATAAAGTTGGCAGGAAAACTGCAAAGGTGAAGAAGTCCAGGCTTTCATGTCAGAAAACCCTGGATTCAAATCTCAGATCTCATATTTAGTAGCTTTTTGTGAGATCAATCACTTGGCCTATCTGAGCCTTAATTCTTCACATGTATAATGGTAAAAATGATATCTGCTATTATAATTGCAAGAATTAGATGCACTGATGCCTGGAAAGCAACCCACATGGTACCTGGAACATAACTGGTGTTTTTAAAAAGTTTCTTTCACTTTTTTAGCTTAATCTATACTAACCTTTTTAAAGCTTAATCTATACTAATCATCCCAGCTATAATTGAGAACAGATAGGTCTGCCTTTGATTTACCAAATGCCTGCTTTGTTTGCTTCTTCCAGAGAATTTATTCCTGTACCAACTTCCATTCATTTTTGTGCTGCTGTACACCTCCAGATCTGTTCTCCATTTTTCTCTACCATGCTCTGTGCCCTTAGACACAGACCTGTATGGAATGTATTCTATCAAAGGGCTCCCATATCCTCTACCTTTCTGTTGAATTTGGTCAATGGGAGCACCAGCAGGAGACTGGAGAGTTCATCAGGGAAAGTATTCCTCTAGCTCCCTTCCTATAGGGGTGCTTCTCCTTGACTAGCTCTTCTTCTCTCTGGAAGTCCTGCACTGGCCCTTGTTGATTTCGCTAACTCTATCTACTCCTTTGTAAGTAGTCCCTTTATTAAACTCACTTCAATTTCCCCATTTGAGTGGTGCCATCTGTTTCCTGCTGAGACCTTGACTGGAAATTGATACAATTTCCAATCAAGAAAATAATTATGGGATTGTTAGTCTAATGGGTACACTTTGCCTCAATTCCTTCAGTTTTTCTAAAATCTTAAACTTACATTTAAATAACTGGAAAGCAAAATACCTAGACCACAATAAATTATCCCTAAACAGCAAGTCACTCAGTGAGTTTTGCTTTAACTTCTATACACTCAGCTTTTAACCAAGGGTCAACACAGGAATGGTTATATGCTATCTCCATTCCTGTATCTTCAATAAATGCACTGTTAAAAACAGCATCCATTATCATGACCAATGTCCCTGATGTGATGACATGGGAGGGGCACAAGATTTGGAGTGAAAAGGTACAGGCTGGGGCTCCTGCTGTGTAATTTATTAGTCACAAAATCATATTCCTCTTAACTTCAATCTATCCTTCTGTAAAATAAGGCAAATATAGATTTGTGAGTAGTAATGGAAAAAAAGAGTTTTTAAACCAAAGAGCTTTATAAATATTCATGCATAGTATGAATATATTAAATTTATTTAAAAATTTAGCACAGGTAAAAAGTGGATGTTTTTGCTTGTTTTGCTAAATAATTGCTGAGCTTTGTTTATCCCGTTGAAAAGGAGAATATGACTCATTGTGATTGTACATATATTTCTGGTTTAATTTATAAGAAATGCATGATTAACTGTAGTATTTTATTATATTTTACTAGTGTTTTCATATATTTTTTACTTTCTTCTATTTTATTTTCATTTATTCATATTTTGATAAAATTATGGTACATGTATGTTTTATTTTAAGGCATGTAAAATTATTTTTTGGAAGAAGATGGAATCTAAACAAACAAGGCAACACATTTTTAACACAAAAGAGAATTTGTTCATGATCATACTTCCTTCTATTTGCAGATTTATTTGTCTTTCCGCAATATTCCTCTTTAATTCTATACTCAAATAATGTTCAGAGTAACAGTTCCAACCTCCTATATTCATGATGCATTATTTGGAAATCAGCAAGATTCACATTTATCTACCTATTAAAAATAGAGAAAAGATGTTTTATATATATAAAACACACATAAAGATCTGTAAGGTATATACCTATATCTAGATATAAATATAAATACCTTACAGTTTATTAACACCAGAAGAACGGGAAACAGAAGAGAAAGAGAAGAAAGAAAAGAAGGAAGAGGAGGAGAATGTATGTGGGAAGAAGGAAATTGCCATCTTCTCAGGAGTTCAAGTGAGCATTTTAACCTTTTCTCAATGTTATTTCCCAGGAAATGGTACAGAATTATTACCATCAGTACACACATTTCTGCCCATTAACTTTTTTTTATTGGTTCTTGTCTACCATGTGACTCTGTTCATAAATATTATATTCTTATTCTACAGAGAGAAGAGCTCAATTCAGATCTCTCTCAGCCAATCACCACTACTTTCGGGAGACCATAGCCTTTCTCCAAGTCAAATCTGTGGCTGTGAAACTCCATCTCTTAATTTGTAAAGCAACAGGACAGGTGCTAGAAAACAAGCCTTATCTGTTAGAATAAAGTGCAATTACTGACCTATAGAACTATCACTTTGTGGTAGGCAAAAGAAAGATATTAAGTAAAGAAAAAGTGTAAATGTGTCTACTGTCAAAAAGAAATATACAACTATCTGAGATAGTATACCTTCAAGTGGAGACGGAAGATTTTTACATATACTCCCCAGGCTAAACAAAGATCTTATTTGTGCATGGTCAAGTATGATTTACCAAGGAAAGGGGCTCACTGTCCTATCTGAAACATCCTTTTGAAAGACACCTGCAGTACTATTATGCTACAAAAAGCACCAGGTCATTAGGGGCTCTGTCAATCAACTGACTGATTCCTCCAGATATGACTGGTGAATAAAGAAGGCACTTTTCAGTTTCAGACTGAAAGTCACACTCCACCTGCTCCAAACCCTGGGGTTTTGAGAAAATGAAAAGTTAACCTAATCTACTTCCATGCTAACAGAAACATTTGGTTCTCAAAGCCAGACTTAGGAATTCTTTTGTCCAAGCAGAAGTCAATTCTCAGGAATGTCTGAAAACTCTTCTGGATTCCTTTATCATTTCATCATAGTTAGTTTAGAAAATATTGGTAGAGAAATATAGTAGCTAGTGCTCTATTTAAAAATTAGTAAATAAAACACTTACCTTTCTGAACAACTACAACTAAATCACCAAACCCTGAAAAATTTGATTACTTGCTCATCTTTTTAGTTTTTTCCTCCTAACCTGTATCATTCGAAGTTTCACAGACAGCAGAATTGAAAAATTCTACCATGAACACCAGAATGCCAATCATCTAGATTCTATCATTTACCTTTACTAGACTTGTTTTTATCACATTATCTATTTACTTATCCTTATATACAACCATCATTTTACCTTATTTTTAAGGCATTTCGAAGCAAATTGCAGACATCTGACTGTTTCCCTCCAAATACTGTACCATGCACATCATTAACTGGAGTTTAATATTTGTTTGATAGTTATTTTCTTTGGATCTAAAATTTACATACACTGAAATGCACAAATCTTAACTGTACTTTTGCTGAGTTTTGAGAATCCATATATCTGTTGTAACTCAAGCCCCCATGAAGATATAGAACATAATAATCCAGAAAGTTCTCTTTCCTCGCTTTTAGTCAATTGCAACCCATGCTGCTTTCTAGGTAGTTACTCTTGTTCTAATTTTTTTTCAGCATACGTTAGATTTGCCTGTTCTAGAATATTATATAAATGGAATTATGCAACATGCATACTTTGTATAAGGCATCTTTCACTTAGCAGAGTGTTCTGGAAATTCATCCAATTGATGCATGTACATATCAGTTACTTTTCCCATATTGTTTAGTAGTGTGCTATTATACGCCTATACCAATTTGTTATCCGTTTTCACAGCGTTTAACATCTAGGGTCTCCAGTTTGTGCTATTATGAACAAAGCCACTATAAACATTCTTGTACAAGTTACTTTTACTTTGTCTTAGGTAAATAACTAAGGTTGGAATTGCTGGGTCTTTGAATACTTGGAAATTTCATTTTATAAGAAACTTATAAGACCATTTTATACTCCCACAAGCATTGTATGAGGGTGCCTCTTGTTCCGAATATTCTCTAATAATTGTTACTACCAGTCATTGTAATTGAAACCATTCTCATGTGAATGGAGTAGTATCTCATTGTGGTTTCAATTCGTATTTCCCACTTGACTAATGATGTTGATCAATTGTTCATGTGCTTCTTTTGTGAAATGTATATTAAATTATTTTTCCCATTTTTTATTGGGTACTTTATGTTTTATTACTGAATTGTAGGAATTTTTCGTTTTGGATACCTTTTGTCAGTTTTTTGCTTTGCAAACATTTTCTCTTAACAATTTACTTTCCTAATATCTTTTATTCAATGTAGAATACACATAAGAGTAGATATCCTTGAATTATTCCTGATCTTATGGAATGCATCTCATATTAAATGTAATGTTGGCTGTAGGCTTTTTAATGTGACCATTATACTGAGGAAATTCCTTCTATTCCTAATTCAAGGCAAGATTTTTTTCTTTAATCATAAGTGGATAATAAATTTTGAGTGCTTTTAAAAATAATTATTGAAAAGATAACTTTTTTATTCTGTAAATATAGTAAATTATATTCTTGATCATCAAATGATAAAAGTAATCTTTCATTTTTGAGATAAACTCTACTTGATTGTGGTGTATTTTTTTAAGATAATCATGATTAGATTTACTAATATTTTGTTCAGTGTTTTTGGCTTAATTCCCAAGAGGGATCGTTAATGGTAATTTACTTTTTCTATAATATTTCTGTCAGATATTGGCATTGGGGCTATACTTACCACATAAGACTAATGGGAAGTATTTTCTTCTTTATTTTAATATAGGGTTACTTTTTAAAGTTTGATGCAATTCACAAGCACAAACATCTGGGCCTAGAATCTATTTTATGGGAAGGATATTGATAATAGCTTAATTTTTTAACAAAAATGGGGATATTCAGATTCTGTTTCATTTACTGTCAGTTTTGGTAAGTTTAATTTTTTTCAAGAAAGCAATCCATTTCATCTAAGTTTTAAAATCTTTAGCATAATAATGACTATCAGATATGTATTGCTATTCTTATATTACTGATGTTAGTAATTTGTGTCGTTTCTCTTTTTCCTGATCAATCTAGCTACGAGGTTATCAATTTTGATGCTCCTTTAAATACTCAATTTTTCTCTATATTAATTTATTCTTTCCTCTTTCACTAATTTTCACTCTCTAATTTCTTGGAATATTTATGATTTCTGTAGAGATCATTAAACTTTTCTCCTTTTCTAATGTTAGCATCTTTTAAAGTTATACATTTCCATCTAAGTATTGCTTTAACTGCATTTCACAAATTTCCTGTTGTATTTTCAATACTATATTTAGTTCAAACTGTTTTCAAATTGCCCGTGATTTCTCCCTTAATTCATGAACTATTAAATGCTGTGTTGTGAATTTTTAAACATCTAAAATTTTCCTGGTGTGAATGTTTTATAATGTCAACTTGGCTAGGCTCAACTGCATTTCCCATAATTTCCTTTTTTGTATGTTCCTGGTTATGGCATGCTACAAGGGAGATTCTTAGGGGTAATTAGAAGGCTATAAGGAAAGCAACAGTTATTTTGCAGCTCACACAAGCTGTTACTAATCCACTGATTGACTTCATTGGTATGAAGCAGTAGCGGGACCTGCAGTTGTTCTCCTGGATCTTCCTCCAGCTTCTCTGATTTATAGGTCAGGTTCGTGTGTTTAGTTCAGCGATAAACAATCCTGGCTTCTGTAGTATTCTTTCATCACTATGTCAGAGGCAACAAGAATGGTCATAGGTTCTAGTCCATCTTTGTGGGGTTCCAGCTTGTGCTTGTCTCTTTCAGCCTGTTGGTGATTCTCCCTTCCTGGCTGCCTGATCTTGTGGACCGTAAGCTCCACCATTGGTTACAGAGATATTAACCTTACTGTGACCACTTAGCCAACTCTCACAATTATATTAGCCAATTCCCTGTAACAAATATGGTTGTGTGTATACGTAATAATGTTTGTGTGTATGTACATGTGTATGCTATATAATTTTCTATTGTTTGAACTGCAATTGATAACATCTAGATATTAATAATTTTTAATTCAATTCCATTGTTATTAGATAATATATGATATTCACGCTTTTACATTTGTTGAGACATTTTCTGGCTCCAAATTTGGTCCACTTTTGTGAATGTACCATGAACCGTTGAAAAGACCACGTATTCATCAGGTGTTCAGTGTTGTGTCTTATGAACATCAAGTATGTTAAGGGATTTGATTATATTGTACAGATCATTGATATCTTTACTGATTTTTTTTGTTTGTTTAGTTGTTCTATTAGTTTCTCACAGTAGAGTGTTAAAATCTTTATTGTAGAATTGTTTATTTGTCCATATACATGTTAATTTTTGCTTTATGTATTTTGAAAATTTGTTTTAAAATAGAAACAGATTATCCTTATATCTTCTATTTACTAGTTAATATGTGTGACCAATAAAAAAATTAAAATGACAGGCTCCATATGATCCCACAGAAACATCCTTCTGCTAGCGCTGCTTCCAAATATTTGAAGACTTGGTTTCAATAGGATACAGTAATTACATCTCTCTTTGATGGTTAGTTTGATGTGTCAACTTGGTTAGGCTGTATTCAGTACCTAGTTATTCATTTAAACACTTATCTAGGTGTGGCTGTAAAGGTGTTTTATGGATGTTGTTAAAATCTACAGATAACTGACTCTAAGTAAAGAAGATTATCATCAATAATCTAGGTGGGCCTCATCAATCAGTTGAAAGGCATTAAGAGTAAAACTGAAGCTTCTCTGAAGAAGAACTTCTACCTGTAGACTGCAACTTCAGCTGTTACCCAAGATTTGCCAGCCTGCCAGCCTGCCCTAAAAATTTGTCGACACTCAAATAGACATGAGTAGAAAGAACATATAGGATGGAGCCATTGTCTTTGGCTGTAGACATTTGGGAAAACTTCCAGGAGAGCTTAAGTTGGAACCTGATGGACTTTGAAGTTTGTGGTGCTGTTTTTCAGGCAAGAGATGGTAGAAGGCAATTTACAACTAGACACTTACATATGCAAGACAAAGGGATGTGAAAAACCCTCTGTGTTGAGGGAAAGAACACTACAATGAGGCTGGAACCTAAGGACGGGATTAAAAGTGGCAAGAGATGGGAACAGGATGGTAGATTAAAGCTTGGTCATAAATGGACTTGAAGGTCCTGCAAAGAATTCTAAATTTTTTTCCCATGGTTCTTAGCAAACCTTAGGTTTTGGAATAGGGTGTGGAATGATCAAATATATGTAAATGGGTAATTTATGCAGATCTGGTTATATCATTCTGTTGCTTATGTAATTAGGTAACAGTTCGGCAGAGGCAGGTTAAGAGGTAAGGTTATCAATTAGGAGTCACACTGTTCATCACAGCATATGGGTTTGCAGTTTTGTCTGGATTTGTTTCCTTTAGATTCACTCTCAAGCCCTTTTGACCAGTGTGGTCTTCAACCAAAGCCCATCTACTCCATTTCTTAGAAATGCAGGACAATAGGTTGAGCCCAGAGCAACCAACAAGGCTAGATGAATACTATCCAGGTTAAGTTCAAATAGTAAACAGAGACAGTTCATGTCAAGTAAGTCCCAATGGTAGGTCTGTGCAAGGAAATTCCAGCGTTTGGACAGGTCAAGGCAGGAGAGATAATGATGTTTGAGAGCAAGGCACACAAAAGCAACCTTTGATTCTAGAGCAAAGGCAGTTCATTGTCTGCCCTCTGTTATGCTCCCAGCTCTGCATGGTGAGAGCAAGGTTCAGGGGAATGTGTCTGCAGTTAGAATTTCTAAGTTGCACTTTGCCTTTTATTAAGAAAGATGTCGAGTTGCCAGGCTTTCCAGGTCATTCTTACATTATTCATGTTTACACAGCATCCTCAATGACTCCAAGGCAGTGGAAATTATGCCTGTGAAAAAAGCTAAAGATAAAAATACATAATCTTTCAACAATTATCAACAATTATTACATAACCCAAATTAGAGTTAGTGTAAAGTGGGAAAACAAGAACACTTTGGAAGTGGGAAGGCACGGGAGGAAATTAAATAGCATTATGTGAAAAGTGGCCATGTTTAAATACTGTTGCTCAATGAGAGGAATGAAGAATGTATCATTTTTTACTTTGAGTCTCAATGATAAAATTATTCTACACATTGAAAGCAGTGGAGCTTCTTAAGGAGAGATTCAAAACAGACCTGCCTTTTCGAGTAAATAGCAGATATTTTAAGAGTATGTTGTGAATTAAAAATCTGCATATAAGTCAATTGATAAAGTGCCCAAAGTGAACATTGAATGAGGATTTAAAGATTGATAAAGAGATTGACATTCCATGGCTGAATGGCAAGGGAGAAGAACACCAAGGAACACATTGAAAAAAATAAGAAAGTTGACTATGTAAGGAAAAGAGGACCCACTGTGTATACATGAAGCCTCCTGCTACCCTCTCCTGTCTCTATGCCAGCATTACAGTCTTTCAAGGCCAGTGGAGTCATTGACCTTGAAGGTTTATTCCTATACCAGTCATCAGAATAGGCTGCCAAAATGCAAACATCAATGGGCTGAATATCTACTGCTTTATGTCAATGTTCTCTGTAAATCTTTCTAGCCAGAACATTCTACCTACTTCCTTCCTGTGGTTGTTGCCCAAAATATAAAGCCTCATAGTTATATTTCCTTACTCCTATTTGCATCCTTTTACTGCTCAGATTTTCTTTGAATTGGTCCCAACCTTACTACTCCTCTGTCTTTCAAATGTTCCTAGTAACTTCTGGAACCCTTCATTATAAGCAAATCTTCCCATGGTAACCTCATCATATATTAGTTTTTCTACCTGACCATCCCCTCCCAAATATATGGTTCATCCACCTTCTTATGAAAACTCTTATGCCTACAGTCTCTATCCTCACTCATCACTGTCCCCTACAGGTTTCATGGTCCCTCCCCTTCATTCATTATGAATTCTGGTCTCGCATAAACTTCTATGCCATAAGAATTACTGTAATTTCCATGTTGATGAGCCATCCTGCATCTAATATCATTAGCCCTTGTGGCCTTCACCTTCACTTCATTTCATTCCCACCCAGTCCTTCACTTCTATGACCATTTTCTAGACCTTGTCATCACCTTGAATGTTTCTTTTTCTGGAATATTAATCCCTTGTGATTTCTCAAATGGACCACCTTTCAGACCCCTCAATATCTTGCTCCCCTTTTAACTGTCCTTCAATCTTCTTGGTACCTTGAATATTTCATTTATTCCCAGTCTGTCAGCTGTATTCTAGCCTCTCAGCTTTTCCTATCCAATCTGGACCCCATAATGAATCATTAAACTACTCTCTTGCTAGTACCTGCAGTGCTTTCACCCCATCTTTTCACTTTGTCACTTAATATAAATGCAACTTTGGCTTACTATTTAAGTTTTAAATTTTCTTTCCACTTTTACACCTGAATGTTTACTGCTTCTTTCTACAAAAGTGTGCAACCATTGATTGGCAACTCTGGAAACTCATTCTTTCCAAATTGAACAAAGTGGGGTTCATCAGTCTGTTTATCAACTCTTGATCATCCCCCTTTTCTATTTCTCACTTAAGCCCTTCCAAACCTTGCCTACTTTTAAATATCCTACCCAACACCCACCCTCTTTACTCTCAGCAACTGCCTCTTAATTGTTGTAGAAGACGGAGGTTTTTCAATCCCTGTAACCCTGTAACTACCTTATCTACATTCACACTAACTGCCCTCCTGCAGTCTCAGAGATTGAGTTGTCTTTCCTATTTTTTTTTTTTTTTTTTCTGAGACAGAGTCTCGCTCTGTTGCCCAGGCTGGAGTGCAATGGCACAATCTTGGCTCACTGCAACCTCCGCCTCCCGGGTTCAAGCAATTCTCCTGCCTCAGCTTCCTGAGTAGCTGGGACTACAGGACTACAGGCACCTGCCACAACACCCGGATAATTTTTTGTATTTTTAGTAGAAACAGGGTTTCACCGTGTTAGCCCGGACGGTCTCAATCTCCTGACCTCGTGATCTGCCCGCCTCAGCCTCCCAAAGTGCTGGGATTACAGGTGCGAGCCACCGTGCCCGGCCTCCTTCCTTTTGATCACAGCCAGCCACTCATCTGAGTCCTTGAGTATGTTCTATCCCTGTCTCCATTTGAACCTGACTTTTTCAATCATCTAACTCCCCTCCTGAATTACTCTTTTATTCCTTCTCCTGAGCCAATAAACATTTTCAAGTTTCTCCCATCCTAAAAGAAATGAGAATATCTCATGAATCTTACACATCCCTGTAGTGACTGTCCAATCTCACTCCTCCTCTTCTAAATTTGGGCCTCTCAAACATCTCCAGAGTAGTCTACACTCACTACTTCTGCTTCTTCACCTTCCACTCATTCTTCAAGACATTGCCGCCATGCTAATAAAACTAGCAAGAGTTAAAGTTATCAGTATCTCTGAATTGTCAAATACCTTAGGTATTCTTAAATAATTCCAGAATATATATACACACACATATACACATATACACATATATACATATATATTATATATACGTGTGGTGTGTATATATATACGTTTATGTATATATATACGTGTGCGTGTGTAAATATATATATTCTATGCACAAAACTTCAAATCAATACCCAAGGATCTACTAGATAATTTTTCACACCTATTCATAAAAATTCAAATCAATACCCAGCTTTCTACTGGAAAATTTCATTAGCATGTCCCACAAACACCCTAATGTCAACAGGTGCAAAACTGAGCTTACTAATTCTCTACTTGAGCTGGCTCCTCATCTAGTTTTGCCCATCACAGATACTGGCACTGCCATTCACCCAGTCACAGAATGCTAAAAGTCAGGAGGCATCATGGCTAATCAATAAAGACATGCCAATTTAGCTCCTCAGTATTTTCTAGGATATGTACTCTCTTTTCTACCTCAAATAGCTATCCATCTGTATCTTCATTATGTTTTATCTATAAAATTTCAGCAACGCATCTATGATTTCCTTGTCTCCAAACTTACCTGACATAGCTCATACTGCAGAGTGAACTTTCTGAAAATATACATGAGACAATGCCACTTCCCTGATTAAACCTTTCAGTGGTTCCCCATTTCTTGCAGATAACATTCACTATATCCTTCATGATATAGCCCTCTGACAGAACTTTCCCCCATTTCCAACTTAGGATTTTATCCTTCAACATCATATTGTTTATAGCTTCCCCTACATCATATTTCTCTAACTTTGATCTTTTAATTGAACTGAAATCTCTGCTGAAATGCCCTTCTCCGACACTTGTCTTTGCCTGATTACTACACTTTCAATCTTTTACCTTCAAATTCTATATTAGTTCCCTCAGAGTACATTTTCCAGATGATTTCTTCTTTGTGTTTTCATAGTATCCTATACATAGCTCCACTAAAATGGCCATGGTTGAGATTACCAGTGAACTCTACCTGCCAATTCCAGTGATTGTTGTAATTTTCCTTAAACTCTCTACAGCCTTTGGAAAAAATGAACATTTCTCTCCTTTTTTCAAATACTTTCCTGTTTGCTTCTGTGACATCAGTCTTTTTTTTTTTTTTTTTTCCTCCTACAGCTGGCTGATGCTTTTTGGTTTCTTTTTCTCCAGTGCTTCCAGTCTGGATGTTGGAATCGTCATCCCTCTTCCATATCAAAATCTATTCCTGAGCAATATTATCCACAATATAGGTGAATGCCAAGATTACGTGATAACTCTTACATCTGTGTCTCCAGTGTGGACCTCTCTTCTGAGCTTCAGACCTGGATATTTAATTACCATTTCAAACTTAAAATGTTCCTAAAAGCACTCTTGATTTATAATTTCTTTTCTTCCCCAGACTTGCCTATGCAATTTAATGGCAACACCATGCACTGGTAGTTTAGTCCCAAACTTAGAAGCCATCTTTGGGTACTCCAGTTCTCTTACTCTTCACTCCAAATATATCTCAAATCTAACCATTATTCAGTATCTCCACTGCTACAACGTCAGTCCAAATCTCCATCCTCTCTCACCTGCAAGGACCTCTTAACTGTCTCCCTACTTCAGCCTGAGTCCCTCTTGTTCATTCTCTACTATGCATAAAGTTGGATTACATCATAAATTAAGTCATATCAAATCTTTGTGTAAATCCCTCCAATAGCTTCCAAATGCACTTGAGATAAAAACCAAACTCCTTAATGATGACCTACAAAGCCCTGGTGATCTGGGCCCCTGCCTCTCTTGGACCTCATTTCATTTCACTAATTCCTTCATTTGCTAAGATCTATCCACACTGGCCTTATGTCTCTTTCTTTCCCCCTCTTTTTGATATTTTCCACTTCCACTATGTTTGCATTTGAGTTGCTTTTTCCAGGCAGGCCTTTCTTCTCATCATGCACCCTTGTCCTAACCACACTTTCTAAAATAGCTCAACCCTGTACTCTATTAATTCTCTATCCAATTATCCTCTCTTGTCTGTATAACACCACTTTCTGAAATAATCATATTGTAATCACATGTGTATGTCTTATTATTAATTTCTGTAAGTCTACATGAGCAGGGACCTTGTCTGTCTTGTCACTGCCATTCCCCATGGTCTAATACAGTGCCTGGACTATTTATTGTAGGCATATGTGGTGTCCCACTGCCCCTTCCCACAATGGATTGTGAGCTTCTTGAGGCTACCCTAGTGCTTTCTAGCTTAATAGCTGGCAAAGGGGTTGCTAAACAAATGTTTATTAAATTAATGAATGAGTAAATAAACATGCCAGTGTGAATAAACTCATGCTAGCTACACTGGCAAAATATTATGATCTGTCCCTTAGGGTAAAAATTGGAAGCTTACGTCAGCACTCAATATGTTATTTATGGTGTATTATATATAAGTATGCCCAAGCCAACTATGAATTAAGCCTTATGTAGTTCTCATGCCAGGGTGAAGATTCAATAATTTTCAACTAATCCCTTGTTATCTGCTATAGAACCCTGAATTAGAAGACTTTTCTAGGCATGGGGCTAGAGAGACATCTGGTCTGGGAGATTTAAGCCTTGTCTTGGTTACTCTGGGGCCTGGAGGTAGCCAACGAGATAAACATTCCCCTCACACAAGGGCTGGGTTAGGTCCATTCCCGTCAGGGGTACATGTCATGTAATTTCACTAAAGTTATTTCACAAATCCAGTGAGCCAGTCATTCTTTTCTTCCAGTCATGCTTTTATTTGTTTTCCTCTGGTTGATGTTCTCTGGTCCAAAGACCAACTACGAATAACCACTGTGGTGGTTCCATACCCACCAGAGAGGTTATCCAAGGAGATATAATTTGGAGAAAAAGAAATAATTTGGCATTTAGGTTTATCTCTTGGATAAAGAAAACCAGTGGAAACAAAAGGGAAAATTGCCAGGGAAAAACCATTTTCCATAATCAACAAATTGACCAAGACTTTGGCTTGGTTTTACTAGAATGCTCTAATTTCAATACAAGAATTTGCTTCCTAAATAGCCTAAAGGGAATGAAAGAGAGCCATTTTCAGAGCCCTTGGAGAGTTTTTCATCCACACCGTGCCTGCTCATGAACTTGAGTGAAGTGAATCAATCATTTTGTGGATTTTTGCCTAGGGAAGGAGACAGGGTTGTGGTGGGGTAGAGCCTACCTTTGAGGGTGTGAGGAAGATGCTAACTAGTCCCTTCTTTGGTTCTCTTCTCTCGCTTCATTATTGGCAATTCCATTCTTCCAGTTCCAGTTCCAGAAGGCTTGGAGTCATTCTTGGCTTCTCTCTTTCTTTCACACCCTTCATCCCAATTATTTGAAAATGCTGTCAACTCTACCTTTCCAATATATTGCACATTCAACAATTTTTACTCACTTCAACAGCCATTATTAGGTGTAATTCACCACCTGTATCACCTAGATTATTGTAAAAGCTTTTTAAATAGTCTATCTGCTTTCATTTTTTTCCTTACTTTCCACAGGTGTTGAAGTCTATCTGTTCTCAATAGCCAGAGTGGCCTTTTTCAAATATAAATCAGATTGCATCACTCTTCATAGAATCCCCCAGTGGCTTCCATCTCATTTAGAATAGAAGCCAACATCTTTACAATGGTCTGCAGACTCCATATGATTAGGACCCTATAATCTCTCTGATCTCATCTCCTGCTAGTCTCTTGCTCACTCACTCCTCTCCAGCCACTCTGTCTCCTTGCTGTTCTTCAAACTTTCCAGCCATATTCCTGTCTCAGGACATTTATACTTACTATTTGTTTCTGCTTAAAACATTCTTCCTCAGACGTCAACCTGACTATCTTCCTTATTCCTTTATGTCTTTACTCAAAGTTTCTGCCTCCATGAAACTCTTCCTACTGCATGTAGGCAACTCCCCACTACTCCACCAATATTCCCTCACCCCTTCCTGTGCTTTTGTTTTCCTCTGTGGCACTTCCCTTAATCTGCCACACATACTTTGCTTATTGTTTATATCTCCTGAGAGAATGCGAATTTTCACAAAATCATGTGTTCAGTCTGTTTTGTTTGATCTTGTACCCTCAATACCCAGAACGTCTGAAACACAGGAAGCACCAAATAACCACTTACTGAATGAATAAGTTATCTGAGGATTGAAATTCTAATGTACAATGGAATATGCAGTGTACATGGCAAATGGTAGGTGTCCAACAAATATTAATTTCTAGCCTCACTGTCATATTGATTATAGTCTGCCATAATAATTCTTTGGAATGGCATAGTATTATGGAAACATGAACAGATTCAAAAAGAAGTTCATCTTAACTCATAGATGGATGATGCGTACTGCATTATTTATAGAGTCAAAGGGCATCCCAAACATATAAGAATGTACGCTTTAGTCAAAATAATAACACATTTGATGATTTTACATTTAACCCAGACTGCGTGAGTGGTAGCATGACAATGACAAATAAACCAAATGACAATGACAAATAAATTAAAAGTTCAAATTTCTAGACTTTACTGAGAATGAGAAGAAATAACTACAGATGCCCCCTCTCACATGGCAAAATAGAAAGTATTAATAGTTGGATTCAAATATTAGCCCATCTCTCCTTAGCTGTATTCCTTGGGCAGGAAATTTAGTTTTCAGCACCTCAGTTTCTTTAACTATAAGATGGGGATATATGTCCCTTATTAGGCTATTTTAGGGATCACAGAAATAATACATATGAAAGGATATATCTCAAAGTTTAGGTGACGGAAAATAACAACAGAAAATTAATTTCCACTAATCAAAAGTGTTATCCTGATACTGTTTTCCATTTAGTTGTATACAACAACTAAAGAGAAGTAAGGTTACTTGGAAAAGAGCTTATCTTGTGTGTGTGCATGTTATATCCTCCCTCTACAGTAAAAACAGTGGCTGTGTGTTGAGATTCTGATTCTCTCTTTTGATATGTGTAACAACCATAGGAGGTGTATATAGCAAGCATACTCTAGAGGTAGAAACCAAGGGCCAGCATGATTAAGTTCTTTGACCAACATAGCACAGCTAGTAATTGACTGAGCTCAAGCCTCCTGACACTGTGCCCTGACCTGTCTCCCCTACACCACACAGGGCTTAGTGTAGAAGACTGAATTATCCAGAAGCTTCACATGGCTGTTTTACTTGTAGTTTGGCACTTGGTTTCCTGATTTGTTTCTTTTTAAGACTATAAGTACCTCCAACTAGCAACTCTGAATGATTCATCTCTGTATTCGCAGGACCTACCATTGGGCAAAGCGCATGGTAAGTTCTTGAGACTTGTTTGCTGATTTAGTGAATAAGCACAGGGCCTGAGTAATTCATTAGAAGATGGGGAGCCTGTACAACACAGTGAGACCCTGTCACGACCCCCCCACAAAAAACTTTTAAATACTGGCTGCGGGTTGTGGCACACACACAGTTGTAGTTCCAGCTTCTCGGGAGGCTGAGGTGAGGGAATTATTTGAACCCAGGAGGTCAAGGCTGTAGTGAACCATAATCATGCCACTGCACTCCAGCCTGGGTGACAGAGCAAGATCCCGTCTCTTAGAAAATTAAAACATAAAATAAAATTTAAAAAGAAAACAGGGTTATTGAGTTGCTACAATGAGCTCAGGACAAACCTCTCACATCACACAAACACAACCTGGGTATCTGGACACCTGGCTAACTTGAAGGTCCTTCATGACATGGTCTGGGGGGGTCACCCTAACGTGGACCTGTCACTTCATCTAGGCCAGTTCAGCACTTACTGCCAAGACTGGGCTGTTAATATAAAAATATTGTGTAAATTATCACATCCCTGGTAAACCCAACACACTACTGAATGCAGAAAAAAATGTATTTTAGCTCAGGTTCTAGACACATGATTTATATATGACACCAGTTATTATGGACAACAATAACCTTAAAAGCTAGCATCTATGTAACAAATTACAGTTTTCAAAATATTTTCACATCTATCCCTTCTTTTCAGTCTCACAACAGCCATTCAAGGCAGCTCTGATTCACCTCCTCTCACATTTGGGTGTATACCATGGCTCAGAGAGGTTAAGGGCCCTGTCCAAGAACACACAAATAAAAACAGTAACTTTGCTTAATGGGTACCTGCTCTGGGCCATATGCTCTGCTGAGTACATCATTTGTGTTAGCTTTTTTAATCCTCAACACAGCCTTTGACGAGGTAACATTGGGTTTCATATATTTTACGTAAGGAAGGTGAGGTTGAAATTTCCCAAAGTTGCACAATTACTAGGAGACAAAGTCGTGATTAACACTCAGGCCAGAGTCTGCTCTCCTGCCATCCTACTAGGTTGCCCAGTGTGGAGCAGTAAGTGGCAGAAGAAAAAGCTCAACTGTGATGTTCTGACTTTACAAGCAGTGCAAGCCAAGAAACCTGTGAATTTATCTCTAGTACTCCACTCCTAGATTTTCTCCTCTTAGTTGAAACTTCCATTTGAAAATTTCTTGAATTTCAATCTGAGTGGAATTTCCACTGGTGCTTTTCCTTAAAATAAATGCCTTAATTTGGCCTTCTTCTGACCCATCTTATGTCATAATGACAATCTCAACTTCCTAAACACAGTTTTCATTCTGTGGCCATGATTCAAGACAGTAAATGGCTCCTTATTCCCTACTATAGGAAGTCTAAATTCCTAACCTGGGCTTTGCCTGGCCATCTCAATGTATTATCTACTTTTTCCCAACACACACCTTCTTTATCAACAAGCTCCTCCTTCTTCCACGAAGTCTTCTCTCACTGCACCTGACCCACCCACCTCTTTCTGCTTCAACCAGTGGTTTTCAAGGATCAATGGCATTAAAAGAAGAAGAATGTTTTGGCAACCCCCAATTTTTTTATTTTTCCAAGTATGGACCTTGAAGAAACAGCTACTTTATACCTTCATGATCATTCCACAAAATAAAGACAAAATTAAAGAAAAAAAGCTAAAGAAAAAATAATAGGGGCAAAATAAAGAACAATGTGTCACAAGGAAAGAGAGTCGGATATATTTGTATTTAACAGATATATATATATATATATATATGTATCAGAGGGAAATAAAATATAGTATAATAATCAGATTATATATGTTCTACAACACACATATGTGTACTGACATTAAAACATTGTCCTGATTTTCTCTCCATTTTGAGATGGTTTGATGAATATTTCATCACTGATGAGCATCTGCCAGAATGTAAGCATTTGGTCTCCAAGTCCACTTATATTCAGGATCAAGATCACACTGAATATATCTTCTATTATTTCTTAGGTTTTATTCCTCCATTTTTAGCTAAACAAGCTCCCTGAGTGCAGAGACCACATCTTGTGCTTTCTCTACATTCCCTACAGGACTTAACTAGAGCAGAACCGCTCACAGGGGAGACCACAATGTATGTGGGTTCATATACAATCAAGACAACTTGAAATATTGCAGGCAATGCGTTTTGGGGAAAAATTACCCCTTAAGTGAAATAAGAACAATGCATTTCACTGTATATTAGATCTCTGGAATACCGCCCTCAGGCCTGACCTTTCAGTGACGCCCAACTTCACAGAGCCCATTCACCTGAAGCCTCCTTCACTTTTCTTTCCAGTAAGTCATTCACTCACTGTGCCCACCATTCTCTCAGGGAGGGCAGGAGAGATTGTCCTTGTCCTAAAAGAGACACATCAAAGCAAGACACTACTTTGACCTCAATAATCAGTTTGTGCTCTTTAATAGAACAAGAAGGTAGGTTTTCCAGCAAGTAATGAGTCTGTGTCTGTGCATAGTGAAAATGGTATTTACAGAAAGAACGAAACACTGCATAAGATTTCTGGCAGTGTGTGGGAATCCACAAAATATTCTCACCCAATTAAACATTTAATGAGGCCATCTTGAAAAAACTGTTGTCTCTGGTTATAGTTAGTGTTTTCCCCTCCTCAAAGCCTTTATTTAGGTGTCATAATGCCTGGACATATCTTGACCACTCAGCATTCCCCTCTTCTCCTTTGCTCTCTGATACTACATGTTTGGTTAATGGGCTGTGTCTCATAGCTCTCTCCCTCACAACTCTTGCCCCCTCTCTCATACTGACCATCCACTAGTTCCAGTCTTGGTCCATTATTTATCTTCTATTTAAATTCTAATATGCGTACCTTCATTGAGATCTAATGCAAATCCAGCTTCAGCTTCTAAGCTGATACAAAGTGTTGTGTACACAGTCATGTGTTGCTTGATGACAGAAATTTTTTGAGATATTCATCATTAGTCAGTTTCATAATTGTGTGACCATAGTGTACTTACATAAACCTAGATGATATATATGTTTGTTTACATATAAACCATGTAGGTTTATAGCAAAAGCAAATATCTCCAACACCATTACTGAATATTAATCATTTCCCCTACTTCGTCTGCAATGCCAATATCAAGTGCCTTATGTCAGGTTATTATGTATGCTCCATTATAAACTCATGGGACCACCATCATATATATATGTGGTCCATTGTTGACATCATTATGTGGTGCATGATTGTGTGTGTGTGTGTGTGTGTGTATTGCAAGCTAAGCACTTCACAATGATCATCTGATTTAACCTTCGCGATATCCCAGTGAGATAGGTTTTGTCATCCTCATGTTACAGATAAGTACACTGAGCCCCAGAGAAGTAAATTAACTTGCCTAATGCAACACAGGTATGATGAGATAGAGCCAAATCCTGGTCGGTCTGACTCCAAATGTTCTGCACTTTTTCTCTAGCCACTACGTTGTACCAGATGGCCAGTTGTTTTTAAATACATAGAAGATTGCCGTCTGAAAAAGAAACAAGCCAATAAACTCTCCATCCCTTAGCTGATCACCAGCGTAAAGCCAGGAGAGATGAGTGGAACTGCCAGTGAAAAATGCTCCACAAGGATCGCTTGTCTTTAAAACTGGCCCACACAGGAACTGCTTCAGAATGATTAGGAGACTAAATTACAGATGGCAATGAAACAGTTCAGTGATGGCTTGAGTTAAGCCAGATCTAGGTTAGTTTTTATTCTACCAACCTCACAGGAGAATGATTGTGCCAATTAAGAGAAAAACCATGGATAAAAGTACACAGCCCAGTGCCTGGCCCATATCTTGGGCCTAATGCATATTTGTTTAATCCCTTTGACATTCAGATACAGTTTCTTACACAAAACTTCATACATTTGTCCTGTTACGTATTTCAGACATCATATTGATATCTTGTTGATCTCCATAAAATAATAGCAATTTGAGGGTCTGGAATGGTAGAAAGTCTAAAAAACTAGGACAAACTTGAATCTACAATAGAGTCATGAGATGGTTCAGAAAATTATGTGAGTCTTCTGCCCTCATCCACGTTGGGACCACATCATCCAGTAAGAGCTGAAAGAAAAATGCCTTCAGTCTTTGGTGGAAATGGTCTGTTACAATTGCACTCCATAAAGTATGTGCTTCCACCACAGAGTGACTCAACGGGCAGCCACTGAACTACAAAGGAACAGGTCTACTGGGATTTATAGTCTGGCATTCTAGCATCTTTCAATCAGAGAGCAAACCAACTCACATTTTCCTCCCACATAAATTGCCTTTGTTTTCTTTCTACTGGGAAGCCTGAACCTGTCAGATAATGAGATTTGGAATGTCTGATTGTTTCCCATGAACCTCATGAAGGAAAGCATCATTCCCATAGACAAGCGCCCTGTGCGAGGAATTAATCTGGGAACTTGGAAACTTGGTTGGTAGAAATGGCCTCAATGTGAGAGTTTAAATAGACAGCCACAGTGCCTTATTTTAATAGTGTTTCCTCCTGTTGCTTCTGTGAAAGGGTGACATCCATGACCAGGTGACAAGACATCTGCTGATTCTGCCAGATCACTGGAAGAATTGCATCCTTTAAATGAGAAGCAACATGATCCAGGAAAAAGAATTACAGGAATATAGACGAGAGAAAAGTTGCTGAGAGATGAGAAAGAATGATCAGGAAAGCATAATGGCAAAGTTTTTAGAATGTGGAGCTTGAGGGAAAGTCACAACTCAATTCTCCAAAAGTTAAATGACCTTAGATAAATTACTTGACCTCTCTGGGCCTTGGTTTTGGAATTCCCCTTCTGTAAAAATGAATAGGATAATACCTACAGAAAAACAGTTATGTGGGCTACTATACATATATTTTAAAATCTAACAAAAATTCAGAAATTCAAACATATCAATCTATTTGACCTAAGTAAACTGCTATTTCCAAACACAAAGCCAACAGTTGTTTCATCTCAGACATTTCTGGTTAAAAATTGACTGGAAGGGAGCAGGTAGCATAATCTAACAAAATACAGGCTAGTTTAGGAGACAATACTCAGAGTTTCTCCTTTTAGTTGGTTTGTTTTTATTGTGATTGGAGTGAGGGAGTGTATACAATGTATTTTTATACTATAAGAAAGCAAATAAGAGGGTGGCTTATTTTTCCACAATTTATACAGTTTATTTCCTGTGGTATCTTGCTTTATGCTCTCTCCCATGTTGACAGTAACAAACAACATGATGTTTTTTCCATCCCTCTGAAATAACAGGATACGATAATGGCATGTTAAGGACAGACCTCATGATGGGAGGGTGTTTACATGCTTATATTCTAAGAGAGCTAATTACCATATAAGCATAAAATTATAATCAAATAACATTTAGTACATTTCTAGGGAGCATAGAGAAATGCTTCCATTAACAAGAAATAGTAGATGAAAGCAATTAATGCATCAATGCAGAAGTTCTGGTTACATTTTATTACTTTAGTGTTAAACAAAATATAACGTAAATAGTTCCCCTGACTGTCCTCATCCTCACCAAGAACAGAGATTTTGCAGGAGATGGGACATGGGACAATTTTCTCATGAACATTGGGGACAGTTTTAAATGATAATGACCCCTGCGACCTCCTATGAGGCTATGTAGTTTTCAAGAGTTTTGCTCATATCATCTTATTCGATCTTCACCATGAATTGGTAAGAAAGGCAGTTCAATTTAAAGAGATGAAAACTGAGTCACAGGGAAGTTGACATTTGCCCACCTTCACCCAGTCAGCAACTGTCAGTTCCAGGACTGGCATTCCGGTTCCATCCCACTGCCTCCCCAACACCCCAGAAATGGGAAACAAAATACCCATTGGTTGTTTATATAAGATTTGGGGACTACTTTGAAGGAAAATTATGTAGCCAACATAAATGATGGGTTTCCTGGATATCATGTTTAGAAAAGAGGAGATATGTTACAGAAAAATAATCAGCTTCCATTAAAAATATGTATAAACTCTAAGGACCTGTAGGGATTTATAAATCTATGCTCTCATCCAGTTTCCCAATACTACTGGCATGAATCTTATGATAAAGTTGTTACTCCCTTAGTTTTTTTTTCAGTTCTAGACAGAGAAAACTTTCCAAATTTCAGAAGAGAGAATATCATTAATATAGACTCATGCATCACATGGGTTTGCAATGAATTTGAACAAAATCAATTTAAATAACATTTACAGTGTTGTTCGAGTGTCTAGAATTTTAATGTTCTGCTTGGTGCTATCGTTTTAAGTTGGAAGATAAAAGGAAAAGCAACAGACAACAGAAAATCATAGGATAACAAACCTTAAAAGTAATAATGAAATTCAATCCCAGTGTGTTTCACTATTAGGTAAGTAAGATAACACAACTGAAATAATGGGTAAAATTATTGCAAGTTGAGTCTATTGGGGATAAAATTATGTGACTCTCAACACATGCTTACAGGGCTGAAGATCCACCTAGGGGCCATGTCCTAACTGAGGCACTTAGGGTGACAGTCACTGCCAAGGGACAGGACCAAGACACACAGCACACATTCATAGACATCTAAATTAAACATTGAATTCTACAACCACAGTGGTACTTACAGATCAGGAAACTCAGTGTCCACCTTTTCAAGAAGAAAAATATAGGTGCTAAAGTGGATAAATGCCAAGCGTAATGTCACTTGGCAACTAAGTGTCAGGGATAGAACTAGAACTTGAACATCCAGATTCTCAGTGAATACCTTGTCACACTAGACCGTGTATTGTATACGTGTATACTTTCCTCCACTCTCAAAGTCTTATATAGTGAGTATTACTTCCATGATCAGAAAAAAAAATTTAATGAAGGCAAAATAGGAGGCACAGAGAAGGTGGTCATGCTAGGCTGTAGGGAGATGAAGGAGATGAGCTTGGAAAGAGAAAACATCGGTAGGAGATATGGTATTGGAGATGGTATTTGAGATGAAGGTGGGTGAGGACAGGTGATGGGAACATAGGAGGCAGCGGCAATGGGAGCAGACTATGTGGAACATATTGTGGAGCTCTGTAGAAGGGTGTAGACTGGATGTCATTGATGGAAGACCTTATTTCCCTTTATGCCTCACTACTTTATGGGGTTTCATATTTTGGAATAAAAGAAGAGAGAGGACAGAGGGAAGAAAAGGAAGGAGGAAGGGAGGAAGAAAGAAAACGGAAACAAATATGAGGACAGGGCAGGCAGGGTAGCTCACACTTGTGATCTCAGCAGTCTGGGAGGCTGAAGCAGGAGAATCACTTGAGCCTAGGAGTTCAAGACCAGCCTGGGTAACCAAGACCCCATCTCTACTATATATATATATATATATATATATATATATATATATATAGAGAGAGAGAGAGAGAGAGAGAGAGAGACAGGAAGTTGAAATCACATTGTAGAAATTTTGCACTGTCAATTCTTAGAATGTTGCACTGTCAAATTAAATAGCTATTTAATTTATTAAATACTATAAAGTCATTGAAGGTCTTGTTATGGAAGCTACTGAATTTCAGTTATATTTCAGAAGGAGCATTATATCAACATGGAAAAAGATTAATTCGGGGAGGTGAAAGACCGGAACATACGGAGGTTAAAGATTTCTATCTTCCTTAATTTTAATATTTTGGTTTAAATTTCCAAAACTGGAATTAGTAACAATTTTTGAATGGTAGGTGCTCAAGAGATATCTAGAATGGCTTTTTCTTAATGTTTTACAAGCCCTGAGTTTATAAATTTATGAAAACTAGTTTAATTGATTATATCACTTTAAATTTGAATCAAAATTATATACTTAAAAAGCTATGGTCATTTTAAATATAGTCAACAAAAATTAAAATAAAAATATTAACTTCTAAATATGATTTAAAAATTCATAATCTCCCTGCACAGAATCTCTAAAAACATAATTTTCCAATCAAACTAATGAACACAAAGAAACTAAGATCAGATAAGTTCTCACTGTAGCCAGTGACTGGCAATTCTGTTTCCAACTTTCAGGACACCACATGAGTTTCACCAAATGAGGTCTTCAGGAGACAAAATCTATCATAAAGCCAACCCCGAAAATGACTAATGGAGTGTGGAATTGCATAATTCCTAGTCTCTGCTTCAATTAACAAGAGGGGCATAATGTGCACTATGTAGAGATGAAACCCTAGGCTCTTAGTGGTAGGCTGCAGCCCCAGCTATGAGAAGAATAAGATAGCCTGAATCGCAGATGGTAAATAAGGTAGAGAAAAATCTCATGAAATAATTAAGTAACAAAGGAATGAACAGACAAAGCAAACCAGTGAGACAGGATCTATAGAAATTACCAAATCAACCATGTGGTCCCTTTAGAATGTCGAAGGATCATTCATGTTGGGTAAAAGACATGAATCTGCAAGAGCTATAAAACCTGGCTTTGCTGGGAAGACAATTCAAAGCTGTAACGGAAATTCATCTAACACACCAACAAACATCCGTGACATTACCAGAGTTCAAAGATGATCTTTGCCTGGAGTTGAGGCATTTAGAGAAATGGCTTAGGATCCTTTTAGAGCAAGATACATAACAGCAATCCTATAAAAATTGGGTGTTAGTAAGCAGGTAGGAAGAACTTCCACTGAGGGGAAAAACACACTCCTGAGCTAACAACAAGCTACAGAAGAGTAAATTATCAGGTGACTAATGTTGATTTCATACCACCTTATAGAACTATTGAATACTGGATTCTTCAAAACTGTCAGAGAAGTCTCTGCATGTGGTATTTGCACCCTAAAGAAATAATCTGTTACAGATTTGCCACCTTTTTTTTTTTCCATTTGATAAGATTTTCCTTCTTCTCACTCATTAGAATTGTATTGTGAAAAATATATTCCATTCATCACTATTCACAGAATCAAGGGCATTGCTTGCCTCAGAACCCCACATCTTCTGTTTTTGTGCCTGGGCTCCAGGAATTCCAGAGGGTGAGATCAAATATCAGGTTTTGCATCAATCACTGGGAAGTACAATAGAAATTGGATGGAGAAAGTAAAACATATGCACACATACACACATACCATATGCTATACATGCATCGCATACAGGCATACACGTGATACACATATGCACACACACGAACAGAGAAATAGTGTCAAAATTCACTTATGAAACGTGAAAGGATTTTGATTCTTCTTCTTTGAAGACTGGAATCATCTCTTGAGAAAATTCACACTAAAACTTATCTGCCAAGGCAAGGACTAATTACATTGGAACACAATGAATATAAACAGAAAGGGTGGAGTTCAGACACAAGAAAGAGAAGATAGGTTACATTCCTAATATCAGTAGTAGGCAAGTAGTAACTTAGCCAAAAAAAAAAAAAAAAGAAGAAAAGAAAACAAAAACAACGAATAACATAACGGCTGCAATAAGAGAGAGGCCACCCATGATGGCACATCTGGAGAGGAGAAATCAGAAGATATGAATGAAGAGTCCAGTCAAGAAGATGCTAAATGATCGATAAGGTTGTCTTTGAAAAGGATTTAAAGTTAGAGGATGAAGAAGACCCAGGAATCTCTACAACAGTTTCTTCTGTGTCAAAGGCATTGATACTTTTAGTGCATGTAAGACTTGTTCCCCGGTTTCTCTTAGAACTGTCTCCTCAGTAGGGAACACAGGGTACAAACTTATCGTGATGATGACCATTTCCTGGAGCAGATGGGGCATGGTGAAGTGAGCAGAGGGTAAAGATCCCATTTTTCAGGTTTCTCCCCAATCGTCTCAGTTTGGTGTCCTTCTCAATTCAGTCATCAAGCAAAATGAGCAGAGACATGTCACATTCAGGAAATGCACAAAGGTTAAATAGCCTGCTGCCATCTGTCCCCTATTAAGAGCAATCGTTTGGGTGTGGAGCAACTCCGAAACATTTTCCTGGGCTGGGCAGTGAATTCAGTCATTTGACATGGCTAATAGCTGCTCTCCTGCTTGGTTATTGTCCTCGTTCAAGGTCCTTCCATATGGACATTCTTATAGGAAGGAATCTCCCATCCCAGAAGAGATAAACCAGGATAAAATCAGGAGTCCTGTTAAAAAGGGTTAAAGGTATTTTTCCAAAGACAGATTGGACTGATGGACAAAAGAGTCACTCAGTCTTGCACACTGCCAGACATTTAATGCTAGGCTGATGGCCTATGTCACAACAAAGAAAGGAGGCAAGTTGGAGTTTCAGCAACAAGAGCCAACAAACACCAACTGATTGCCATTCTCTCATTCTGAAATGCCCTTCCTGCAAATATTCATTCCTTACGGCCCAGTCATACCTATCCTTTAGAGTCTAGCCCAAGTGCTACCTCCTGCAGGAAGCCTTCCTAGCTTTATGCAGCTGAATGGTATTTCTCTGTCCTCTCAATTCCTGCGATGTATGCTTCTGCAATCTGTGCAGCATCTTCATTAAAACCTGTAGTGTTTAAGAGCTCAGGTCTGAAGCCAAGCTTCTTTGGGTTTGTAATCTGATCTCTTTGTTGCAATTTCCTTATTTGTAAAATGGGATAAGATTAGAAACTACCTCACTGGGCTGTTGTGAGGACAACGTGAAGTAACCTTTGTAAAGTGTCTAGGGCATGGTAATAACTATTAATACATAGGTGCTTACAATTACTATCACTAGTGCAAAAAGCTGTATGTCTCAGTCTCAGTCACTTCTAATGGAAGTAGCTCCTTGAGATCAAGATCTGTGCTTGATTAGTCTTTCTTTTCTTTTCTTTTCTTTTTTTTTTTTTTTGGAGACGTAGTCTCGCTCTGTCACCCAGGCTGGAGTGCAGTGGCATGATCTCGGCTCACTGCAACCTCTGCCCCGGAGTTCAAGTGATTCTCCTGCTTCAGCCTCCTGAGTAGCTGGAATTACAGGCACCTGCCACCTTGCCCAGCTAATTTTTGTATTTTTAGTACAGACGGGTTTTCACCATGTTGATCAGGCTGGTCTCAAACTCCTGACCTCATGATCTGCCTGCCTCGGCCTCCCAAAGTGCTGGGATTACAGGCGTGAACCACTGCGCCTGGCCTTTTTTCTTTTTTGAAACAGGGTCTTGCTCTGTTACCCAAGCTGGAGTGGAGTGGTGCCATCACAACTCACTATGGCCTCAAACTCTTGGGCTCAAGCGATCAGAGTAGCTAGGACTACACACCTGGCTAATTTTTTAACTTTTTGTAAAGATGGGGTTCTCCCTGTGTTGCACAGGCTGGTCTTGAACTCCTGGGCTCAGCCTATCCTCCTGTCTCTGTCTCCCAAAGTACTGGGATTATACACCCAGCCTGATTTGTCTTTTTGTTCCCCAGAAAGTACAGCACAGATCTTAGGACATAATGACAAAAATAAATAATGAATATAGCATTCATTTATTTTCAAATGTTTGCATTTAAGGGTAGAGGTCTTGGGCAACAGGCAGCAAAGAGGGAAGACAGACAAGACCAGTCAGGGGAGACCTCAGAGGACTGACCATTCTCTAGGCTGGCTTCTGCCAAAGCACACAGATGTACCAAGAATGGAGTCAAATGGATTGGCCAAATTCAGAAAAACATCATCATTATGGGAGCTAACCCATTAGAAAGAAGGTGGCAGTGATAAGCCCCTGTAGAAAGAGAGACTCAATGTAAGACAGGAGTAAGTTATTTTGAACCTATTTGTTTAAGGTCAACATAATAGTATGAGAATGATTTGTAGAGACCATGGAGTCAATGATACTCAAAGCAATGTACTAAGTAGACTGAGTTTTATGGTTAGAAAGATTTGAAAGAAAATCTTGTCTGCACATGTGACAAGTTATATGGTATTGGGCTAGTTACTTAAACATATTTGTAAATGCTAATAATGGCACCAAACATTCAGGATTGGTGGAAGGAGTAGTAAGTAGCCAGTCAAATGTTAGGCCCATCACAGACACTCAAAATGGACATTTATTCATGTTACTGTTATTATACTTGGCAGCCTAGAAAGTAGCCTGTGAGCATAAGATTCAATTCCAAGTCCTAGGGATGGTGGGCTTGTCACAACCTGGGGTGATGGTGGACTGGCTGGGGATGGACTCAGGATCTGCTGCTGGCAAGGATGGAGAAGGCAGAGGCAGAGGCTTCAGCTCAGCCCTCCATCTTAACATTTTTGCATACAAATTGACTATATCAATATTCTTTGATCCATTTCCCAAGAACAGCCCTACCTTCATTTATTGGAATCACCCAACTAGAAAGCATAATCCTGTGGTGCTTCTTTTGAAGGTGGGTTAAGCTGGGAGCTGGGGCAAGGACAAAAAAGGAAAAGCCAGTTAAAGAGTAGAGATATTTGGGGGAATGAGAGACTACTTGAGTTGAAGTGATATAATTCCACAACAGCTTGCTGAAAAATGAGAAAATCACTCAATACACATTGCCAAACAGCCGCTTAGATTGATTTTTTAAAAGCCTGAACCAACCAAGTTGTACGGTTGTCAGAATTGTGTAGCTGAAGCCACAGACTGTGTTGCTTTAAGAAATAATGGATGGCTTCAAGCAAACACTTCAAGCAAGCACTTCTAATGGGCCAAAGAATGGCACTGAGAATTCTAAAGGGAAAGGTGGCAGAAATAAAAATAAGCAGATTTGCTGAAGCTACTTTTACCTATATTTTACTGAAGGAACCCCACGTTCTCTAAGATTTATGTAAAGTTAAATTCATAGTCATATCCAAAAAGGGACCCTAAAAAGCAAAAAAGAATTACAAGTATTTTTTCCAGCAGAGTTGTGGCTATTTAGAAGTACTCAAGTACTCAGGGCAAGTAGTTGAAAGACTATATATATATCTTTTTTTTTTTTCTTTTCTTTTTGAGATGGAGTCTTGCTTTGTCGCCCAAGCTGGAGTGCAGTGGTGTGATCTCGGATTACTGCAACCTCCACCTCCCAGGTTCAAGCAATTCTCCTGTCTCTGCCTCCTGAGTAGCTGGAATTACAGGCACACACTACCACGAATGGCTAATTTTGGTATTTTTAGTAGAGACGGGGTTTCACGATGTTGGCTGGGCTGATCTCGAACTCCTGATCTCAGATGATCCACCCGCTTTGGCCTCCCAGAGTGCTGGGATTACAGGCGTGAGCCACCGCACCCAGCCAAGATACTATTCTTTTATTTTGGATTTTAGCAGTGGACAGACTTCTGGGCATTTTTTTTTTTTCCCTTCACATTTTCTTCGAAAATCATGGGGCCATGACAGAAATTAGCTGAAGACAAAAATGACAGCTCATTGCTGACTCTTGTTTTTTTTAAATTTCTCTAAATGTCTTCACCTGCAAATTAAAATACATTCTCGTTTTAACTGGTTGCCAAGAACAGAAACCAAAAAGGGAGACCTAGGAAGGAGGACAAGCCTTAAAGGGCAGGATGGACAACAGAAAACCATTGACTAAACTAGAGCTGCCTCTCCATTCATCTGCCAAGCCCTGAGGCCTCCTCATGCCATAACTTCACATGATTGCATATCCCAGGGACAATTTAAGAATATATAAGATTTATTTTTATCAAAGCAATTCATGTTCACATTTTAAAAATCAAATACTACTAAAAGGTATATAATAAAACATTGCATTCCCCTGGCCCACCCTACAGTCTGGCCCCAGGCAACAACTTTAAACACTAGTTTCTTCTTGTATCTTATCTCTAACAATATACTCACAGTGTTCTTTTTCTTGTTTTAGTTTTCAAAGATATTATTTGTGAATATTATTTGTGAATATGAGATTTTAGTGGGTGATTTAGTTCTATTATATTATTTCACCTCTCCTTCCATCCTCCCAATATAGATATTGTTTCAGTTGTCTATGTTGGGGTCACAAATTACCCCAAATGGAGTGGCTCACAAAATAAAATAGTGGTTTATTTGTCATGGTTCTCTGGATTTGCTGGGGGGTTCTTCTGTTGGTCTTACCTTGCTTCAATTATGTGACTGCATTCAGATAGTGGATGGGCTGGGAGCTGGACTTAGCTGGGATTTTGCTCAGAGGTCCTTAGTTCTCTTTTACATTTCTATCTTGGACTTCCTCAGGGCATGGCAGTCTTGAGGCAGCATTCTAAGAGGAATGCAGCATTCTAAGAGGAAACATTCTAAAAACTTAAAAATGGAAGCTGTAGGATCTCTTAAAGTCAGGCCTCAAAGGGCTCCAGCATCACTTCTACAACATAATATCAGTCAAAGCAGGTGACAGGGTAAGCCTGGACTCCAGAGCAAGGAAAGTGTACCTCTTGCTCATTGCAAAAGGCATGCAGAATGGGATAAACTGTTGTAGCCATCTTTATAAATAATTTACCATGGCTCTATCTAAGTGTGTTTCATCAATGTCAGTGTTTAAACTATTATTTAAATATTACACATGGCACAGCCAAGTTTAACAGTTATACTTCTAATTTTTTACAATATATTTATTTTTGCTAGGACTAAGGATTACCTTGTTTTGTTTTTGCCATGAATAGCCTTCTCTGTACCTATGCTTAACTTTTTTTAAAATCAGATCAGTCATATGTTCACTTTTCAAATGCTCAAACATAGCAGATACCAGACTGCCAGTAAAGCTCCTTCCCCTGAGTTCTCTATCCTCCACCTTTCTGCTTCAACCTGAATTGGCTACCCTCTATGTCTTCCCAATAAAGACCAGAAGAGATATTAACATTTTGGGTCTTTTCAAAGCTTATTTAATCTCAAAACTAAAAATTTCAGAGTACATAATTTACACAGGAATAAAATTATGACTTTACAAGCATAAGTTTTCACGATGCTGAAGAGTTGGGAGGAGGTTTAGTGAAGACACTCTAACTCTAATGAGTTCAGAGTTTTAGAAGACATGGATAAAAAGGTGAAACAATGAATGCGGCCAACTAGTAAGAAAATAATAACTAGATTTACATGATTCTTGCAGTAAGTGTTAAGGACAAGTGAAAGGGCTTACTTCGTTTTGAAAGATGCAAAAAGGATATATTGGAAGTAGTGCCGTAATTTTTAGAAGACATCAAAGAGAAAACGGAACCTTACAATCCATATTGTGTTTCTGTGTTGCTTAAAAAGAGAGAATATTTCAACTCTGAAAATGGAAGACAAAATACGGATGTGAGGAGGAGACAACTCTCTTAGTCTTGGCTTCCTGATTTGTATATTTCAGGTATGAATGCCTAGTTCATATATTTTGGAGGAATTGAATAAGATAATGTAGATCAGGTGGCTAGTCAGTGTTTACACATTGAAAATTTTAAAGAATAATTATTCTTATTAAGAGCTTACCAAATAGATTATTAAAATTCTGCCAGAAATCTTTGAAATATGCTACAAATATATGCAATGTGCTTTGTCTATCCCAAGTAGATTTCTGGAACAAATGATAAAAGTGAAAATTTGTGACTCCTTCTCTAAGAGAAGAAAAGATTTGAGAAAAATGATATGCTAATGAAATATAATATACACCTTGTTAAGCTTTCTATGTAAAATAAGATTATCAGAATGGTATATTTGGGAAGAACTACAGATATGGTATATCAGTCCACATCAAAACATTTTATAATGGCTCCCTTTAATAATTGTAGTTAAAGTATGGAAATAAGAATATCTTGGCCGGGTGTGGTGGCTCACACCTGTAATCCCAGCACTTTGGGAGGCCAAGGCGGGCAGATCACAAGGTCAGGAGATAGAGACCATCCTGGCCAACATGGTGAAATCCCAACTCTACTAAAAATACAAAAAAATTAGCTGGGTGTGGTGGTGCATGCCTGTAGTCCCAGTTACTCAGGAGGTTGAGGTAGGAGAATTGCTTAAACCCAGGAGGCGGAGGTTGCAGTGAGGTGAGATCGTGCCACTGCACTCCAGTCTGGCAACAGAGTGAGACTCCGTCTCAAAAAAATAAAAGAAAAAAAAAAAAGAATATCCTAGCAATATAATCCAGAGGATATGTAACTGAAAGAACCAATATTACTGTATGTTAATGAAGGCATGCCACAGGGCTCTGTCTTAGCCCTAAATTGCTCTTTCATTCATTAATGCAAAAGTCCTTTATTGAATACCAGCTATGTGCCAGGTGTTGTACTAGGTACTGGGGTATAGCAAGGAGCAAAAAGAAAAAAAAAAAAAGTTAATTTTTTAAAACTGAGAACTTAGCTAAAGGCATAGAATGAATGTTGGAGCCACATCCTCTTTGACACAAAATTGGGCCAGGGAGTAAATGTATTGAAAGGAAGGATTCAGATTTAAAATGATGTCAACAGATTGTAGTTGATCAACTCTATTTCATTGTGCTCCTCTTGAGAACTTATGTAATATCTTTGAGCTTTAGTTTCTTTGTGTATAAAATGGAGGTAATAACATCTGCTGATTGGCTTGTTTTGAGCTTTAAAGATAATGCATGTAAAGAACATAGCACAGTGCCTGAAAATATGCTAGAGGCTTAAAAGATAGTGGCTTTCATTAATACAGGAATTATTTTTCTACAAAGGATCATTTGTTCATGCATGCAAGGATTCTCTGAATGTACCAGAAGGCCAAGAGATGTAAGTCAATTGATTGAAGTTCAAATAATGAGTCGTTAAGAGGATCAGCACTTAAATCCATCTCTCCTTATTTCTGATTTTAAAATTTATATTCTATCCAGAAGTGAACAATGTTTGATATTACAAACTCCTGTCATGTAGAATGCAATTATTTAAACGGTTTTAGATACGGTAACTTGAGAGTGTGGGAAGATATTTTGGAGCTCAAAGGAAAATTTCTTTATATCCACATTGGAATTTCTGTGTTTCTGTCATATTAGGCTAGTTAATATTATTGCAAATCAACATTCTTTTTAAAATTTGATCATATTCCTTTCATCACTAAATTGTCCTACCCTGTCAATAAAGGTCTTCTATAACTGAATGAAAGTTAGACGAAGAAGATAAGTCAGTATAGCAGAAGCAGCTTTTCCTCAGCAGTCAAAGGATGAATGGGCTGGATGAAGTCAGGTAAGATTGAGTGTGTACTATTTGATAAGGAATAGACCAAGTATCTCACATGATCCTCATGACAGCCTAATGAAGGAAGTATTTAGTATCTACCATCCTCATCTCTTGAGTGAGGAAATAGGTTCAAAAAGGGTGAGTGACTTTTCAAGTGATACAATTAGTAAATGCCACAAACGAGACTCAAATCCAAGTCTTATGATTTCATTTCCAATGTTCTTTCTCCTTCACCACACTGCCTCTGGCACATTGCTCTTTCTGTGATGAGCCATAGGGTCCTTCACATTATTTCAAAATAATCTGCTCACTAAGTATGTTATGCTTGGCTAAGGCCTATTTTCCAGAGGATGGTCTCTTCTATTGGGCTTTTTCTTTAAGTCAATAGAGCAACAATGAAAAGTTTAGGAAATAGGTTTTTAAGCTATTAAAATCTCACCATCTTAGTACTATTTTGATTGTGTTTAAATACATTCATATTTTAAAATATTTATCCTCCCGTTCTACATATAATTTTGTATCATTTATCTATTTATTCACTAAATGCATATTTATTGAGTGTCTCCTATGTGTCAGGCACCATTCTAGAAGCAGAAACTACAGCAGAAAATAAAAACAAAGTCCCTGATCTTGTTGAGATCACATATGATGGAGGAAACAGACAATAAACAATACAATTAGTAAAATATATTGTATGTTAGATGATAAGTGCTAAAGAGAAAAAAGGCAAGTATAGAGGGTAGAAGTTTAGGGGAGATAGGAATGCAACTAAAATTTTAGATAGTTTCCAAGAAACACTGGTTGAAAAGTCAATAACTTAGTAAAGACCTGAAGGAAGTGAGAGAGTGAGCCTTATGGCTATCTGGGACAGGGAGAATTCTGAGATGATCTCATGACTTCACCCCTTGGTTTGATTCCTATGATTGTGTTAAGTTACATGGCAAAAGGGATTTTGTAGATGTAATTATGGTAACTAATCAGTTGACCTTAAGATAGGGAGATTATGCATGTGGACCTAATCTAATCGCATTAGCCCCATTAAAGCAGAATTTTCTCAAATTGGTACCAAAATTATAATAATTAAAAAAATATTTAAAGTGTGAGAGGAACTCAACATGAGGGATATTGTTCCTTGGTTCATTGCTAAGACAGAGGGAGCCACAAGGAAAGTCCTGGAAGAGGTTTCCAGGAATTGAGAGTGAATCCTAGCTTACAGCCAGGCTAGGATGAAGATGGGAATCTCAGATCTACAATTGCAAAGAACTTAATTATTTTAAAACCTGAATATACCATATTATTCCCAGAGTCTCCAAATAAAAGTCCAGATGTCCTTTGTCTACATTTCAGTGTTAAGGGATCCTAAGCAGAGAACCCAATCCAGCCCCATCTAGACTTGTGGTATTTATAACTGTGAGATAATAAAGGGGTGCTGTTTTAAGTGGCTATGTTTGTGTTATCATACTGCAACAGAAAACTAATATATAAGGGAATAGAAATGAAAACTCCCTGCCACAGGTTCATGTCAAGCATATTTGAGAAACAGGGCCAGTGTGTATGAAGTCTACTGAGCCAAATATAAAAACTTAGAGAGGTAAGAGCACCAAGTCATACCTGTTTTTCTAATGATAACTAAGTTCTCATTAGCTACACAATAATCTCATAGGTACCACAATTTACTTAGACCTTTCACTCTAGTTAATTTTGCTACTTCAAGTGTTATATATTATTCTACAAAGTCATACCTGTTTTTCTAATGATAACTAAGCTCTCATTAGCTACACAATAGTCTCATGTGTACCACAATTTACTTGGACCTTTCACTCTAGTTAATTTTGTTACTTCAAGTCTTATATATTATTAAAGTATATTAGATACTATTATAATAAATACCTTCATACATATAGCATTTTTCTTTAGTTTGCTCATTTGTGTTTCAAAAGATTGTTATTTTACAATAGTGTTTGCTCATAATTTTGCTGGACCCTTGCAAGCATTGAGGTGTGTCTTCCTTTTTAGGTTTTCCTACCTTAATAAGTAAAAGAGTAGCAATACTTAATGTTTTCTATGAATACCTATAAGAATAAATACTTCTTCCAATTTGTTTCCTCATAGCATTTTTATTAATTGATTTTTGAAAAAGGTAATATTGTTTATTAAGTTACTGATATAGGTGAGGAAATCAGTTGAAAGACGTTTCAGAATTTTTTTGATTATAACTTGCTGTCCTTTAATCCCTGGTGTCTCAAATTTCTCACCTATGAAATAAAGACAGAGTCTGCTGTCATATAAAAAAAAATTTATAAAGCATTTACATCCTTGCATTTCTTCCTATTAACTTACATGTATATATGTACTTTTAAAACAAGAAATAATATTGCATAGTGCAAGGAACTGCATTGGGATTAGGTAGATCTCAACCATTTTAGCATGCTGTATAACCTTGTATAATTTACCTTATTTCGTTGTCACTTAGTTTCTGCATCTATATAATGAGTAACTTGGCATAATGTTTTAGCTAGTTTCTGCGTACCATTGGTGTCTATGTTCTTTTATAACAACAACCTATAAAGTCAGACATGGGATCTGGCAAATTCTACACTCTCTGCACAGACACAAGGAGTCCACAGGTGACCCCAAAATGAATTGTTATTCATCAACTCTTTCAGATAGTCCCTTTCATCATTCCATATTTCTCCTTCCTTTCTCAGTCACCTCTCCACATAGTTACATCTTAGCTTCTTCTTTTACAATAGAAAATTATGCCTAGGTGTCTCTCACTTGTCTGCTAAAAATACTACTGATCAAAAAATTACAGACATTTTAAAATGAATATTTATGCCATTGAAAAGCATTACCCCAATAAATAGCACTCTGAGAAATTTAACCAACGCCTAAGCAGTGAAAACACGAATAAATGAAGAATGAGTGAAAAGAATGATAAAACCACAAACCTAGAAAACACTAAAAATCATAAATAGATAATGAATTCTACTTTATTTCAATGTATTTGATAAGATATATGGATGATTTTCAAGGAAAAAGTTGGTTCTTAAAAAAATAGAAATAAATAGAAAACCATAAAAATAATTGAACAGGTGCCAAAAGAATATTACTAAAGCATACATCTGGCTAATTTTGTCTGTGAATTCTTTCAAACTTTCAAGATGAGAAAAATTACACTGCTTTTAAAAATATGTATTTACATAGAGTTATGAAAAAGTTTCCCAAAGTTTGCATAATTCAAATAATAAAATCTCAAAAAATCACAGTAAATGAAAACTACATATTGATGCTTTGTTCCTATAAATATGAGAATCCTAAATAAAACATTATTCAATTCTATGAAGCAGAATAAAAATAAACCCTCTATTATTACTGAAGTTTATTCTAAGAATTCAAGGATGGTTTAACATGTGAATTACACTAACAATTAAATTGATTTTGATACAATTCAACAGTATCTGTAATTACTTTTTAAAATTTTTTAAACTTTAATTTTAAATTAATAGTACATGTGCAGGTTTGTTACATAGGTAAATGTGTGCCATGGTGGTTTGCTGCATAGATCATCCCATCACCCAGTATTAAGCCCAGCATCCATTAGCTATTCTTTCTGATCCCCTCCCTACTTCTACCCTCTGCCCTCTGACAGGCCCCAGTGTGTATTGTTCCCCACCCATCTGTCCACATATTCTCATCATTCAGCTCCCACTTACAAGTGAGAACATGTGGTATTTGGTTTTCCGTTCCTGTGTTAGTTTGCTAAGGATAATGGCCTCCAGCTCCATCCATGTCCCTGCAAAGGACATAATCTCATTCCTCTTTATGGCTGCGTAACATTTCATGGTGTATGTGTACCATATTTTCTTTATCTGCCCTATCATTGATGGGCATTTAGGTTGATTCCATGTTTCTGCTACTGTGAATAGTGCTGTAGTGAACACATGTGTGCATGGGTCTTTATAATAGAATGGTATATATTCTATTATATACCCAGTAATGGGATTGCTGGGTCAAATGGTATTTTTGCCCCTAGGTCTTTAAGGAATTGCCACACTATCTTCCACAGTGGTTGAACTAATTTACACTTCCACAAACCTTTTATAAATAGAATACAGAAACAAAATTCTTCACCAAAGATGAGACTTCTCCTTACTAGTTTTCAATACTGGATTGGAGACCTTAGTCAATTAATGGGATAATAAATATTGATAAGAATGTATCTTGAAAAGGAAAAACATATGTTATCCTTATTTGAAAATAATATTCTCATCTACCCAAGTGCAGGTACCATGTCTCTTATGCATATGGTTTGGCTCTGTGTTTCCACCCAAATCTCATCTTGAATTGGAATAATCCCCATGTGTTAAGGGCAGGACCAGGTGGTGATAACTGAATCAAGGGGGTGGTTTTCCCCACGCTGTTCTTGTGATAGTAAGTTCTCACAAGATCTGATGGTTTTACAAGGGACTTCCTCTTTCACTTGGCTCTCACTTCTCTCTTGTCTGCCACCATGTAAGACATGTCTTTCACCTTCTGTCATTATTGTGAGGCCTCCCCAGCCACGTGGAACTGTGACTCCATTAAACTTCTTCCCTTAATGAATTACCCAGTCTCAGATATGTCTTTATTAGCAGTGTGAGAACAGATACAGTTCATTGATACCATAGAGAGTGGGGTGCTGCTACAAGGATACCTAAAATGTGGAAGCAACTTTGGATCTGGGTAACAGATCCAACCTTCCCTAGGTTGGAACAGTTTGGAGGGCTCAGAAGAAGACAGGAAAATGTGGAAAAGTTTTCAACTTCCTAGAGACTTTAAGGAAGACAGGAAGATGTGGGAAAGTTTGGAACTTCCTGGAGACTTGTTGAATAGCTTTGACCAAAATGCTGATAGTGATATGGACAATGAAGTCCAGGCTGAGGTGGTCTCAGATGGAGATGAGGAACTTGTTGGGAACTGGAGTAAAGGTGATTCTTGCTATGGTTTAGCAAAGAGACTGGCATTTTGCCACTGCCCTAGAGATCTGTGGAATTTTAAACTTGAGAGATATGATTTACAGTATCTGGCATAAGAAATTACTGAGTGTCAAAGTGTTCAAGAGGAAGCACAGCATAAAAGTTTGGAAAATTTGTAGCCTGACAATCCCATAGAAAAGAAAAACCCATTTTCTGGGAAGAAATTCAAGCCAGCTGTAGAAATTTGCATAAGTAATGAGAAGCCAAATGCTAATCACCAAGACAATGCAGAAAATGTCTCTAGGGCATGTCAGAGACCTTCATGGCAGCCCCTCCCATCACAGGCTGGAGGCCTAGGAGGGAAAAATAGTTTCATGGGATGGGCTCAGGGACCCCCTGCTCTGTGCAGTCTTGGGATATGGTGCCCTGTGTCTCAGCTACTTCAGCTCTAGCCATGGCTAAAAGGGTCTAAGACACAGCTTGGGCCATTGCTCAGAGGGTGCAAGCCCCAAGCCTTGGTGGCTTACACATGGTGTTGAGCCTGCAGGTGCACAGAAGTCAAGCAATTGAGGTTTAGGAACTTCTGCCTAGATTTCAGAGGATGTATGGAAATGCCTGGATGCCCAGGCAGAAGTTTGCTGTAGAGGTGGGGCCCTCATGGAGATCCTCTGCTAGGTTAGGGTGGAAGGGAAATGTAGTGTTAGAGCCCCCACACAGAGTCCCCACTAGGGCACTGCCTAGTGCATCTATGAAAAGAGGGCCACCGTCCTTCAGATGCCAGAATGGTAAATCCACCAACTTGCAATGTGAACCTGAAAAACCCACAATCAACACCAGCCCATGAAAGCACCTGGGCTGGGGGAGCCCACCTCTTGCATCAGCATGACTTGGATGTGAGACATGGATTCAAAGGAGATCATTTTGGAACTTTAAGGTTTAAATGACTGTCTTATTGGATTTTGGACTTGCATGGGGGTCTCTGGCTCCTTTGTTTTGGACAATTTCTCTAATTTGGAATGGGTGTATTTACCCAATACTTGTACCTCCATTGTATCTAGGACGTAACTAACTTGCTTTTGATTTTACTGGCTCATAAATGGAAGAAACTTGCCTTGTCTCAAATGAGACTTTGGACTTGGACTTTTGAGTTAATGTTGGAATGAGTTAAGACTTTGGGGGACTGTTGGAAGAATACGATTGTGTTTTGAAATGTGAGGACATGAGATTTGGGAGGGGCCTGCGTGGAATGATATGGTTTGGCTCTGTGTCCCCACCCAAATCTCACCTTGAATTGGAATAATTTCCATGTGTCAAGGGCAGAACCAGGTGCAGATAATTGAATCATGGGGGTGGTTTCCCCATGCTGCTCTCGTGATAGTAGGTAATCATGAGATCTGATGATTTTATAAGGGCCTTCCCCCTTTTGCTTGGCTCTCACTTCTCTCTTGTCTTCTGCCATGTAAGACATGCCTTTTACTTTCCATCCTGATTTTGAGGCCTCCCCAGCCATGTGGAACTGTGAGTCCATTAAACCTCTATCCTTTATAAATTACCCAGTCTCAGGTATGTCTTTATTAGCAGCATGAGAACAGACTAATACACTTATTTAACAATATGCACTGAGGATCTAATACTTTTAGGAACACTATAGGAGTTCTGGTACTTTTTGAATGTTTTCTCCTTGCCAGCTGGCAAGAAAGTGACTGGCTGAAAGCAAGGAAGAAGAGCCCTCATCAGAACCCAATCATATTTGCACCCTGATCTCAGACTTCGAGCCTCAGAAACTATCTGGATTCTAGCACAATTACCTCTCTCATCGCAGAACCTCGATAATCATTTGCTGATTGAATAAACTTCCTGCTGTGGTGAATGTGCCCACACAGACTCATGCATATCTAGAAATAGTATTAAACAAAAAGGAGAAAAAAAAAGGCCTACTATACAAACATTGAGACTGAGATTTGGCTCTCAGTTGGATAAATATTTATTGTAAAGTTTTCTGAGTACTTTCTGTGCACTACTTTTCTAAGCCCTCTACATGAATTATCTGATTTAATGCTCATGTCAAAACCTATTAGGGCTGGGTGCAGTGGCTCATGCCTGTAATCCCAGCATTTTGGGAGGCCAAGGCAAGTGGATCACTTGAGGCCAGGAGTCCAAGACCAGCCTGGCCAACATGGCGAAACCCCGTATCTACTAAAAGTACAAAAAAATTTGCCAGGTGTGGTGGTGTGCACCTGTAGTCCCAGCTGCTTGGGAGGCTGAGGCACAAGAATCACTTGAACCTAGGAGATGAAGGTTTCAGTGAGCCAAGTTCATACCACTGCACTCCAGCCTGGGTGACAGAGTGAGACTTTGTCTGAAAAAAACACAACAAAACCTATGAGTTAGGCATTATTGTTATCAACCCCTTTGCATCTATACTTGGCAACATACTGATACAGTTAGTAGCAAATTCTGGTGGAATGTCAGCAATACGGCAGAATAGGAGTTTCCAGCATTTACCCCCTGGTAGAAATATCAATGTGAGCAGCCACATATGCACAAAATACCTTCAAAATAGTTAAGAAATCCAGGTGAGAGATTTTAGCACTTAAGTGGAGCACAGAAATAAGACAAGACACAATAAAGTGTAAGAAGGATGTTCCACAATATCAACATCAGCCTCCCCACTCCCGCCATGCTCACACAGCATGACATAGAGAACTATACCCTCCATATGAAGGAAAGAGACTGAAGTAAGTCCCTGAATTCCCTGAAAATGCCAATACAAAGCCCATTCCAGTGAATCACAGTGCCAGGGCAGCCCCCATGGACCCAGGCTCCAGACCTCCCCCAGTGGACTCAAGCCCAAGACCAGCCCCAAAGTCAGACCATCACGTCTGGACCCAAGCTTCAGGTTCGCCTCTGTGGATTCAGGTGCCAGCCGTACCCACCTACTTACCCAGGCACCAGACACCAGACTAACCTACCTAGCAGCAAGCTTGCCCATGGACTACTTGCCATCCCTCACAGAGTCTCTGGACAGACTGACTTTTGAAGGGCTTTCCCTGCCAAAGCCAGTCTATAAAGATGGAAAGAGGTATCTCCTTCTTTAATGGCACAGACACAAACAGAAGGCCACAAGATTCACACACACACACACACATACACAAGATTCACACACACACACACACACACACACACACACAAATCAAGATAATATAACACCACCAAAGGAACAAACTAAGAAATGAAGATTTATAAACTGCCTGACAAATTCAAAATAATAATCTTAAAGAAGTTTAGTGAGATACAAGAGAACACACTTAGACATCTAAATAATATCAGGGAAACAGTACACAAACAAAACGAGCAGTTTACAAACAAATACAAGTAATTAAAAAATAACCAAACAGAACTTCTGGAGTGTAAGAACACAATGCCCTAACTAAAAAATTTAGAGAGACCTTCAACAACAGACTCACATCAAGAAGAAAGAAATCAGCAAGCTTGAAGACAGGCCATTTCAAATTACCCAGTCACAAGAACAAACAAAGACAAAAACAAAAAGATGACACAAAAGAGAAAAGTAAGACTGTAGGACTTCTGGAATACCATATGGCAAACAAATCTATGCATTATGAACATCTTAGAAGAAGCATAGAAAGGGAAAGGGGCAGACAGCTCATTTAAAGAAATTTTAACAGAAAACCTTCTGAATTTGGAGAGAGAAATAAATATCCACATCCATGACACACAAAGAACCACAAATATATTAAACATAAAGAGATCTTCACAAAGACATATTATAATTAATTTTTTAAGTTAAAGAAAAAGAGAATATTAAAGGCAGAATGAGAAAAGTAACTCATCACATCTAAAGGAACCCTCATAAAACTATCAGTGGATTTCTTAGCAGAAAGATTGTAGGCCAAGAGAGAATGATATGTTTCAAAGTGCTGAAAGAGAGAAAGAAAAGAAAGAAACTACCAACTAAGATTATACCTAGTCAAGCTGTCCTTCAAAAGTGAAACAGAGATAAAGGCTTTTCAGAAAAACAAAAGCTGAAGAAGTTAATCACCATTAGAACTTCCTTGAAAAGAATGATAAAGGGAATTCAAGTAGAAACAAAAGAACAGTAATTAACAACATAAAAACATATGAAAGTATAAAACTCACTGTAAAGTTAAGAATATAGTCAAATTCAGAATACCCTAATACTGTGATGGTTGTATATCACTTTTAACTCTAATATAAAAGTTAAAAGACTCAAGTATTAGAAATTATCTATAGCTACAATAATTTGTTAATGAATACACATTTTAAAAATATAAATTTTGGCAACAATAACATAAAAGGTTGAGGAAGGAGAAGTTAAAGTGCAGACTTTTTGTATTCAATCAAAGTTGAGTTGTTATTAGCTTAGACTAGATTGTGTTATAACTATGCAATGTTTTACATAAGCTTCATGGTAACCACAAAGAAGCCTGTGGTAGATATACAAAAGATAAGGAGAAAATAACACTAAAAAAATCATCAAATTGCAAAAGAAGACAGCAAGATAAAAAGAAAAAAAGTCTAAAAACTATGGAAAATTGTCATTACTAAGTAATTACTTATAATAATTACCTTGCATAAAAATGAATTAAAATCTCCAATCAAAAACATAGAGTTGATAAATGCATTTTTTTAAAAAAAGATTCAACTATATGCTGCCTACAAGAGATTCACTTTAGCTTTAAAGACACACATAAGCTGAAGGTGAAGAAATGGAAGAAGATACTCCATACAAATGGTAATTAAAAGAGAGTAGGGGTAGCTATTCTCACATCAGACACATAGATATAAGTCAAACATTGTCACAAGAGACAAAGTCAATCATTATGTAATGATAAATGGTTAATTCATCAAAAAGACTACAACAATGGAAAAAAATATATGTAACCAATATTGAAACACCTAAATTTATTAAGCAAATAGTAACACAACTAAAGGGAGAAAAAGCAATACGATAATAGTTAGGGATGAAAATTTACCACTTTCAACAATGGGTAGATCATTCTGAAAGAAAATCAATAAGAAAACAGTGGACTCAAACAGTACTATAGACTAAATATATCTAACAGACATATACAGAACATTCCATCCAACGGCAACAGCATACATCTTGTTTTCAAGTGCACACAAAACATTCTCCCAGATAGATAATATGTTAGTTCACAAAACAAGTCTTAAAAATTGAAGAAGACTGAAATCATATCAAGCATCTTTTCTAGCCACTATGCTATAAAACTAAAAATCAACAGAAGCAAAATTTAAAACTTTACATATATATGAAAATTAAACAACACATTTTTGAGCATCCAATGAGTCAAAGAATAAAAACAGAATCCCCAAAATGTCTGAGACCAAGAAAAATGGAAATACAACAGACTAAAACTGAAGAGATGCTCCAAAAGCAGTTATAAGAGGAAAGCTTATAGAAGAAAATAAAAAAGGCTTCAAATCAAACCTCAAGAAATCAAAGTTAGCAAAAAAAAAAAAAAAAAAAAAGGGTCTGAAATCAAACCTACATTAAAAAAATAAAAAAGGCTTCAAATCAAAAACCTAACTTTACACCTTAAGGAACTAGAAAAAGAACAAGTTAAGCCAAAGGTTAGCAGAAGAAAAGAAATAACAAAGATCATAGCAGAAATAAATGAAATAGAGATCAGAAAATCATAGAGAAGATCAAGGAAACTAAGAGTTGTCCTTTGAAAAGATAAAATTGACAAACCTTTACCTAGACTAAGAAAAAGAGAGATGAGACTCAAATATATAAGATTAAAACTTAAAGAAGCGTGCAATGGTTTGAATGATGATGCCTTCTCCAAAATTCATGTGGAAACATAATCCCCAATGCAACAGTATTACAAGTATTATGGTTTGAATCTGTGTCCCTACCCAAATCTCATGTTCATTTGTAATCTCCAGTGTTGGAGTTGAGGCCTGGTGGGAGGTGATTGGATCATGGGGGTAGCTTCCAATGGTTTAGTACCATTCCCCATTGGTACTGTATAGTAAGTAAATTCTCAGGAGATCTGGTTGTTTAAAAGTGTGTAGTACTTCTCCCCTCTCTCTATTCCTCCTGCTCTGACCATGTGAAGAGCAGCTTTGTCTTCTGCCATGAGTAAAAGTTTCCTGAGCCCCCAACCCTCAGCCATACTTCCTGCACAGCCTGTGGAACCATGAGCCAAGCAAACCTCTTTTCTTTATAAATTACCCAGTCTCAAGCATTTCTTTACAGCAGTGAGAGAATAAACAAATGCAGAAAATATATGACCTATAGAAGGTCCATCTTCATGAATGGAATTAGGTGCCCTCATAAAAGGGCCTGATGGACAGATTTCTCCCCTTTTTATCTATTCTGTCCAACTCCCTTATGGTGAAATAGCATCCCTCACCTTAGGAATACACAGCAACAAGCCCCGTCTTGGAAGCAGAAAGCAGCCCTCAATCCTGCCAGTGCCTTGATCTTGGATTTCCCAGCTTCCGCAATCATGATAAATTAATTTCTATTGTTTATAAATTAACCAGTTTGTGGTATTTTTATAGAAGCATAAATGGACTAAAACAGAAATTGGTACCAGAGAAGTGGACTGTTGTTACTGTGTGTTACTGTTGCTGTAACAAATACCTGAAAAATATAGAAGCAGCTTTGGAACTGGGTAAGGGGTAGAGGCTGGAACAGTTGTGAACTGCATGGTAGAAAAAACCTAGCTTGCCATGCATGGAGCATAAAAGGTGATTCTTGAGAGAGCTCAGGAGAACTGTAGAAAAAATAACACAGTTTGAGAGATTATTTAACTGGTCATAAACAGAATGTTGGTAGAAATACAGACAGTAAGGCCATTCTTATGAGGTCTTAGATGAAAATAAGAACTATATTACTGGAAACTGGAGGAAAGACCATTCTTGTTACAAAGTGGCAAAGAACTTGGCTGAATCGTGTCTGTGTTCTGCTTTGCAGAGGGCAGAATATAAGAGTGATGGACTAGGATATTTGGTGGAATGACTCTCTAAGCAGAGCATTAAGGGTGCTTTGTGGCTTTCTTAACTGTTTGTAGTAAAATCTGAGAAGAGAAAAGCAAGTTAAATATGGAATTTATAACCAAAGGGAAACAGGATGTAAAGACTCAGAAAATTCTCAGCCTAGTCATGTACAAAAAAAAGGTATGTTTAGGAGAGAAAATCCAGGGTCTTATCAAGCAACCACATAATAAAGAGATTAGCATAGGTAGAAGGAAACCAGGTGCTCTTCATGAAGACAATGGGAAAACAATACCAAAGGCACTTCAGAGATTCTCAAGGCTGCCACTACCTTTAGAGGCCCGGAGTTCTAGGACTTTGAGGGCAGAATGATTTCAAGGGAGAGATTTAGGGAACCCTTGGGAACTTTGGGCTCATTGTCCAGGATTACCTCAATTCTCTGCTCCCTGCATTCTGCTCCAGTGCTCCCTGGCTACTCTAACTGTGGCTCAAGCAGGACCAGGTGCAGGTTGGGCCACCACACCTGAAAGCACAAGCCATAGCCTTGGCATTGTCCACTCTGTGGATGTGCATAGTGTAGAAGCTGAGGAGGCAGGGCTACCTCCACCTAGATTACAATGGATGTCTTGGACAGCCTCAGGGACCAGGCAGAGACATGCCCTAGGGATGGGGCCACTGCAGAAAGTCTTCACTAAGTGAATGTTTAGAGGATTCAGAGGGGCAGAGCCATTCCCCAGACTACATACCTATAGAGCCACTAGCATGCAATACCAAACTGGGAAAGCCACAGGCTCCTGAGTCTAACCCATGAGAACAGTGGTATGGGCTGTGTCTAGCGAAGCCTGAAGGCAGAGTTCCCTGCAGCCTTGTAAACTCATCTCCTTCCAATGTGTCTGGCAGGTGGGACATGGAGTCAAAGAAGATTATTCTCCAGCCTTAAGATTTAATGTTGCTTTAGCAAAAGAAACAATCAGCAGAGTAAACAGGCAACCCACAGAATGGGAGAAAATCTTCACAATCTATACATCTGACAAATGACTAATATCAAGAATCTACAAGAAACTCAAATCAGCAAGAAAAAAGCAAACAATTCCATCAAAAAGTGGGCTAAGGACATGAATAGACAATTCTCAAAAGAAGATAAACACATGAAAAAAAATGCTCAACATCACTAATTATCAGGGAAATACAAAGCAAAACCACAATGGTGATACCACCTAACTCCTGCAAGAATGGTAATTAATAATAATAATAATAATAATAATAATAGATGTTGGCATGGGGATATGTTGAAAAGGGAACATTTTTACACCTTTGGTGGGAATGTAAACTAGTACAACCACTATGGAAAACAGTGTGTAAATACCTTAAATAATTAAAAGCATATTAACCATTTGATTCAGCAATCCAACTTCTATATATCTACCCACAGGAAAAGAAATGATTATACTAAAAAGATACCTGCACACACATGTTTTTAGCAGCACAATTCATAATTGCAAAAATATGAAACTAGCCCAAATGCCCATCAATCAATGAGTGGATAAATAAAATGTGGTATATAAATACCATGGAATGCTACTCAGTCATAAAAAGGAATGAAATAATGGCATTTACAGCAACCTGGATGGAATTGGAAATCGTTATTCCAAGTGAAGTAACTCAGGAATGGAAAACTAAACATTGTATGTTCTCACTCATAAGTGGGAGCTATGAGGATACAAAGGTATAAGAATGATACAATAGACGTTGGGGAATCGGAGGAAATGGTGGGAGGGGGTGAGGTATAAAAGACTACACATTGGGTACAGTGTACACTGCTCAGGTGATGGGTACATCAAAATCTCAGAAATCACCATTAAAGAACTTATTCATGTAACAAACACCATCTGTTCCCCAAAAATCTATTATATTAAAAATATAAAAATACATAAAAATAAATTTAATGTTGCTCGCCCTGTGGGGTTTTGAACTTAATTAGGACCTGTTACTCTTTCTTTTTGCCTTTTTCTCCCTTTTGGAATGGAAATGTCTATTCTATGCCAGCCTCACCACTCTATTTTGGAAGTATATAACTTGTTTGATTTTACAGGAAAAGTTGGAAGAAAAATTGCTTAAAGAAAGGAAGCTAGAAGGAAATTTGCCTTCAGATCAATGTGAGTCTCACCCTTATGTGATTTAGATGATATTTATGTGAGATTCTGGACTTAGACTTTAGAGTTAATGGTCACATGAGTTAAGACTTTGGGGTCTATTGGGATAGAATAAATGTATTTTGTATGTGAGAAGGACATAAATTTTAGAGGACTGGGGGCAGAATGATATTGTTTGAATGATGATGTCCCTTCCAAAATTCATGTTGAAACATAATTCTTAATGCAACAATATTAACAAGTGTGCCCTTTAGGAAGTGATTGACTTATAAGGGCTCTGCTCTCATGAATGGAATTAGATGCCCTTACAAACGGGCTTGATGGAAGGAGTTCTCCTCTTTTCACCCCTTCTGTCCCTTCCTCCTTGTGAGAATATAGCATTCCTCTTCTATGAAGGGTGCAGCAACAAGTCACCATCTTGGAAGCAGATGGCAGCCCAAACCAGACATCAGTTTTCCCAGTGCCTTGATTTTGGACTTCCATGCCTTCAAAATCATGAGAAATAAATGTATATTATTTATAAACTACCCAGTCCATGGTAATTTATCATGGTAGCAAAAACTAAGACATGGAGACATTACAAATGATATAACAGAAATATGAAGGATCACAAAAGGATACTATGAACAATTATACAATAACAAACTAGATAAACTAGAAGAAATGGATAAATTCCTAGAAACATATAACTTGCCAAGACTAAACCATAAAGAAATAAAAAAATCTGAAAGGATCAATAATAAACAAGATTGAATCAGTAATCAAATACTTCCTCCATCTACAAAAAAAAAACAAAAAACAAAAAACAAAAAACCCAAGATCTCATGGCTACTAGGCACCTGAGAAGAATTAATGCAAATTTTTATCAATTTTTTAAAAAAAATTGAAGAGGAGGGAATATTTCCAAACCGATTTTTTCAGAAAACATTATCCTATTATCGAAGCCAGACAAGGATACTACAAACAATGAAAATTACAGGCTTGTTTGCCTAATTAACACTAACGCAAAAAAAAAAAAAAAAAAAAAAAAAAAAAAATTCCTCAACAAAATACCAGGAAATAAAATTTAATAGTGTGTTAAATTATATATACCACGATCAAATGGGATTTATTCCTGGCATGTAAGAAAGGTTCAACATACTTAAATCAATCACTATATTAACAGAATAAGGGATTAAAAATATATGACTATTTCAATAGATGCAGAAAAGGGCATTTGACAAAATTCAAAATTCATTTGTAATAAAAAGTTATTTAAAAATTAGCTATAGAAGAAACATATCTTAACACAATAAAGGCCATGTATGATAAGCCCACAGCTAATATAATACTCAACAGTTAAGAGCTTAAACCTTTTCTCTTGAAGATTATAAACAAGACAAAAATATCCACTCTTGCCACTTCTGTAAAACATAGTATTGGAAGTCCTAACCAGAGAAGCTAAACAAAACAAAAAACAAAAAGAAAATTCATCCACGTTGTAAAAGAAGTAAAACTGTCTGCAGATGACATGATCTTATATGTGGAAAACCATAAAGATGCTGCCAGAAAACCATTCAAACTAATAAATTCAGAAAAGTCACAGAACACAAATTCAACATACAATAATCATGTGCATTTCTATACACTAATGACAAACTACACAAAAAATACATTGAAATAACAATCCCATTTACAACAGCATCAAAAATATTTAGGAATTAATTTACCCAAGGAGGTGAAAAACCTTGTACTAAAAAGTATAAAACATTGATGAAAGTAATTGAACATCACCCAAATGAACAGAAAGATATTCTGTGGTCATGGATTGGAAGAATTAATATTGTTAGACTGTCCATAACCCAAAGCAATGTACAGATTTAGTGCAATCCCTATCAACATTAAAATGGCATTTTCCTAGGTTTAGATAAAACAATCTTATAATTCATTTGGAACCACAAATTGCTAACGCAATTTTGAGCAAGAAGAACATAGCTGGAAGAATCATATTTCCTGATTTCAAAATATATTATAAAGTTACAGTAATCAAAAGAGTATAGTACTGGTATAAAAACAGATATATGACCAATGGAACATAATGGTGAACCCAGAAGTAAATCCACACATATACAGTCAACCGGTCTTTGGCAAGGGTATCAAGAACAAACAATGGGGAACGGATAATCTCTTCAACATATGATGTTGGGAAAACTGGATAGCCACATTCAGCAGAATGAAACTGGCCACTTATCCTACACCATATACAAAAAACGACTCAAAATGGACTAAAGACTTAAATGTAAGCCCTGAAGCTGCAAAACTATCAGAAGAAAACAGGGTAAAAGCTTATTGACGTAGCTCTGGGCAATTATATTTTAGGTCTGACCCCAAAAAGCACAGGCTAAAAAAGCAAAAACAGACCAATGGGATTGCATAAAACTAAAAAGTGGCGGTTCCAAGATGGCCAAATAGGAACCACTCCAGGCTACAGCTCCCAGCATGAGCAACACAGAAGACGAGTGATTTCTGCATTTCCAACTAAGCTTTGAAGAGAGTAGTGGTTCTCCCAGCACAGAGTTTGAGATCTGAGAATGGACCGACTACCTCTTCAAGTGGGTCCCTGACCCCCAAGTAGCCTAACTGGGAGGCACCCTCCTGTAGGGGCAGACTGACAACTCACACGGCCAGGTAACCCTCTGAGATGAAGCTTCCAGAGGAACGATCAGGTAGCAACAGTTGCTGTTCAGCAATATTTACTCTTCTGCAGCCTCCGCTGCTGATACCCAGGCAAACAGCGTCTGGAGTGGACCTCCAGCAAACTCCAACAGACCTGCAGCTGAGGGTCCTGACAGTTAGAAGGAAAACTAACTAACAGAAAGGACATGTACACCAAAACCCCATCTGTACATCACCATCATCAAAGACCAAAGGTAGATAAAACCACAAAGATGGGTAAAAAACAGAGCAGAAAAGCTGAAAATTCTAAAAATCAGAGCAACTCTCCCCATCCAAAGGAACGCAGCTCCTTGCCAGCAACGGAACAAACCTGGATTGAGAATGACTTTGACGAGTTGAGAGAAGAAGGCTTCCGATGATCAAACTACTCTGAGCTAAAGGAGGAAGTTCAAACGAATTGCAAAGAAGCTAAAAACCTTGAAGAAAGATTAGGTGAATGGCTGACTAGAATAACCAATGTAGAGAAGTCCTTAAATGATCTGATACAACTGAAAACCATGGCACAAGAACTACGTGATAAATGTACAAGCTTCAGTAACTGATTCAATCAACTGGAAGAAAGGATATCAGTGATTGAAGATCAAATCAATGAAATGAAGTGAGAAGAGAAGTTTAGAGAAAAAAGAGTAAAAAGAAATGAACAAAGCCTCCAAGAAATATGGGACAATGTGAAAAGACCAAATCTACGTCTGATTGGTGTACCTGAAAGTGACAGGAAGAATGGAACCAAGTTGGAAAACACTCTGCAGGATATTATCCAGGAGAACTTCCCCAACCTAGCAAGGCAGGCCAACATTCAAATTCAGGAAATACAGAGAACGCCACAAAGATACTCCTTGAGAAGAGCAACTCCAAGACACCAAAGTTGAAACAAAGGGAAAAATGTTAAGGGCAGCTACAGAGAAAGGTCAGGTTACCCAGAAAGGGAAGCCCGTCAGACTAACAGCAGATTTCTCAGCAGAAACTCTACAAGCCAGGAGAGAGTGGGGGCCAATATTCAACATTCTTAAAGAAATGAATTTTCAATCCAGAACTTCATATCCAGCCAAACTAAGTTTCACAAGTGAAGGAGAAATAAAATCCTTTACAGACAAGCAAATGCTGAGCGATTTTGTCACCACCAGGCCTGCCCTACAAGAGTTCCTGAAGGAAGCACTAAACATGGAAAGGAACAACCAGTACCAGCCACTGAAAAACATGCCAAAATGTAAAGACCACTGATGTCAGGAAGAAACTGCATCAACTAACAAGCAAAGTAACCAGCTAACATCATAATGACAGGATCAAATTCACACATAACAATATTAAACTTAAAAGTAAATGGGCTAAATGCTCCAGTGAAAAGACACAGGCTGGCAAATTGCATAAAGAGTCAAGACCCATCAGTGTGCTGTATTCAGGAGACCCATCTCACATGCAGAGACACACATAGGCTCAACATAAAGGGATGGAAGAAGATCTACCAAGCAAATGGAAAACAAAAAAAAGGCAGGGGTTGCAATCCTAGTCTCTGATAAAACAGACTTTAAACCAACAAAGATCAAAAGAGATAAAGAAGGCCATTACATAATGGTAAAGGGATCAATTCAACAAGAAGAGCTAACTATCCTAAATACATATGCACCCAATATAGGAGCACCCATATTCATAAAGTGAGTCCTTAGAGACTTACAAAAAGACTTAGACTCCCACACAACCAAAATGGGAGACTTTAACACCCCACTGTCAACATTAGACAGATCAACGTGACAGAAAGTTAACAAAGATAACCAGGAATTGAACTCGGCTCTGCACCAAGTGGACCTAATAGACATCTACAGAACTCTCCACCCCAAATCAACAGAATGTACATTCTTCTCAGCACCACATTGCACTTATTCCAAAATTGACCACATAGTTGGAAATAAAGCATTCCTCCGCAAATGTAAAAGAACAGTAATTATAACAAACTGTCTCTCAGACCACATTGCAAACAAACTAGAACTCAGGATTAAGAAACTCACTCAAAACTGCTCAACTACATGGAAACTGAACAACCTGCTCCTGAATGACTACTGGGTACATAACGAAATGAAGGCAGAAATGAAGATGTTCTTTGAAACCAATGAGAACAAAGACACAGTATACCAGAATCTCTGGGACACATTTAAAGCAGTGTGTAGAGGGAAATTTATAGCACTAAATGCCCACAAGAGAAAGCAGGAAAGATCTAAAATTGACACTCTAACATCGCAATTAAAAGAATTAGAGAAGCAAGAGCAAACACATTCGAAAGCTAGCAGAAGGCTAGAAATAACTAAGATCAGAGCAGAACTGAAGGAGATAGAGACACAAAAAACCCTCCAAAAAATCAATGAATCCAGGAGTTGGTTTTTTGAAAAGATCAACAAAATTGACAGACCACTAGCAAGACTAATAAAGAAGAAAAGAGAGAAGAATCAAATCGACGCAATTAAAAATGATAAAGGGGATATCACCACCGACCCCACAGAAATACAAACTACCATCAGAGAATACTATAAACACCTCTATGCAAATAAACTGGAAAATCTAGAAGAAATGGATAAATTCTTGGACACATACACTCTTCTAAGACTAAACCGGGAAAAATTTGAATCCCTGAATAGATCAATAACAGGCTCTGATATTGAGGCAATAATTAATAGCCTACCAACCAAAAAAAGTCCAGGACCAGAGAGATTCACAGCCGAATTCTACCAGAGGTACAAGGAGGAGCTGGTACCATTTCTTCTGAAACTATTCCAATCAATACAAAAGAGGGAATACTCCCTAACTCATTTTACCAGGCCAACATCATCCTGATACCAAAGCCTGGCAGAGACACAACAAAAAAAGAGAATTTTAGACCAATATCCCTGATGAACATCGATGCAAAAATCTCAATAAAATACTGGCAAACCGAATCCAGCAGCACATCAAAAATCTTATCCACCATGATCAAGTGGGCTTCATCTCTGGGATGCAAGGCTGGTTCAACATATGCAAATCAATAAACATAATCCAGCATATGAACAGAACCAAAGACAAAAACCACATGATTATCTCAATAGATGCAGAAAAGGCCTTTGACAAAATTCAACAGCCCTTCATGCTAAAACCTCTCAATAAATTCGGTATTGATGGGATGTATCTCAAAATAATAAGAGCTATTTATGACAAACCCACAGCCAATATCATACTGAATGTGCAAAAACTGGAAGCATTCCCTTTGAAAACTGGCACAAGATAGGGATGCCCTCTCTCACTACTCCTATTCAACATAGTGTTGGAAGTTCTGGCCAGGACAATCAGGCAGGAGAAAGAAATAAAAGGTATTCAAGTAGGAAAAGAGGAAGTCAAATTGTCTGTGTTTGCAGGTGACATGATTGTATATTTAGAAAGCCCCATCGTCCCAGCCCAAAATCTCATTAAGCTGATGAGTAACTTCAGCAAAGTCTCAGGATACAAAATCAATGTGCAAAAATCACAAGCATTCTTATACATCAATAACAGACAAACAGAGAGCCAAATCATGAGTGAATTCTCATTCACAATTGCTTCAAACAGAATAAAATACCTAGAAATCCAACTTACAAGGGATATAAAGGACCTCTTCAGGGAGAACTACAAACCACTGCTCAATGAAATAAAAGAGGACACAAACAAATGGAAGAACATACCATGCTCATGGATAGGAAGAATCAATATTGTGAAAATGGCCATACTGCCCAAGGTAATTTATAGATTCAAAGCCATCTCCATTAAGCTACCAATGACTTTCTTCACAGAACTGGAAAAAACTGCTTTAAAGTTCATATGGGACCAGAAAAGAGCCTGCATTGCCAAGACAATCCTAAGCCAAAAGAACAAAGCTGGATGCATCATGCTACCCGACTTCAAACTATACTACAAGGCTACAGTAACCACAACAGCATGGTACTGGTACCAAAACAGAGATGTAGAACAATGGAACAGAACAGAGCCCTCAGAAATAATACCACACATCTACAACCATCTGATCTTTGATAAACCTGACAAAAACAAGAAATGGGGAAAGGATTCCCTATTTAATAAATGGTGCTGGGGAAACTGACCAGCCATATGTAGAAAGCTGAAACTGGATCTCTTCCTTACACCTTATACAAAAATTAATTTGAGATGGATTAGAGACTTAAATATTAGACCTAAAACCATAAAATCCCTAGAAGAAAACCTAGGTAATACCATTCAGGACATAGGCACAGGCAAGGACTTCATGACTAAAACACAAAAAGCAATGGCAACAAAAGCCAAAATTGACAAATGGGATCTAATGAAACTAAAGAGCTTCTGCACAGCAAAAGAAACTACAATCAGAGTCAACAGGCAACCTACAGCATGGGAGAAAATTTTTGCAATCTACTCATCTGAGAAAGGGCTAATATCCAGAACCTACAAAGAACTCAAACACATTTACAAGAAAAAAACAAACAGCCCCATCAAAAAGTGGGCAAAGGATATGAACAGACACTTCTCAAAAGAAGATATTTATGTAGCCAACAGACACATGAAAAAATGCTCATCATCAGTGGTCATCAGAGAAATGCAAATCAAAACCACAAGGAGATACCATCTCACACCACTTAGAATGGCAATCATTAAAAAGTCAGGAAACAACAGGTGCTGGAGAGGATGTGGAGAAATAGGAACACTTTTACACTGGTGGTACTGTAAAGTAGTTCAATCATTGTGGAAGACAGTGTGGCGATTCCTCAAGGATCTAGAACTAGAAATACCATTTGACCTAGCCATCCCATTACTGGGGATATACCCAAAGGATTATAAATCATGCTGTTACAAAGACACATGCACACGTATGTTCATTGCGGCACTATTCACAATAGCAAAGACTTGGAATCAACCCAAATGTCCATCAGTGACAGACTGGATTAAGAAAATGTGGCACATATACACCATGGAATACTATGCAACCATAAAAAAGGATGAGTTTGTGTCCTTTGTAGGGACATGGATGCAGCTGGAAACCATCATTCTCAGCAAACTATCGCAAGAACAGAAAAGCAAACACCGCATGTTCTCGCTCATAGGTGGGAATTGAACAATGAGAACACCTGGACACAGGAAGGGGAACATTGCACACTGGGGCCTGTGGTGGTGTCAGGGGAGAGATGAGGGGGGAGAGATAGCATTAGGAGACATACCTAATGTACATGACGAGTTAATGGGTGTAGCACACCAACTTGGCTCACGTATACATAGGCAGCAAACCTGCACGTTGTGCACATGTACCCTAGAACTTAAAGTATAATAAAAAATAAGTAAATAAAACAAAAATAAAAAGCTTCTTCACAGCAAACAAAACAATCAACACAGAAAATAAACAACCTAAGGTATTGGAAAAAATAATTGGTTAATATCCAAAATACATAAGAAATTGAAACAACTAAATAGAAAAAAACCCAATAACCCAATTAAAAAATGGGCAAAAGACTTTAATGGACATTTCTCAAAAGAGGACACCTAAATAGCCAAGAGGTATGTAAAAAGATTCTCAACATCATTGATCATTAGGAAAATGCAACTGAAACCCACAAGAAGCTGTTACCTCACACATATTAGAATGATTACTATTTTAAAAAAATCAAGTGTTGGTGTGGATGTGGAGAAAAGGAAATCTTACACACTGTTGATGGGAATATAAATTGGTACAGCCATTACAGAAAATAGTATGGAGGTTCCTCAAAAAGTCATAGAACTATCATGATTAAGCATTCTCACTTTTGGGTAAGGAATTAAAATCAGTTAGGTCAAAGAGATACTTACAGTCCCATGTTCATTGCAGCATTATTAACAATAGCCAAGTATGTATCAAAGGTTGAATTGATAAAGGAAATAATTTGTTGAAAAATGGTAAAAGTTCTTAAAAAGAGATTGCCTTCTCCAATTCATGAAGCTGAAGAGTAATCCTTCTTCTATCTTAGACATCAGGAAGTATACTTTCAATTTTTTCAGGAAATGATAAGGGTTAGAAACCCTCCTGCAAACATAGGAATTAAGTGGAAGATGTTTACTGTACTGTGAAACCCAGTTGCCCAGCCCTCAGAAGGCTGGCACCCCACCCTCTAACTAGTTTGTAGAGCTCAATGCCCGAAAAGATTTTGTCCATGAGTAACATTTCACAGGTTCTGACATTTAGAGAACCACAATGAAGAAAAACAAAAAGTCCATCACGCAATAGAAACATGCACTGTCTATAAGTATAATAACCTCCTGATTCCACATAAGGCTTTCAATTAGTTTTCTAGTGCCTGATTCCAAAATACAATTAGACAAGGATTAGAAGATATATAAGCAAAGGTTCCAATATGAAAGACAGAAACAAAAATTAACATAAAAGAAAAACTATAACACTAGGAGCAGAGGAAAGCTCAAAAAGAGAATATCTTCATAACAATAAGAGAAGACATTGCATTCATGAAGAAAGAATGGAACATGACAAAAAGAGAGCATACAGGGAATAAGAAAATAAAATGATAGGGAAAAATAAAATATCCAGTGGAAATTGGAAGCTCTCAGTCTAGAAAAGTCTAGAAAAATATTTAGAAAACAGAGCATAAGGAAATTAGAGAAAATGGGAGCTAAAATATGATAAATTAGAGGACTAATTCAAGAGGTCCAACCAATAGGAGTTACAGAAAGAGAGAACAAAAGTGCATGAATGAGAGTTAGCAAGTGTGTATGCCTGAGAAAGAGAGACAGAAGCATTATCAAAGAAGTAATATAAAATATTTCTAAGGCCAGCATACACAAATCTACTTAAAAACTACTCCCACCAGTCAGCATAAGTGATGGAAAAGAACTTACAAGTATATTGTCATGAAATTTCAGTATCTTAAGAATAAAGAAAACATTCTAAAAACTTCCAGAAAGACAGAAAAAAACCACAAGAGATCAAAAATCAGAATAGCACTGGACTTTTTACAGCAACATCATGGAAGCAGAAACAATGGGAAAAAATGACCTCAATATTTTGAGAGGAAATAGTTTCCAATCTAGAATTACATATATAAGCAAATTATCAATCAAGTATATGAGTAGAAAAATATATTTTTAGACATTCAAATTCTCAAAAATGAAATAGTTCCCATGTACTCTTTCAGTACCCAATTGTACTGAAGTAATGCACTACAGCAAAATTAAGAAAAATGATAAAATGACGTCCAATAAATAGGTGTTTAAACACAAGGAACCTGAAGAATGAATTTCAGGAAATTCTGAAAGAAAGTGAAAGGATGATATTTGCATGGTGGGCCCAAATATGAACCAATTGAGATTGCAGCAAGATGATGAAGACATTTTTTAAATTATAGCTTACTTAGTGTGTTTAAACTATGAAAAGAAGTTTTATTACTCTATCATAGAATCTGATGATTAAAAAAGTTTGTGTGGCGAGAAGAGTCAAGATGGCTGACTAGACAAAACCAGGAAGAGCATCTCCACCAAGAGACCGGACTATCAAGAAGACTGGCACATTCTGAGCAGATCTTTGGAATAAAGGCATTGAGAGTGGATGCAGGGAAGACACAGACCCTGGGCTGAAAGCAGAGGAGGCTGGGAACCCTGCATGGGGCTGCAGAGCACTAGGATTCATTCCTAGCCCTCAGCAGCACCTGGGGAAGGAGTGAATTAAAGAGGTGAGGAATGGCCAGCTTTCACCATGGACCCATAAAATCCTAGCTGCAGGACACCCCATGACCCCCACAGACATTTGATCTGACAGGGATAGCTGCTTGGGGAGGTAGCACAAAAAGATTCCATCCTGTGCCAAGCCCAGAAGGTTTGACACAGGAATGGCTGCAGTGGAGCACAGCCACGGATGTCTATCCCCCAAGGCTTACCACACTCCTTTAGGTGGCTTTGGCCTTTGTTGACTGCCACACTTGGACAGAGCAAGGTGGTCTTGCCCGTGGGAGGGAGCCAGTGTGATCTGAGTGACCCCCTGTCTGCCGGCCTCCTTGGAGTCCTTGCCAGGCTGTACCTGCTTGCAGAACAGCCTCAGATGCCCAACAAGGGTGCTTACTGGTGGCTGCTGCCATAGTTCTTTCAATAGCAGAACTTGTTTAACCATCAGAGAGTTTCAGCAGATGGGCCCCACCAATGTCCACTCACCTGTAGCTTCTCCCCACTGCTTTGCCAACATGCAAGCATGCAGACCGCACTGCCCCATTGCCACTGACACACACAGGTGTGGACCTTGCCACTACTACCCTGCCCCAGCTGGCACACAAGTGTGTATACCCCACTACCCCACAACTGCCAGCACACACATGAACACCACTGCATCACTGCCATTGGTACATGCATGTGTGCACAGACCCACTGCTACTGGCCTGATGAAGCACCTTTGGCAGTACCCCCATCAGAAGGTTGTTGCCAGTGGACTGGGAACACCACACATTGTCCCCTCCAGTGCAGTAGGTGCTTAACCTAGAGGGGCCAGAGAACAAAAACAGTTGTCCTGGTACAAGCCTCCTAGGATTAGAGCATGCAGCCTAGAAGTACTGAGCTGAGGCTTGGCCCCCTGAAATCATCCAGAAACAAAGTCAGTCACCTGAACCCAATTTGTACCACACTCAAATGCTCAAGGGCAAAGAATATAAAAGCAACACTCCCCATCCAAAGAACAGCAACTTCAAAGATTAAAGGAACATCATCAGCTTACAAAAATGAGAAAGAACCAGTGCAAGAATTCTGACAACTCAAAAAGCCAGAGCATCTTCTAACCTTCAAATGACCACACTAGCTCCCAAGCAATGGTTCTTAACCAGGCTAAAATACCTGAAGTGACAGACAAAGGATTCAGAATCTGGATAGCAATGAAGGTCATCAAGATTCAGGAGAAAGTCAAAAGTCAATCCAAGGAATCTAAGGAATCCAATAAAATGATATAAGAGCTGGAATTTCAAATAGTCAATTTAATAAAGAACCAAACTAATCTGATAGAGCTGAAAAACTTACTACAAGAATTTCATAATAGAATTAGAAGTATTAACAGCAGAAAAGACCAAACTGAGGCAAGAATCTTAGGGCTCAAAGACCAGTTCTTCAAAACAAATCAGTCAGACAAAAATAAAGAAATGAAAAAGGATGATCAAAACCTCCAAGAAATATGGGGATTATGTAAAGAAATACGGGATTATGTCAAGAGATCAAATCTACAACTCATTGGCATCCCTGAAAGAGAAAAAAGGGGAGCAAGCAACTTGGAGAAGATATTTGAGGATATTGTCCATAAAAATTTCCCCATCCTGGTTAGAGAGGCTGACATTCAAATTCTGAAAATTCAGAGAACCCCTGTGAGATACTATACAAGATGACCATCCCCATGACAGAGAGTCTTCAGATTTTCCAACATCAACATTAAAGAAAAAAATATTACAGGCAGGGGCAGGTCATCTAGAAAGAGAACCCCATCAGACTAACACCAGACATTTCTTCGGAACAATATCTGGGCCTATATTCAGCATTATTAAATAAAAGGAATTCCACCTCAAAATTTTATATTTAGTCAAACTAAGCTTCATACATGAAGGAGAAAAAAAATCCTTTTTAGATATGCAAATACTAAGGAAACTTGTTATCACCAGACCTACCTTACAGGAAGTCCTTAAGGGAGTGTTAAATATGGCAACAAAATACCATTACCAGACACCCCATAAACACACTTAAAGACATAGACTATTGAAACTATGAAGCAACTATACAATCAAGTCTGTGTAACAACCAGCTAAAAACATGACAGGATCAAATCCACACTTACCAATATTAACCTTGAATGTTAATAGGTTAAACACCCCATTTAAAAGGTACAGAGTGGCAACTTGGATAAATACGAAAGACCCAACTGTATGATGTCTTCAAGAAACCTATCTCACTTGCAATGGCACCTATAGGCTCAGAGTAAAGGGATGAAGAAAAATCTACAAAACAGAAAACAAGAAAGAGCAGGGGTTGCTATTCTAATTTTGGACAAAACACTTTAAACCAACAATAGTCAAAAAATACAAAGAAGGGCATTATATAATGATAAACAGTTCAATTCAACAAGAAGATGTAGCTATCCTAAATATATATGCAATAAACACTGGAATAAGATTCATAAAACAAATTCTTAGAGACTATGAAGAGACTTAGATAACCCACAGTAATAGTGGAAGACTTCAACACCCTACTGATAGTATGAGACAGATCATCAAGGTAGAAAACTAACAAAGATATTTGGAACCTAAAAACAGATATCTATAGACCACTCCACCCCAAAACAACAGATTATATATCCTTCTTTTCTTCACATGGCACATACTCTAAAATCAACTACATGTTTGGCCATAAAACAATTCTCAAATAATTCAAAAAACCAAAATTATATCAACCGCTTTTTAAACAACAGCACAATGAAAATGGAAATCAATACAAAGAATTCTCACAACCATACAATTACATGGAAATGAAACAATCTGCCTTTGAATGATTTTGGGTAAACAATGAAATTAATGCAGAAATCAAGAAATTATTTGAAACTAATGAAAACAAAGTTACAACATGCCAGAATCTCTCAGACACAGCTAAAGCAGCGTTAAGAGGAAAGTTTAAAGTACTAAACACCCACATGGAAAAGTTAGGAAGATCTCATAGTAACAACCTAACATTTCACCTAGAGGAACTGGAAATACAAGAACAAACCAACCTCAAAGCTATCAGAAGAAAAGAAATAAACAGAAACATCCTGAAGTGAATGAAATTGAAATGCAAAAAAACAAAAGAAAAACAAAAGAAAAACAAAAACAAAAGTTAGCTGTTTGAAAGAATAAATATGACTGATAGGCTGCTAGCTAGATTAATTTTAAAAACAGAGAAGATCCAAATATACAATCAGAAATCCCAAAGGGGACATTACCACTGACCACACAGAAATAAAAAAAATCCCTTAGAGACTATTATGAACACCTCTATGTACACAATCTAGAAAACCTAGAAGATATAGAGAAATTTCTAGAAACATACAACCTCTCAAGATTGACCTAGGAATAAATTGAAACCCTGAACAGATCAATAACATGTACTGAAATTGAATCAGTAATACAAAGTGTACCAATCAGAAAAGGCCCTGGACCAGAAGGATTCACAACTGGATTCTACCAGACATACAAGGAAGAGCTGGTACCAATTCTACTGAAACTATTCCAAAAAATTGAGGAGGAGGAACTCTTCTCTAACTCATTATGTGAGGCCAGCATTATTCTCATACCAAAACCTTGCAAAGACACAACAGAAAAGGAAAACTTCAGGCCAATATCCCTGATGAACATAGATGCAAAAATCCTCAATAAAATACCAGCAAACTTAATTCAACAGTACATCAAAAAGCTATTCTACTACAATCAAGTTGACTTTATTTCTGGGATGCAAGGTTGGTTCAACATAGAAAATCAGTAAGTTTAACTCATCACACAGAGCTAAAAACAAAAACCACAGAATCATCTCAATAGACACATAAAAGGCTTTCAATAAAATTCAACATCTTTCCATGCTAAAAACTTCAACAGAGTAGGCATTAAAGAAATATACCTTAAAATCATAAGAGCCATGCATGACAAACCCATAGTCACTGAACAGACAAAAGCTAGAAGCATTCCTTTTGAGAACCAGAACAAGACAAGTATGCCCTCTCTCACCACTCCTATTTATTGGATGTCCTAACCAGAGCAGTCAGGCAAGAGAAATAAAAGGCAACCATATAGGAAGAGAGGAAGTCAAATTATCTTGGCAGATGACATAATTTTATACCTAGAAAATCCTATAGTCTCTGCTCAAACGCTCTTAGGTCTGATAAACAACTTTATGAAAGTTTTATCATACAATATCAATGTACCAAAAATTAATACCATTTTTATACACCAACAATGTCCAAGCTGAGAGCCAAATCAAGAATGCAATTTCATTCACAAGAGCCACAAAAAATAATACCTAAGAGTATAGCTAACAGGGAGTTGAAACATCTCTACAATGAGAATTACAAAACACTGCTTAAATAAATCAGAGACACTAAAAACAAGTGAGAAAACATTCCATGCTTATGGAGAGGAAGAATTAATATTGTTAAAATGGCCACACTACCCAAAGCAATTTACAGATTCAATGCTATTACTCTTTCACAGAATTAGAAAGAAACCATTCTAAAATTCATATGGAACCAAAAACAGAGTGTGAACAACCAAGGCAATCTTAAGCAAAACAACAACAAAAACAAACAAACAAACCAAAAACCAAAAAACAAACTCAGAGCCATCACATTACCCAACTTGAAATTATACTATAAGGCTACATTTTTCAAAACAGCAAGATACTGGTAAACAAAACAAAACAAAACAAAACAAACAAAAAACTATATACTAATGAAACAGCCTAAAGAATCCAGAAATAAAACTCCACACCTACATCCATCTGATCGTATACAAAGTCAACAAAACAAGCTATGGAGAAAGGATTCCCTATTTAATAAAAGGTGCCAGGGTAACTGACTAGCCAATATGCAGATGATTAAAACTGGATCTCTTCTTTTCACCATATACAAAGATCAAGTCAAGATGGATTAAAGACTTAAATGCAAAATCTAACATTATAAAAAAAAAACCTCATGAGAAAATCTAGGAAATATCATTCTGGACATAAGCCCTGGCAAAGATTTCATTAGGAAGACTCCAAAAGCAATTGCAACAAAAACAAAAAATGACAAATGGGTCCTAATTAAACTGAAAAGCTTCTGCACAGCAAAACAAACTATCAGCAGAATAAACAGACAACCTACAGAATGGGAGAAAATATTTGCAAACCATGCATCTGACAAAGGTCTAATATTCAAAACAAACTTAAATTTACAAGCAAAACAAAAACAAAAACAAAACCTCATTGAAAAGTGGGCAGAGGACATTAACAGACACTTCTCAAAAAGAAGACATAGGAAAAAATGCTTGGCCGGGTGCAGTGGCTTACACCTATAATCCCAGCACTCTGGGAGGCTGAGGCAGGTGGATCAACTGAGGTCGGGAGTTCGAGACCAGCCTGACCAATGTGGCGAAACCCTGTCTCTACTAAAAATACAAAAATTAGCCAGGTGTGATGGCGGGCACCTGTAATCCTACCCACTCAGGAGGCTGGAGCAGGAGAATTGCTTCAACTCAGGAGGGGGAGGTTGCAGTGAGCTGAGATCTTGCCATCGCACTCCAGCCTGGGCAACAAGAGCAAGACTTCGTCTCAAAAAGAAAACAAACAAGCAAACAAAAAACTCACCATTACTAATCATTAGAGAAATGTAAATCAAAACCACAATGAGATACCACCTGACACCAGCCAGAAGGGCTATTATTATTAAGATGTCAAAAAAAAAAAGATTCTGATGAGGTTGCAGAGAAAAGGGAACACTTATATACTGCTGGTGGGAATGGAAATTAGTTCAGCCACTGTAGAAAGCAGTGTGGAGATTTCTCAAAGAAATTAAAATAGAACTACAATTTGACCCAGCAATCCCATTATTGGGTGCATACCCAAGGCATATAAATGACTCTACCACACATAGACGTGTATTTTCATCATAGCACTATTCACAATAGCAAAGACATGGACTCGATCTAAATGCCCATCAATGGTGGACTCGATAATGAAAATGTGGTACATATACACCACGGAATACTATCCAGCCACAGAAAAGATTGAAATCGGGTGCTTAGCAACAACGTGGATGGAGCTGGAGGTCATTATCCTAAGTGAATCAATGCAGCAACACAAAATCAAGTACCACATGTTCTCACTTATAAGTGGGAGTTACACATTGAGTACATATGAACACAAGGAAGATAACAATAGACACTGGGGCCTACTGGGGTAAAGGTTGGGAGGGCGATGATTGAAAAACTACCTGTTGTGTGTTATGCTTATTACCTGTGTGAAGAAATAATCTGTATACCAAATTCCTGAGACACTCAATTTATCCATGTAACAAACCTGCTGTTATATCCCCTGAACCTAAAATAAAATTTGGAAAGAAGAAAAATATTTGTGTACAAAGAAAATTAAGTAAACCCAAAATAAGATAATTACTAATTCCAGGGAAAGCAGAAAATTGAACCAGATAGCAAACTTAAACTACCTACAATACTTACCAAGCAGTCAATATTTATGTAATAACGATGAAATGAGTGAACGTAAATTTAGTCCAAAATTATAATAAATCTACATTTAAAAGATTATTGAAGAGAATTGAATGTGTTCATAGGGACAGGGTGGGATAGGAGGAATGTCGAAGGAGAGTTAAATTTTCCTCTTACCTGGTAGTAAATCAATACCTAACATCTGAATTTGAAAATCCAACAAGTAGCAAAAAAGTACATTAGTTACAAACATGATATTAAATTAATTAAATATCAGAATAAACTATTTAAAAAGTTAAACAGGCTATCATTGGGTAGCAGGATTGGGAGGACAATGGGAGGGAAAACAAGACAGGCAGGGAAACGCTATTCTTTGCTAATAATCCTTATCCTAGTGTAACCTTTAAACCATGCACATGTATTATTTTGCTGAAAATTGAAGTAAATAGCCCAAATATATGACTAGAAAATCAAAAGAAATGTAAAAGATTGAGTATATAAAAAGACGCATATCTTCAATAAATATGCACTCCAATTTAAACTAGAATTTTTTTTACCTGTTAAAATAGCAACAATTTACAAGGTTTATAATATCAAAAGTTAGTAAAAATGTAGAAAAATGATCACCGTCACAAGATGCTGGCAGAAATATATTAATTAGCCCACTTCTTTTGAAGGGAAAACTGGAAATTCATATCGAAACCTAAAACATGACTCTGTTCTGGCAAATCTACTTCTATATTTTTTCTAAAAGAATTAAAAGAAATCTTTTAAGTGTGTATAAGAGGACATTTAAGTATTGTTTATAATGTTAAAATATGAGAAACAAGCTAATATTCATACTATAGAGCATTTTAAAAACTAGTGGATCATTTGTAAAGTAAAACTGCACAAATAAGGTGGTCATATTGATTCATATTTATTGTCATGGAAAGCATTACAATATGTGTGTTGGCAATATACTAAATTATAAGAAAAATGCAGTAATAATCAGGTAATATTTCAATATTTAAACTGATTGCAATTCATTTCAGTTTCTGGAAGGCAGCGTCCCCTTCCATTGTATGTTATTTTAAAAGTGTCTTCTAACTGTTCTGTTTGTTCTACCAGATTAATTTTGGAACCACATTTGTCATGGTCACTAGCTGTAATGTGTGGTTCCTTTTATCCCAAAACTAGCTATCCATCAATCCACACACCCATACATACATCAATTCATCCTCAACCCATGCTCACACAAAGACGTCCATCTTTCTACCAACCAATCTATCCATTTACTAAAGAGACAAGAGATTACTGTTATTTTCTAACCTCTACATTGTCTTATTTTACAATAAAAATTTTATTTTTGTAAACTTCTCAAGAAAAAAGCCATTTCTATAAACAAAACAAAACACAACAGATATTTTAAAAAATATTTTTCATAGACCAGTGATTCACGTTAGACCGTCTTTGTTCCATTGCCCATTTGCAATGAGCAAAGAGCCTGAAGATAGCTGAATAGGCCAGATAACTAAGAAACTAAAGCAAAAATGTGGTTGGGGGAAGTTTGAGCCTAGACGTAATCACTGGCTTTGAACAAGAAGTGAGACCTGTGAGAGAGAGAAGGATGAGAATAAGTGAACACTAGTTAAAAGTATGGGGTGGAAAGTCGGGGAGGACGAGGAAGCTGGAACAAGTGCAGGCAGGTAAGCCAAATGAGCAACTTTGCAAATGTTTTGTTATTCCTAGTAGATACATGTTCTAAAAATTTTCTTTCTTAATATAAAGAACATTTATGCTCCTTGTAGATACTCTGGGAAACATTAGAAAACATAAAGAAAAAGATTGAAATTACCCATACCACTGTTAAAAGTGTCACACAAAAATAGATATCAATAGATATTTATATTTTTTAAAATAAGACATTTCCCCTTCATATCCCACTGTTGTCTCTTAATATTATAACCTGAACATTTTACTATGTCTTTAATATTTATTCAAATCATAATGTAATGTTCATAAAGTATTGCATTATATTTAACTGTTTAATCATTCCCTTATTGTCAGATATTTAGATTATCTTTTTTTATTCTTTTATAAATATTTTTAGCATTATTCTTATACAATACTCTTTGCACAGCTGATCATCTCTTTGGAATTAATTTATACAAGTGGAATTACTGGGTTAAAGGGCATAAACTCTTTTAGGCATTGTAATATACCTAGCCTAATTAGTCTTTTCTTTTTTTTTTCTTTTCTTTCTTTTTTTTTTTTTTTTTTTTGAGACGGAGTCTCACTTTGTCATCCATGCTAGAGCGCAGTGGCGTAATCTCAGCTCACTGCAACCTCTGCCTCCTGGGTTCAAGCAATTCTCTGTCTCAGTCTCCTGAGTAACTGGGATTATAGACACCCACCACCACGCCTGGCTAATTTTTGTCTTTTTAGTAGAGATGGGGTTTCACGATGTTGGCCAGGCTGGTCTCAAACCCCTGATCTCAGATGATCTACCCACTTCGGCCTCCCAAAGTGCTGGGATTACAGGCATGAGCCCCCCCCCTCCCATGCGGCCACCTAATTGGTTTTTAAACTATTTATACCTGTTTGGCTGGACGTGGTGGCTCACGGCTGTAATCCCAGCACTTTGGGAGGCAGAGGCAGGTGGATCACCTGAGGTCAGGAGTTCAAGACCAGCCTGGCCAACCTGGTATAACCCCGTCTCTACTAAAAATACAAAAACTAGCGGGGCATGATGGCACGTGCCTGTAATCCCAGCTACTCAGGAGGCTGAGGCAGGAGAATCACTTGAACCTGAGAGGCGGAGGTTGCAATGAGCTGAGATCGCGCCATTGCACTCAAGCCTGGGCAACACAGTGAGACTCCGTCTAAAAAAGAAAAAAAAAGAAATTTATACCTGTTTATATTCCAAATAGCATCATAGTTATAGTCCAAAGAGTACCACCTGATAACTTTAACATAGTTATTTTTCATATTTGATAACATTAAATTAATTATTCATTTTGGCTTTCTTTGATTGCCAGTGAGGATAAATTTGTTTTTATACTTTCGTTGGTCATCTGTATTTCCTCAACTGTGAATTATTTCCATGCCCTTTATTCAATTCTTACTTTTCTATTGAGGGTACTATAATTGATTTATAAGTACTCTTTAAAAATAATTTTGAATATCACTTAGTCCTGCAAAAATGGCCATTGTTAAAAAGTCAAAAAACAATAGATGTTGCCATGTATGTGGGGAAAAGGGAATCCTTCTACACAGCTGGTGGGAATGTAAAGTAGCACAACCTCTGTCGAAAACAGGATAGAGATTCCTTAAAGAGCTAAAAGTAGACTTACCATTCAATCCAGCAATCCCACTGAGGGCTATACCAAAGGAAAAATAAGTCATTATATGAAAAAGACACTTGAACATGTATGTTTATGGTAGCACAATTCACAATTGCAAAGATACGGAACCAACCTAAGTGCCCATCAACAAAGTGGATAAAGAAAATGTGGTACATATATACACCATGGAATCATACTCTACCATTAAAAGTAATAAAATAATTTCTTTTGCAGCAACTTGGATGGAGCTGGAGGCCATTATTCTAAGTGAAGTAACACAGGAGTGAAAAACCAAAAACCGTATGTTCTCTCTTGTAAGTGGAAGCTAAGCTGTGAGTCCACAAAGGCATGCTGAGTTATACAATGGACTTTAAAGAGTTAGAAGTGGGAGGGTGGGATGGCACCTAGGGACAAAAAACTACACACTGGGTACAGTGTACACCTCTCGGGTGACAGGTCCACTGAAATCTCAGAATTCGCCACAGTACAATCCATCCATGTAACAAAAAAACACTTGTACCCCCAAAGCTATTGAAATAAAAACTAATTAAAAAATTTAAAATAAAATAAAAAGATGTAAGATAAAACAATTAAAAAGTAAACATAATTTTGAGATAATTTTAGGTTCACATCAGTTGTAATAAATAATACAGAGAGATATACCCTTCACCCAGTTTTCCCTAATGTCAACGTCTTGCATAACAATAGTATATAACAAACAGAAAAATGATATTGATACAATATATGGATCTTATTCAAATTTCATGCCCTGGGGGGGGTGTGTGTGTGTGTGTGTGTGTCTGTGTGTGTGGTTACATGCACTGCAATCATATATGTAGGTTTTTTTATCTATCACCACAGTCAAAATTCAGAACAGTTCCATCACAAGGATCCTCATGTTACCATCTCATACTCATCATTACCTCCCTCCACATGCCCCTCTCTAGTCCCTGGTAGTGATTAATCTGCCCTCTATTTCAATAATTCCATTAACTCAAGAATGTTATATAGCCGGGCGCGGTGGCTCAAGCCTGTAATCCCAGCACTTTGGGAGGCCGAGACGGGCGGATCACGAGGTCAGGAGATCGAGACCATCCTGGCTAACACGGTGAAACCCCGTCTCTACTAAAAAATACAAAAAAACTAGCCGGGCGAGGCGGCGGGCGCCTGTAGTCCCAGCTACTCAGGAGGCTGAGGCAGGAGAATGGCATGAACCCGGGAGGCGGAGCTTGCAGTGAGCTGAGATCTGGCCACTGCACTCCAGCCCGGGCAACAGAGCGAGACTCCGTCTCAAAAAAAAAAAAAAAAAAAAAAAGAATGTTATATAAACAGGATCTATGTGGCCTTTCAAGCTTGGCTTTCTGAAGTCAGGACCATTTCCTTAAGAGTCTTCCAATTTGTTTCATGTATTAGTGCTTTATTATTTTTATTGCTGAGTAGTATTCCATGGTATGGATGCATCATTATGCTTATTCACCTGATGAAGAAAATTTGGGTTGTTTCTAGTTTAGGACTGTTACAAATAAAGGTCGTGTAAACATTTGTTTACACATTTTAGTGTGAATGTAAGTTTTGATTTCCCTGGGACAAATATCCAAGAGTATAATTATGGGATATTATGGTAGAGTAGCACATCAATTTTTTTTTAAGAAACTATCAAACTGACTTCCAGAGTGACTATACCATTTTACATTCTCACCAGGCCTATATGAATCACACAGTTGCTCTATGTCCTCACTGGAATTTAGTGTTGTCACTATTATTTTGTCCATTCTGATAGGTACGTGTTAACATCTCGTGGCTTTAGCTTGTGTTTAACAGTTAATTGTGCTGAACATCTTTTCATGTTTTTATTTGCCATCCATATGCTCTCTTCAGTGAAATGTCTTTTAATGTCTTTTGTCCAGTTGAAATTGGATCTTTCTACTGTTGAGTTCTGAAAGTTCGTTATATGTTATACATACAAATCCTTTTCCAGAAATGGAGTCTGCAAGTATTACTTCTGGTCTAGTTTGCAGCTTGTGTTTACATGCTCTTTGCAGGATCCACTGCAAAGAAAGAGTTCTTAATTTTTATGGTCTAATTTATCAAATTTTCTTTATAGATTATGCTTTTGGTGCCAAGTCTAAAAACTTAACTGTAGGTCTTCAAAAATGTATCCTATATATATATTTTTTTTTTTCTAGAAGTTTTGTGATTTTACATTTCTATTTAAGGCTATGATCCACTTTAATTTTTGTATAATGTAAGGTATACATCAAGCTTCATTTTTTTTTCTTTTGCCTCTGAATGTCCAATTTTTCCAATACTATTTGTTAAAAATACTGTTCTTCTTAAATTGCTTTGAAATCTTTGTCAAAAATTGGTTGCACATAGCCAGGTATGGTGGTGTGCACCTGTTGTAATCCCAACTACTTGGGAGGCTGAGGCAGAAGAATCCCTTGAACCTGGGAGGTGGAGGTTGCAGTGAGCAGAGATTGTGCCACTGCACTCCAGTCTGGGTAACAAAGCAAGACTCCATCTCGAAAAATACATAAATAGATAAATTGCACATATTTTTGTGTATCTATTTCAGGGTTCTATTTTGTTGATCTATGTCTCTCTCTCCACCAACTTTTTTTTGAGACAGTCTCTCATCCTGTTGCCCAGGCTGGAGTGCAGTGGCATGATCTCAGCTCATTGCAATCTCCACCTACCAGGCTCAGGTGATCATCCTGCCTCACCCTCCCACCTCATCCTCCCGAGTAGCTGCAACTACATGCAGGTGCCACCATGCCTAGCTAATTTATATGTATGTATGTATGTGTGTGTATATATATATATATATTTTAGTAGAGATGGGGTTTCACGTTGGTCTGAACTCCTGACCCCAAGTCCCCTTGCCTTGGCCTCCCAAAGTGCTGGGATAACAGGCATGAGCCACCCCACCCAGCCCAATATCACATTTACTTTATTTCTGTAGCTATATTGTAGCATTAACATAGGGTAGAATAATTCTTCCTACTTTCTACCTTTCAAAATATTTTAGCTATATTATATTCTGTATGTCTTCAAATAAATTTTAGTATGAGCTGGTGTTTATCTATAAAAAAAAAACTTTTCTGAGATTTTGGTAGGTATTGTATTAAAACTGTAAATCAATTTGGGGAGAATGAACATCTTTCCCGTACTGAGTCTTCCAGTTCATGAACATGGAATATTTCTTCCTGTATTTAGGTCTTTTTGAACCCTTTTATTAGCATTGTGTAATTTTTGTGATACGTATGTTGTACATGTTCTGATAGATTTATTCCTCAGTAGCAAATTTTCTTTCAAGTAATTGTACAGGGTGGTGTGCTTTTTACTTTTGGTTTATTCCTGTTTGTTATTAGTATAAGTATGCAGATGAGAAATTGGTAACTGTGCATTGACCTTGTATTCTGCATCCTTGCAGAACTGACTAGTGCTAGGAACGTTGGTTTTGTTTTTTTTTTTCTTTTTGGTAGTTTTGAGATTTTCTACATAGGCAATCATGTGATGATGTGACCTGCAAATAGGGTTGACTTTATTTCTTCTTTCCCAACTTGCATGTCTTTACTTTCTTGTCTTATTGCAGTGACCAGAACTTCTAGTACTATGTTTAATAAGGAAGGCAAGACTAGATATGTTTGCCTTGTTCCTGAAGGGAACATACCTTTGGGGAAAAACATTCAGTCTTTCACAATTAAGTATAATAGTAACTGTAGCTTTTTCATAAATGCTCTTGATCAAACAGGAAGTTCTCTCTACTCCTAGTTTCCTGAGACTTATCAAGGATGGTAGTTGGATTTTGCCAAATGCTTTTTCTGCATCAGTTGATACAGTCATATGCTTTTTCTTCTTAACCAATTGATATAATGGATTCCAATAAAAGATTGTTAGTGTTCAACCAGCCTTGCATACCTGGAGTAAATACCACTTGGTCACGGTACATATTAATTTTTATGCATTCTTGGGTTAGATTATCTAATATTGTTTTGAAAATTTTGTACTTAAAGTCACAAGAGATATTGTATATAGGTTGCTTTTTTTCTGCATGTCTTTGTCTGGTTTTGGTATCAGGGTAATACCAGCCTGATACAATGTGTTTAGAAGTGTTTCCCTCTTTTATTTTGTGGAAGACAGTATGTAAAATTGGTTATTAATTTTCCTGAAAAATATTTAGTAGTATTCTCTGTGGTCTTGAAGATTTTTGCCAATTAATAATTCATTTTTTAAACATAATTATATAACTATTTAGGTTATCTATTTCACTTTGAGTTTTTGACATTTGTATTTTTCAAGGAATCGATCCACATCTTTGAAGTTGTGAAATTTATGAATGTAAAGTTTTTCGTAGCATTCCTTTATTATCTTTTAATAGCTGAATGATTTGTAGTGATATACCTTGTTTCTTTTCTGATATTGGTGATTTGTCGCTCCATTTTTAAAAAATTCATTCTATTAGAGGCCTATCAATTTTATTGATTTAAGAACCAATTTTTTGTTCCATTGATTTTTCTGTATTCCATTTCTTGTTTTCACTTTCATTTGCTTTTTCTCATATCTTCATCATTTCTTCCCTCTACTTAGTTCAGTTTATTTTGCTCCCTTTTCTTTGCATAAATTTAAGGAGTACAAGTACAGTTTTGTTATATTGATATATTGCATAGTGATGAAGTCTGAGCCTTCAAGGTAACTATCACCTGAATAATGTACATTGTACCCATTAAGTAATTTCTAATTCCTCACCCCTCTCCTATTCTCCCATCTCTCCAAGTCTCCAATGCCTATTATTCCACACTCTGTGTCCATGTGTACCCCTACTTATAACTGAGAACATGCAGTATGTGGCTCTGAGTTGTTTCACATAAGATAATGGCCTCCATTTCCATCCATGTTGCTGCAAAATACATGATTTCATTCTTTTTTATTGACGAATACTATTCCATTGTGTCTGTATGCACCACATTTTCTTTATCCAATCATCTGTTGATGAACCCCTAGGTTGATTCCATATCTTTGCTATTGTGAAGAGTATTGCAGTAAACTTAAGAGTACAGATATTTTTGTGTCACAATGATATCTTTCCCTTTGGGTAGATACCCAGTAACAGGATTCGTGGCTTTAACATCAGTTCAAGTTTTTTTGTTTGTTTGTTTTGTTTTTTTAACAGCACTTTTTAAATTATCATTATACTTTAAGTTCTAGGGTACATGTGCACAATGCGCAGGTTTGTTACATATGTATACATGTGCCATGTAGGTTTGCTGCACCCATTAACTCGTCATTTACATTAGGTATATCTCCTAATGCTATCCCTCCCCATCCCTCCACCCCATGACAGGTCCTGGTGTGTGATGTTCCCTGTCCTGTGTCCAAGTGTTCTCATTGTTCAATTCCCACCTATAAGTGAGAACGTGGTGTTTTGTTTTCTGTTCTTGTGATAGTTTGCTCAGAATGATGGTTTCCAGCTTCATCCATGTCCCTAAAAAGGACATGAACTCATCCTTTTATATGGCTGCATAGTATTCCACAGTGTATATGTGCCACATTTCTTAATCCAGTCTATCATTGATGGACATTTGGGTTGGTTCCAAGTCTTTGCTATTGTGAATACTGCCACAATAAACATACGTGTGCATTATGACAAACCCACAACCAATATCATACTGAATGGGCAAAAACTGGAAGCATTCCCTTTAAAAACTGACACAAGACAGGGAAGCAGTTGTAGTTTTAGTTCTTTGAGAGGTCTCCATACTTTCTTCCATAGAGGTTGCACTAATTTACATTCCCAACAATAGCGTTTAAGCACTCCTTTTTCTCCATATCCTCACCTACATCTGTTGTTTTTTGATCTTTTAATAACAGCCATTCTAACTGGTGTAAGGTGATATTATATTGTGATTTTAATTTGCATTTATCTGATTAGTGATATTGAGCATATTTTCATATGCTCTCCTATGATTAGTGATGTTGAGCATTTTTTCATATGCTTGGCCATTTATATGTCTTATTTTGAAAAGTATCCTTTGCCCACTTTTTAATTGAATTATTTTTGTTGTTGTTGTTGAGTTGTTCAGTTTTTTCGTAATTTCTGGATGTTAGCCCCATTTTGGATGCATAGCTTGCAAATATTTTATTCCATTCCAAAGGCTGTCTGTTCACTCTGTTCTTTTGCTGGTCAGAAGCTTTTTAGTTTAATTCAGTTTTTGTTTTTTTCAGGTAGAAATTTAGAAGTTTTTTGAGACATTTTTCCTTGGCTAAATGTAGTAAGCCTTTAGTGCTGTAATATTCCCTTCTAGCATTGCTTTAGCTGCATTATGCATGTTTTGGTATGTTGTACTTTCAGCTTTATTGAGTTTCATATATATTTTGCTTCATTTGAGACACCCTGTTTGACCTAAAGATCATCTATAAGGGTTTTATTTAATTTCCAAGTTCTTGAAGAGTTTCCTTTTGCTGTTATTGATTTGTAGTTTGATTCCATTATGGTCAGAGTATATGCCATGTATGATTTCACCTTTTTATATTTTTTGAGATTTGTTTTATGGCCAAGGATATAATCTTTCTTAAGGAATATTCCATGAGTGTTTGCATAAAAACTGTGTTCTTTCATATTCTATATATCCTAATTAGATCCTGTTGTCTTTTTTTTCTTTCTATGTCTTTGCTGTTTTATGTCTGTTAGTACCATCAATTGCTGAGAATGGGATGTTGAAGTTCCCATCTAATAATTGTGGATTTATCCATTTTAGCTCTGTCAGTGTTTACTTCATATATTTTGAGGCTCTGTTATTTGATGTGCACGCACTTAGGATTGTTGCACCTTCCTGATGAATTGATCCTTGTATTAATCTGTAGTGAAATTCTCTATTTCCGATAATTTCCTTTGCTCCAAAATCTACACTATCTAATATTACTATAATAACTTCTGCTTTTAAAAAGAAATAATGTTTATATATTTTTTTTATTCTTTTACCTTGAACATACCATGTCATTGCATTGAAGTGAGTTTTGTTTTAGATATGTAGTTGGGTCATATTTTTAAATCTGTACTGACAATGCCTTTAACTTGTGTATTTAGACTATTTGCATTTAAGGTAACTATTGATATTGCAGAGCTTACGTCTGCCATTTTGTTATTATTTTCTGATTCACCTCTAACCAATGATAGACATGGAGACAGTCTACAATCTATATTGAATAAAAAATAGACTGAATGAACCTTCTACATTCTGACATAAAACAAATAATGAGAAGTAAATGTATACATGGTTGGTGATAAAAAAAAAAAGAGTTGCCCTTAAAATTCAACAAAGACTTTTGCACATATGGACCTCAGTTAGAAGCAGTATTACAGAAATAATGCAAGTTCTGAAATCAGACAACGACGGTTCAAGTTTCATCTTTAGTATTCACTAGCTGTGCATCCTTGGGCAGAAAAGTAATTCTCTGAATGTTAGTTTTCTCATTTTTAAAGGAGATAATATTTTGTCACACTGAATAAGATAATGATGCTAGGAGACTTCACTCTGTTAATTATTTCTTTGCTGTTCAGAATCTCCTTCATTTGATGTAATCTTATTTGCTCATTTTTGCTATGTTTTTGAGATCTTATCCAAAATATCCTTGGCCATATTGATACTGTGAAGCATTTCTCCTATGCTTTCATTTAGTACTGCCACAGCTTAAGGTCTTACATTTGTCTTCAGTTCAATTTGAGTTGGTTTTTGTATATGGTGAGAGATAGGAGTCTAGTTTCATTCTTCTGCATATGGATAGCTAATTTTCCCAGCACCTGTTGATTGTCTTTAATAACGGGTTATACTTTCTTCTTTTTTCATATGCTGAGTAATTTTCAGTTATATTTTGGATATTGGAAATGTTATAATGTAGACTCTGGATTCTTTTATATTTCTCCAAAGAGTATTGAGTTCTTTAAGCAGGCAATTAACTTGGCCTCAGACAGTAAACTTTGTTTCTTGGGCAACACCTCAAATATCAGTTCAGTTATTTAGCCTTAGCTAGGCTGATTGTGGTCTGCTTTGTGCATGCATGGTTCTAGGGTCAACCAGAGATTTATATAGAGTTATGCAGAGAATTTATGGCTCCCCTTTTTAGTTCTCATTTTTTTCCAGTACTCCTCTCACCTCTCACTCTCTAACAACTATAATTATCCTGAGCTCAACATAGTAGATAGTTCTTTAGAGATCAATTGCAGCTTTTATATTGGAATTTAAGCCAACCTGAATGCAGACTATAGCTTCTCTTCTAGCTAAAAACCACACACACACACAGACACACACAAACACACTCAGGAGAAAATCAAATGTTACTTCCTTTTTCCAAATACGGACTTTCCTTTAGAATATCCCTGTGTTTGTTCCCTCTTTAGCCTTCAGTTAGTTATTTTTATATTTTTATTTTGGAGTTTATAGTTGTTATCTGCAGAACAGTTAGTCTGATATGAACTTACTTGGCCATTAACAGAAGCAGAACTTCCAGGGCTATAGATAACAAGTTTTTATTTCTACATTTTTTCTTAATGTATTCTGCTTCTCAAGCATATCTCAAGAAAGCTAAGTTTCTCAGAATGCCAATCCTTCTCTCTGAACACAGTTGGGGAATGTTTTGACAAAAGATACTCCTAGTAACTAGGCCTATCTGGTTTGCTTCACACATACACAGATAATTGCCCCTGAGCTCATACTGAATAAGGTAACAATGACAGTAGGGGATTACAGGGCCCCAAACCCCTTAAGTCAGAGGAAAGAAAGGGATTTTCTTCAATTGGTTGGTGGCGACCATAAAGAGAGGCCACATATTACAGCTAGTTTAATGCTGTCCCCACATTTTCTTAAATTTGAATAAAGATCAATGGCTGAAAGGACTAATCTAATATCAGCCCTGGGTGGCTTTTCTATTTGCACTACTTCATGCTTAGCAACAATCTCTCATCTATGATTCCCTGGCACAAAGAAATATGATACTTTGCAGCTAACAAGTATTTGTTAACAGCACCATATTTCTTTTGATCTTGAAAGGATGTTAGAACTTACCTAGTTTAAGTCATCATTTTACTTATCAGAAACCCAGTCCAAAATGGGGAAGACTCACCTGAGATAACATAGGAAAGGGCAGAGCTGCAACTAGAATGCAGTTGAGCTGATTCCTATTCTTGCAATCTGACTCTCAGCTACACATTCAGTATTTCAGGGACACTGTGCTATACAGAGCATCGTCAACTTTTCTCAAGGTTAGGCTCTGAAGTGTTCGGTGTGGAAGAAAACAGTCTGCTTAGTGATATGATCACAATCTTCTGTATTCAGTAATATGACCATGTGATCATTGCATTGAATGGTTGGCTGTTCTCCAAAATCTGGTGAGCAAATAAGGGCGTGTTGCCCTTTTGAATTTACTATCCTTACTCCCTGCCCACTCCCCTTACTGTCGCCACTCCATGTGTATGCCATAGGATTCAGATACAAAAAGACTAGTCAAGGTGTAAGTCAAATAACCAAAGGAACGGCCAGGCCAGACTTAGGTCAAGCTTGCCTTATAAACTTCCTTCCCTGTGAAGTGTTTGGTCTTTCATATATAATAATTTCTATCATTCACTTGCTATCTAAAAAGACAAGAACATGTTCTTACTCAATTATGCTACAGGAAATGGAACCAACCCATTCAATTTGAAGAGAAAGCTTCTTCACGCTTAGAAATCTCTCCTTAAGACTCAGCTGCCAGCTCAGGCAAATCTGGTGGAACTTCCAAGTCCTCAGTATGGAATAAGTCAGAGTAGATGCCGTTTCACATTTTAGGACTTTGGGAAAAAACAAAACCTGCCTGTCTTCAATAGCCTGTAAGATCTCTCTTGTCTCTAGGCAGGAGAGATTCCTCAGGTGTTACCCACTTTATCATAGCATTCCGCATCTCTCATTTTATCTTGTGCCCTTCTCTTCTTTCCAAGATCATAAATCAACAAAGACAGGTCTTCATTCTTCTTTGAAAGAAAGGGAGGGGTAAGTCTAGACTTCTATTCCCTGGCAAAGTGAACAACCCGATAAATTTAACTATCTGCTTCTCAGATGAAAACTGGAAAATTTCAAAGGCTTGAGTGGACAATCTGTAGCCAGGAACTTTTGCAGCCTTATTCCAAAGTCTTTTGGACATTCCTTTCCATTGCAACACCAGGAAGGAAGCCCATGTGGGAAATGGCAGATTGGTCCAGGAAACTTCAGATTCCACATAGAGGTCAGAGTCAAATGCAAGAGTGTGTGACAGCTGAAATTGTCCATGATTTTCTAATTGCTAAAGGCAGTGACCCGGTCATAAAGAGCAAAGGCCAAAGGGAAGCCTTGGTGCCCGTTGCTGGCATTAGGTTTCTGTCTAGAGAAGGAGAAGACAGCCGAAAACCAAAGAACATTTGGAACTAATTATGGAGAATAAGAAAGCTTGAGGCTAAGTGGTGGGGGTGGGATGAAGGCTGTACTATTCCTTAAAATAAGTAATAGCTGGTCAACTTCACCACAGGCTCTGCTTCCTTATCTTTCTTGTCCTCAACACAATTTACACATAGCGAATTAAAGTACAGTGTCATCTTTCAACTTCCTGCAATATTAGGAATAACACAGCTTTAAAAAAATAAAAGGAATTAGCAGGTATTGTGATGTTTTTCAAGTATGGTATGAACCTAGGTAAGAGAGATGACAGGTTATCCTTTTTGGAGTCAGATAGACATGGTATTCAAATCTTCACTCCACTGTTGACAGGCTATGTGACGCTGAGAAAGTTAACTCTCTCCACTGAGCTTCTGTCTCCTCATCTGTAAGATCAGCTAATATCACTTCCTTCATATAGGTAACATGAGCATAATATGAGATAAAATGTGAAAAGGTCTTCCACCCACCTTGCTCAGCACACAGCTGTGCTCATTAATTAGAAGCCCCTTTATGCCTTATACATGAGCATTACAAATACAATAAAAGCCATTTTTATCATTCCAGAAATTGAGGCACCCAAAAAAAACAAACAAAAACTACAGTACTTAAAGTGGTGTGGTGCTATTTCAAGAATTGGTATATAGATCAATGGTATAGGCTGAGACTCCTAAACATTGTTTTATTCACAGGCAGAAATAAATTCAAGTTGAATTAAAGACCCATATTTGGAGAAATAAAACTAATTTTATGTGAAGATAATGAAAGAAAATAAAATAACCCTGGAGGCAAGAAGACTTTTAAAAAATCAGATATGTAGCAAAAATAAAAAGGAAAAAATCAAAATTTGATTATTCTAAATTTAAAACTACTCTATGGCAAGCAAAGATATCATAAACAAAGGTAAAACAAAACAAAACTAAATGAAAAACGAGAAATAATCTGGGAGGAAATACTTACAGCTATAAAATATTCAGATACAAAACAGACCAGGGTGAGTATCTGAAATTTTTAACTAATTCACATATATCTAAACTTATAAAAGTCAAAGAAAATATAGTTTAAAATACATGAATGGGTAGGTAATCACAAAAGATAATGTCAGAATCACCCTATAAAAATGGTTCTGCCTCAAAAACAATCAAAAATTGTAAATTATAATAATGAACTACCATTCTGCTACCAGTTTGACAAAGATAAAAAGTTTGATAACATCAAAAGTAGACAAAGAGTAAAATTAAGTGTAGCTACTCATGGTCTTTAAATTAGCACAATCTAACTGAAGGGCAAGATGGTAGTATAAAAATTATTTATCCAAGGCTCCAGAAATTTCTTTCTACATACCATTCTGGAGAAAAACTTGCATATAGAAATGAAATACTTGAGGAAGTATTGTATTGTTTCCCATATGGAAAAAAAACCTAAAAACAATTTTAATATGTATTTATAGCAGAATGGGTGAATACAATTCTACAAGCAGAAATAATTACTATAAAGTATTCAAAGGAATAAAGCAGATTTGCACATATTAACATGAATCAATCATAAGCAAACACTAGGCAATAGTTAATATTTCTCCCAATATCTAGTATGTGTGAAAAACAAAGAATTTGAGAATTATTTCATCAGATAAATTTATCATGGAGGATGCCCTTAATATTGGTGAGAAGATGTCAGTATGGGCACAGAGCTTTTGGGACACTATGATTTAATCTGTAATGGGCTAAATGCCTTTAATTATAACTGCCTTATTTATTGTTTGTATAAATTTAAAAATAAACGTTGGTAAATATTTTAAAAAGATAATCAAATATGTCAAAAAATGTTGAAAATGATTGATTTGGAGAGGGAGGTATGGGTGATTATTGTTTCTTCTTTGTATACTCTGCATAATTTCAAAATTTTTTCCTAAGAGAAAAAGTCCAATGATAATAATAAAATAATAATCATAAAATGATAAAAATGATAATCATAAAATCCCAGGCTATGATACTAGTTACCAAGTTAAACTGGTTCTTAAAAAAAAGTATTTACCCAGATCTTTAAAATTATATTTGTGCAGACAGGGATGCCCTCTCTCACCACTCCTATTCAACATAGTGTTGGAAGTTCTGGTCAGGGAAATCAGGCAAGAGAAAGAAATAAAGGGTATTCAATTTGGAAAAGAGGAAGTCAAATTGTCTGTTTGCAGATGACAAGATTGTATATTTAGAAAACCCCATCATCTCAGTCCAAAATCTCCTTAGGCTGATAAGCAACTTCACCAAAGTCTCAGGATACAAAGTCAACGTGCAAAAATCACAAGCATTCCTACACACCAGTAACAGACAAACAGAGAGCCAAATCTTGAGTGAACTCCCATTCACAATTGCTACAAAGAGAATAAAATACTTAGGAATCCAACTTACAAGGGATGTAAAGGACCTCTTCATGGAGTACTACAAACCACTGCTCAAGAAAATGAAAGAGGACGCAAACAAATGGAAAATCATTCCATGCTCATGGATAGGAAGAATCAATATCATGAAAATGACCATACTGCCCAAGGTAATTTACAGATTAAATGCCATCCCCATCAAGCTACCAATGACTTTCTTCACAGAATTGGAAAAAACTACTTTAAAGTTCATATGGAACTGAAAGAGTCCACATTGCCGAGGCAATCCTAAGCAAAAAGAACAAAGCTGGAGGCGTCACGCTGACTTCAAATTATACCACAAGGCTACAGTAACCAAAACAGCATGGTACTGGTACCAAAACTGATATGTACACCAATGGATCAGAACAGAGACCTCAGAAATAACACTATACATCTACAACCATCTGATCTTTGACAAACCTGACAAAAACAAGAAATGGGGAAAGGATTCCCTATTTAATAAACGGTGCTGGGGAAACTGACCAGCCATATGTAGAAAGCTAAAACTGCATCCCTTCCTTACACCTTATACAAAAATTAATTCAAGATGGATTAAAGACTGAAATGTTAGACCTAAAGCCATAAAAACCCTAGAAGAAAACCTAGGCAATACCATTCAGGACATAGGCATGGGCAAGGACTTCATGACTAAAACACAAAAAGCAACGGCAACAAAAGCCAAAATAGACAAATGGGATCTATCAAACTAAAGAGCTTCTGCACAACAAAAGAAACTACCATCAGAGTGAACAGGCAACCTACAGAATGGGAGAAAATTTTTGCCATCTACACATCTGACAAAGGGCTAATATCCAGAATCTACAAAGAACTTACACAAATTCACAAGAAAAAAACAAACAACAAAAAGTGGGCAAAGGATATGAACAGACACTTCTCAAAAGAAGACATTTATGCAGCCAACAGACACATGAAAAAATGCTCATCATCACTGGTCATCAGAGAAATGCAAATCAAAACCACAATGAGATACCATCTCACACCAGTTAGAATGGCGATCATTGAAAAGTCAGGAAACAACAGGTGCTGGAGAGGATGTGGAGAAATAGGAACACTTTTACACTGTTGGTGGGAGTGTAAATTAGTTCAACCATTGTGGAAGACAATGTGGCGATTCCTCAAGGATCTAGAACTAGAAATAGCATTTGACCTGGTGATACTGTTACTGGGTATATACCCAAAGCATTATAAATCATGCTACTATAAAGACACATGCACATGTATGTTTATTGCGGCACTATTCACAACTGGAAAGACTTGGAACCAACCCAAATGTCCATCAATGGTAGACTGGATTGAGAAAATGTGGCACATATACACCATGGAATACTATGCAGCCGTTAAAAAGGATGAGTTCATGTCCTTTGCAGGGACATGGATGAAACTAGAAACCATCATTCTCAGCAAACTATCACAAGGATAGAAAACCAAACACTGCATGTTCTCACTCATAGGTGGGAACTGAACAATGAGAACTCTTGGACACAGGGTGGGGAACACCACACACCAGGTTCTGTCGTGGGGTTGGGTGTTGGCGGAGGGATAATATTAGGAGAAATACCTAATGTAAATGACGAGTTGATGGGTGCAGCAAACCTACATGGCACATATATACCTATGTAACAAATCTGCATGTTCTGCACATGTACCCTAGACCTTAAAGTATAATAAAAGAAAAAAATATTTGTGCATGCCTACTTTGCATTGTATGTTATATTCCAAGTCAATGCATTATCATTTATAGAATATTACTGTTTTGTAAGCACAATCTTATTTAACTCTTGTATTAACCCTGTGAAGTAGGTCTTATTATATCCATTTATAAATAAGGAAACTTAGGTTCCACGAAGCTAGACTATTTGTCCAAGTTCACACAGCTGCAAAGTAACAGAGCTGGTAGTTCAACATATATCTTCAGGGATCAAAGTTAGTGTTTCCCCCAAAAAGTTAGCTACAGTTTATTAAAAACAAAACAAAACAAAACTAGAAACCATACTAGAGCTATCTCAATGTAAGTATTTTATTTTACATAAACTATAAAGCTGCTTCACTGCTAAATGAAATTGGAATCTAAGGAGGAAATCAATAAAATCATTTTTAAAAATATATAGACAGTTTATGGACTTATATGCATCTAAATATAGGAGTTATACCAACTTATTTAGGAGAATATTAGTGACTCCAAATAACGCTAGTGTGTAGAAAAGCCTTTTGCACAGAAGAAAAAATCCTTTGTTCTAACCATACATTCTTAAATTGTGTGACAAAGGTGAATGGAGTTCTACAGGTCCAATTGTGTTGGCTAGAACTGTATTAGCAGGGTACTCAATTCAATGTAGCCTGAGACAGTGATAATCTATTACTTTATCTAACTAGTTTCAGGCACATCTACATCTCAGGGTTCAAAAGATGTTATCAGATCTCTTTCTTTTCTTTCATCTGTGGAATCTTCATTTTTAAGTATGCTTGAGGTGAGTGGCAATATGTATAATGTTCAAGTTCTCCAGGTTTCCATGGATATACTTTCTTGCAATTTCAAGGAGAAAAGAAGCCCTTTTTCTATCGATGTGAGTGCTTCAGAAATAAGTTAGCCATGCTGCAAAAATCTCTGTAGCTAGTAGGACTGGTCAGTCCTAGGTCTTTATTACCATCCCTTTAGCCCCAGGAGGGACAAATTCAGTCATATTCAAACCAAAGGGATTAAACTGGATTATTAAGAATGAGTGAAGAGAGGTTAACCAAAACAATTCTGAGAAGGAAAAACAAAAAAACAAAAAAACAAAAACAAAAAACAAAACAAAACAAAACAAAAAAAGTGTGTCCACAAAACACTCAGAGCTTTGACAATATTAGGTGTGTGACCACTGGAAAGCCAGTAGGCTAACCTGTGGAAGAGGGACAGCATTCACGAAAGCTACTTCATAGTATTCTCCTGGGGCTTAAATAATCACTGGAGAGAAAATGAACCTAAGATGGCATCTGGCAGATAGAAAGTATCTTATAAAGTTTGGTTTCTAATTGAGTAATCAAAGGTGGAATGGTTCTGAGCTAATCATATCACCTTATCTCAGAGACTTTACCAATTAATTACTAAGTCAGACTCAAGAATATGGCAATTCTATTGAATGTGGAAAATTGTTAGCCTGTCTCACAATCATTGTCCTTTTTAAGTCTATTGAAAGCCAGGACTTTTCAGTAGAGGCTGTATGATGTGGGAGTAGTAACAACCACAATAACAGAAACTGTAATAACTAACACTTATTGCATGCTGATCATGTGCCAATAGTCTGGTAGGTAACATAGATTTTCTCATGTAATCTTCACCATAAGGAATAAAGTAGATATTATCATTTCCATTTTACAGATGAAGAAACAAATGTAGCAAGGTCAAGTAATTTACCCAAGGTCAAGTAATTCACAAAGTTTGGACTCCCATTCAAGTGTGTTTCACTCCAGAGCCTGAGTTCTTAACCATGCATTGTTCTTTTCCATACTGCCCTGCATGGCCCCATAATACCCTGAGGAGAAGACGCAACATGAAATAGCATTTGGCTGCATTCCAATCAGTCAACATATTCATCACTAGATACACAAAGAAAGCATAGGTTGGATTCCCTATGCTGAACAAAACAATACAGGCAAATACATGTACTGACCTCTAACTTGATTTGGAGATTTAGCAACTGTATCATGAAGGCTTTCCTAACATCTCAGCTGCTGTATTTAATGGGACTTCTTGTTGATAAAGTCAAGATGGATTGAAGAGAATTTATCTGATTTTCATTTTGGAAAAAAAAAAAAATTGTTTAACCATCATGATTCTGCAGCTATTTCTTAAGGGAAAAACTATGGAGCTGTACACTGATTCTGAGAAGTGTTGAGATGCTGGGCACAGATGGCTTTAATTATTTGGGCAGCCATTGACAGATGTGATGGTCTAGGTTTCTGCTGCCTTGGACAGGTGTAAGCTATAGGATTTACCCAGAGGGAATTGTGGAGAGCCAGAATTGGATAGAGCCCTGTGATGGCCCCTTATTTTGTCTTAATCCACCCCTAGGTACATGGTTATCATATTTCTTTGCCTCAAGGCATGGTCAAGTCAGTCAAACCTATCAAACCAAGTTTGTGTGCAGAAAAGAAAATCTCAAAGAGAAGAACATGCTGTTAGCAATTGGTCTCAAACTCTGCTCAGTGTTTTTACTCAGAAGCCTTTCTTCCCATTAAACGATGCCCTCATAATCCAAAGGATGTATGTTTATGTTCCTCCTGGATCAAAATAAGCATGCTAATTTCTCCAATTGTAGTCCACACAAATAATTTCAAAGAAATGAATGTCAACCGGTAAAAACCTTCATTATTTTGTTCAACAAAGATGTGTTAAGCAAGCAATGGAGGGTAGGCAGACACACTTTCTGCTCTTAAGGAGCTACTGAATATTGGACCTCACAGCTGATAAGAATAGGAAAATCAGTACTTACTGTTGTCAAAGCTATGTTCTAGGCTTGGGAATGCAGTGGTGATCAAAGTAGTGCTTTTCTCCATAGAGCTTTCATTCTAGCTGGGGAAATGGATAAAAAAAAAACAAAAAACCATCTCTTTCTCTATCCATATATGTTTATATGTGTACATATATACACATACATTTGTGTATATTTACACATGTATCTGTATTAGATGGAGTAGATGTAATATACTAATTGCAATAATAGATTATATCCAAGGAATTGCAACTAGCTATGTATGTGAGTTCAACAGAAACTCTGCAGAGGAAATAGTTTCATAAGCTGGGCTAAATGAATATAAGAGGGAGATCACCAAGTGGAAAGATAGAGGAACACATTCCAGGCTCTGCAACTCTTCGTTTCAAACAGCAGAGTTATGACTTGTTACCCACAAAAAGCTGAATTGTGTCTCTTCCAAAATTCATATGTTGAAGCCCTAACTCCCAGTCCCACAGAATGCAGCCACATCTGGAGATAAGGTCCTTAAAGAGGTAATTAATTTAAAATCAGGCCATTAGGGTGAGCCCTAATCCAATTTCACTGGTGTCCTCATAAGAAGAGGAAGAAACCAGGGATATCCTTGCACAGAGAAAATGCCATGTAGGGACACAGAGAGAAGGTGCCATCTGTAAGTCAAGGACAGAGGCCTCACCAGAAACCAACACTGCCAACACCCTGACCTTGGATTTCCAGCCCCCAGAACTGTGAGAAAGTAAATTTCTATTGTTTAAGCCACCTGGTCTGTGGTAATTTGTTACGATTGCCTTAGAAAACTAATACAATGTCTCATATGCAAACTGAAAGGAGAATAGTCTATACCTAGTGCACAGAAAGCTTTCAATAAATATTTACTGAATTAAAATGTCTGTGAGTTGCACAGCTGACCATATTGAGCACTTAAGACACATCATACGCAATTATCTAATAGAATGCACGGTCCCATGATGTAGATATTATTTCTATGTTATTTATGAGGAAACCCAGAGTTGGTGAAGTTAACTGGGTTGCCCAATGTCACATAGCTTGCAAATGAGCATGTATTTGAACCCAGTCAGATCTGACAGCACATACTCTTAGCTCCAGCAATCTGGGGAGTGTAGGAGATGGTATGGAAGGAGAGGAAAGGCCAATTCATGAAGGACCTTGGATTATAGCTATGGAGGCTGAATTATCAAGGAGTCAAAACCTAAGTCAGTAACTAGAAAACCTGTTATGCAATTACCTTATTTATTCAGACTGGCTCTAAAGTTATTCACAATCCATACACACAACTCACCCCACCACCCCCATACCTCACATAGATACAGCCCTCCCAACCACTAATCTCCACCCTTGTGTAACACACATACACACAGAGACACACACACACACACTGACTCACACACTCTCCCCAAACTCCTCAGACAATACAACTTTTTAAGAAGTCCTTTGAAGAATGCCTTAAAGGATTTGAATCAATAATCTCCTCAGATCCTAAACGGGAGCTCCCCAGTTTGCTTTTTAATGATATCTCCCAACTCGGCAATCACAACTTTTTCTTACTGTTCACTCCTAGCTAGTCTGGTCTATTCTTCGCCCAGCCCGTAGAGTATGTGTTTTTTAAATAAAGAAACAGACATGGAATTAAGTCTCCGTGTCCCATGTGCTTCATTATCCTGGCTTGTTGGGAATGTGTTAAACATACAGTGTGAGTTTTCATAAGTAGCAGAAAAGGATCAAAGGAACTTACTTTACCAAAGGTTTTTCTTTTCTCTCTCTTTCTCTCTCTCTTCCTTAAGCTGAGGTTCGGGTGATTCAAATCACACTAGGTAGTTGAGCTGATAAGATATGGGAGGACAGATCTCCAGCAGTAGTTTTTATTTCAAGAAAAGAAAACTTTCTAAGTCATAAAATGTTCTTAGGTGTCTTTGATTTTTTTTCAGTTGAATTGCAAACCTGGAATTAGAAGACGTTTTGAAAAAATATGCTTGATGTTAACCCTAGGTAGTTATATAAATAGAGTGAATTGAATGAAGTTACATAGCCCAAAGATTACACTTTGCTATGCTGCTGAGATTTTTACATACCAAAAACTTTAAAACTTTAAATGGACTACTTAAAATTACTTTCTCTACTGTATATAGTCTCCTTAATAATAAAGTTTTCGTATGCTCTTCTATAAAACTTGGAAATGCTTGTTCCTAGGAGAAGACTATGCAGGAGTGCTTGGATTGGGAGAATTTGAATAAATCACCCTGAGATGAGATGTAATGTGAAGTTCAGGGGGAAACAAACTTGCTCATTTAATCCTATTTTTGCGACACAGAGGGATCTTGTTTCTTAACTTTTGGATTTCCCTAGACTAACTGAGTTTCCAAAGATAAGACTAGACTCTAGACGATCTCAAACTCAGTCTAGAGTACGAGTTTGTAATGACAAGTCCCTGGGCTCTGGCTTATGTACAGGATTTAGACATTTTTCTAGGTAATACTGTATTTTAAAATATTGCTTTTCAAAATCTAGTTTTGCTAAATAAAAATCTATTACTTCTCTCCTTTAATTTTGTAGCTACTATTGAAGTATCATTTTTACCAAAAATGGTTCTGAATAGTTGCAAATTCATATATCTTTGATGTGTTTCAGAAGATACTTTTTTATTTGTGTGACATCAGTGAAATGGTTAAAATTTCACATGAAAGCTCAATGAAAAATATTTGAGTGTGAAATAGGTCATGGCTAATCATGATCCTGAACAGAATTTTGTTGAATTTTCAATTATTATTTTATGCATACTTTAGTAAGTTATAATCAGACTGCCCACAATTCTTGTATCTTGCTTTCGTCAAAGTGATTAAAGATTTTTTTACATTATAATCATAGCAAAATATTTCACTTTCTAAATCTTCATTAAGGTGTAACTTAGACACAATAAGACTCACCCATTTTAACTGTACAAAGATTTTTTGACAAATGTATACAGTCATATCAATACCATCCAAGAGGTGGAATGTTTCTATCAACCTCAAAAATTACCTTGTGCCTCTTTATAGTAAATCCTTGTTCCCAAACCCAATTAATACTTGGGCTAATTCCTTCTGTAAGTATATATTAGTTTTTGCCTTTTCTAGAATTTTATATGAATGGAACCATGCATTATGGATGTGTCTGGTTTCTGTCTGGCTTGTTTCATCAGCATATTAGTTTTAAGATTTATCTTTATTGTTTTATCAGAATTACACATACATTTGTTTATTCATTCACCTATTGATAAACAGTTGGGTTGTTTCCAGTATGTGGCTATCATTAATAAAGCTGCTATGGACATTTTTCTACAAGTCTTTTTGTAGACATATGTTTCCATTTCTCTTGGGTAAATACCTAGGAGTGGAATTGTTGGGTGGTAAAGTGAATTTTAACTTTTCAAGAAACTGTCAATTTGTTTTCTAAAGTGGCTATACTATTTTATACTCCCTCCAACAATGTATTAGAGGTTAATTGTTCCACATTCCAGCCAACATTTGGTATTAACAGTCCTCTTAATTTTAGTCATTCGGGATGTGTAGTAATCTGTTGTTTTGGTTTTACTTACATTCCTGATGATTAGCAATCTTAAGCATATTTTCACACGCTTTCATGGATATTTATGTATCTTATTTTTGTGTCCAAATATTTTGTCCTTTTTAATTGGGTTATTTATCTTCCTATTACTGCTTCATACAAGTTCTTTTCATAGTCTGGAAACAAGTTTATTGTGAACTATACGTATATAGAACTACGCTGAACTATGGCGTGCCTTTTTTGTTTGTTAGTTTGTTTTTTGAGACTGAGGAGTCTCACTCTATCACCTAGGCTGGAGTGCAATGGTGCGATCTTGGTTCACCACAATCTCCACCTCCCCAGCCCCTGCCTCCCAGGTTCAAGAGATGCTCCTGCCTCAGCTTCCCGAGTAGCTGGGATTACAGGTGCCCACCAAAAAGCCCAGCTAATTTTTGTATTTTTAGTAGAGACGAAGTTTCGCCATGTTGGCCAGGCTGGTCTCAATCTCCTGACCTCAAGTGATCCACCCGTGTCAGCCTCCCAAAGTACTGGGAATACAGATGTGAGCCACCACACCCCACCCTGGCTTGCCTTTTCATAGTCCCTACAGTGACTTTGTGGGGTTTGGGTTTTTTTGGAGACATAGTCTCGCTCTGTCACCCAGGCTGGAATGCAGTGGCATGATCTTGGCTCACTGCGATCTCCACCTCCTGGGTTCAAGTGATTCTTGTTCCTCACCCTCCCTAGTAGATGGGACTACAGGCCTGCACCAGCACACCTGGCTAATTTTTGTATTTTTACTAGAGATGAGGTTTCACCATGTTGGCCAGGCTGGTCTTGAACTCCTGGCCTCAAGTGTCCCATCTGCCTCGGCCTCCCAAAGTGCTGGGATTACAGTTGTGAGCCACCATGTCCAGTTTACAGTGACTTTAAAAGAGCAAAAACATTTTTGTTTATAATGTCAAACATTATTTTTTTATATAGTTATTGCATTTTGTGACCTAAGAAATTCCTGCCTTCAAGAACGTAAAGATTTTTCTCCTAGGTTTTCTTCTCGAAATATCATATATCATACATGTCAAATATCATATATCACATATCATATATATCAAAATTCATTTCTTCCCATATCCATATCCAATTGTTCCTATCTAGCTTGTTAAAAAAATTATTCTTTTCCCATTGAATTACCTTGTCATGTTTTTGAGTCTGTTCTAGACAATTTATTGTTTCCCTGAGCTCTATGGATACTCTTATGTTAATACTATGCTGTTTTGATTACTGTAACTTTATAATGCATCCTGAAATCAGGTAGTATAAGCCCTTCAATGTCTTTTTCCAAACTGCTTTCACTATTGTATTTTCTGCCTTTCCATTTAAATGTTAGAATCATCTTACTGAACACAGTTATTATTATATAATCTCTGAGAGAGGAAGGGAGAATAAATCCCTTTGTAAAGAGAAATAAAACACACGCATTTTTCTCTCATATTGCTATACAGGTGAATATAAGATCAAGCTAAGTTGTTGAAGATGATTTGTTTATACATTAGAGTAGATGAATTCATTCTAGTAACTCTTCCTGGGCCTCAGTTTCCTTGTTTACAAAGTGAGATTGTTAGTATCACCAGTGGTTTTCAAAACCTGCTCTACAAAACCTCAGGGTTGAGGAGGAGAAACTTTATGTTAAAAGTCTGAGCTGGCAGCTTCCAGGGCTCTCAGCATCTCTCCACGTAGAGAAGATCTCGTTGGTCAGTTCTGTATAATGCAGTTCTTTATCAGACTTGTTTTAAAAATAAGCATTTGCTAATAAAAACAATTTGGAAAACCACTGAATTAAATGGACCCTAAGTCTTTCAGTGAAGTGTTTCATTTGAAGCTATGTCATCTTCTAGTGGATTTGTCTACATAAGAAGCCCTGGGAAAACTGGGATTCCATGCTGCCAAATATGACACAAAATGCCCTGAATATAACTTATGTTTCCAGGACATAGCCAGTTCTGGGCTGATCCCAGAAGATATTGGAATCAGAATTCAGATTCAATTTCAGTGTTCTGAGCACCTTCTACTATGGGCCAGGTGCCTTGACTGCATTCTAACACATCTTTCCTTACTGAACCTTCACAGGAGATCCATGTTACTATCACTATTTTGCAAATGAGAGCATTAGAACTCAGCTTAGTAAGCCATGAAGTTGAGATCTGAACTTAGCTTTCCTGACTCTATCACCTCTCACCCCCATCCCCAGTATTTTCGATTCATGAGCAGAGCCTAGGCAGAGTCTGGGAACCTGATGTATATTGCTAAATAGGTCAAGAAACAGGTGAAAAGCTCGGAGACTCAAAGGAAGAAACCAGAACCAGAACCCGCCTTCATGACTACTTCATCTCAAGAAAACCAAAGTCAAAGCAGACCATTTGAAACCTGACTCTGCTATTTATTAGTTTTGTGACCTTGGGATAATGCTTTCACTTCTCTGAAACTCAGTTTCCTTGGACATGAAATGAGAGCAGTAAACCTCATGAGGTTTCCGTGAGAGAATTAAATGAGATAATGAATATGAATATGTCTAGCTCAAAGTCTACAGATAGAAAGTGCTCACCCCCACAGTGCCACATGGGCAGACCACAGACACATCTGCAGCTGCAGCACTTCTGAATCAGACCCTCAACATGCACAAGAGAAAAGAAAAGAGGGAGGGCCAGGGAAATAAGATTATGGTTTCCAGGCAACCATGGAAAGGGAATAATATAAGGGGCATTTCTCTTAAGGGTGCTACATTGGCTACTTCACACAAAGATGCCCTGTCAGGTTTTAAAAGTAGGATACAACCATCAATGTATATAGAGAGCCTTTTAATAATTTACAAGTCTTCGAAATTCCTCCCAACCATTCTCATTCTCATATTCTCTCTCTCTCTCTCCCCCTCTCTCTCCGTGCCCCCCTTCCCTCTCTCCCTTCCTCCCTTCTTCTCCCTCCTGCCTCCCTCTTTCTTGATTCTCAAAGTAGCCAGGGAGGAAGATATGAGAAATACTTTCATTCCAATTTTATAAATGATCAATCTGAGAAAGCTGAGAAAATTAAGCAGCACACTCATGCACTTGGGGCTCATCTCTTTGAAGACAAGATCTAGGCTGTCATCTCTTTGAAGACAAGATCTATACCTTCTTCTTCTTTTTTTTAAATCACACTTTATGTTCTAGGGTACATATGCACAACGTACAGGTTTGTTACATATGTATACATGTGCCATGTTGGTGTGCTGCACCCATTAACTCATCATTTACATTAGGTATATCTCCTAATGCTATGGAGAAATAGGAACACTTTTACCATATTCTTCTTACATATCTTCCAGAAAGGTCCTCAAAAAAAAAAACAAAAAACAAAAAACAAAAAACAAAAAAAACTCAGTAGAAGGCACTAGTCTAAGGCTTGCTCAATCAGGAAGCTCAGTCATTTTTTTCTGAAGCAGAATCTCAGGCTAAATTTCAAGGTCGCAGATGCTGTGGAAAGCTTCTTCATTTGGCATGAATCCATTCAGGAATAACTTATTTTAAATGTCTTGGTACATTGTCAGGTCCCACTGCTAATCCATTCTTCATTTTTTTTTCTAATTTTTGAATAATGCATATACTTTTTTTGCAAGTGAGAAACAGCCCAGAAAAGAAAAAGAAAACACTGATTAAAGATAAATTTTCATTTTGCAAAAGAATCTTGATGCTAGCTCATCCTTCTGATTGGCTGTAAGTTGCAAGTACAATTAATCGACCTTGGACATGACATGTTTTAAAGCCAGAATGGGTGAAATTTCATGGGGGCATATTTATCTTCAGCTGAAATGCAACTTGCTGTCTCTGAATATCATCTCAGTCTGGTATTATCTCTGATTGAAGGCAGGAAGTGTTGTCCTGCCTATTAAAAATGTACTTCGTTTGGACCCAAAATAAAAATATGTCAAATGCTAAGAGACCCATATTTGAACCTTGACTCTTCAGATTTACAATGTTCCATTATGAATATCACTAAAACTGCTCTGTGTGTCCAGATAAAATAACTACTCATCCTCCTTCCCCAGCTTGTAAGAATTAAGAGAATACAGCAGAATACTGACTTCCTTGGAGGAAAGGGCTTGCTAGGTAAAGGTTGAGACGCCCCTGAATCGTTAGTACCACTGATCCTCATATTCAAGTCATAAAAATAATACCAAGAAGACATGTTTTTCTTCGAATAATTTGAGGACTGGATTTTCTAACCACCTTTGAACTCTTTAATGTTCAAATTCCTCAGTGGCAAGCATTCCAAAGCCTTGCAGGACTCCTGAAATCTGAGAAGTCTCTTCACCCAGAGACACGTTGAGCCTGAGCCGAGCTGAAGGCTCACAGATGTGGCTGCAGCCTGGTTCCCAGAATTGAATGGGGAGAACAGAACTACAGTAAATTATTTAGATGATGCTCCCTCTCTTTTCTGCCCACCCCAAAGCTTCCTTCTGTGCCAGTGCCCCTTTTTTACCACTTTGGGGATAGGGCTTGTCAATCAAGGGGGTTCTCTCACCTCCGGCCTATTCTGATGGAGGGGACATCTTTCCAGCCTCAGCCCCACCATGGGGGTGGCACTGACAGGCTTTCTTTGACTGTGTCACTCACAGCTGGAGGAGAGTCCAGCCTGGAGATAAATCTCTCACAGCTTGCTCATTCTTCTTCATGAGGCTGTGGGGAGAATGATCAATGCCGTGCTACAAGGCTAGTTTGCTCAGTGAACCACAGAGAGAGAGAGATTACAAAGAGCCCATTTAAATACCTAAGACCCCTCCACTCCCTCCTCCTAAGTCATAGACTTGCTCTTAAAATTTCAACGGATGTATCTACAAATGGTAACCTCAGAGGGATGCCTAGCAAAGCCGAAAATACAATTTCAAGAACTAACCCAGGCAAGCTTCCTGAAAATAAAGCCCTGTATATATTTCGAAGAGGCTGCCTCTCCACCGTAACTGCCTGAGCTGCCAGTTGTTCCATCCGATGGAAAGCAAGCCCTGGGACAAATGAGACTGAGAGATTAGCAGGACATTACTGGGGCACCGACAGGTGCAAGAAGACAAAAATTCATTTGCTAAGATGCTGAACTCCCGCTGCAGCCTCCAGGCTGGCAACAATTCCTCTCTCCAAGAACCCAAAGGTATTTCTGGAGTGGCGGGTCATTTTACACAAGCCAGAAGTCTTTGTTGGGCTTTTTGTGTTGTGCCCTGCATTCACTGTGCATTCCAGGAGTTAGCCTGTCTCTACGGCAACTGGTCACTAATCTGGCCTGCCTTTATTTTTTGTTAATAGACAGTCTGGAAGTAAGGATGCAAGCTATGTCCTCTCCATGGCCTACTGGATGTATCATGCTGGAAACAATATTCGATAATACCATTATTACATATCTTGTTCATAACACTTGGTACATACTTTCTAATTGGTTCCCCTGCTACCAATTTCTTCCTTTGCAATTCATGTTCCTTCCACCCTAGCATCAGAATGATCATTTCAACTTAGTAATGTTATTCTCCTCTTAAAAACACTAGGTGCCTTCTGGTCAACTATAGGATGGATCCAATTCTTCTTTGGTATGCTCCAGAGAAGGGCTGCTCCATCCTGAGTCTTGCTTTGAAAAGGACATGGAACCATAGCCAACCCATGATGGACATGTAAGCCAGTGATAAACAAACTTTTATTGTTGTACACCCCTGAGACTGGGGATCATCTGTTACCTCAGCCAAACTTAGCCTAAATTGACTGAAAAAGTAAGGTTTCTCGGAAGGCAACCTGTTCGATACATAAAATGACATTAGGGGAACTCTTAAGGACAAATTTTGTCTTAAAGACGACAGGTTTTGAAACAGTACACCTTGAAGTTGAAGTCTATTCCATTCCTCTGTAGAACTAGTATTTAGAGTTATTGAGACCTTCTGACTCCTTCATTGTGATTGGAAACACTTTAATTGGGAAATTCACTTATATTTAAAGAAAAAAATAAAATGAAAATCTGAGAAACAACCCAGAGTCCCAATGTATGATCTGGTTTCCAGAACAAGGAAAGGGATCTACCCTTAAAAATTTCTACTCTGCATCAAATGCTATAGAAGCTTTATGTGTATAACTGGGGTCTCAGCATGAGCCTAAGCAGGGATTCAGACATGTCTGGAGATGTCTGACAAGTATGGGACATGTCTGCCAGATGCCTTTTTGCATAAGAGCATGAGGAGTTTCCTGGGAGCAAACTCAGGAAAGAGGAAGCCAGGCCAGTGGAGACAGCACTATCATTCTAAGATAGGTGTGGTGGCTGCTGGATTTTTCTCTAAGCATAGGCCCCGTGGGATTAATCATATCCAGTCCTCTGGAATGAGGAGGCAAAAGGAGACACCCAATGATTGTCATCATAAAGCTCAGCCCTGCAACAGGACCCCTGTGATGGAATGTGCCCTTAAGCAGAGAGAGGGACTTTCTTCTCTGCTTTTCCTCAGAATGTCTCTGAAGCCTCAGGACCTGTTTGCTTTCAGGAATTGTTTGCCTGTTGTTAGTGGCACTCAACAAATGCCCTGCTGGAGACAGAATAGTAATAATGGTGCCAGGAAGGAGACACCCCGAAGACGGCCATAAACCCTTGAAAATTCATTACATGGAGATGAGGTCATGTGTACACAAGAGGCCCAAAGCTATAGAACCACAATTGCTATTGCGGATGTAACCTCATCAATTTCTACCCAGTAAATCAACAATTATATTTCCGGCATCCCATCTGTGCAAAATATTTCTGTTACATTCTGAGCACTATTCATGAGCAATACTCCTCGACCTTAAGGGGCTAGCCTGCCAACCACAGACGATAATGCTGGAGAAATTCCACCTAATCTTAAATTATCTCATACATTCATAGTAACTCCCTTATCTTCTTTAAAAAAGAAAAGGAACTGAGGCCCAGAGAGGTTAGGTAAATTGCAGAAGATAACACAGCTTATAAGTGGTAAACAAGAAAAACAAGTCAGATAAAACACAAACAATTAATTTTCAATGCAAGACAGCACTCCTGCGTATTACAAACAAAACAGAAAGATGAAGAAACAAACAAAAGCAGCTCTGCAGACCTTTTTTCTATGTTTCTGTGGTGGGGCTATGTCACCAGCTCTTACGCCCGAGGGAGAAAATAGCAGCTGTCAGAGGCTGCCCACCTTGCTTTGCCTCTAGCTTGTTCTCTAGTAGCTTCTGCAATTTTTCCCCATGCCAACCCAAGCCTCAGGAGTAATCAAATCAGTAACTGATATTCAGAAAGTAGGCATAGGCTTAGCTGAAGTGGATTTTGTATGTTAATTAAGTGTTTTATGGAACCTCTGAGATCTCAGATGACACTCGGTAAATATTCCTTACTGAATCCACAGAATCTGTGAGCGGGTTCTGTATAATAAAGCAATTTCAATGTCCTGACAGATGGGCCATAGAAATTGGCTGTGTGGCTGTGATTCCAAAAGATTATACACAATGAAAACTCTGGACAATCAGTGCTTTCTCTGATTGTCGTCTACGAACTGGTTACTTTCTAGATGAGAAGAACTCGACTGGTTTCAGCTTATATTACAGGCAGAAGAGGGGTTCTGAGATGTTTGCAGTTCTTTTGTCCTGGCATTAAGTTAAAAAAAAATGTACCTTCCAGTCTGCTCCCTGGTTCTTGTATGAAATATTCAGCCCACTAAGTGCTATTTGTAAAGCATTTATCAAAAGGCTAGGAGTGATGGATTCCCTCCTCTCCTCTTGAGCTTACAGCTTTCTTTTACCCTATGATTTCTCTGTAAGAGAGAATGATTTATGTTCTGTTGTACCTTCAGCTCTTTCAGACCAGGATTACAAATTCTTGGAATGAGTTCACATGCATAATCCCCCAACATGAGCATGGACAGACACACACACACACACACACACACACACACAAAATCAATTCAGGAATTCTAAATGTTTATTTAGATAGATACCCATTATGCAAAATATTTTAGAACTATCTACATAGAGACATTTAAAAATTCAAGACTTTTAATCTGTATATTTAATCTAATTTGGACAACTGCGTTAGAGCATAAAATTTTTACATTTTCTTTTTACTACTTTACCTTCATCAAAAGTCATCCTCCTCTGCCCATACGAGCTGGTATATGCTCAAATGATGAAAGGAAGCTTGTGCAGTCCCACAATTAGATAAAGGCAAAATTGCCTATGGAAATGACCAAACCCTTAATTAGCTAATTGCAGGTGCAATCGGCCACTTGCACCATCAGATGAAGGGCAAGTGGTTAATTGAGCCCACAACTGACCTACTCAATCAGAACTAACAAATGGCTCATCAGATGAGGTCTCAGCCAAAATGTGTCTGTAAACAATAGCATGTGCAAAAAAATGCTCAAATCAGAGGCAGCAGTTGGGCTAAAAATAAAACCCCCAAAACATGAGATAATTAGAAAAATAATCAAAATCAGAAAAATTCAATAATGAACCATGATCATGGGGGAAGTGAGAAAGATGGGTGATGCAGCCATTTGAGGAATCAAAGGCCATAGATGCTGGAAAGAGCACCGGCTTTGGGTCACCCTTATTCATTCTTATTCAGAAATTTTAGAAAATCCTGCCACTTTCTTCCATGGTGGGTTCTTGTTCATAGAGGGATTCCAAAGAGCTCATCACAAAATCCCGTAAAGAACAGGGGATTGGGAAATGTAAATGAATGACTGAATGGATGATACTACATTTGCATATAGAGGACTAAGAGCACAAGTACAGCTACCTCATTACATTCATGGTACTCAAGAGTTTGTTGGATTTCCCCTCTACCGAACATTTTTGGTTTGACTGTGTTGCTACTATGTACAATTTAGGATGTATTTTTCTTGCAAAATCCATTCTAGGTATGCCTCTGGTTTATTTCTCCTCACCAATAAACATTCTTTCACTCTGTGATTCAGCTATCCTGACAAAGGACTTAGCCTTCACCCCTCAAGAGGGAAGAAGAGCAAAGACCTGTGCAATGAAGTAGGGCTTTTCACTGACTCAGCTTGTACATGTCTTCTGCTCACACTTTATTGGCCACAATTAGTCTTGTGTTCTTGTCTAACTTCAAGTGTTGCGGAGTACAAGCTTCCACCTGCCCAGAAAAGAAGAGACCTGAAATGGGGTTGGGTAAACTCGTGGCATTTTCTCTGTGACAATCCAAAAACAAAGAAGAATAAATAATCTGTCTATTTGGAAATTTAAGCATACATTTTGATAGAATGCTAGGTTAAAGAAGTAATCAAAATTTAATGTGAAAATAATTCAGAAATGATAAAAAGGAGAGCCTTTCATAATAAAACAAGTGGACAGAAGCCAAAGGGGTACACAAAAGGAAGTGCAAAGCCATAGAACTCTGTATAACAAAAAACGTAGACTGAAAATAAATGAGTCAGACCTTCACTCAAGAATCTTAAAGGAGAAACAAAATAATGCAAAAGAAATGTGACCTGGGAATTATTGAAGATTTTTAAAGGATAAAATAATAAAATCTATTTTAAAAAATAGATCACACTGATAAGAATTTTTAATGTGTTCTTTTTAAAGACTGATAAAGTAGACAGATTTTTGGCCAGTATTATCAGAGGGGGAAAAACAGATTTCCATGAACAGTCTTATGAACAATACAGGAGACATGAAAATAGATATTGAAAGCTAGTAAATGTCATAAGAGACTACACTCAACAATTTCAACTAATAAATTTGAAACTCTAGAAAAGTGATGAAGATACAGAAAAACAGTAATTATCAAACCTAGAAAAATCACTTTACTTAAAATTTTTCCTCTTCCTTACTTTTTTTCCTTAAAAATTAATTACTTGCTCCAGAGTTTGTGTCATGCTCTGGGATATCAGTAGCAGGATTCAAATTCTGACTCTATCACTATTAGCAATGTCACTTTGGCCAAATTGTTTAACCTGTCTATGATCTAGGTTCCCAATCTATTCACAAGACTATTGCAAGAATATGGCAACAGTTTACTAGTTGCCATATTTACTAGTTGCTATTATTTACTAGTTTACTAGTTGCTATTATTCTTTAAATAGGACCTCAAGACATGGCTTTTAAGTGAGTTGGAAAAACAGATAAACAATATTTAACAGATAAACAATATTTACATTAGTTAAATATTAACTAATATGGTTAAAAAACAGATAAACAATATTTACGTTATTTATTCCAAAATACAGAACATATTACAGAATGTCATAATAATTTTTAAACTGGCCATAGGAATAGACACCCAGATCAATCACAAATTCAGATATCTAAAGAGGTAAACAGAAATATAAATGAGAGAAGCAGGCTTGATGTGAGACAAACCACAAATGCGTTTTTTTTTTTTTTGGTTGATCTTTGACATTTTCAGTTTTGATAGAGACACAGGACCAAGAAGTAGCTCTCTCCTATAAGGAAAACAAATAGGCAATCATGGCTAAAATACCAACAGCATACGAGCGGTAATAGGTAGCAAAGGGAGTCATGACAGCTATGGAACAGAGGCCCCAGTTAAATGGGGCATTGGTCTCTGAGCTGCAGCCAAATGATAACACTCAGAATTAAATTCTCAGTGTAACCTGATCATTTCATTTTTCCAAATTTTTACTTAAGCAACTATTCAAAGCAAGTCAGGCCAACAAGGAGGCCAATAAAAAAATTAACATATTAGGCTACATAAAATTAAAAATATTTGCATTACAAAAGACACCAACCATCTTAAAAGGCAAGCAACAGTCTCGAAGAAATACATGTAAAGTACAAAATAAAAGATTAATATCTAGAAGAGTACCATCAAGTAGAACTTTTTGTGACGAAGGAAATGTTAGCAATTGGTGTATATTCTTTTGGATATTTCTATCTACATTTATGTTCCTATGCAAGTACACACAAATATGTGTAATAATAATGCCAACAGTAATAGTAATATTAGTACTGTTCATTATGTGCCATACCCTCTTCTAATGGTTTTTTATATGTTAACTTATTTGATCTTCATTATAACTTCATGAAGTAGGCACTATTGTTATGCTCATTTTGTAGATGAAGAGATTAATGCATAGATTGGCTTTGCAATTTTTCCAAGGAAATATAGTTAGTGAGTTTCAGAGATACAGTTCCATCTTAGTTTGGTTCCACAGCCCATACTCTTAAACTTTATCCTACATTTTCTCATATATAATTTGTTTTGTTGTTTTGAATGTCATTGTTTTGTTAAATATAAGTGGTATTTTATTGCACAATCTACAAGTGATATTCTTTGGTACAGTCTAGGTTGCATATGTCCACACAAGTACATATAACTCTACTCCATTATTTTTACTATCTAATATTCTATAGTGTAGAAGAGATGTACTATAACTCATTTAACTTTTCTGACATTGTTAGAGATATCAGGGTTTTCAGAGTGTATCACATAAAAGTTGCCACCCATACAGATTACAGGGTGAAGAATGTCCCTTGGAGTTGTCCAATGTCTTGCTCATGTGGTCTCACATTTAAGAATTTTCAACTTTTTTCCAATAACACAAATGGTGTTGCAATGAACTTTCTTGTTCATCTTTATGCCAGTATTTCTGTAAGCTGGATACCCAGAATTGGAATTTTAGAGAAAAGAATATGGACAGTTAAAATGGTGATAAATACTTCCAGAGTGACTCTGAAGATCCTATTATTACCCTCCCACCAAGAGAGTATGAGAGAATCCGTTTTCTCCCACCTTAACTATATTGCCAATCTTGTTTTTTGTCAATTGCAAAGGGAAAACTGATATCTGAGTGATCAGATGTTTACTGGCCTTTTGAATTTATTCTTCCATTGATTGTTTTATATTAATAATTTATAAAAGCATGTATTATTCTATATCTCCACTGTCTAACATGGTAGACACTAGCCACATGTGGCTATTTCCATTTAAATTAAATTAAAGTTAAATATTAAGTTCCTCAGTAGGACTTGCCACGTTTCAAATGTGCATATTCTCTGATAGAAAGAAGGCAGTGGAGAAGACTAAAAATAAATGAGCAAAGAGAATTAGAAACTTCAGAGAAAAAGACGAAAGTAATACGATCACAGTAAAATAGCCATAAACAGAAAGTTGGGACTGGAAGGAAACTTGGAAATTATCTGATTTTATAGTTTTCGAATTCTGTTTTGTGAAGTACTGAAATTCGCTTGGTCCCATTTTCTGTTGATGTGTCTACATGGGAGTGAAACTTTTAACATCCAAAATACAGAAAGGATTAGTAAAAGTAGTCACTTTGTGAACTTTGGTGGGCTTTACTACTAATAGTGTGACTTTCAGTATGATTCTTATTTTTCTATACTGGGTTCATGCAGATGAAAATAAAGCAGACATTTTACCTTAAACTGGCCAAAGAGTAATTGATGTGAAAGTAATGTCTGGGAAAAGCATGGATGTAATGGCTTACTTTAAAGCTACTATCCAATGTGTCCAAGTAGTCTAATGACTGTTTGATGGCATTGTATAGCCAAACACTAGGTGTTAACTTCCTACAAACATGCAAGTATCTTTCTAAACAGTGGTGGATCGGGTCATATAAATAATCAGTTATATTAACATGTAACCTTAAAACTGCAGTTCAGAGTTGCTGGTAATTACATTGGCAGTATGTTCCAGAATAGCCTTCTTTACAGATAGGTTTTATGATGAACTAAAGGCAAAGTGCTAGTATAAGTATTTCAAAGATTTTAAGGAAGAAAAAAATGTGTGTATCAGTGAAGGAACTCCATTTATTAAGTAGCTAGCAAAAATACAACAGCTTCTCAGAATCCTGGTGTTTTCCTGCTTATAATTGCAAATAAGGTGTCAGGAAGGAAACTGAAACTTGAAATTTCTACTGAATGGAAAACAAAGTAGATTTTTACAGCCTTGAAATATGACAGACAGAGGTGCTAAGGCATTTGAGTTTTTTAAAATAAAATAACTGAGAAATCTTATATTGTTATCAAATATATTTAAAAAGTATTTCCTTCCAAAGACATTTCAACCAATTCTGTAGAAGCCAGTTTATTACTGTTCCCCAAATGAAACACTTACCAAGTAACACAAAGTGAGTAGCTATTTGATGTTGGTGAGTTCACCTTGAGAAAAAAGATTTTATTATTTCTTTTTATCTTGACTAATTGTTAATGGAAGAATAAGTTTAACCACAGAAAAACTTATCTTTTGTAAATAACTTCTCTATCTGAATCAGGATTCAGACACTAATTATCCCTCATAACCCCTGATTTCAAAATTATATGTTAATTTTGAAATCAGATTCAAGTTATATGTAACTTGAATCTTTCTCAGTACATTCTCGAGCTGAGGGATATTCTTCCTGCTAATTTATTGGTTGAATGAGGTTCTTCCATCTGCACTCTGGAAATCATTCCCTATACCTTTTCCAAGAAAGTTGTTCTATAAATCAAAATTATATGTTAATATAATTTTGAAATATTTTGGCTGACTTTATAATAGGTATACATTAAATAAATATATATGTAAATCTATAAAATAAGTACATTTTTGAACTCAGAAATACTCTAAACACTGCCTTTTCTCCTTATATATTTTGGGTCCCTCATATCTTTTTTTTTTTTTAAAGAAACATCACTAGAAATAAAATAAAGTTGATTGAACCAACTCTTTCAATTTATAGAAAAGGATTTTGGGGAAGGGAAGCCACAGATTAGAGCATTCAATAGGTTCTGACAGATTTGGGGATAAACTGTGACTCTATCATTTACTCTCTGTGTGCATACTAGCTAAATTTCTTAATCTCTCAAAGTTTCAGTTTCATATATGATACACATAACAATATATTCCATATAACAATAGCACCTAACTCAAGGGTGTTATTATAGTTAAATCAGATGTAGTGAATTATCTCTAAAAAGAAAAAAACACACACACAAAGAAAATTGCCCTGCATGGGAAAGTGACCCTATATTATCAGAAACCAGCAGTAGAGCCTGGACTCCTGGGCAGTGGTCCTAATTCCACGAGTGTTCTCTCCATTATACTCGTCTGAGTCAAACCCAGTAGAGAAGTTCACCTTACGATGAAGACACATGGCCTCTTTTGAAAGAAGGAGAAGGGACAGAAATCCAGGGTGAGTAAAGGAAGATAAATTCTGAGATGGAATGTGGGCAATGGCTATAAATCTTTTTTTTAAGTGGGAGTTTGTTTATTTGTTGAAATCTGAGCTTTTGAGTGACATTGGAAAAGATGGAAGCAGCTTTTGTAGACAGAGTCAATTAAGTATGAGAATAAGAAATTTATTGAGCTGAATTTTTAGCTACGTTTAGAGACTTTGGAAAAATATGAAACTTTACATTTCAGTAGAATTACTACAAGTTCAGGCTTTGCTATCCAGTAACTGTGTGGCTTTTGGCAAGTCTTCAATCTCTACATATCTTTCTTGCAAGGTTACTGTCAAGATTACATTAAGTACATTAGATGAAGTTCTGGGCTGGTTGCTGAGGTCCCTAGGCCAAAAAGCAGACATGTGACCCAGGTCCTTCTAGATCATGAGCTCCTTGAGACTAGACACCATGTCATCCTCATGTCATCCTCATGTTTTATTGAGTGTTGATGAACCCTAAACTTTTGTTTCTTGTATTTTTTTATCGGAATATTTGAACTTTTGTCCTACTAGTGGTGGCCCAATTTATGGGACCTGCTGCTTCACGCCTTGGTCTATGTTACTACTCTGAGCTTCCTGGAATAAAATGAAAATGATAACCACTTTTTATAGGTATTATAGGATCTAGAAGTAAAGCATACAAAATCTTTAACATAGTCTCAGCACAAAGAGGAAAATTCAAGTTTTAGTATCTATTGTTTTCTGATTGTCTTCCCTTGTGAAAAGGGATAATAGTGAAGTTTTTCTGAAGTCTAAATAAAATGTTTAAAATATGAAAATACTTTTCAAATTATAAAGTTCTAAACATTAACATAACCAGTAGACAATAATTTATGTATCTTTAATAGAAGATAAAACAGAAACAGTAAGTACTAGAACTTGAATCTTTCTCAGTACATTCTCAAGCTGAGGGATATTCTTCCTACTAATTTATTGGTTGAATGAGGTTCTTCCACCTGCACTCTGGAAATCATTCCCTATACCTTTTCCAAGAAAGTTTTTCTATAAAACAGTAATTTGTAGCCTCTATAAGATCAAGCAGCAGCTAGTAATACGTACACTTAACAAATATATACTCATTTTCCAAGGATGCTAAGGAGAAAATTCCTATGCTGGGTGGAAGATAGGACTAAAGTGATAGAAATGTTGAATTGGAAAGCTCCTGCCCACAGCAATCCACCCAAGAGGGCATTTATCTAACCTTCTTTTTAAGTACTTATAGTAACAGGAGAAACATCGTTCCATCAGGCATCTCATTCAACTTTCAGAGCACCTCCATATTCGGAAAGATATTTGTATATTGAGCTAAAACCTCTTTCCTCTGAAGCCATCAAAAACAGTTTTTTCCATCTTCGGTGTGAGTATGTCAAATGTTTTGAGATAGAGATCAAGCCTTTCACCATTTAAGTATGCCATTTGCCATCACGCGAAGCAGCTGGAGAGAAAAGTGGTCACTGGGTTTAAGGAGCGTCTCAGGCAGGGTTTTGCAAACTCTCTAACCACAGCCTGTTGATTGGCCATATCAGGTCCAGAGGAAGCCACAGGATATTACAAACCACCCAAATCCGTCCCTTCTCTAGAAATTCTCTTGCATACTTGTAAACTTCTGTCATTTTCTAGGGAGTATGACTGGAGACTAAACAAAGACTTTGTAAAAGACTTGATTTTTGTGGGAAAAATCCTCCTATATATTTAATAGCTACAGGGATTATGATTCAATCTCATTTTTTTCTGCCTCAGGTTCAAGTGTCTTTTTGTCAACTTTTTGGTATTCATCTCCAATCCCTTCTCATTCTTCATTTTCTCATTGTATAATTTCTTCCTTTTCAATAATCCATTTGTGAGGTTCCCTCAAATCATTTTATCTTAGCCTCAAATAGGGTAAGAAATTGGCATGGAACCTACCTGTAGTCAGGATGACCTCCAGTAGGAAGAAAATCATAACAGGACAGTAGAACACCTCACCTTCTATGCCTCTTGATGACTGAAAGGCTAGGGTTGGATTTTGCGTGGACACAGTCCTGTTGTCTAATCCCAAGTACTCCTAACTGCTACAAAGGTGGGGACCTGGGTTTCCTGTTACTGCTAAACCAATGCATCTATTACTTTGTCATCTCACTTTTAGTTGCCCAGGTATGAAACATAAGTCATTTCCACAGCTCTCTGCAGACCTAGTTCCAGATGCTCAGCAAGACCTTTGTTTAGTCTCCAGGTATTCTTCATTGGTATCTGTAAACCAGTCTCAGTCATACACTTCATGTTAATGTCATTTTATCAGTGTTTTTATATACATCACGGGGATCCTTATAACACTTCTGTGACATATACAAAATAGATATGATTAATAATTACTCTTTTGCAGATGGAGGAGTCAAGGGTCTGAAAGAGTGTGTTTTCCTGCACAGATTGTAAGTGTTAGAGCAAAGACTCCCATGCAGGTCTTGAACCCAAAGTTTCAATTTAACTCACACTGTATTACTGATACTATTTATTCCTAAAAATAAACAGACAAAATAACCTACTATGGAAATTATGACTTTCTAAGTACAAAGAGTTTTCAACTAAATTCTTCCATCTCGGCTTAAAAGAGCAACTTCATGAAGTATTCCTAGAATACTTTAATCCAAAGCTTGCCCTCTTCTCCTAAATCCAAGTTAAATCTCTTATCACTTCCACTTTGACTTTAAATTATATTCATTCATTCAATATTTTTCCCTTGTACCAGAGAGCCAGACATTGGGAATTCAAGGTCAAGTAGGATATGGTCTTTGTTTTGGAAAAGTTTTACTGTGTAGTACAGGAAACAGGGAAATAAAACACGAATTTCAACATGATTTTAAAATAGGATAAACATAGTAGTGTTTATAATAACAACGGCTAACATCTACTGAGTACTTATTATGCCTCAGGTACCACTTAAACACTACATATATGGTAAAAGAATACATAGAGTGTATTATGATTTACATTTTCATAAGAATACTCACTCCTTGCCCAATTTGTTTGCAAATTTGTCAAAAACAATAACTTTCCTGATTTATCTTGTTTGTGTCCTCAAGTAAACCAAAACGAACCAGTTTGTGGTAGCAGCCTGAAGATTGTTAATAAACTAAACTGGGATGCAATTTTTAAAAAATCCTAACTTGTTTTAATGACAACTGTTGCCAAGAGACACTTTTATTATGAGAAACTATTTTGTCTAGGTTGAGTAGAGATCATGAAAGGACAAATTTTAATAGCATTTGAACTGAATGATAGCTTTAAATGCACAAAAAGTCAAAAATTGTTAAGATATAAAACATAATGTCTCACAGATCAAAAGTGTATATGAAGAATTAACCTTACAAAAGAGGGAGCAAAAGATAAAAGCAAGGAATTGGAGTATGTGCCAGTCCTAGCCAGGTTATACCACTGAAATGAACAAAAATCTTAGTGACTCAAAACAGTGGTTTTCAACCAGGAGCTATTTCCCCATGGCCTCATTTGGCAATGTCTGAAGGCAGTTTTGGTTGTCACAACTGGGGAACTAGGTGCTACTGACAAGTGAGAAACTGCCAAGGTTACTGCCCAACATCCTATACACAAAAGAGCTCTTTCATGTCACTCCACCCCTGTATTCGTCCGTTTTCACACTGCTATAAAGAACTTCCCTGAGACAGGGTAATTTATAAAGAAAAGAGGTGTAATTGACTCATATCTCCAATGGCTGGGGAGGCCTCAGGAAACTTACAATCATGGTGGAAGGGGAAGCAGGCACATTTACATGGCAGCAGGCAAGAGAGAATGACAGTGCAGGAAACACTGCCATTTATAGAACCATCAGATCTCATGAGAATTCACTCATTATCACGAGAACAGCATGGGTGAAATTGCCCCCATATTCCAACTACTTCTATCCCACCTCACATGGGGATTATGGGTCCCTCCTGTAACACGTGAGGATTACAATTCAAGCTGAGATTTGGGTGGGGTCACAGAATCAAACCACATCAATCCCCTAAGAAAAAATTATCTAGCCCTCAATGTGATTAGCTGGATTGAGACTGAGAAACTCTAAATTAAGATAACCAAGGGTTAATACTCACTCATACAACATGTCCACTGTGGATCAGCTTAGAGCTTTGCTCTAGTGTCATTATCCTCCTCACAACTCAGGATAACAGGGCAATGTGACTGAGAAGAGAGCTGTGGAGTATCTCTCAGTGGCAAGTAAATGATCCAGTTCTGAAGTAACATGAATTATGACTTCCACTCAAACCCATTGGCTAGAACTAGTCCTGTGGTTCTACCCAAGCAAAAAGGAGCAAGAGTGTGCAATTCTACCATGTGTCCCCCAAATGGGAGAGCTGATATGTATGATGAATACCACAGATGAACGGTTTGAGGTGTGGAGGCAGGGAATAAGAACAATAATGAGCGGAATTGTTGCTGTTCTAATGACATTCCAAAGTTCTGAACTCAGTGGTTTCACTTTGAGAATATCTTCACACAAAAGGACAAATATTCACAACCAATGTGGTTCAGGGACTTTTCAGCTGAAAATGGTTAGAAACAATGCCTATTTCACAATGTTATTAACATGTAAGAGCAATTGTCATAGTGCTTAATTGCTAAGAAATACTCTTTAAACCCTTGTCCCTCCTTCCTTTACAGAGTAGATTAACAGCAATAACATAGCTAAAGAATGAGCTCATCAAAAATGGGCTATTTGTTTTCCATTATGTAAGAGAAGAAAATATAAGTTTATATTTAACATATGATACTGGAGACCTTTCCTCTTTCTTGCAAGAACTGCATCAATTACCTTATGGATTCCATAACTCAACCATCTCTTCTCACTTCTTTCTCCAAACTTTTGTTACATGGAGTTTTAAAACTTGGATATTAGTTCATGTGGTTTCCTTAATTAAATACTTTAAATAACTTCTCATGACCTTCAGTTTAAAACCCTAACTCCTCAACTTTATGATTTCATTTCTTACTTCTCTGTTTCTCATGTTTTTCTCTATAGCCCAAACACTGACACTTTTCTGAACACAATATTGATCTCTCAAGCTTCATGCCTTATTGCAAGCTGACTTCCTCTTTCCACTGGCCTTGGCAAACCATACTTTGGCCATAAAAAGTGCTCAGCCATAACTCTTTTCAGGAATATTTTCCCTGAGTTTTCTCATCCCTATATTCATTTCGATGATAATATTTATATATTACTTGACTGTTTATGTATCTGTTTTATGTAAACTGCTTCTAATGGGGCCACATTTATAGAATGATATCTCAGTAAATGTTTTCTGAATCAATTACTAAAATATAAATTTTATTTTGCTATGTCTTCATAGTGATCATTGCAATAACTTTATATTATTTAGTCAAGCAATATCCAACTTTAAAAAATTAAGATACCATTTTACTTTAATAAATTAGAAAAGAAAATCATATAAAGAAAAAAATATCAAATAGATTCTTTTTCTACAGCATTATAGAAAACCAAAATTGTTGCCTTCCTTTATTAGACGTAGCTCTTAGGAAGGGATTGAATGGAGGTATGAATGACTAAATAAAGTTAAATAAATGGGCAAAAAATGGTTTTCACATTTTTTCTTTCCCAGGAGTAGTTTCCAACTCTTTCACAACAAAATTCTACTTTTGTAATTAATTATCTTAGGATGGTCAGACCTGGACTTGAATCCCAAGTTTGTCTCCATCATCTCTTCTGGAGACTCTTTCAGCAATAAGGGTCTCCCAGCAGAGCACCATTAGGTTAGTGCAGATCTCTCATTTTACACAATCCTGAGATGGGCCCTACTATAATCCCATTTTATAGATGATAAAATGGAGGCATCAACAGGCTAAAATCAGCTAGTACATCAGATCAGGCAGTATGATTCAGAGACCACATTTACAGTCCTTACACTACAGCATCTTCTATACCAAAACGTATGTATTGCAATGGCTTGAAAAGTTTCATCTCTGGAAAAATGGCTCTCATAAAACAGGCTTGAAAAATAATATGGAAGGTAGAAGAGCATCAGTGGAACATATGTTTATTATTTTGTTCACTGTCCATCTGAGCCCTCATTTTTTTATTATTTACTTAAGAAATTAGGTGGGAGGCAAAGATTGCCTTCCACTGTAGTGAAAATATTTCATATTTATTCTGGGAAAGATGGAGGGCACAAAATGGAACAAGAAGATTCACTCTGAGATACTTATCTGTATAATTTTCCAGGGATTTATGTTTTCTTATTTTTATATACAGAGAGAAAAAGTCATAACTGACCTCAAGAGAGGTCATTCCTTTGCAACAATGACTCATATGCCATCCAAACCATAAGTTATGAAGTTGAAATCTAAAAGGAAGGGGCCAATTTGTCAGCTGTACCTGAACAGGAACTTCTTTTCAGTAGGAACCATCCTTATGTGCTTATTATTGAAGTGAATCTACTCTAAGGACATGGCCTCTTTCTGAAACAGATTCAGGAAGGACTGTTATTTAAAGATGATCATGGCTTTGACAAGGTGATAACTCTTACCTAACTCTTGTATATAGATGCTAGCAACTATCTAATCCTGCAGGAGAAGACAGCAGAAGAATAATAAAGATAACTTTGGCTACCATTGTTTCAGTGTCTTTTCCCTGTTCTCAAATTGGGGGAAAGACATACACCCTGGTGCTGGCAGCACTGAATAACAATGAAGACAAAGCATGATGCAACTTCCTAGAGGGACCATGTGACACAAAGATTATTTTGAACAGTATGTTTTATTTAAAACAGGTATTAAAAGAGGTATATTATGAAAGAGAATTTTAAAATTAGCATATTTAAAATTTCATTTATTTATTCAACAAATATTCACTGAGCATTTGTACAAAGCCTTGGTGCTCCTATCATGGGCAGAATCAAATGGACCCTGATCTCAGGAAATTTAGAACCTGATGAGGGAGGTAGAGGAATTAGTTGCAAAAGCTGGGATGAGTGCTCTGATGAAAATACCACAGTTCTTAAAGAGCCTAGCACAAAGACAAGGAAAGCATGAGCTGAGAGCTGAAGGATGAGAAGGAGCTGAGTAGGTAAAAGGCTGGAGAGGTGGTGGTGTTGGGAGATGCAGATGGGGCAGTGTGAGCCCAAAGCCTTGATGCGGGCAGGGATTAGGAAGAAGGCCAGTGACACCGAAGCTCACAGGGTAAGGGAGAAAGTAGTGGATCAGGCTGGAGATGTTGCTGGGGCCAGACAGTGCAAGGACTTGTGAGCATGTTAGAAATGTAGAAAAAAAATGAAACTAAGTTCTGGCTTGAGGGCACTTTCCAGGTAACTGTCTGAACCTTCCAGAGGAAATAGGCACCTTCTTCTCTGTTATTGAGGGTATGTGGATGGAATATATGGAACACAGGAAGCATGAGTTTATTATATATCTTGAGGGGTCAATTGTACTGCTCCTAACCATCACTCTACTCCTAATTTGCAGATGATAAAACTGAGGCTCAGAGAGGTGAAGTGACCAAGGCAGAATAAATTGTAACGAACTGGGTTGGGGTTCAACTTTGATCTACTAGACTTGTCTCAGTAGGGAGATTTTGAAGCTAACTTTGTTTTCTCCAAAATTTTGCTTGTGACAAGTCAGGGCTAGGTATATTCTTTGGGCAATAGTTTCCATTTTTATTGCTTTTAAAATTATCTTCAGTATGATTTCTTCTAGGCCAGGACATTTTGTGGAGCTCCAAACCAACACCAAAACAAATTTGCATGGTTGACTTTAAATGATCCTCTTTTTGTCACCCTATCAGTCACAGGTATATCCGACACTCAAATGCAGACAGCTTTCTTTTTGCCCATCTGAGATGTGAATCACTGGTCAGTGCCAATCACATGCTGCACAATAAATTCATTGCTCTATCCTCAACAGGTCATTCTCATTCTACCTCACTTGTCTGGAATTTATAGGGAATCCAGAATTTGTCAGAGTTGAAACTGACTAGTGCAAAATTCTCACTAAAAGAGATTCAGTAAAGACGAACCCTTGACACATCCAAGGTCTTAGTGAATCAGCACATTTACAAATATCACTTTAATATAATTTCTCCCAGTAAAAGAGATCATGAAAGACTGAAACATTTAAGTTGTGCTTTAATAATTTACTTAATGAGCAGTATTTTCACAGAGTAGAGTGCTGCCTGAAGTGGAATCACAAATATCTTTTTCTTTATGCTGTAGAGAGCATCTGGTGGACTCGTTTGTGTCATAGAACCAGAGTACTGCCAAGTGCGACATTCCACTCCTTAATGAATCCAAGGGTTCAGCTTCCTGGCAAGGGACCATCACTTAGGCTTCTTATTTTCTATTCCCTTTCAGCACCAGCTCTGGCAGTTGATGTTCTTCCCTTAGCTAGTTGTTATTTTTGTTTGGTTTTTACAAAGAAACAATTTATCACATTATGAGAATTGAGAATTACTAAGTTCTCCTCAAAAAGTGTGGAACCACAAAACTAAACCCAAAAGCTGGGTGGCTGGCTACATTCACAGATTCAGTGGCTTAGTCAAAACGCAAGCCTTACAAACCCATGAGACTCAAAGTGCTATTGCAGCAAAATGATAAATCACCCATATCCTGGTCTTGCAAGGTCCCTTGTGAATAGCTGAATCCCTGGATGCTGAATTCACAACAGCTAATGCTCTACTCTGTTTTCTTCAGTTTTCACCTAACTTGCATTTTGCTTTTTATGTGTTAATATCCACAGCTCTAAATCCTTTGTGTATACTATGTCCTCAGCCTGTCTTGGGTCTCTCTTTGACCTTCTACCTTTGACTGTGAACTTGCCACATGACTTTAATCAATTTATCATTGACATTGACCTTGACTAGCACCTCCCAAGGCCATTTCTGATTATTCTGTTAATCTGTTTCTACCAAAGTTCATCAACCAAGCATATAAACCAACCCAGACTGTCTAAAGCTCTAGTTTATACTACTCTGAGTGAAAGAAATGCTGACTAAAATATATTTTTTAATTGTTTCAAGTGACAAAGTCATAAATTCAATAAAGCACTATATGTTCACAAATATTATAAATAGTGATACAGGAAATGATTGTGATCTAATATTAAGTGACCAAACACAATATAAAATTGCAAGTAGAGTGTGATTTCAATTGTATAAAACATGTACTAAAAATACTAAAATTCAATATACAACAGATTAATAGCAATCATCTTGTAGGATTGTAAATAATTTTAATGTCTTCATATTAATCTGGATCTCCAATTTTTAAAGACTCAATAAACAAGATTATTCAAAACATCAATAGTACCTATGAGGTATCTTAGTCTGAAAAAATTGTAGACCAACCCCTTAAAGCACTGCTCAAATTCCTCCACAGTTTCAAAGGCTAAAAATCAGGGCCAGCAACTTGAGGAATTTAATAAAGAACAAGTTCAATTCCCAACTTCAATTCCCCTGAAAATATGACAGGATTTTAAAATGTGCCTGGAAAACTGCATCTGGGGTTTTGCCAATCCCATAACGTTTGGGACGTTTGCTGAACCCAAAACACAGCCGGGCCCACCCATCCATAATTAAAGCCCTCCCCCCAAATGAATTCATTGCTTTGTGGCACCATCTGTCTCATTCCCTTATTTACATAATAGGGAACCCTGCTCTGACTGCAGCAAATGAGAAGCCACAAAAGAATGGCGAGTGAAGATGAAATGTATACATGGAGACATCAGATTATGTATAATATGGTCAAATCCCCTCAATTTAAAATTTCTAAAAAATCTCAAAACCTATCACAACGTTCACCTCGGCCTCGTTCCAGCTCTCAGAACCTCCTTCCTCCTTATGCTGCATCTGCAACTCTCACTAATCTGGCTTGTTTCACTCAAAGAGTTCATTTGTCACATTTTATTTTATTAAATATTTTATTTTCCTCTTGTGGACCCATTAGAACGCCAGTTAGAGAAAGTAGCATAAATCAGTCACAGTTGATATTCACTGAGGATGCAGAGGAAATAAGCAGGTTCATGTTAACCTGAAATTTAAAAAGGAAAAAAAAAAAAAACCTGTCCCCAATATAGAGCTTCCATGAATCCTTCTCGTTTTCCTTCTGTTTCTCTCCTGGGAAGTTTCTGTCCTAATAAGGGAAGCGCGAGCAGAGGATGTGTTCAAAGACAGACAAAGGGCTGATTTTTAATATGCAGCAGTCACTCTAATCCCATGTTTTGTGTCCCTTCCTACAGGATCTGAGGCAGGGACAGCCTTCTCAATCCCCATGGCGTCACAGGCGGTAGAGGAGTAACCACCGGTCTACGAGTCAAGTGACTTGGACTCATATTTGGACTCTGCCACTAGCTTTTGGTGACCGTGGCAAGTCCACTTCTTAGAACTTCAGTTTTCCAATCAGCACTCTGCTAACCCATAAACACCTGAGATGATACTCTTCCCTATGGACCTGGGGTCCCCATTTACATGCCTGCAGACACAGATGCAGTCCCCGCTGCTCACACTGAGGACAGAGGATTGGGGACCTGAGCTCCTTCAGCCCCAAGGCTCACCTTTCACCCTGACCAAGTACCCTCAGGCCAGACGAGAAAAAATGCCAAGGTTTAGAGGCATACATTGTCTTCTATACTAAGTCAGAGATCAGGAGGATGCCTCCTCAGCCCAGCACTGACAGCAGAAGGAGTAGCCACACCTTAGGTTAAAATTATTAGAGGTTAATGGTGATAACAGTAGTTTAATTTGTGCACCGCGAAGAGACTAGGTAGCAAGCTGCCAACAATGAACAGATTCTTCATCCCTTCTCTGGTCTCTCAATCAGAATTCCTAGGGATAGAATGCAGGAATCAGTATATTTATTATATTCCGTGGATAATTCTGATTCATAGCCCACACTTGGGAAGTATTGGATTCCATAACTCTTACCGTGATAAAAGCAAGGTTAGCACATCTTTAGGAGAAATGCTTCTTTGGTTCTAAACTCCAGAAGGAATCTGTGACGTATTTGCCTTAATTCAGAGGTCACTGAACAGCAGAATAGATTAACATCAGAAGTGATTTTATCTCTTAGGTGCAGAAATGTCCATGCAGACACATCTTATAGCCATTTGCATTCAACCTGAGACCAGAACCCTTAGCATTTACCTAGTGAAAACATTTCTGCTAGAGCAAAATTTATAAGGTTTAGGCTGGGCTTCTCATCTATGCCTGGTAATCCACTAAGGGTTGTAGTAGCCCCCACCAAAGAAGCTCCTCACAATTTCCAACCAGTCCTTAAAACTCCCTTTCCAAAAAATAATGACCATAATAATGATAATGTATTTTTGATATAGACTACTAAGATTTTCTCAATCCTATATGATGTGTGAATAAAAGTAGCTTCAGAAAACATGACTTTTTAAAATGATGTATAACACAATCCAAATATAACCTCTGTTCTTGCCTTGAAAATACAGTTTGAAGGCAAATCTGCTAGACTGCCATTCTGACCAGATGCCCTCTGCTAAGCCCCTCCTGTTTTCATGGCATGGACCACTGCTAGTGTTGCAAACAGTAAAGAAGTGTATTAGCAAACAATGTGTGGCCATGGGGACACCTGGTGTGGACCTCCAGGCCTTCCACTTACTAACTGCACAATCTTGAAACATGAGGTAAACCTGATTAGTGTCTCCAGAATGGGATAATAGCAACTGTCTGATGGGGTTGGAGGATCAATGAGATAAGGAACACACAATCTAAGTAAGACATGATGCTGTGTTCCTCTGAACTGGCAGTCTGATAGAGAAGATTAAAAAATGAAGTGAAGTTCGAGTCCCTGTGGAGGTCCAAACGTGGAAGTGCTTAGTTCTGCCTGAAGAGATTTCAAGGCATTTTCCTTAGGAATGTATATTTGAACTAAGTCTTTGGGATTGGACAGAAGTATTCTAGAAGGAGACAGAATAGCATATGTGGGGATTTTAGAAAGGATGATTTCAGGAAATAGGTAAGTCTATGGACATGATTGGTTTATAGAATGCATTTTGAGGGATAGGAAGTATAATTATAAAAATGGGGATGGGAATAAGTATTCATTAGCATGAATCCTTTTGTTATTCTGTGCTGAAAGGGAAGGCCTTTCCACTGAACATACTGAAGGACCAATGGAGACCTTTATAGAGGAAAGAGATATGATCAGACTTGGATGTAGAAAGCTCACTATGGAAATACTGATTACGGTGGGCTGGAACAGGGTCAGACTGAAGACAAAAAGATCCCAGTTAGAGGAGGTGTTGTAGGATCCAGTAAAGAAAGGCTAAGGCAGTGAGAATGGAGTGGGCATTACTGATTTGAAAGATTCTAGGAAGAAAAGGGAAAACTTAGTGACTGATTGGATGGGGAAGGTAAAGGAGAATGAAGAGTCAACAATGTCTCTCAGGTAACAAATCCTGGCAAATGGGTAAACATTGAGGTTGATTTGTACATTGACCAAGAGAGAAAGAGAAGAAGATGAGCAAATTTAAGACTAAGTAGATGTGGGACATAGTGAATGACATTCGAGACATGTTGAATTTAAAAGTATCTGCGAAAATCCAGATGGAAAAATTGACTATGTATACGTATGTTGCTAGTTCATAGGGTAAAAACTCAGGGGGAAAGAATCTGATCATGTGCAAGCTACGAGTAGCTACTTAACATTAGGATGTTTTTAGAAGGAGCCTGTTAATAGAAAATACCTTGGTTATTTGCAGAAATTGATTTAGTTGCTTTGAGGACCATGCTTTTTTTCCTCGTTAAGCAAGCTCTGTGTTTAGATCTATATATCCAATTGTGCTCAACAATATTATTGAGGCTGCAAACACAACTCAAGAACATTTCAGATACGGCATGTTCAAGTGAGAAGACTCTGTACCATGGTGAAAAATAGAGACAGCCAAATAAGACAATGTTCATCAAATTGTTTTGAAGTCACTCAAGAAATGGCAGTTTCTTTTCTCCTTACCAAGGGGCAGCTGACAATGATAGGATTAAAAGCTGAGGGATTCACAGTCGGGCCCAGTACATTGTGTGACATACAGTAGTTATACAATTAATGTTTGGTGAATAAATTGCCAAATGAAGGTACACATACATTAAAGAGAATAAACACTCTAACAGAACTCTAGGAGATTGAGATTTTTTTTTTTTTTTCCCCCCTAGGTAGCCGTGATTTTCAAAGGTGGATCTTTCAGATTATGCAGACTGGTCACAGTTCACAGGGTGACTACTAGGGAGGCTGAAATTAGGGACTTGAAATTTCCTTTCTTTCAAGGAGGAAACTAAATGTTCAAAGAACGAGTGAGTGGGTAAGGTTTCTTTTAAACCAGCAAAATGCTTCATCAGGCCATAAACCTGTGGTATAGTTTAGTGATTCTGTTTAAATGGATGCTTCCCATTGCCTTATGAGATCTGGAAAAGCCATAAAAATTCATGGCCTACCTGTGGCTGAGCTCTAATAAAGGAATAATCGGTGCTTTAAGTGAGGGGGTAATGGGAGGTACAGTGGGAGATTTACTGGAGCAATAAGGGCTGCAGAAGGAGAGTAGGTTTTTCATGCCAATTACACTGACAGACTACAGAGCAAGACTTTCCTGACACACACTTGCAATCCTGTTCTGCTAAGTGACAAGATGGGGTTCTCAATTCTTCCTTCTCCTGCACTTTCAGGAATCAAAGCCTTGGAGTTTTACTCAAGGCTCCTGTCACCAAAGTTAATAAACCTCCAGTGAGATTCCCATAGTAGACCACTTGCTACAGTGGAAAGAACATGGAATCTGGGTAAAGAAGAAATTCAGTTTTCATCCCAGCTCTGCAACTCATTAGGTAATTTTATGAATGCCCCTAATTATTTTTTCCCAATTATTCATTCCTGTTCATTGATATGAGGCTTGAGGTACCTATCTATGGAAGAAGCACACACTCCTACCTGCTTAACTTCAAGCTTGGCCATATGGCTTGTTTTGGCCAATGGACTGTGAGTTGACATAACATGTGTCACAACACAGAAGAGCTTTAAGAGTCTGTGGTAGGTCAGTCACTATTCTTTTCTCTCTGTCATGAGAATGATAAATTCCAAATTAGGACTGTTTTTCAGGCTGGTTTCTAAAATAAAGACACATGGGGCAGAGCCGTAGCCAACCTCAGACACTGCACTAGACTCATAATAAGAGCAAGAATTAAAGTCTTTTTGTTCCAAGACACTGAAACATTGGGGTTGTTTGTTACTGCAGTATAATACAGTGATAGCTGATACACTGAGCGGTTCTGGAGAAACCACTTAAACTGAGCCTCGTGTTTCCTAAAATGCTGACAATACATCCAGTTGTAGGATTTTGTGAAGGTCAAATGATATTCTGGCACTATGTATTACATAGAGAAGTTGTTCAATTAACGGTGGTTGTTATTTCTAATTTGCTACTCAATCAGGATGATAAAATAGGTTAAGTTGCTCTCTCAACATGTGCACTCTGGTTAGCTGTTTCAATAACTTGTTGCTGTGGATTCCCTGGGCCAGTCTGGCAATCAGTGGTAAATTGGACATTTATGACACTCTCTTCCAGGACCAGGGAGAAAAAGTCTCTCAGATCTTTTTATTACAGCCTTCACAAGCTGTGAAAGAAATAGCAGTAGGCTAACTTTCACCCCATTACACATCCAGTCAATGGAACGCTGCCTTTTCCTTACCTAGGGTGACAGTCAGGCAGCTAAAAGCTGGCTCCTATGGCCCTTTGCACATGGCCACATCGCTATGTGAGTCAGGAGGACTGTGCTCATTGCAATCACAGTAATACTCTCTCACCCAGGCCCAGCCATTCATAGTTCACAAAGCTTCCATAGCTTTTAGGTTTTCACAACAGCTCTAAATGACTGTCATTCATTCACTCATTCATTCAGAGTGCCAGCTACATGGTCTCCGCCTTTGTAGAGGTAGGTATTATTGTATGATTGCCGATTTACTGGCCAGTTATTGCATTTACTCAGCAAACATTATTTTGCATCTTGTTTGTGCTAGACACTGTTGCTGGGCTCTTTACAAGTCAAAGAAAATACCAGAATAAACAAAGCCTGGTCCCTGTCCTCAAGGAATTATAGTTACAAAGAGGATTTATATGCAGACATATAAATCATCATGTCTGAAAAGTTATAGCAGAAGTACCACCCTAGAGATATGAAACAACTGTGTGGAAGCACAAAGAAGAGAGACACAAATCCTACCTAGAGAATCCAAGAACCCTGCCCATAGGCAGATGTATCTGGGCTACGTTTTAAGAAATGACTGGAATTGTAAGGCAGATGAAAGTAGGGCAGAAGGAACAGCAGTGGAAGCAATGCAGAGGCTGGGAAGAGTATTTGTGTATAGCAAGAGCCTACAGTTTCTTGAGGCAATAGGGAAAGACAAAACTCAATAGGTAAGAAAGTAGGTGCAAAGGAGTTTGTCTTTATTCTATAGGTAATGGTGAAGTTTCACAAAAAGCGTTATAAGCAGAAGACTTTTACGGTCACATTTTTTTCAAAGAGATCACTCTGGCAACAATATAGAGAATCTATTGGAAATAAGTAAGACCAGAATAATAGAAACCATTCAAGAGGCTAATTTCTGAGTCCAGACTTCTGCAGTAAGTCATGGGAGCTCACTTTAAAGTCTTGGATGCACTGTTACTACTAAGGACTTGCCTTTATAGAACATCACTCCTGTGTCACATCATCTCTGCCCTTCCTTCGGGAAAATAAAACACTTAACAAATGATCCATCCATTTCTTTAATTACATTCTTTTATCGGAAGGAAATCACTTCCCAGATTTCTCAGATACGCTCTCTGGATGGTGATCCCAAGATCGTGACCGGGGCTAGATTACCCACGGCAGATTAACGTGCTCTCTGAGAATCAGGAAAGCAGGAATGTTTTTTAAAATAGTATTCACTGACACATTTTTAAATCATAGGAAAAATTAGAATGATCAGAACTTCACTGGACACGGCTATATTTCTTTTATAGTTTGATTTTGTTTTTAATTACATATAATTTAAGAAACAGTGGTGCGAGTAAGATACTAATTTTTAGCACTTAACTCTTCTGAAGTTCGGATCTTGTCCTGACCATGCCCTCTTTTCTTTGGCTACATTGCTGGTTGCCATTTCTTTCCTTGGAAACCCTTTTAGGAGTTTCTAAACACCAGCAAATGGGAGATATGCAATGAGTTAAATTTACTATTCACAGCAATGCTGAGGACAGCACCTCTGCCCTTAGTAAGGCTGCAGCAGGTAGACATGGTTAGTAACTCTCACAAGCTAATTTGGGTTTGAATCAAGTGTAAGTTTATTTGCACAACAGAATTAGAACCACAGTATATCAGACTCTGATTACTCAGCAGGAGTATTAAGTTGGGATCCTCTATGTTTTTGATGCCTAAAGGTCTGGATGATTAATGCAAGGCAGGCTCCTTAAGCTACAGGCAAAGTACCCCATACTAGAGCAATTCCAACACTCTTCTAAGGGGTCCTGATTGAAGCTCTATCTATTCCAGGGGTGGTGAACTCCAAAAAGAGAGACTCAGAGGAATGAGCATTTCTGGTAACAAAATAAGTCGTTGCTGATCCCAAAATCTTTCCCAAACACTTGGCCAACCTAGTAGTCTGTACTCTACTATAGAACAGAAATTTGGAAGGCCCGTTCAGGGTGTCTAAGCCAGAAAAGTTCCAAATCACACTCCAAGATTTCTCTGCTAATTTAATCCTTATTCTCTGGTCACAAGTTTTGAGCTTTCCAGCAGTTATCGGAGATAACAAAGACAGATATTGAGTATTTGCTATGTGCAAAGCATATCCAGTCTTTCCATGCATTCTTTCCTTATCCTTCTCACATCTCTAAGGCTTAAACTATCATTATTATTATTATTATTTCTATTTAGCAGACGAGGAAACCAAGATACAACGACCTTGGGTAACTAGGCCAAAGTCATACAGCAAGCAAGTTTCAGAGTCGTGTTGAAACTTCAAAAGTCCAATTCCAAAGCCAACCCTCTTGACTATCCTGCAAATCTGTCTTTTTTTTCTAAGAGTTAAACTTGCCCTTTTTTTCTGATTTAAAATTTTAAAGAAGTTTTAAAGAAGTTTAAAGTTTAAACTTCAATCTTCACCTTCAATTTGTTAGTGAGAAAATGGAGGTGACAGAGGTTAAGAGACTTACCCCAGTTCACATAGCAAGAAGTGGCAGAACTTAAAACTGGCATAAAATTGTTATAATAATAATAAAAATTATTACCTCCTCAGTTTCTTAACTTGAACTCTTCATTTAACCTCAACTAGGCCTCAGCTTATTTTATCCCCGCAAGGGGAATGAAAAAGGGTGGCACCAGGGAACAAAAACCATTTCTCAAGCTCTTTGTAAGCCTCAGGGAATCTGCTGGGCATTTTACATCCAATATTCATTGATTCAAGTGACAACCTGGTAAGGTGGTGTTGTTTCCATTTTTTAAATGAGAAAACAAAGGCTTAAAGAAAACCTCAGTCTTAAACCCCTGCCTGGGGCTACCTAGCTCATAAGCTATGAAGCTGGGACTCCAGACAAGGTCTGTGTGAATGTAACTCCCACGCTTCTCTGCCAAGAATTTAACAGTGGGATCGGTCCTTGAAGGTGTGGATTTTACTCCGTACCCTCTTTTACTAGGCCCTCAATAGGATTAAGGAGTGAATGGGTATTGAATCAACACAGACAGTCTTTCGTCATAAGATCTAGGCCACTGTGATTCAAACTGAATTTTTAAGCAGTTTTTACCAAGGACCTGTGTCAAATGGCTTCTGATGTTCTGGAAAGATTCCTTTCCCTACTTCTATTCCCTGACTCTTCTCACCTGGACACAGCAATGAGAAGCCTCACAATTTACTTATTTAAAGGTCACTCACAAGAGAGAACATCTTCTAGACCTTGATTTGAAATAGCTGGGTGAGCCAGGTCATATTTTAGGTACAGTGAATGTGTTAAATTACTTCCCAAGTATTTGGGGTTTAATTCAGTACCAGGAGTCTCACCGGAAACCTTTTCCCCAACATTGAAATGTATGCGTACTACAGAGACAGTTTTTCTGGTTTGATGCCCTCATACAAATTGTCAACATACTGTGTCTTTTTTCACAGTTCTTTGATGTACTCCAAGGGGTTTTCTTCCTTGAACAAGAAGCCACAACTCCAAATGTGTTTAAAACAGAAGCCCCTAAACATTTGAAGTTCAGTTCAGAATTCCTAAGCAGAAACTTGGCAAGAAGTTCTAACTTAAAAAGAAAAAAAAGGAAAAAAAAAAAAAAAGAAAGAAAAACTTCTCCCATCGTGAAATATCAAATGTATACTTCCCAATAGAAAACAGACTTCATATTCGTCTTCTGCTCGTCTACCATTATTATTCATTGCTTTTTCCCTACAGAACATAGATTTTTCAATTCATTCAAAAGCACAGTAAGACCATTTAGATGTATTGTTCTCATCTCAAATTCAGCAAGCCTAAGTCTTAACCTCTAGTCTTTCCTCCGCCCGATGCCCTTTGTTTTTTTTTCTTTCTCTGCTGGCAGCACCAATCACATAGGCTCAAAACCTAGACAAGGACTCCCACAAGGGCAGGAAGCACGCCGTAATTATCTTTATATTCTTAGTGCCTACAGCAATGCCGGTATGTTGAAGATGCTCAATAAGTACTTTTTTTTTCAATAAATAGATTTAAAGGTCATCTTCTCATCTTCTCTCTCCTCCATCCATGTATCAGATCTCTTCAAAACTTTGTTCATTCATGTTTGATAATATGACTGCCCAAGGGCTAGGGATGACCCATTTGACCAGGAATGCAGCCTATTTAATATTTTTATCAAAAAAACCCAAACAAACAAACAAAAAGAACAACTCACATAAAATCAGCTGGAACAGAAGCTGGGGCCCAGTACTTTCAACTCACTCTGTATTTGAGTTGAGATAAGGGTAATTCTAACAGAAGCAGACCAAGTATTATCATGCAATCTAGATAGAATTTAATATATACATATTAAATTCCTAATATCAAGATAAAATTTGAAGGCTCTCTTATCAAAGAGTAAATATAAACTTTATATTAGCCTAAACTTCTTTAGAACCCATAAAGCTACAAAGCCCTTAAGATGCTTTGTTCGGCCGGGCGCGGTGGCTCACGCCTGTAATCCCAGCACTTTGGGAGGCCGAGGCGGGCAGATCACAAGGTCAGGAGATCGAGACCACAGTGAAACCCCGTCTCTACTAAAAATACAAAAAATTAGCCGGGCGCGGTGGTGGGCGCCTGTAGTCCCAGCTACTCAGGAGGCTGAGGCAGGAGAATGGCGTGAACCCGGGAGGCGGAGCTTGCAGTGAGCCGAGATCGCGCCACTGCACTCCAGCCTGGGCGACAGCGCGAGACTCCGTCTCAAAAAAAAAAAAAAAAAAAAAAAGATGCTTTGTTCATGGAAACTACTTACTACATCTTCCATATATACTTGAATCTCATCTGAGTCATGTGTCCAAGCTAAACACAGGTCATTAACCCTCTTTCAAGCTAAAATTTACTATCAATAAAAAAGCATGGGGCTTCATTTAAATGTATTTCTGATTATGAGATACTCTGTAGAAAAAAAACACATATCTTTATTTTTTTTCTTTATCCCTCTCCCTTCCTTTAATATAGATCATTAATTCTATGAATACCACTCCAGTTCAGACCTTGCACTTCCACTAGATCAGAGGTTCTTAAGCTGAGATCTACAATATGAAGGAGAGACGGGATTTTCCACTAGAGATCAGGGCCTGGAAACAAGATAGTAACATTGATTACTAGCTGCCGTGTGTCTAGAGAAGCCCAGACACATTAATGAGAATAAGGAGATATTGAACGAAGACATGCAAAACTTACTATGCACCAGGCATGGTTCTAGGCATTAGAGATAAAACCATGAACAAAGACCCTGCTCTTCTGTACCTTCCATTCTGTTGGAGGAAACAAATGGCTAGCAAACAAAAGAATACTTAGTATGTCAGATGGTCATGAATGCTACGGAGAAAAATGAGACAGGTAAGGGATCAGGAGTTCTGTAAAACTGTCATTTTAAATAGAGAAAGTCTCAGGGAAGGCTTTGCTGAGCAGAGATCTGATGAAAGTGAGGGAATAGGGCATGATGTTGGCTGGAGAAGAGCACTCTAGGTGGAAAACAACCGATTCAAATTCCCTAAGATAGGAAGAGACTTGGAACTGTTCCAGGAGCAGAGAGCAGACCATGTAGTTGGAGAAGAGAGTGAAGAGGACCATGTAGAGCCTTGCACTGATGAAAGAGCTTAGGCTTTCACTCTCTATGAGTGTCCATTATAAACTACCAGTATTCCCCTCATTCTGTTCCACAGGCATAAACTGATTGTCCATCACATTCCATGAACTCTGCTAAGCTCTGGGAGCACAGGCATTAATAAGATCCAGTTCCTCTTAAATAACAAAACAGATATTTGGACAAACAAACCTAACACAAGGTAGCAAGTGAGCAAGTATTACAGGACAGGCAATCAGAAAAGTGGCTCGTGAGTTCCTTTATGATGGACCTTGAAGGATGGGCTGAATTTGAATACAGAGATCTCTGAGCTATAGAACTTTCTGCAAGCACAAGTTAAGGGGTGGGGACAACAATATGCTTGACATTTTCAGAGAAATGTAAGAATTTACTGAGTTGGAATATTCTAGAAGGTGAGTAATTGAAGATACATTTAGACAAGAAGATTAAATTTAGATGTTTGAGTTTCATGGATGTAAGACAGAATTAGTGAATCTGTATTAGCTGTAGGGTACAATATACCTTCTACATCATTTCTAGGTATGTTTACATTCAGATATATGAAAGAGTTTGTAAAACTATGCAATGGGTATGTAGGAACCAAATTGAATTGCCTTTTGGCTACTCAATTAAAAATTTAAAATTGGATAGGCTCTTAGGGTTAATCCATTACAAACCTATTGCTCCTCCCCACAATACTGCGCTGATGAGGAAAGTAAGTCCTAGAGATTTAATAGGCAAAAAAATGTCATGCTATTAGAAGTGATGAGGTAGACTGATGTCTCATTATCTTTCCAGCATTTCTGTCTGCCCACCTTGACCAGGTCTTTCTACTCCTCTACCAAAGTAAGTTGAGGGAGACCCTCAATTAGTGCTTCAAATTCAGATCCTTGTCTATTTTGATTGCAATATACAGATGATATTAATAATTCAATTGATATTCCTTCCTCATCTGGAGTGTAATCTACTGCCCCAGAATTCCTCTCATACTGTGAGTAGGACATAGCTACATGGCTACAGGCAAAGTTTTTCAAGTACCTGAAAGTAGGCCATCCTCTACTCCACCTGCTTCTCTGCAGGACAGAAAATGTAGCTTCCTCCACCAAGAGACAGTTACACCCACTGCACCATTAGAATTTTTTTCCCCTTCATTTATTTTCCCAATAGTCTACATGAGAAGATCCTGGCTTTTCCTTTTTTAACAATTGAGTTTAACAACCAGCTCAGCTTGCTTTTGGATTTTTCAAATTTATTTCTAATAGAAAGCAAAGTTGATAGAGAGCAAGGGGGGATAATACAACTTTGCCACAAGATACAATCTTAGTCCTCTCCCTCCATTCTTAAAAGACTGGAAAGTATAGAAATTTTTCTCCTATGGCTTGAATTTCATTCAAATTCTGAAAATAAGAAACTAGCTTCAAGACTCAACCTAGTCACTACTTCTTTCAGAAAATCCTTTGTGACCACACCCATCCACTCTGACTCAGGGCCACCTTGAAATCCCATACATGCCTTTAAGATAGCACTGATCATATTGTGTTCTGGTAAATGCTTTACCTGTCTCTTCTTTTTCACCAGGTTTTTAACACCCATCACAGTAGGTAGAAGGGAAGAAAGAAAAGAAAGAAAAGTGGAAGGGAAGGAGGGATGAAATGTTTGCCGTTTTCAAACCTAACTCAAGGCACATTGTCTAGTAAATAATTTCTTTGCTACTAATTGGTTAAGAGTAATTTGAAGAGAAATAATTTTGATGTCAATACTAGGATTCTATGTACATTGATGGTTTATGACAATACCAGGAAAATGGTGTTCTAAGTTGAGACTAAAAATCTTAAGATTTACTACAGCACATATTATACCTCCAGCCTGGAAAAATGAAAATACATATCCCATGGATGTACAACTGTTTTTATAAGGCATATACAGGCTGTTCTTGGTTTGTGTATATTTGTGTTATACATATTTGAAATACCACATAATTTAGCTTAGACTTTTTAGTGATATAATGTGGTGATGCAATGAAATGTGGGGCAAGTACCATGGTAGGTGGCCCCCCATAGTCTGGGAGCCTTAACTGCCAGGGAATGACAATGTCCAGTATCTATCCTTTACCCCCATAGTTTCTTGATTGCCTTCTAAATAAGATGCATTTGTGCTGTGTTTGTGTTGTTCTGCATTGAAGTTTTCTTTCTTTATATTAATTGCTTATGATTCTACAGCTACACAGAGTAATGATGGCACTCATTTCACTGCTAACTATTTTCCATTTATTTAAGCATAGAAAGAAAATTTTAAGATTAAATATAACCCATTGCCATCAACTCTGTGGCCACATTGCAGAAGCTGATTTGTCATCTATAATTCTTTCTCTGTTTACTCCACCTCTCACTTTATATAATTATCGAGTAAGTCTAGCTTTATGTAACTATAAATTAAATAGAGACAGTGGTATTCTTCAAAAGTGGTGAAAATACCCTAACTTCCTTCCATGCCATTACTTGATTGAAAAATTATTTAAGATGTATTTATTTTTGTCTCGCATCTGTTTTAAAGAATTTAGCCACTAGTTATACCAAGGAATGTCTTCACACTTGAGTTTTTGATCTCCAACACATAGGAGATTGGAATCAAATGTATACCCTTGAAGAACACTAATTGATGATAAGCCTCACCCTGACCAAATGGCTTAAAGATACTTACTATAAAACAATTAATATCAGAAGTTCAACTTAGGATATGAATTCTCACTTGTATTTTACAAGGACATTGAATGGTTTCTGCAAATGAAGGTACAAAGAAGGCACGTGCCAGGTCAAAGTACCCATGATGAAGGCAGCATAGGCTACATAAAGGAACAATGGAACTTAAATAATTTTGCAATCTAATCTATAAATATTTTTGAGCACTAATTATCTGCTGGAACACATGCATATATAAAATTATATATTGATATATATAAATTTAGGGTACAATTATGAGATCTTTTGGAATAATTTAAAAGAAGGTATGGGAGATCCAAAGGAATGACTAACCACATCTTTGAAGAGATGGACTTGAGCTGAACATCATCTTCTAGGAAACTTTTGGTGGCAGCAGGAGCAGAATAATCAGGAACTTCTCACATTGACTGGGTTTACCCAAATTTTCTGTTTTTCACATATAAAGTTTTAAGTTTCACACCGAGCCATACTTCTAATAAGAAGTATTAGACTTCCCATTATCCAGGTTAAATTTCATTGATCTACTTTGTTAACATTTTTTGATACCCACATTTTTGTTATTGTTGTTGTTTATCAGCCAACTGAAGAACCATGTTCTTTTTTCCTATTGTGGTAAAATATGCATCACATGAAATTTATCACCTCAACCATTTTTAAGTATACAGTTCAATGGCATGAAGCATATTCACATTGTGGTGCACCCATTACCACCACCCATAGCCATAACTTTTGCATCTTCCCAAACTGAAATTCTATACCACTAAACACTAGCTCCCTATTCCCTCCTGTCTCCAGTTCCTGTAAATCATCTTTTTTTCCTCTGTCTCACTCCCTCTTTTGTAAAGACTTTATTGTTTTAGAGTAGTTTTACGTTCACAGTAAAATTTTGAGGAAGGTACAGAGATTGCCCACATACCCTTGTCCCCACACATGCACAGTCTCCCCTATTATCAACATCCCCACCAGAGTGGCACATTTGTTAAAACTGATGAACCTATGGTAACCTACCATTCTCAATGAAAGTCCATAATTTACATTTGGGTTTACTCTTGCTATTGCACATTCTTTGGGTTTGGACAAATATATAGTGATATGTATGCATCAGTGTAGTGTCATACAGAGTATTTTCACTGCCCTAAAAGCCGATAACCTAATTTTGACATAAAACATATTCTTTATTATTTCCTCCAGTTTCATGTCATCTGCATCCTTAACGAAAAGTATTTACCTAAGTCTGATAAAATTACTGGCCTGGGCAGGACCAAGGCCCTTAAGGTTTACTGAGTCCCCAGGAATCTCACCCCAATAGCTATTGCAACACTCATTGAGTACTAACCATTATACATCCACCAAATAGAAAACTGTCAAGCCCTGTTCTCATCTTTAAGATTTTACAAAGCTGAAACATGCTACTAGGTAAGAAATATATTTCACCTAGCTTACATATACTACTCTTATAACTATAGGATTTCATAAATGGCGAAGATTCTACTCACAAGATGGAAGGAAGGTGATAGGTCTTAATTTGTTCTTAAGGATGGTGAGCTAACTCTCAAAGATCAGCGTATCTTTTTTAATTGCTCAAACATTTTCTTTTTTTATTTACCGATGTAAGAATCAAAAGCTTCTTCAAGTGTTGTAAAGCTTTTGGAAGTCAAGCTATTGGCTCAGCCACCTGCTAGCCCTGGCTCTCCACACTCCTCAAACATGGCTGACAGTGCCATAGCCATCTAATCCACAGCCTCTCTCAGCTGTCAAGCAGGCCTGACATTCCATCTGGACAGAGGGCTCCATCTCCTTTACAGAAAGGTAACACTCCCTGGGAATCATGTTGCCTTGATTGGATTTCCATATCCTCCCCTTCATGTTAGTTCTTCTCTTTCCTGCCTGTTTTGGGGCTGATTTGAGGAGAAGTTGAAAGAGGCATTTTATAATTTATTCAGTTGACAATGGACACCTTGCTCTTTAAAAAACAAACAAACAAACAAACAAAAGGCTGAGGCAAGAGAATCACTTGAACCCAGGAGATGGAGGTTGTGGCGAGCCAAGACTATGCCAATGTACTCCAGACTGGGTGACAGAGTGAGACTACGTCTCAAAACAAACAAAAGAATAAATGGCACCAAATGTAATGTAAGGCCCATCAACTCATGGAGCCTAGAGGAACTTATGTGAGAAGACAGAAAGGGGAACATATTTTTATAGAGAGTACTTTCATTTGCAGGAAATTCCCTCTACACAGTTGATGAAACTGCCAGCGTAACAAGAAGGGTGGAGGTTGTCCCTCTCAAGATGATCTGAGGGATAATGGTGAGCAACCAGGTAGCTGACGCAGTAAGAGGAGACTGTCTTCCATGCCACTGCCTACTCAGAAGAGTCTGCCCGGTTCATCTGTCAGTTCAGTAGTGGCTCTGCCTGTGATGGCCAGACGCCTGGCGGTAAGTCAATACGTCCCCCTTGAGACAAGGAAAATTCCGCAGGTCAGACTTGCTAAGCAAGTAGACTACAAAAAGCACCGACTGCATACAAATGCTGTAGTAAATTAAGATAATGATATTGGCTGTTTATGGTAGATAAAACATAAATCTGTAATAGAAGCATCTAGGAGATTCCAGCACCCAGTGTATCAACATCAGAAAGAGCAGTTATGATTGTTGTCAAGGAAAAAAAAAAAAAAAAAAAAGTCCAGGGCCTGACTAACATTTAGAGATATAAAGCTTTCATATCCTTCAGTCTTCTTTCCTTTGTGATTTCCACAGGATTTTCATTTCCAGAGATATTATACTACTTGCTTTCAAAGGAATTCAATATTTTCATTCAGAAAAGTAATTTCACAGGAAAGTAACACAGAGTGATGTCCTGGGTATTCATTTTCAGAGCCAATCTTACAAAGCCAATTTGTGCTGCAAGGAGCTGGGGCGACATGAAAAGGTGCAGATCCTGTGTATTTGGGTTTCTTCCTTCCCATTCCCCACTTGCAGGATGCTTGGACACCCCGTAAGCATTTGAAAAGAATTGTCTGGCATTAAAAACAAAACACGCTGCCAACTCCCTTAATAACATCACCTGGTATAAACCAAAGACATGGCTTCTAAGCCCGGGACTAGATTGTGGCTTCATCCCTTCTGCCCTGTAGTAAAAGTCCTATTGCTGTAACCATCACAATTTCTCTGTTTATTTTCTGCACGTTGTTTGAGAAATTGGAGGAGAGAGCAGCAAGTCTACGGTGAAAGATGAGATGAGTTACTTGCTTAGGTACTTCTGTGCAGATAAAAAGCTAATCCTGATAAAAACCAAAGCTGAAATCCTTCCAACCCACATAAAGTCAAGGTCAGACAACATTAGCCAATCAAGTTGGACGCTGACCGATTTTTTGTAGTGAATCAAAGACCGACAGAGAGACAGAGGTAGCCAGAGAAAGGATGCAAGGGGAAAGGAGTGGAGAAAGGAGAAAAGCACCCAGATAGAGATGCACAGATGGACTGACAGAGCGAAGGAGAGACAGAGACGGGGGGGGTGGCTGGGAAGAAGTAGCTCCTTTTTCTATTCCTGTTCCTCGACAAATTTCAGGATCAAAAGGCATAAAAAATCTCCAAGTTTTTCATCAGGCATTTGGGGTGACTGAAGAACAAGGTCCAGCTGCCAATGGGTGTTTTCCCTAGGGTTTCTGAATCAGCCGCATGCCCTAACCTTGAGGACAACATTGTTTATTCCTAGTGGAAAGATAAGCCAGCCAGCCCTTGGCCCCACCTCCCCAGCAAAGCAGAGTGGGCATTGCCGGTGAACAAAGAAGGAGTGCTGTACAGCAACAAGCATTTGGTTTTGATTAGAGGATATTCAGGGACTGTGCAAGTTCTATTAAAATAAGCACAAAACCATTTTAAAGGGCTTTTTCTTTTCTTTCTCTTTTCCCCCTCGGTTTATATTGTTAATCTTTCTTCCTGGACGGCTCCTCACAAACGCCTTTTGTTTTCTTGTGTGATTCTACGTGCCAGGACTCTAAGAAGGGAAGACGAGGTCCTGTTCTGGCATGCTTTCAAGTCTCTTCCATAGGAGATGAAGGCTTGTTGCTGTGCCTTCAAGGGTATAAATTTAGAGGCCGCCAAACCGTCCGGAGGTAATTCAAATGCTGGTAAATGTTGGAATCCACCCTGGCCCCTGCTCATGTGAATACCCTGGCACTAACCCCACTCAGAGGAAACGAAACCAATTTGAGAAAGCGAAGAGAGAATAAACATGCAATTAAAATGGCCACTTCTCCTGGTTTCTTCCTTTAGTTCTTTTTTTAACTCTGCATCCCATTCTATAATCTGATGATGAAACGGGCCTGGTTAATTATAACAACATACAAAAGATCGCTGTCTTTTCCCCACAGTGACTATGCTAGCTTTGAATTTTTTTTCTTTTTTTTTCTTTTTTTTTTTGGTGAGGGGTATGAGCAAGGGAGAGAGAGGTGGATAAACTTCAAGTAAAGCCGTCATTTTGGAAGAGCCACTATTTTTATACTGTTTGCAAACCCTTCACCAGAGTGAACATTACAGAAATGGCACTTCCCTTTCCATTTATCTATCTTCCTCCTTTATACATAGATAGACAAATAAAAATGAATCTTTCCAGAGGCAGCATGCATGCCACTTCTATATATTCTTCAGATGGCTTATTTTTATTCAGCTTAAAGCATAACCTATCATTTTTATTCAAGATTCCATCCAGCCTCTCTCTCTCTCTCTCTCCAAGCAAGTCTTCAAGAAGCCCTGCTGCCCTGCTTTGTTCCAGAGACTCTGCTAAAGGCCAGAAGATGGAGATAGCACACCCATCTGGTTTGTTTTCACATCCTCAGAGAAGGGCTTGAGAGAGCCCCCTCCAGTGGAAGGAACAAGGTGATTGGGAATCAGCATTGCCAGTCTTCTCTTTGTTTGTTTGTGATTAGCTTCTTGTGCTCATCTCAGAAAGACTCTCAATACCCATGGGGAAATAATACCACAAAAGGAAGCTCACCCAGCAAACAGGAGAATGGTTGCCAGTGCTTTGAAATCCTTACACTGAAAGATTCAATTTTGGTGTCAAAAAAACACATAAGCGTCTCACTTCTCCCTTCATCCTTTTTTCCTATTCCCCTTTCCCCCCTACTTAATTCTACACAGTGTGTGAATTTTATATGCATCAACCTGAAAGCATCTGCTAGAAAATAACAGCCAACCTGTATATGAAATAGGAATAGATTCCATGTCAGAGCAAAATTAAGACCTTGACGCCTCATCGTTTTCATAATCTTACCATCATGTTTGGTGAATAAATACCACAGGAATACGAAACAGCAGTTGAGAAAAAAAATGAATATTGAAATTTTTTAAATGGCCAGTGTCCAAAATAGTAATATTCACAGGGAAGTGTTTTGACATCTGAGATCACCTCCATTTTCTTTAGAGCTGAGCATGCTTGATTTGGTAGGACTGATTTGAACAGACACATTATTACAATGGATTTCAAATGGCTCTCCTCTTTTTTACCCCCTCAATTTTTACAATTACCCATCACTCCAATTTCAGAAGAAAAGCTTAAAGCACAGAATTTAAAGTCAGATGATCTGGGGCTAGAATCCTTGTTTTGTCACTCTCCAAATGAGTAGATTTGGGAACCTGAATTAATCTTTCTGAGCTTCTATTGACAGCTATAAAGTCGAGGGATACTAACAGACCCCTTCTTACAGAGTAGTAGTCAGGGTTTAATAATAATATATATTTTTAGATGACTTATAAAGTCATGATAATTATTATAGCTAATACTTATTGCACACTTAAAAATGTATTACTCATAGGTTTGAGAGTTTTGCACATATTAGCTTACTCACTATGAGACAGGGTTATCGGGAAAATTAAGTAAGCTAATTCATGTAAATGAAGTAACACATTTAGGCCTAGCACATGGTAATGGAATTATTATTAGGTCTTTTACACAGATGAGGAAACTGAGGCACAGGGAGGTTAAGTGACTTACTCAATATTTCAGATTTAGGAAACAGAAGAGCCAAGATTCAAACAGACCAGACTGGCCCCAAAACCTACAAACTGTAATCATTGTACTATATGTTCAAGCTGTTTGAGCTCTTTATAAAGTATAAAATATAATATATATTAATATATTGTGTACATATGTGTGTATGCAAACACACACAGTTAATTTCCCATATGAAAAAATAAAATACTCAGATTAAGTTTCCACCACCCAGTCCAACCCCACACGTAAGGAATGAACATTGCAACAGGGGACTGGCCTGATTTATATTCTGAAATCATCATATTCTCATCTCAGTACCCTTCCTGCCCATATTTTCCTTTCTGGCTGATGTGGGTTGTTCAGCTGGGTTTTGTGTGAGTTACAAAGCTGCAACAATTACATGAGGGGGTCCAGGAGCATGTTAACCACAAAAAAACAGTTGTCATAAACACTGTGCATCTTATGCAGTGCTTCAGTCTTTACGTAAGATTAATTAAAGAGCAGATGTTCTGACATACCCTGCGTTAGGTATGGTTATCTTTGAGATTCCAGCTTCTCCATTTGCTGGGTTTTAATTTGCATCATTATGCATTTTGAGCCTGAGGCATGAGTAGTCAAGTGGTAAACATTAGCTATACTGCACTGTATTTCCAAATGCACCTTCAGTATTAGGCTGACTAATAGAATTCAATTCTATTTTCAGCCGAATCCTCTCAATTTTCATTTGCTTTTGACACGTTACATGGCAGAAGGAAAGAGAAGGGAAAATGAGGGAGAGAGAGGCAGCTACAGCACTCTTTGTGCATAGGCCTCCCATCAGCAAGAGGGCCCCCTCCTGTTGGGTTTTGACCATGCACCAGCATCACCTTCCTTTTCCACATAGCTGTGACAATCCTAAAATGTATCCTCTCATCTTCATGTTAGAGGTTGGCACTCCAAATAGGGCAAGATGTCTTTGCTTTTGTTGTTAAAAATTGGAGGCACCTAAGTGTATTCTGATTTTCTAAAGGCAACTACTGAAAATTGATGTCAGAAAACTTTTCAGGCCATGATCAAAGTCTGATATGAATTAATTTGTCATTATAACACAGCCCCACTTGCCAGGCATTTCAGGCCAGGACTTGGGAAAGGCAGCAGATATCTGGGTTGACAATTTCATTTAAAGGACAGAAAGCTTTCTGCTTTCTTTTCATTGGTATCTTGATTTAATGAACACACAAACAGACCATCGCCATATGCTCCAAATACCAGCTTGCTGTTCTTCAAGAAGCAGCTTGGGAAAATGCCAAGGCAAGAAGCTTGGAAGAAACTTGAAAAGGCTTCAAGACATATCTTTGTAGCCTGGGATAGCAAATGCACCAGTGATTAATTACGCTGGGGTTGGACGTGAATAGGAATGTCAATAAGGCGTTCGTAGCACTGCAATAGTGGGCATGTTGGCCTGATAATAGAATCCTTTCTGTTTTCATTTCCTGAGTTTCCTTTCTGTTGGTAACACATTCACATTCGGGTCAGAGATATAAGATGGCAATGTCATGCTGCTGCTCATTATAGAATCATTAGATCAGGTGCAACCACAACCAAGGAGGAGGTGTCCCTAGGAAACAGGAACTTCAGAATTTGTGCCAGAGAATTCTTATCTGAAGAGAAATCCATAACTGTCTCTTCTCGCAGAAATCCTCCACTATCTCCCCAACTGATACTCAAGAGCAGTAAGGGGGTGGCTTTCCTCTGTTGGCAACACCTCATGTAGAATCTACCCAGATGACTTTGAAAAATGATTCCCCTCCTTCGGAATCCAGAGTTAGAGTTTGCTGAGGTGTTCTGAGTAAGAAAGGTTATCTTATTCCATTTTCTCTCTTACAAGAAGAAGGTGAAAGAAGAATAGGAGAGAAAGAAGAAGAAAAAAGGCTTTTTATTCAGAGCAGAAAATTTAATTGGGTCTAATAATAGGGAAGCACTTGTGGAATTTCAAGCATCAGAATACAGAAAAGTTGATTTGAAAATGAGGATTTCAACTCAAATCTTGGGGCTTGTGATCTACTTCCAAATTCAACTTTTACATTTCTTCCCTCCTACATTCCCTGATGTGATTGATGATCAGGCCATATGCATGTTGAATGACTTTTCATCAACAAGAAGTCATATTCCAGAATCCTTTGCCTTGCATAAGTGGTCCTTTATGACCAGCCCTATCTTACAGTTCTTGCCTCAGCTCCTGCCCTTCCCCCTGCACACTCTCCATTCCTTTCATCTTCCTACATAGGGAAAGATAAAGGGTGCTGGCCCTTTGAACCTTTAGGCTTTTGCCTGGTTATTCTTTCTAACTGAAATTTCTTTCTTCACATTGTCTTTCTAGGATAAATTCTTGCTACATCTTTTACTGCTCTCCTGGGACCTGATCCCAGATTTTTCACTACGCTTCTTTTGAATGTCCCACCACCACCTCAAACCAAAAACATTTAGAATTTAATTCATCTTCCCCCCACAAAATCCTCATTTGCCATTTCAGGGCATATGAGGACCATAAGTCCACTAACATTGAAAATACTCGTTTCATATTTGACTGTCCCTTTCCTTCTAACTTCCTTATAGGCACTCATAATTTCTGATGAGTCAACCTCTAGAATCACCATCCTGTCCAAAACCTATATGCTCTACCTAAATTATCTCCTAGGTTATCTCTCTATATATAGTCATTTCTTTACTCCAGAAACTTGCTTTATCCCAATGTATTGTGACTATCACTTCATCGATCTCCTTTCTTTCAAATTTTCATTCCTTCTATCCATCTTACCTTGAGCCATAGCATTAATTTGTGATACTTAAAATATTCATTCATTCAGTCTTTCCTTTGATATGTACGAGCATATGTGCCTGGTACCAGGAAGAACACCCCTTAAGAATAGAATTCTCATATACACATTTACAATGTAAATCAGTGACTTAAACTTTGTCTCTTTTAAATAAATGGATATTAAGTAAATGACTGAATTAATAAATGAATAAACAGGGCTTACAGTTTAGTTACATCACAAGCTAAGGAATAATGAAAATGCTTTTATGAAATACTTCAAGATAATCTGTAATTTATTGCCAAATGAACAATATCAACATTCTGGACTAATATAATCAGAGAAACTTCTAGAGAAGGTAAGGGTGAAGAAAGAAAACTAAGATTTATTGAATAGATATTACATACACAGCCCTATGCTAGGTGAATTACATATGTTCTTTTGTGTAATTATTACAACAGCCCTATGAATAAGTCTGTTTTATAGATGCACCAACAGAGGCTCATGAAAGTTAAATAATTGCCCAAGGTCATCTAGGTAGAAAGGGTTAGAACTGAGGTTTGAAATAAGGAGAATGTGGTCCTAATGTCTACATCCTTTCACTGGATCAAGCTGGAAAAGACAAGGTAGATGTAAAAGCATTTCAAAGGAAGACTAGATAGGTTGTGATTACTGGTTTTACATGGTAGATCTCCATAAAGGAGTGCTCAAAACTTACCTTCAAATTTTGAATCAGAATGTCTGGGAACAAAATTAGAAGTGTATCATAATATCACTTTGTACCCTATCACTTCATATACAACTATAGTTTGTTAATTTACAATTCAAAAAATAAGAATATTATAACAAAGAGAAAAAATAAATGAAAATATAAAGACTATAAAAACCATACACAAAATTAATGAAATTAAGAACTGGTTTTCTTAAAAGATAAAACGACAAACCCTTAACCAGACAAAGAAAAATGATACATGACAAATAATGTAAAATATGAAAGAGGAGACATTACAACTGATAACACAGAAATACAAAGGATCATGAGAGGTTACTACAAGCAATTATACACAAACAAATTGGGTAATCTAAAAGTGATGAGTAAATTCTTTGAAACATATAGTTTACTAAGACTGAATCATGAAGAAATCAGAAATTTAAACAGACCAATGACTAGCAAGGGAATTGAATCAGTAATTAAAAGTCTCCCATCAAGAAAAAGCCCAGGACCCGATGGCTTGAGCCCTTATCAAATATTTAAAGAACTAATATCAATCCTTCTCCAACTCTTCCAAAAAATTAAAGAGAAGGGAATACTTCTAAACTCATTTTATGATGCCTGCATTACTCTGACACCAAAGCCAGACAAGAAGACTACCAGAAAAGAAAATTATAGGCCAATATCCCTGATGAACATAGATACAAAAATTATCAGCAAAATATTAGCAAACCATGGTCAACAATACATTAAAAAGATCATTCACCATTACCAAATGGGATTTATCCCTGAGATGCAAGGATGGTTCAACATGCAAATCAAAACAGGTGATTTCCATATTCACAGAATGAAGAAGAAAAACCATATGATCATCTGAGTAGATATATAAAAAGTATCAGACAAAATTCAACACCTTTTCATGACAAAAACTCACAATAAATTAAGTATAGAGGGAATGTTCCTCAACCCAGTAAATGACATGTATGACAAGCCCCACAGCTAACATCATACTTAATGGTAAACTGAAGGCTTTTCCTCTAAGATCAGGAACAAAACAAGGATGCCACTCTTACCACTTCTATTCAATAGAGTACCAGAAGTCCTAGTCAGAGCAATTAGGCAAAAGAAAAAAATAAAACATCCAAATGTGAAAGGAAGAAGTGAATTGTATCTGCTTGCTGATAATATAATCTTACATATAGAAATCCCTGAAGATTCCATCAAAAAAACTATTATAACTGATAACAAATTCAGTAAAGTTGCAGGATTTTAAAGAAGTGTGAAAGGTGTATCACGAATGAGTTTATTTGCAGACATATTAAGTTCAATCAGAAATGTTTGCCTCTAACTCTAGGTTCCTTTTATTTGGATAAGGTCTTCATGAGCTCCTCGATGTCAGCAGGATATTAGATATAGATTACTCTAAAAAACTGAAAAATGACCCTCAAACAATGAACACACTTTTTAAGATGTTTTGGTATGCCTGGTTACACCGTGGTCTGATGTGATCAATTTGGCTGGTAAGAACAGATTTAAGGAGGTTAAAGGTGGTATAGTAAGAACACTCCAAGTTGGGCAGAGCTTCATGTGGCACTTGGGACAGTGTTCCATCCAGTGCCCAAATTCTGTGTCAGATACCTCAAGACTGCTCTTCTAGATGGTGCTCATCACTTGCAGTAGCAAGAATCTCATCTCATTGTTAGAATGATCTAATAGAGAATTGCTTTTTCTTTTGGAATCAAAATCCAACCTTCTATTACATTGATCTACTAGTCCTATCTCTGCTGGTCCTTTGAAACATGATAGCTCTTCCTGTATTTCATGACAACATTTGTATTTCTCTTCAGTCTTTTCTTTTCCATGCTAAAATAATGAGCCTTGTTCACAGGGAGAGAAAACAATATTTAATCCACACAGTAAGTTTATTATATGTGTTTATATGACCACTTACCTCCATTTTGCAAAAGAGAATATTAAGTATTAATCTGGATTAGCAATATGCCCAAACTCACAAAGCCCACAGAGGGATAAGAATATAAACTCAGGCCTGTGTCATAGCCAAAACCCTTTTCTTTCCATTATGAGTTGCTGTCTTCAACTTTCCCATTAAATATTTACTTACAGATAGTATATTTCCCCCTTTAAAATGTTTTAAGTGACTCAAAAATAAGCAAATAAACATATTGAACAGTCAAAATGTATATAACAAGATGACAAAACAGCATAGGAGATCATAGCTGGGCATGGTGGCTCATACCTGTGATTCCAGCACTTTGGGAGGTTGAGGCGGAAGGATTGCTTGAGCGCAGGAGTTAGAGACCACCAACCTGTGAAACAAAGTGAGATTCTGTCTCTTAAAAAAAGGAAAAGATCATTATACTTGAAACCAACTGTAAGGAAAGTATCTAAGCATTGTGTTAAGATGTCCGCTTCCTGGCACTCAAGGCAAGAAGAAAATTAAAATTATAGTTTCATGGTTCTCGCTGTAGGATAAAAGGAAGTTAATCAGCACATGAGAAGAGAGAAATGTTTTCCTGGCTCTGCGTTCTATGAAGAACTCTAAACAAGCATTTACTTATCACATAGTTATAAGAAGAACTCATCACCTAGATGTTGAGTAAAACAACAGATGATGTCTTCAGTGTGGCTTTACAGAAGATAAAGCAACAGTCCTCACGCAACTATGTCTTACAGAGATTCCTTGTTAAAGCAAAGGGAAAAATACTAAATTGGTACTCAGTGAAGGCAATTCTAAAACGCCAATATAAAAATAATACAAAACTAATATAATACAAAGCAAACAGAACCCACAAGTATTGCATATACATTTTCTTGGGCCCCTGTTACTTATCTAGGCTGAGTTAGAAACTTTGAAAGGCTAGCTCTACTCTGGCCAGGACCTACATAAAAGAAATGTCCTCACATATATGCTTTGATAATCTTATTTTCTGCTGAGTTCTATGTTTCCATTACCTGGCCTTTTATCTTTGGATGTCCAAATGGTTTCTTCCTGTTCCTTCTCTATCATGTTTTCCCAATTCTCAATTCCAACTCTTGGCATGGCATTTCTAAGAATGCTTCTTCTCCAAAAGACCGTTTCACTTGATGAGCCCTAGGATCTTCCTTCCTCAGTTTCTGTTCCAGCCAGGGGCACCGACAGCCCAATAGGCACACGGACAGCAAATCCCTTAGAGGCTTTCTCAAAAAAAGCAATCAACTCAACTGTGCTCTGGGAGAGAACTACAGCAATCAATTGCATACTGAGCTTTCTGGCAGCACCAAGGGTACAGTTACTCTGTGTGGTTAAACGAAGCAAATTCCAACGGCTTTTGATATGAGACATTCCAGTGGCACAATTGACATTCTGTTGGGGTAATTGTGGAATCTGACTTACACTTTCCCAGATGACGTGGGTGAGGTAGGTTATGAAAGTGCTTGCAGATACAGTTAGATTTTTCTCAAAAAGAAGATTTAGAACTGCTTAAGAGCTCAGATGAATCTGGTTGAGTTCAGAACATGGCAGAGATTTTCCCCCTCAGTTGCCTATGTTTGTTTGCATTTAGTTGACAAACATTAACAAAACTCTAAATAAAATTAGAAATTTACCTACAGTCCAGCATCCACCCATGCCCATCAAACTGACTTCCTTTTCCTATGTTCTGTTTCAGCCTTTGCCTATGTGTAGATATAATTCTCAAGTTACAGTTATTGCATAGGCATACTTTTATATTGTTTTTTCCCCCATTTGTCTTCCAAAACACATTTAAACACATTCCATATTACATGAGTTACTACCTAGTTTCCACAATTATCATATTTCATGGAGCCACACTTCCATCAAGCATTATGATTTAATTAACCATTTGACTATATAGCCATTTAATTTGTCTGAATTATTTGGATTGTTTCCACCTGACAAGGGTAAAGGAGTAAAGTTTTTTAAACCAAACCATATAAATGTCTTTTTTTTTTTTTTTTTTTTAACTATACTTTAAGTTCTAGGGTACATGTGTATAACGTGCAGGTTTGTTACATATGTATGCTTGTGCCATGTTGGTGTGCTGCACCCATCAACTCGTCAGCACCCATCAACTCGTCATTTACATCAGGTATAACTCCCAATGCAATCCCTCCTCACTCCCTCCTCCCCATAATAGGCCCTGATGTGTGATGTTCCCCTTCCCAAGTCCAAGTGATCTCATTGTTCAGTTCCCACCTATGAGTGAGAACATGCGGTGTTTGGTTTTCTGTTCTTGCGATAGTTTGCTGAGAATGACGGTTTCCAGCTGCATCCATGTCCCTACAAAGGACACAAACTCATCCTTTTTTATGGCTGCATAGTATTCCATGGTGTATATGTGCCACATTTTCTTAATCCAGTCTGTCACTGATGGACATTTGGGTTGATTCCAAGTCTTTGCTATTGTGAATAGTGCCACAATAAACATACGTGTGCATGTGTCTTTATAGCAGCATGATTTATAATCTTTTGGGTATATACCCAGTAATGGGATGGCTGGGTCATATGGTACTTCCAGTTCTAGATCCTTGAGGAATCGCCATACTGTTTTCCATAATGGTTGAACTAGTTTACAATCCCACCAACAGCGTAAAAGTTTTCCTATTTCTTCACATCCTCTCCAGCACCTGTTGTTTCCTGACTTTTTAATGATTGCCATTCTAACTAGTGTGAGATGGTATCTCATTGTGGTTTTGATTTGCATTTCTCTGATGGCCAGTGATGACAAGCGTTTTTTCATGTGTCTGTTGGCTGTATGCATGTCTTCTTTTGAGATATGTGTCTTCATATCCTTTGCCCACTTTTTGATGGGGTTGTTTGTATTATTCTTGTGAATTTGTTTTAGTTCTTTGTAGGTTCTGGATATTAGCCCTTTGTCAGATGAGTAGATTGCAAAAATGTTCTCCCATTCTGTAGGTTGCCTGTTCACTCTGATGGTAGTTTCTTTTGCTGTGCAGAAGCTCTTTAGTTTAATGAGATCCCATTTGTCAATTTTGGCTTTTGTTGCCATTGCTTTTGGTGTTTTAGACATGAAGTCCTTGCCCATGCCTATATCCTGAATGGTATTACCTAGGTTTTCTTCTAGGGTTTTTATGGTTTCAGGTCTAACATTTAAGTCTCTAATTCATCTTGAATTAATTTTCGTATAAGGAGTAAGGAAAGGATCTAGTTTCAGCTTTCTATTTATGGCTAGCCAATTTTCCCAGCACCATTTATTAAATAGGGAATCCTTTCCCCATTTCTTTTTTTTGTCAGGTTTGTCAAAGATCAGATGGCGGTAGATGTGTGGTATTATTTCTGAGGACTCTGTTCTGTTCCATTGGTCTATATCTCTGTTTTGGTACCAGTACCATGCTGTTTTGGTTACTGTAGCCTTGTAGTATAGTGTGAAGTCATGTAGCATGATGCCTCCAGCTCTGTTCTTTTGACTTAAGATTGTCTTGGCAATGCAGGGTCTTTTTTGGTTCCACATGAACTTGAAAGCAGTTTTTTCCAATTCTGTGAAGAAACTCATTGGTAGCTTGATGGGGATGGCATTGAATCTATAAATTACCTTGGGCAGTATGGCCATTTTCATGATATTGATTCTTCCTATTCATGAGCATGGTATGTTCTTCCATTTGTTTGTGTCCTTTTATTTCACTGAGCAGTGGTTTGTAGTTCTCCTTGAAGAGGTCCTTTACATCCCTTGTAAGTTGGATTCCTAGGTATTTTATTCTCTTGGAAGCAATTGTGAATGGAAGTTCATTCATGATTTGGCTCTCTGTCTGTTACTGGTGTATAAGAATGCTTGTGATTTTTGCATATTAATTTTGTATCGTGAGACTTTGCTGAAGTTGCTTATCAGCTTAAGGAGATTTTGGGGTGAGATGATGGGGTTTTCTAAATATACAATCATGTCATCTACAAACAGGGACAATTTGACTTCTTCTTTTCCTAACCGAATACCCTTGATTTCTTTCTCTTGCCTGATTGCCCTAGCCAGAACTTCCAACACTATGTTGAATAGGAGTGGTGAGAGAGGTCATCCCTATCTTGTGCCAGTTTTCAAAGAGAATGCTTCCAGTGTTTGCCCATTCAGTATGATATTGGCTGTGGGTTTGTCATAAATAGCTCTTATTATTTTGAGACACATTCCATCAATACCGAATTTATTGAGAGTATTTAACATGAAGGGCTGTTGAATTTTGTCAAAGGCCTTTTCTGCATCTATTGAGATAATCATGTGGTTCTTGTCTTTGGTTCTGTTCATAGGCTGGATTATGTTTATTGATTCGCGTATGTTGAACCAGCCTTGCATCCCAGGGATGAAGCCCACTTGATCATGGTGGATAAGTTTTTTGATGTGCTGCTGGATTCAGTTTGCCAGTATTTTATTGGGGATTTTTGCATCAATGTTCATCAGGGATATTGGTCTAAAATTCTCTTTTTTTTTGTTGTGTCTCTGCCAGGCCTTGGTATCAGGATGATGTTGACCTCGTAAAATGAGTTAGGGAGGATTCCCTCTTTTTCTATTGATTGGAATAGTTTCAGAAGGAATGGTACCAGCTCCTCCTTGTACCTCTGGTAGAATTCAGCTGTGAATCCATCTGGTCCTGGACATTTTTTGGTTGGTAGGCTATTAATTATTGCCTCAATTTCAGAACCTGCTATTGGTCTATTCGGGGATTCAAGTTCTTCCTGGTTTAGTCTTAGAAGAGTGTAAGTGTCCAGGAAATTATCCATCTCTTCTGGGCTTTCTAGTTTATTTGTGTAGAGGTGTTTACAGTATTCTCTGATGGTAGTTTGTATTTCTGTGGGGTCGGTGGTGATATCCCGTTTATCATTTTTTATTTTGTCGATTTGATTCTTCTCTCTTTTCTTCTTTATTAGTCTTGCTAGTGGTCTCTCAATTTTGTTGATCTTTTCAAAAAACCAACTCCTGGATTCATTGATTTTTTGGAGGGATTTTTGTGTCTGTATCTCCTTCAGCTCTGCTCTGACCTTAGTTATTTCTTGCCTTCTGCTGGCTTTGGAATGTGTTTGCTCTTGCTTCTCTAGTTTTTTTAATTGTGACGTTAGAGTGTCAATTTTAGATTTTTTCAGCTTTCTCTTGTGGGCATTTAGTGCTATAAATTTCCCTCTACACACTGCTTCAAATGTGTCCCAGAGATTCTGGTATGTTGTATCTTTGTTCTCATTGGTTTCAAAGAACATCTTTATTTCTGCCTTCATTTCGTTATGTACCCAGTAGTCATTCAGGAGCAGGTTGTTCAGTTTCCATGTAGTTGAGCGGTTTTGATTGAGTTTCTTAGTCCTGAGTTCTAGTTTGATTGCACTGTGGTCTGAGAGACAGTTTGTTATAATTTCTGTTCTTGTACGTTTGCTGAGGAGTGCTTTACTTCCAATTACGTGGTCAATTTTGAAATAAGTGCGATGTGGTGCTGAGAAGAATATATATTGTTGATTTGGGGTGGAGAGTTCTATAGATGTCTATTAGGTCCGCTTGGTGCAGAGATGAGTTCAATTCCTGGATATCCTTGTTAATTTTCTGTCTCGTTGATCTGTCTAATGTTGACAGTGGGGTGTTGAAGTCTCCCATTATTATTGTATGGGAGTCTAAGTCTCTTTGTAAGTCTCTAAGGATTCCCTTTATGAATCTGGGGGCTCCTGTATTGGGTGCATATATATTTAGGATAGTTAGCTCTTCCTGTTGAATTGATCCCTTTACCATTATGTAATGGCCTTGTCTCTTTTGATCTTTGATGGTTTAAAGTCTGTTTTACCAGAGACTAGGATTGCAACCCCTGCTTTTTCTTTTGTTCTCCATTTGCTTATAGATTCTCTCCGTCCTTTTGCCTTTTGAGCCTATCTGTGTCTCTGTATGAGAGCGGGTCTCCTGAATACAGCAGACTGATGGTCTTGACTCTTTATCCAGCTCTACAGTCTGTGTCTCTTTTAATTGAGCATTTAGTCCATTTACATTTAAGGTTAAGATTGTTATGTGTGAACTTGACTTCCTGCCATTATGATATTAACTGGTTATTTTGTTCGCTAGTTGATGCAGTTTCTACCTAGCATCAATTTAACTTTAAGATTTTGCATGTTTTTGCAATGGCTGGTACTGGTTGTTCCTTTCCATGTTTAGTGCTTCCTTCAGGTCTCTTTTTGTATGGCTCAGGTGACAAAATCTCTCAGTTTGTTTATCTGTAAAGGATTTTATTTCTCCTTCACTTATGAAACTTAGTTTGGCTGATATGAAATTGGGTTGAAAATTCTTTTTCTTTTAAGAATGTTGAATATTGGCCCCCCACTCTCTTCTTGGCTCGAGAGTTTCTGCTGAGAGATCTGCTGTTAGTCTGATGGGCTTCTTTAGTGGGTAACCTGACCTTTCTCTGGCTGCCTCTAACAGTTTTTCCTTCATTTCCAACTTTGGTGAATCTGACAATTATATGTCTTGAGTTGCTCTTCTGAAGGAGTATCTTTAGTGGAATTCTCTTGTATTTCCTGAATTTGAATATTAGCCTGCCTTTTACTAGTTAGGTGTTCTCCTGATGATCCAAGAGTGTTTTCCAACTGGTTCCATTTTCCCTCCCTTTCAGGCACCCCGAATCAGGTCGTGAGATTTGGTCTTTTCACATAATCCCATACTCTTGAAGGCTTTGTTCATTTCTTTTTCCTCTTTTTTCTTTAGACTTCTCTTCTCGCTTCATTTCATTCATTTGATCCTCAATCGCTGATACTCTTTCTTCCAGTTGATCGAGTTGGTTACTGAAGCTTGTGCATTTGTCACGTATTTCTCTTGTCATAGTTTTTATCTCTGTCAGTTTGTTTATGGCCTTCTCTGCATTAATTATTCTAGTTATCCATTCTTCCATTCTTTTTTCAAGATTTTTAGTTTCTTTGCACTGGGTACGTTATTCCTCCTTTAGCTCTGAGAAGTTTGATGGACTGAAGCCTTCTTCTCTCAACTCGTCAAAGTCATTCTCTGTCCAGCTTTGATCTGTTGCTGGTGATGAGCTGCGTTCCTCTGGAGGGGGAGATGCGCTCTTATTTTTTGAATTTCTAGCTTTTCTGCCCTGCTTTTTCCCCATCTTTATGGTTTTATCTGCGTTTGGTTTTTGATGCTGGTGACGTACTGATGGGGTTTTGGTGTGAGTGTCCTTCCTGTTTGTTACTTTTCCTTCTAACAGTCAGGACCCTCAGCTGTAGGTCTGTTGGAGATTGCTTGAGGTCCACTCCAGACTCTGTTTGCCTGGGTATCAGCAGCAGAGGCTGCAGAAGATACAATATTGCTGAACAGCGAGTGTACCTGTCTCATTCTTGCTTTGGAAGCTTCATCCCAGGGGTGTACCCCGCCGTGTGAGGTGTGGGGTGTCGGTCTGCCCCTAGTGCGGGATGTCTCCCAGTTAGGGTACTCAGGGGTCAGTGACCCACTTGCGCAGGCAGTCTGTCCTTTCTCAGATCTCAACCTCCATGTTGGGAGATCCACTGCTCTCTTCAAAGCTGTCAGACAGAGTCGTTTGTGTCTGCAGAGGTTTCTGCTGCTTTTTGTTGTTGTTGTTTAGCTGTGCCCTTTCCCCAGGAGGTCTAGTCTACAGGGGTAGGCAGGCCTCCTTGAGCTGCTGTGGGCTCCACCCAGTTTGAGCTTCCCAGCGGCTTTGTTTACCTACTTAAGCCTCAGCAATGGCAGGCGCCCCTCCCCCAGCCTTGCTGCTGCCTTGCAGTTAGAAAGGAGACTGCTGTAATAGCAATGAGGGAGGCTCTGTGGGGGTGGAACCCTCCCAGCCAGGTGTGGGATATAATCTCCTGGTGGGCCATTTGCTAAGACCCTTGGTGAAGTGCAGTGTTGGGGTGGGAGTTACCCTATTTTCTAGGTGTTGTGTGTCTCAGTTCCCCTGGCTAGGAAAAAGGATTCCCTTCCCCCTTGTGCTTCCCAGGTGAGGCGATGCCTCGCCCTGCTTCAGCTCTCACTGGTCGGGCTGCAGCAGCTGACCAGCACCGATTGTCCATCACTCCCTAGTGAGATGAACCTGGTACCTCAGTTGAAAATGCAGAAGTCACCCATCTTCTATGTCGCTCGTGCTGGGAGCTGGAGACTGGAGCTGTTCCTATTCATAAATGTCTGATAAAACTGATTTTTGCAATGATAGTTTCCATTTCCACACCCACTAGCAACATATGAAAAAATCATCTTCACCACAGCGATATTAACATTGAGGATTTGTATGTTTTCACATATTAATGTAGAATGGCACATGTACATGTATCTAGTGAAGTGGCCTAGAAATTCATAACAATTATCATAATAATAAATGTAAAAGACAGTGATGTTGTCAAACATCCCTCTCCCTTCTTCTTTGCTGATGGAGGCTAGATTTTGTCCTGGTTTCCATCTGTCTTCCATGTGACTCAGAAATAAATACTGATTAGTTAAGACCGATATTGAAAATCCCATTTCCTTGACCATGAGACTTGAGAAGAGGTCACAGAGATCTTCTAGGAAAGAAGGGAGAGGGATGTTTGGTAATATCACTATCTTTTACACTTATTATTGTGACAATTGTTATGAATTTCTAGGCCACTTCAATAAATACATGTACATGTGTCATTCTACATTAATACGTGAAAAAAATACAAATCCCCAATGTTAGTATAGCTGTGGTGAAGATGATTTTTTCATATGTTGCTGATGGGTATGGATATGGAAACTATCATTGCAAAAATCATTTTTATAAAAAAGCAGTCTTCTTTACTTCTAAAAAAGACACAAAACAACTGAACATAACTCTATACCAAACCGATAACAGTCACAATCATGTCAATGTACTGTATTTATCTGATTATACATCTTTAGTGATATTCTAAAACCAAAAAGAACTACAAAGAAATCTTTAAAAAATTCACTCAGAATTTTTTAATAGCATTGTTGATATAATTTTTAAGTTAGTTCACATGTATTATAATTTGTTGCATATATATTATTTATTTATATTTTAAGAAAACATACAAACAAAGTAAAATAAGACAGCGTAATGTTAGATTTAAACTGAAAATATCAAAACAAACTTATTATATAGATTACACTAACACATGAGGGGACTTCAAAATCTTATGGAAAATTGAAAAGATAAAAATATAAAATATAAACTTTATTTCTCAACATAAGCTCCATCAAGTTCAAGACACATTTGTAAGCAATGACACCAGTCATTTAGTCCATTTCTAAAGAATTGAGGTCCTATGTATTTAACCAACTCAATGCAGTCTTTTTTACATTGTTAACTGAAGGAAAACAGGTACCCCCTTAAAGGTTTTTTTAAGGTTAGGAAACAAAAAGAAGTCAGAAGAATTCAAATCAGGACTGCACAGTGGATGCTCAGTGATTTCTCATCAAAACTCTTACCCTGTGTAATGAGAGGAATCAGCAGGACCACTGTTGTAGTGAGGGACTCTTTAAAAAGCTTTCCTGGGCATTTTCTGCTAAAGCTTTGGTTAACTTTCTCAAATACTCTCATAATAAGCAGATGTTATCATCCTTTGGCCCTCCAGAAAGTCAACAAGCAAAATACCTTGAGCATCCCCAAAAACTGTTGTCATGACCTTTGCCCTTGACCAGTCACTTTTGCTTTATTGGACCACTTCCTCCTTTTGGTAGCCATTGCTTTGATTGTGCTTTGTATTCAGAATTGTACCGGTAAAGCCATGTTTCATCTGTTACAATTCTTCAAAGAAATGCTTCAGGAGTTTCATCTCACTTAAAATTTCCATTGAGTTAGTTCCAAGTCTTTGCTATGTGAATTGTGCCACAATAAACATACGTGTGCATGTGTCTTTATAGCAGCATGACTTATAATTCTTTGGGTATATACCCAGTAATGGGATGGCTGGGTCAAATGGTATTTGAGTTCTATAAAGTATATAAAAAAAAATTTCCATTGAAAGCTCTGCTTTTGTCTGTAGCCAACCTGGGTAGGGGGTTTTGGCACACATTGAGGAGAAAGCTTACTCAACTTTAATTTTTCAGTCAGAATTGTGACTTAACTAATTGAGATGTCTATGGTGTTGGCTACTGTTTGTACCATTAATCACTGGTCCTCTTCAATTAGGGCATGAACAAGATAATTTTTTCCTTGCAAATTGATATGGGTGGCCTGCTACTGCAGGCTTCATCTTCAACATTGCCTCATTTCTTCTTAAAACAAGTCATCCATTTGTAAACTGCTCATTTATTTGGGGCATTGCTCCCAGCAACCTTTCGTAAAGCAACAATCATTTCATATTCTTCCACCCAGGCTTCATCATAAATTCAATGTTTTTTTGGCTTGAATTTTAGCAGAATTTATGTTGCTCTAATGGGTGCTGTCTTCAACCGCCATCTCAGCCTTCTGAGTACTTCAAACTAGATCTTGTTCATACATGTTGTAACAAGTTGTGTAAGTTTATTTTGGTGCAAAATTTTAAAATCCATGCATAGTTTTTCATAATACACATTTTCCAAGAACTTTTTGAAGGCCCATAACATATGCTAGCTCTTTCCACTAACAGAAGTTAGAATGACTGATAAGCCACCATCAATAAGCACACCTAGTATATATCTTGATTTCTAATTGCCAGTCTCCACTTATGGGAATAACACCTTCTTGAAAAATATGGCTAATTCTATGTCTAGGACAGAAAAGTACAAAGGTTAATCCTAGACACTTTATTTTGCCAGAAAACTAAAGGGATAATGTCAAAAGAACACAGGAGCCAGCTCAAGGGTATTGCCACTGGCAAAACTGGGGTCAATTTAAGCATCAAAAAGAGCGATCACTATAATCAACCATAACATTTAATTCAAAATAAATGCATGAATCCATAGGAACATTTAAGTAAAAAGTGAAGTTATCTTTTTTTTTAAAGAAAATTACAAAGTAATAAATGTGAAAGGTAGAATTAGAACAATATTTTGTAATCCCCAATGTAATAATCAATTCAAGTAAGTATCATCAATTGATGCTAAAACCACTAGCTGAGGAACAGCATGCTGGCAAAGTATCACCTCCTCCCCAAGATTGATTACTGAACTTTGAAGAGAATATATGCTTTTATAATGGATATATGACTGTCACCACCTTAATCAAATAATCAAACTTATCATTAATACTAGGACATTCATTGTATCCCAATATGCTCTGATGTGCAGTGCATAGCATGATCCATAAAGTTATCTTGCCAAAAATAATCGAAATCTACTCAAGCACTAAGCCTAGTGTCTAGATATCCAATGAATGGAGGAAAAATTTCAAGAAAACGATTAGATAAATTCAGTATGTGGTACATATTTCAAGGCCTGAACTGTTTGAAAGCATCAGTGTCATTAAAATAAAAAGGTATGGGGACTGTTTGGGATAAAAAGAGACTAAAGCAAAAAACAAATACAATGGATGCATAATCACTGGATCTCAGACTTTTAAAAAATAAATATAAAAGATATTTGGGAGCTAACGGAGAATTTGAATATGTACTAGATTTGAAATGATATTACTAAATTATTGTAAATTTCCTTAAGTCTGATTATTGTACTGTCTTTAAAAATGATACTGTAATTCTTTAATGAAGCATGTCAAAGTATTTAGAAGAAAGTGTCATGGTGTCAGTAACTTAATTTCAAATGATTTGGAAAAAAAAAAACAAAAATTACTTTCCATTTTTCCTGAATGTCTAAAATTTCTTAAATAAAACATTTATGAAATAAAAGAGATGAATGAAAAGAAACAGACCTTCTTCCTTCACTGGATGTTACCATTTAGTTGTCATAATCAGGAATATACTGATATACCGAGAAAAGCACATAATAAAAGATGAAAATAACTGGATCCTTAATGATTTCTTGTGCCATAGAATTAACCAATTCTAGAGCTATCCTACTCAATGATTTCTTATTATATAAAATTATAAATCAACCTTGTTTTAAAAACCAGTTAAGGTTTTATAACTTGCAGACAAAAAGTATTCTAACTATTAAAATATGTGGCAGGCAACAAAAGCTTACCATGGGGCAGCCACCATGATAAAGTTATATGTAGTACCTACTTTCCACATTTTATGTCCACATGAAGTAAATACCAGCCAAGTAAGTCCTCCTGTAGATACACAGCCACTTCATAATCCAGTTAAATCTCAAACCAAAGCATCCAGCAATGCCTTTCCACTAAGATCCAGACACTTACATTTAATTGTCACCCACCTTCATTTAATTTGGAATGGGCTTTCTTTTGAGTTTAAATTAACATGGCCTAAACAATATTCCTGAATTTCTTAGCAAAGCATGCTTCTCTACTCAATTGCTCAAGACTAAATCATCATAGAGATAATCTTTGAAGAACTACAAACCACTGCTCAGTGAAATAAAAGAGACACAAACAAATGGAAGAACACTATGCCCATGGATAGGAAGAATCAATACTGTGAAAATGGCCAGATACTTAATGATATTAATAAATTATTAAAATTTTAAGTCTGATTATTATTGTACTACTTTTAAAATGATACTGTAATTTGATTTGGAAGCATGTCATATTTAGAAGAAGTCATGGTGTCAGTATTTACTTCAAATGATTTGAAAAACATTTGATTTCCATTTGTCTTTTCCGAATGTCTAAAATTCTAACAAACATTTATGAAATAAAAGAGATGACGAAAGAAACAGACCTCTTCTTCACTGATGTTACCATTTAGTTGTCATAATCAGGAAGGATATGCACGAAAGCACACACAAAAAGATGAAAATAACTGACCCTTACGATTTCTTTGTGCCATAGAATTGAATCCAATTTAGAGCTATCCTACCAATGCAAAATAAATCAACCTTGTTTTAAAAACTAAAGTTAAGGTTTTATAACTTGCAGACAAAAAGTATTCTAATCATTACCATGGGGCGTGCCACCATGATAAAGTTAGTATATGTAAAAATTACTTCTTTCCATATTTTATGTCCACATGAAGTAAATACAAGTAAAACTCTCCCCTGTAGATACACAGCTACTTCATAACTAGCAGTTAAATTCAAACTCAAAGACCAGCAATGCTCAATTAAGATCCAGACACTTACATTTAATTGTCTACCTAACATCTTCATTTGGGTCTTGAATGGGCTTTTTGAGTTTAAATTACAATACATGGGTTTAAACAATTATTCTCTGAATTTTTAGCAAAGTATGCTTCTACTCACTGCTCAAGACTAAATCATAGAGATACTCCTTGAGTTCTGTATTTGACCCCCATACACACCCCACATCTAATCTATAAGCAAATATATTTTTCTCTACCTCCAAAATATACCTAAAATCTGTCTTCCTTTTTTTATCTCAACTGCTACAATCTTGACAGAAACTTCACTATGTCTTACTTGTACAACTACAGTAAGCTCCCAACTGTACGTCTACATTCAATTTGGGCTCCCTGCATTCTCTCTATGTACAACAGCCAGAGTAACCTTTCTCTACCATAAAATGATTCGCTAACTTCACTGCTATAATTAATTCCCCTAAGGACTTAGCACTGAATCTAAACTCACTACAATTAGTAAGACCCTACAAAATCTCTCCCTACCTTTCTATTCAAATTCATTTGGAACCACTCTTTTCCAAAGCTTACCATACACCAGCACAAATACCTTCTCTCTTTCTCAAATACAACAAGCCCACCCTCACTCGAAGAGCCTTGACACTCAGTCTTCTCTCTACCCGAAACACTCTGCTTCCAGATACTGAATCGCTGGATCTTCTGGGGCATTCAAGTCTTAGTTCAAGTGTCTACCCAGAGAGGCCTTCCCCGATAACCCAACATAGTTGATACAAAGCGTCCATACTCTCTCAGGATTGCCTTTGTGAAAGTTAATGTTTCAAATGATCTTGTTTATTTAGTTATTGTCTTCCTTCCTATGATGTAAATTACATGAAAACTGGAATATGGTTTGTCTTGTTCACTACTTAATCCTTTGTTCCGAGATTAGTGCCTGGCACACAGTAATGTGTTCAGTAAATATTTGTTAAATGAATGAATGAATAAAATATTCAATGGCTCATGACAATTACACTTTGCCATCTCTCCATAAAATAATATTTATCTACCATATTGATCTAGGTTGCTTTTTCTTGAAATCATGCATATACCTTAACTTCTCAAAGTCCCTCTGGCAGTCAGAATTAGAAAAGGCCACACCAACTTAAGCCAATATAGAATTTGGATATTAGTTGGAATAAATAGTGGGTTATCTATGTGAGAAACTCATATTGCTGAATTTTATTATGTTTCTAGTCAACAAACATACCTAAATCTATTTCACATGAGCTGATGCCAGGGCAAATCTACTCATCCCATTTTTGTGAAATTGACTTGAAGCTAAAATCTGGAGCTTATTTATGGTTGCTAATTTTTTTGTTGGATTGCCAACCAATATTCCTGTCTGCTGAGCCATTTAAACTGTCTTCCATCTATGGGCTTAGAATCGTTTCCAACATTGTATGATATACAGTTTTGATAGGCATACATGCTTTGTCTTTATCCACATCACTGATAAAAATGCTTAAAAGACAGGAAAAAAGACAAAAATTTGTTTCACTGTGCTATAGGTATATTATCAAATGATTATCAACGAGTCATCTATCTTTGGTTAAATAGACTTAAAATGTACTTAAAGTCCATTCCATATTTTATCCATATACATTCATACTTGGTCTGCTGCATTGCTGAAACGGAGAGATGTATTCCCTAAAACTTCCATTTAACTTCACCTAAATGGCCTTGTCCACTTAAATCCCTATCATCCTACACTAAAGATCTCACTGTCAGATAGGGAGCATCGTAATGTAAACAGAACTTTAATGCAGCTTGATAAATTCAGTGGTAAAGGTAAGTATGAGATTCTTTATCAACACAACAGAGATACCTAATCCATATTAGGGAACTCAAGGCAGACTTCTTAAGCTGAGTAGTGAATGATAAGAACATTCAGCCAAATAGAAGAATAGAGGAAGAACATTCCAAGAGAAGAAAATCAAGTTTTTAAAAGATTCTTCAAAATAAGAAGACGAGAAAGTTCAACACCTGAGAAATCAGAATACATCAGTATGGCCAGGGCTAAAGTGGGTAGGAGGAGGGGGTTCTATATGCTGTCAGAGATCATACATTGAAGCCATGGTGTTTGGGCTTTCTTCTATGGAATATGGAATGACATCCAAGTGTTTAATTGGAGGGAGGGGAATGACATGAACAGATTCACATTTTAGAAAGCTTATTCTTATTACAGGGTAGAAAATAGTTTAAAGGTAGAGGGAGAAGACTAAAAATAAGAAGGAAAACTGCTTCACCTATAAATATGATAAGAAGAACTAGATAAAGCCAATGAACAGGGATGGAAAGGAGAAAAGTAAAATGAAGTAAAAGTGATGCAACACAGAAGTCGATGGAAGACACAAAGAATAACAGAGAAAGAGAGAAATTGTGTATGACTTATCAGGTTTAGGTATAGGTAAGAAGGCGGATAGTATTAACCCTCAAAGGGAAAGAGGGGAAAGATGGTGAGTACAATTTTGACTTGTTCATTTGTAGGATTTTGTCCAACCACAGGAAGATGTTCAAGGGAGTTCAATATTTGTCCCTATTATTTCAGAACTGAATTCATAAACATTCAGGTAGTGGTTGTGGCCATGAAAATGGATGGAATTGTATTTAAAGCTATGTCTCAAACTTTAATGTATATAAGAAGCACCTGAGTGGTAAATAAAATCGGAGCCTTCCAGGTCCCACTTCCTGAGATGCTGATTCTGAAGGTGTGGAATGGGACAGGAATTTACATTTTAGCTAGCACTCCTGAAAATTCTGATATCTACTATTTTCAGAGCACATTTTAAGAAACACTTGTTTAAAAGGAAGTGAGATGGAGAAGACCAGTGCAGAAGCAAATAAATTGAGAGGCAGCTAAAGTAGTAAGAGAAAATCTACAGCGGTAGAGTTAAGGGAGAACTCAATTTTCAGTGAGAGAGAGTGTTAAGGACATTACATGCTACAGAGAGATCAAGTGATGTAAGTCTCAAAAAGATCCATCACCCTAAGAGAACTGTCATCATCTTCTTTAGTTTGGCTTAGTTTGTTCTCAGCAAAACTACATTGGCTTTTTGAACGCCACATTCTTCTCTAGCATTATTAACGCTCAGGTTAATTATCTGTTTCGTGTTTTTCTGAGGAACAATAGCAAACTTAACTTTTCCTTCACTTCTAGAATTTACATTATTCTTTCCATAAGAAAGCAAAACAATTACAAGTTTCCTTAGTCTACTATCTCTAGGAATCTCTTTTAGTGATCACCAAAACTAATTTGAGGATGATTCATTACATTAGAATCCGGGATAAAATTCAAAATTCTAAGAAGTAATTAAATGACCTAGGTATATTTAGGCCAATGAATTGGTAACTCAGAGGAGATATAGTAATTATCTTCAAACATGGCCAGAATGGCTGTCAAATGAAAGACTCAACTTGTTCTATATGACAACAAAAGAAGAATTAGGAGCAATGAGGAAGAAACCATCAAGTAGGTACTCTGACAAGTTTTCAATTTACCCTTCCAATGTGTCTTCATCTTCATCAGACCTTACCTCTTAATCTAAGGAAGAATTTTCCTTCTTCTGCCTAAGGTATTTAGAGAGATTAGACATTTTCTTTGGTTCCCATTCTTTCTTGCTTCCACAGGAAGTACCTTCCATCCATTATGCTTCTTATCCCAGATTTCCTCAGTATAGTAACATATTCAAGTATTTCCAGTCCTCAAATTCTCTCACCTACCTAGCCCATGATCTATCTTCTCCCTTTCCTCCAAGTTTCCTAAATCGGTTGTCCTCCCATCCTTAAGATACTTGAAAACTCAATTTTGTCCTTACCATTTTACTGAAATTGTCTTTTCCAGGTCACCAATGTCCTCACAGCAGCTAAATTTTAAAAAGTAGAAGATCTCAAGAACTTATGGACTTCACAGCATCTGGAACATTTGATCGCCCTTCCCCTCCTTTGTATACTTTGATGCATACAGTACATGATGTTTATGTATTCCTGGTGAGATACTCCATTATCCCTAAAGCTATACTTTATTTATATGCATCTTTTCTTGTGTTTCTAATAGTTTTGCTTTATATATGTCAATTTAATTACACACATAAAGTTTCAGGATAGTTGAATTATCATTATAGTTTATATAGTTCATAAAGCAAACATATGCTTATTGTCCTATTTAATGTTAAATAGTAATAATACAGTAACCCTTACTGAGCTTTATTACCACTTATATATCTTTCCCTATAGTCATCAAGTTTTTCTTTTTTGTATCTTGTAGATAATAATAGTTTGAATTTCAAAGACTCTTTTAAAAATATATAAGCTTAACACATGTATGTGTTTGATCATAAGCAGATACGTTTACTATTAATTTGTGATATTAATTTTCTGTGCTTTCTGACATTTCAAAAATTTTCTGCTTTATCAGTTATGATAAATTATTCTGCAATAATAAATAACTAAGTACTTATGCAAAGCCCACCCAGGGACAAGGCCCTCTTCGGAGTGGCTGTGTGTTGGCTTAGCATTCCAGGGTACGTCAATCTTATCATCTCCCTTTATTAACAAAGGTATTCACAGCTGCCAAGGTAGGGAAGGGAGAGCTGGAGAGTAGAGCGCTGAAAATTAAGTACTTCTTCCAGAAAGTGACACTAGTAACTTACACTCACATTTGCTGGCCAAAGCAATTAACACGGGCACGTATAACTTCCAGGACAAATGTTCTCTGTAGCCAGAAGTAGAGAAATATCAGAAGTCAACAAAGAGCAGTAATCACTCCCACCATTTATTTTGCCACACTATTGTTTATATTTTCTTTCTCCACCACCCCCTACTCAAATCCCCTGTTTTTTGGAAGATGAACATCCAATTGTAAGTTATATCAGTTGTTATTTTTAAATTACATAAAAATTTTGCCCACACCTGGAGTCCCAGCACTTTGGGAGGCCGAGGCAGGAGGATCACATTTGATCAGGAGTTTGAGACCAGCCTGGTCAACATGGTGAAATCCCGTCTCTACTAAAAATACGAAAATTAGCCGGAGGTGGTGGTGCATGCCTGTAGTTCCAGCTACTCAGGAAGCTGAGGCAGGAGAATCGTTTGAACCCAGGAGGTGAAGGTTGTAGTGAACCAAGATCGTGTCACTGCACTCCAGCCTGGGTGACAGAGGAAGACTATCTCAAAAAATAAAAGTAAAAATAAAAATGTTTTGTTAATATTGCTCTAACTTTCCGCATTAAGAATAAAACACACACCACATGCACATAGATAGACAGACATATGCACTCCATATATGATGAGGAAACTGGCATAATATGGCATGCTTTTACTTGTCAAAACTTATTTCAGTAGGATATAGAACTCTTGCCCTAGTCTACTATCATTATGTTACTGTCATTTTATTTAGTCTGTGTATTTGCCCTTTCAAGAATCATTTAAGATACTTACATTAAATTTTTTCTTACACCTTTATTTTGAGGTGTGATTTAGTATTTATGTTTAAATTATTTTAATTTAATCTGCCAGTCCATTCAATCTACAACTTCTCTTTTAATAAGCTCTTTATCTTTATTCATCTCAGAGATATCTGAATTATTTATCCATGTATTTCTTCAAAAAAGATAAGTGAGAAAAACATTTTCTGTGTCCTTTGCTGTTTGATAATGTCTTTCGATGACTTTCATGCCAGTGTGATAACTTGTCTGAGGCCATAAACTTTTCTTTCATAATTGCGTAGATGTTTCTCTATTGTTATAAGAGACAGTGTCTTGGGACAGTCTGGTATTCGTTTTGTTTTGGGTGATCTTTTATTTTGCATAAATATTTTTATGTTTTTTCTCCTCACCTGAAATTTTAAAACATTACAAGAATGTCCTTGCATATTAGTTTATTTTCATTTACTGCCTGGTTTTGATCCAGGGCAGGCATGAACAAACATTTTCTGTGAAGAGCCAGATAATAAGTATTTTAGGCTTTGAAGTTCATATAACCTGTTACAACTATTCAATTCTTCAATTCCAGAGCCTTCCATACCACCAGCACAGTCTTCTGTCTAGGATTGCTAGAGGAATCAATGAACAGGAGAAGAACATGTGGAAATAAGGCTTGAAGAAAAAAATATTTGTTATGGCAACCTTTAGATGATACGAAAATCTAGGAGTTGATGGCTGAGCAGGACTTAAGTCACCGAATGAGGGAAGGGCATCCAAACATGTTTGAAGAATCAAAGGGCTACAGCAAGCTCCAGAGATAAATTTGAGGGTAGAAAGCAGCAGGACAAATATACAATGAAGTGGTCCTGGAGGGGCATCTGGGACAAGTGTGCTTAGATAAGGCTGACTTTTATTCAGTCAACTATAAGACCTACCTGTGTTTCAATCTTAAAGGTATCCATGAAACTGGCATCCATCAATGGCCCCACCTCAAAGACTTTCAATGCCTCCCTATAATTTATAAGATAAAGTTCAAGTGACTCAGCATGGAATAAAGGCCTTAAAATCTGATCCCTACTACTTTGTCCATAACTAAACGCCTGCCTTTCTCTTTCCTCCACATATCCTATATTCCATTAAATATTCCATCATTTCCTTAATGTGCCACATTCTTTGACAACTCCATGCCTTTTTCTTAAAATGTTTCTTGTTCCTCTTTTTGGAAAAAAATCTATTTATCATTCAACATGCAAGTTTAATGCCTCCTTGTATACGAAATTCTTCCCCAATATACTCAACTGTGCAGAAACAAAACAAAACAAAACAAAACAAAAAATGCACTCTTAGTATTCCTCTGGAATTCCAACATGTTATTTTCATCTGAATTCACTCTTTTATGACCATACTTCTAAATAATGGTTTGCCCCTAAATCTTTCTAGAATTTCTACAAAGCCAATTCATTTTAGTATTGCATAACTAACCACTTATATATAAAAAGACATGTATATGTGAGCATGGCTAATTGGTTATGTGTTAATTGTTGCTCACATCTCAGGAGATAGTCCTGGGTTTGATATGCTCATTGTCTATGATCCACAACTCTATGACTTAAGCAAGGAAAGGGAAGAGGAAACTATTTTTATTTTAGGTGTTCCTATTTACTGTGGTTTTTGAGACCTAACTCACAGTTTTCTACTGAGGAACCTCAATCATAGTCAGCAGCTTTCTCCATCTTTTCTCAGCAACGTGTTTGAAAATGGAGTGAGCCAATGTACTGTATTAAACACTTATGCAGCGCTTCAAATTCTCTAGGGCTTTCTTCTTTTTTCTAGCAACTACTTTATCAACCAGTTTCCATGAAGGTTTCAACCAGCTTCCCCATGGTAGAATCTGATGTCATCTTGCCCCTCTCACTTGCTACCCTGGATTCTCATACACAGTGTTTTGGGACTCATGGGAACCCACGTGTTGCTCATGTATGTACAAACCAGAGTGTGGGAGAATTAGTTAATACCCCTTTAGGCCATTCTCAACTAATGGTAATGGGAATGATGAGTAAAATGTTCCTCCCTTTCTTCCCCTGAGCAGATGGTTCTCCAACAGATTTAATAATAATAAGGCTTCTCAGAAGAACCTGCATTATCAAGCAGTCAATTACAGTGCCGGTCAAATCAATGACATATCCTACTATGGCCTTTCCCTTCTCTCATATTTTACATGCTCTACTCCTTCCTACTGCTCCCTATAGTCATGTTCATCTAAGAGTTTCAGAGATAAATGCAATTTCAGTTATGAAACCATTGTTGCTTAAAACAAATACCAATATTTTGTATCTATATTGGAAAGTCATTTAGAAACACAAAAATGAGAGTCAAGAAAGCTGACTGCAAGTCCAGATTTGGACGAGTTTTGTGAACGTGGGCAAATCTTTTCATCTCCCTTGGCCTCTGTCTCCTTATCTACCAAATTAGCGAGAAAGTCTGTACCAGATGATAGTTGCTTACATTTCCTACTGGACACACATACAACTCTAAGAGATATTACAGCTATAAAGAAAATTTTTCTTTGTTCTCTGCCTCCAAAAATAAAGATTGTGTAATTATATTAATATGTGTGTAATCCATATTGTCTTCTACTTATAGAAGACAAAATCTAAACATAATTTTATTATTATTAGCAATGATTTAATAAACAGAAAAGTTTGACTTATAGCTCTACCTTTAGCTAATTATTCAACCTTAGGCAAATTAGTTAACTCTGCTTCAGTTTCTTCATCTATAAAATTGGCATAACAACAACTTTTTGGAAGAAATTTTAGCAATAATATATGTAAAACATATACCAGAGTGCTGGTATAGACTATACACTAAAAAATAGTCACAGTTTTAATTACTGTTTATTTTTTATTTGAAACAACCTGCTTAAAATATCAGTCATTGCATTGATCATAGGCATTAATTTGTATACTCATTTTTCTATTGTATTTGATGCAAAATCTGCTACAGTATATAAACTATAAAATGGTGGTATGAATCACACATGCCTCTTTGACTAAAAATGTATACTATGACCCAACTGCAAAAATGAATACACAAATGGATATTTTGAGAATCAATGAAATAGTGTAACACACACAGAATAATAATGAATGGATAATGGGGAAGACAAAAATGAACACACAAGGAATGCGAACCACGAAAGAAGGGAAACAAGAAAAGGACTCTACCATTATCCCGACATTCTGCCAAGAGGTAATTTATAAACCATGGTGCTAGCATGGGGAACCTGACAATCTTGTTAAGCTGAGGAGCCAGAAATCAAGGTTCAGGAAAAAAGAGGCAAGTATATTCTGAGGTAGAGTTTCACCAAGAAGGGACCTATGGAGAGCATTAATTCTGAAGTCTTCATATTGGTGCCCTTGAGTTTTTAAATAAATATCTGTGTATGTGTAAAAATGAAACCCCACAAGGCCAGAAAAGAATGACTTCTAAGGAAAGAACAATTACTGGGAAGTTTTAAGACAAATAGTTGCTGAAGCTTACACAGAGAAATGAATTAACTTATCTCCAGTCAAAATAGAAAGACCTCATCAAATACACAGGACATTCACTTGAAATGCCAGAAGGGTCACACATTAAAAGTGAAGCTAAATGAGCCCTAGAATAAAGGCTGCTCTCTAGATACACTAGAATTGCTTAAAAATAAACTTTAAGAGCATCAAATTAATCCATAAGAACTTAGCTGATTATCAAAAAATGATAAGATTCCTTAAAGGAAAATACAAAATGCAGCACACAACAAAGGAAAATTCACAATATCTACTATCTAATCAAAAACTTCTAGGCATATGAAGAAGCATGAACATGTCACACAAATCAAGAAAACTCACAACTGTTAGAGATAATTAAATTTGTAGACAAGGGTATTCAATTAGTTTAAGTATTCTCCACGTGTCTGATGTAGAAAAAATATAAACATATATATATATGGAGTCTCACTCTGTCGCCCAGGCTGGAGTGCAGTGGCATGATTTCTGTTCACTGCAACCTCCGCCTCCCGGGTTCAAGCTATTCTCCTGCCTCAGCCTCCCAAGTAGCTGGAACTACAGGTGCATACCACCACATACAGCTATAACATATATATTTTAAATTAAATTTAAAGAAATAAAAATTTGACTGGTTATAGTTTAATGTGCACGTTGTTTCACTTTGGTATGATGAAAAGTTCTGGAGGGAATGGGGTGATGATTGCCCAATAAAGTGAATGTACTAAATCACAATGAATCACCTGAAAATTGCTAAAACGGCACATTTTATTTTGTGTATATTTTGTAATTACAAAAAAGGAAAAAAATAATGGAAGGAATAAAGCACATTAGATACAGAAGAAAAGATCAGTGAACTTGAAGACATATTGACAGAATTCATTCCAAATGAAGCACTCAGAAGAAAAAGACTGAAATTAATAAAGTTTCATTAACCACTGGAGTAATACAGAGAAATCAAACTATGTGTTATTCAAGTCCCAGTAGGAGAGTAGGACATAAAAATACTGGAAGGAATAATGTACAAATATATTCCAAATCTGATTAAAGCAGTGCACCTACTCGTCCAAATGTACAATGAGAATCAGGAAAAAAGAAATGCATACACATACAGATTCACTCCCAGGCACATCATAATTGAACTGTAAAAACAAAATACAGAGAGAAACAAATCTTAAAAGCAACTAGGAAAAAAGCATACCTTATGTAAAAAGGAACAAAGATAACTAACACATATTTTTCATTAGAAACTGTGGAACACAAAAGACAATGGAACATCTTTAAAGCCCTAAAAAGAAAAATAATGTCAACCTAGAATTCTATAAGAAATAGAAAGATCCTTTAAAAATAAAGGCTAAGTAAAAACTTTTTTCATATGAACAAAAACTAACAGAATTAATTTCAAGCGAATTTGAGCTAAATGCTTAAAAACAACTTTAGACAAAAAAAAAAAAAAAAAGATTCTAGACAAAAATTTGCACGTGCACAAAGAGATGAGAATCACCTGAAATAGAGAAAATATATGGGTAAACACAGAAGACTTTTTTCTAATAAAATGTTTTAAAACACAACTGACAATGTAAAACAATAAAATAAAGTATTATGGGTGTCATAAAATATACATGAGTAAAATGTATGACAAAAATAGCACAAAGAGAAATAAAAGTTGTAAAAGTCTTCCATCAGTTGTGATGAGCTATATTATTAAATGATAGTTTGGTGATGGGAAATTATCCAGTCTGAGAAACAGAAAGAAAAAAAGAACTAAGAAAAATTAACAGAGCCTCTCAGACTTTAGCAAATCCATCAAATACACAAATTTACATGTAATGGGAGAGATCCACACTTCAACATACTATGGAGCACATACAACAGTCACCAAGATCAACCATAATCTGGACTATTAAATAAGCTGAAATAAATTTAAAAGGGTTTATTCTGAAAGATTATGTCCTCTGGTACACAGCACTAGATAGAAATTATTAATTTCTATTGGCAATTAAACTATATACTTTCAAATAATACTTAGGTCAAGGAACAAAGTATGAGAAAAATTTAAAATATTTTCAACTAAGCAAAAATAAATGAAAACTATGTTAAAAAAAAAAAGTTGTGTTGGTAAAGCATTAAGATCTTAAACAAATGATCTAAACTTTCACCTAAAAAAACTAGAAAAAGAACAACAAATTAAACCCAGAATAAATAGGAAGAAGATGCTAATAAAGAATGGAAATCAACAAACTAGAAAACAGAAAAAATAATAGGGAAAAGTTCATAAAACTAAGAGCTAGATCTTTGAAACAATTACCAAAATTAATAAATTTCTAGTTAAATTGACCAAGAAACAAAAGAAGATACATATTAATCAAGAATAAGAGAGCATACTCTCTTTTCCAAAGACATCTCTGGAATACAGGCATTCCAAAATTTCATTCTAGATGAAATGGATAAACTCCTTGAAAGGTAACAAAAACTGACTAAAGAAGATATATGTTATCTGAATAGCCTTATATGTATTATAATTTTTTTAATTTAAAACTTCACAAATAAAAATTCAAGTCCAGATGGCTCCATTTATGGATTCTACAAAACATGGTTTAACTGGAGAAGGGAACATTCCCAACTCATTATGTACTCAGAATTAACTTGGTATAAAAACCAGACAGTGATATTACAAGAAAGGAAAACTACTGACCACTATCCCTCATAAAATTGGTACAAAAATTCTTTTTTAAATGACAACTAAAATCTTTAATTAAATAAAAATGTAATACTCTGAACAGTGGAATTTTTCCCAAGAATGCAAGATTGGTTTGACTTGATAGTCAAATAATATCATTTACCATATTAATATCCTAAACATTAATTAAAGATAAAACTATGATTCTCTATGTAGAAAAAACATTTAAAAAATTTATTACCCCTTCATGGTTAAAAACTGAGCAAACTGTCTATAAACCTCAATGCAAAAAAGGACCATGATGAAAAACTCAGAACCAACATCATGTTTAATGGGGAAACTTTAGGTCAGGAACAAGGCAAAGACTCTCAGTTCTATTCAAAATTGTACAGGAGGCCCTAATCTATTCAATGAAATGACAGGCAGAAATAAAAGACACACATATATGAAAATAAGATTTAAAAACTCTTCTTGTCTGCAAGTGACAGAATGTTGTACATATAAAATCAAAACAATCTCTAAAATCTACTATACTAATTAATGAGTTTAACAAGGTTGCAGAATGCATGGGCAAATATAAAAATCAATTATAAACGGCCAGGTGTGGTGGTGCACGCCTGTAATCCCAGGGAGGCTGAGGTGGGCGGATCACCTGAGGTCAGGAGTTCAAAGTAGGCCTGGCCAATGTGGTGAAACACTGTCTCTACTAAAAATACAACAAAATTAGCTGGGCATGGTAGCGCACACCTGTATTCCCAGCTACTCAGGAGGCTGAGACAGGAGACTCACTTGAACCCGGGAGGCAGACGTTGCCGTGAGCCGAGATAGCACCATTGCATTCCAGCCCAGGTGACAGAGCAAGACTTCATCTCAAAAAAAAAAAAAAAAAAAAAATCAATTATACTTCTGTATGTAGTAATGAACAATTGGAAATGGAAATTTTTGTCATTTACAATAGCATCCAAAAATATGTCATTCTTAAGGGTAAACTTAACAAAATACCTAGATTTATACAACTCACAGACCTCTACACTGTAAACTAAAAAATTTACTGAGAGAAATTGAGAGAGCTATATCTTTATATACATATCTTCTTAATTTCTTAATATATAGTAATTAATAATGTATAATTTTATACATATATCTTCATTTCTTAATTTCAGTAAATTTCTTAGTTTTCAGTACAGAGGTATGATATATATATATATATATGTATATGTATTTCATCATAATAGATGCATTGTGTTCATGAATTTAACATTCAATATTGTTGAGACGTCCCTTCTTGCCAAATTGACCTATAGAATTAATGCAATCAAAAATAAAAATTCCAGTTGATTTGTTTATAAAAATTGGCAAGTGGATTCTATGATAATATGAAAATGCAAAAGACCTAAAGTAGCCCAGAAAATTTGGGGAAAAAAAATGTTATAAGAGTTCTACTACTTGTTTTCAAACCTTAGTATAAAGCTACCATAAATTCTACAGTAATTGACATAGAATTACACATGTAGAAAAATTGAACCAAATACAGAATTCAAATAGAGCCACATTCTTATGATCAATTGGTTTTTACAAATGTGTCATAAAATTGATAGAGATATAATAGTCTTTTTAATAAATGGGGCTAGAACAAGTAAGTATCCATATAGAAAAAACCTGCTTCAACCCTCACTGCACATTATACTTAAAAATTAATTTGAGAGTATCATAAACTCGAAGGTCAAAGGCAAAACAGGATTTCTAGAAGAAAACATATGGAATTGTCACGACTTTGGGGTGGGCAAGGATTTCTTACATACTACACGAGAGAATAGAACTATAAAAGCAAAATTTATCAGTAAAATTTCATCAAAATTAATACTTTTATTCTTCTGAAATCTTTGTTAGGAAAATATAAAGGTGACTGACAGATTAGAAGAAAATATTCAAGGTATGTATACCTGCCAAAGGCTTTTTAATCCAGAATATATGAAGAATGCTTACAACTCAATAAAAATGAGACAAATACAAACAACCCAATTAACAATAGGCAAAATATCAAAACACACACTTTCCAGAAGAACACAGACAATAAAGCATATGAAACATAAATCATAAATCACCTGACAAATGCCAATTAAAACCACAAGATTCCACTACACGTCCACTAAACCGACTAAAATTAAAAATACTGAAAATACGAAGGTTCATAAGGATGTGGAGTAACTGCAACCCCAATATATTGCTGGTGGGAATATAAAATGTGAAATGGCATAATAATTTTACAAAATGATTTGACAGTTTCTGATAAAGTTAAATATAAACTTGTTATATGACCTAGCAATCCCACTCTTAGGTTTTTACTCAAGAGAAATAAAAGCATTTGTCCATGCAAAGACTTTAATGTGAATATGCATAGTTTTTAGCCCCAAACTGGAGAAAATCCAAATGTCTATCTACAGTGAATGGATAAATAAATGTTCATATGAAATACCACTCAGTAAGAAAGGAAATTTTGTTTATGATACACGCACAATATGGGTAAATTTCTAAAATATTATGTTGTATGGGTAAGACAGATAAAAAGGGCATATACATTATAACTCAATTTATATGAAATTATAGAATAGAAAAAAAATCAATAATTACAGTGGTGGTTGCCCATAGTTGGTATGAAGTGAAGGAGATGGACTGTAAAAACAAAGGAACTGTTTGAAGTGATAAAGATGCTCTGTATTTTGAGTTTTATGGTTGTTACACGGGCTTAAGAATTTATTAAAACTCCTAACTATACCCTAAATGGGTGCATTTTAGTGTAAACAAATTGTACTTCCATGGAGCTGATTTTAAAAGTAAAAATTAAAACAACTAACCTGCCTAAATAAATGAAGGCAAAATAAAGACAGTTTCAAACAAACGACACTAAGATTATGTCACCAATAGACTTGTTTGAAAAGAAATATTAAAACAACTTCTTCAGGCTTCATGAAATTAAATGACATCCAATCAAAATTTGGATGTAGAGAAAGGAGTGAAGAGCATCAGAAATGCTAAATATGTGGCTAAATATAAAAGATTATATTTTTTTCTTCTCTTAATTTTCTTAGAAGACAACTGATAATTTTAAACCAATGTTAACATTGTATTGTAGGTTTTATACCATAGATAACTAAAATAAATGTTCAAAATAGCACAAATATGTAGCTGTAAGTGAAGTTATTATAAATCATTCTTACATTTTATGTCAGTGGAACAATTTTAACTTTAAGTTCACTCCAGTAAGTTAAGGATACATAAGGAAAATCATAGATGAACTACCAAAAACAAGACAAAGAGGTATGACTAAAAAGCTATTCAATGAATTAAAAAGAAATATTTGAAAAAAATACAATTAACCCAAATAAGGCAGGAAAAATAGAGGAAAACTGAAAAACAAAAAAATAGAAAACAAATCCCAAAATAACAAGCCTAAACACAAACGTTTCAATAATTTCATTAACTGTAAGTGGACAAAACATTTCAATTAAAAAAACAAAACCTAAGTATGTATTATTTACAAATAACAACTTATCAATATACAGAGGTATAAAGTAAAAATATTTAAAAAGACATATATGCAAACACTAAATCTTAAGATCGCAAAACCCTGTCTCAGGCTCTGCTTCTTAGGGAATCTGACCGAAGATAAGCCCATCTTAGTGCTTGAATGACTCATTTATGATTCATTCAAAATATTCTGATCTTATTGCACCTAACATTGATTTGATCATAAGCAACTTATAGTCATACCAAGGTTACACATGTAGGATCTCCCCAATATGCAAGGGGTTCCTACAAGCTTAGAACACTTTCTAAAATCATCAGTATCTTTGGACTGGCTCTTAATGTAGTTACGTGATTGGGTACTGTTATTAAATTACACATCTTTCCCCAGCCCATCTGTGTATTTAGAGAAAACTTACCTGGGGCCTGAGACTTCCTCCAATTCTAATGAATTCCCAGACTGCATTCTAATCCTTTCACCACTTGACTTTACTGTCTGTCTAACAAGGATATTTCAAGCAGGTGGAACTGGCATATTGCCCACTTAGACTTTCTAGTCATAAATGAACTGGGGATTTGGGACTGCATCTGAAAAATGTCTCCAACAATCTTTGCAGACTTAACTGGATAGAATATTTCCCAGTTTGGGGTGACAAAATTATCCATACACCAAACCCCCACAACATGCAATGTACCCATGTAACAAACCTGCACAGGTACGTGCACCCTTTGAACCTAAAACAAAAGTTGGAAAGTTAAAAAGTGATTCTAGCATATGTTAATTATCTCCATTTAGCCATTCCACAATGAATACATATTTCAAAACATCAAGTTGTACACAATAAAAACGTACAGGCTCTTTCTCAGTTTTTCATGGAGAAACTCTCCACTGGGAAAATTGTATGTAAATCTGGACACATGACATTTTCAAGTTGTCTTTCCCTAAAGAAATTTGAATTATGCCACCCTATTTCATTTTTCCACTTAAAAATTGCAGAGTCACACAATCTATCCAAAAGGGGGAAAAACATAACCTTTTATATTTATTTGCTCGCAAAGTCAGCATTTCTGATGTTCTTCGTTTCTTCTGGTAGATCCAAGATTTTAACTTTTGTCATCTTTTGTCTTCAGCCTGAAGAGGTTCCTTTAGCATTTCTTATTGAGCAGGTCTGCTGGTGACAAATTCTCTCAGATTTTGCTTATCTGAAAATGCTTCTATTTCACTTTCATTTGGAGAGGTAAGAGCTGGCTATGTTTTAATCAACTTTATTGAGGCATCAGTGGGTTTTTGTCTTAGTCTCTCTAGTCGATGTTTTATAAGGGCAGAACCTATGATTTATTCTGAAGAAGTAGCATAGCACAGTGATTCACAAGCCAAAAATCCAAAGCCAAATGCCTGAATCAGAATCTCAGCTCTACTATGAACCACCTGGATGACCATGGGTAGGTGACATGACCTCTCAGTGCTTCAGATTCTCAACCTAAGCATCTTTCCCAAAATGAGAAAAATAGTAAAAGTATCCACTTCAAAGAGATATTGAAAAAAAAAACACACACACACACACAACTTGTGAGCTACTATATGTAATGGTGTTAGAACAATGCCTGGCATATAGGAATCACTATTTAAATATTTGCTATTATTAATAGTAGTATTAATCTCTGTATCCCCAGGAACTAACAGAATGTTTACGTGTTAATAAAGGCTCAGGATGTGTTAAATAAGAGTTCTTCCTAGATTATTTAAAAACCCATTGAACAGAGTAGTAATAATCAGTAAGAAATGCCAAGATAATTCCTTTCAAATATTGTCCCCTATACTTTCATTTGCTGCTAAGAAAACAGTTTAACCCACTTTCAATTATCCTGAAAGTGGCCAAACTGGACTAATTTATCTTTGGTGTGGTCTCCTTTTTCAATCCAATTTCAGATTTTGACTTCATTGTTCTTCCCCTCTCCTCCATGAACCTTTCAAATCCATATAAGCATTCAGATACCCTATTCTCCATGAATTTTTCTCAAGTCCCCCAGTGAAATGTTTCTTTTTTTCCCCATAGCTGTTGGGAATTTTGTCCAACCCTCTTTTTAAGCACTCACCATACTTGATTCCAGATTATAGTTTTTCAGATATGGGCCATCTACTTACACATCTTATCATAGTCAGGAAAGATTAAGAGAATCCAAGACCGACCAGCCAGGTGTGGTGACTCATGCCTGTAATCCCAGCACTTTGGGAGGCCGGGGTAGGTGGATCATGAGGTCAGGAGTTCAAGACCAGCCTGGCCAAGATGGCAAAACCCCATGTCTACTAAAAATACAAAAAATTAGCTGGGCATGGTGGCAGGTGTCTGTAATTCCAGGTACAGGGAAGGCTGAGGCAGGAGAATCACTTGAACTTGGGAGGGTGGAGGTTGCAGTGAGCCGAGATCACACCACTGCACTCCAGCCTGGGCGACAGAGACTCCGTCTCAAAAAAATAATAAATAAATAAATAAATAATTACAGGACCAACCCTTTTAGACCTGAGATACAGATATCCTTGATGCCAGCCTGTCCTTGTCTCATGCCTGAGGGTAGATATTTGGGTTTCTGTTTTAGACTCTGTACTTGAATCCATAGGTTAATAATCAGCCTAGTTTCCTGGTTCTCTGTGTACTGCAGTTATTGTCTACTACACTGCTATAGCTTGAATAATTGTCACTTCCAAAAGGTGAAATTTAATTTCAAATGTGGTGTTATTGACTGTCAGGGCCTTTAATAGATGATTAGGTCATGAGAGCTCTGCCTTCATGAGTGGATTGATTCATTCATAGATTAATGGATTAAAGGGTTATTATAGGAGTGCTACTGGTAGTTTTATGAAAAGAAGAAGAATTGGCTGGGTGCGGTGGCTCATGCCTGTAATCCCAGCACTTTGGGCAGCTGAGGTGGGTGGATCACCTGAGGTTGGGAGTTCAAGACCAGCCATTCTACTAAAAATACAAAATTAGCCGGGTGTGGTGGCATATGCCTGTAATCCCAGCTACTTAGGAAGCTGAGGCATGATAATCACTTGAACCCGGGAGGCAGAGGTTGCAGTGGGCCAAGATTGCGCCATTGCACTGCAACCCAACAGGAGCAAAACTATGTCAAGACAGAAAAGAAAATAAGAGAAAAGAAGAGAAGAGAAGAGAAGAGAAGGAAGGAAAGAAGGGAGGGAGGGAGGAAGGAAGGGAGGGAGGGAAGAAAGAAAAAGAAAGGAGAAGAAAGGAAGAAAGAAGAAAGAAAGAAGAAAGAAGAATTTCCTTGGTGGAACTGGTAGTTTTGGTAAATGTCTTAGTCCTTTTTCTGTTGCCTATTCACAGAATACGTGAAACTGGGTAATTTATAAAGAAAATAAATTTGTTTCTTACAATTATGGAGGATGATAAATCCAAGATTGAGGGACTGTACCTGTTGAGGATTTTCTTGCTTGTGGGGACTCTCTGCAGAGTCCTGAGGTAGCACAGGGCATCACATAGTGAGGGGGCTGAGTGTGCTAGCTCAGATCTTTCTTCTTTTTATAAAGCTACCAGTACCACTCCTATGATAACTCATTAATCCACTAATCTATGGATGAATCAATCTACTCATGAAGGCAGAGTTCTCATGACCCAATCATCTATTAAAGGCCCTAATGCTCAATATTACCACATTAGAAATTAAATTTTACCACGAGTTTTGGTTTCAAACTATAGCAGTGTAGTAGACAATAACTGTAGCAGACAGAGAACCAGAATACTAGGCTGATTATTAACCCATGGATTCAAGTACAGAGTCTAAAACAGAAACCCAGATATCTACCCTCAGACATGAGACAAGGACAGGCTGGCATCAAGGGTATCTGTATCTCAGTCCCGAAGAGGGTTGGTCCTGGATTATTTTGGTAAGATGTGTAAGTAGCTGGCCCATATCTGAAAAGCTATTATCTGGAATAAAGTACGGATGTACATCCCTAGCTTGGTACTAATGGTCCTTCTTCCCTTTCCTACATCATCTCTCACCAATCCCTTTCCATGTGCCTTATTTTAAGCCATTCTGAACTCTTTAGAGTTCTCCCAACAGCTTTTGCGGGGCATTAGGGAGGGTAGATGGTGGCCTATACCTTTGTACATTTAGTGTTATTTACCTATAATATCATTACCCTCACAACTTGACAAATTTCTCCATTCCTCGCCTCAGCTTCAGTCAGTATAAATGAGTCAAGGTTTTAAAAAGGTAACAAGGAATTACAGCTACCCTCTCCCCTTGCTAACTGCATCCCTGTATCTGGCTTCCATCACGATAATAAATAAGGCTCTTGGTGGCTGAGCACATGTGATATCTAACCAGTTAAAATAAAATTCCGTGCTTCTACAGTGCTCTTCAAAGTAGAGCGTGGTTATCAATTGGTTAATACTTCCACTGTTAGCTTGGGCTTGATTCTTCTTAACTTACAGTTGAGAGCGAAATGACAGTGACAGCCATCAAAAAGATGGCTGGAATTTATCTGTGAGAAGATATAGAAGCCAGGTATAGGCAAAGCACACTTTTGCTGTATCTGTTGGGCTAATCTGTTACCTGAACTCAGCTGTAGATTTCCACCTCTAGACTTTGGTCACTGTCACAAGCCAGGTGGGAAGTCACTTTTGAACCACAGCTGGTCCTGCTCTCTCCAGTGTTGCCTGTGATTCATCAGCTAATGTCTTAGAGACTGGGGTGCACTGGTACCTTTGTAACCTGGAGGCTGGTATTACTGCATAGAGTCAATGATACCCAAGAATGTAGACAAATGAGACCCAATTTCACTCCACTGTCTTAACAGGAGTCCCAGGAATCGCAACATTTCCTTATTTATGGGCTGGGGCTCAAGAAGAAATCTCTTCTATACACCTGTGATATGGGTACTATGACAGACATTTGATATATATAATTGTGTTGGTCCTTCACAACAACACTGTGAGGCAAATGGTATCAACTCCTTATTACAGAAGTGACATCTGAGACTTGGGTTCCAAACCCAAACCTGTTGATGTCAAATCTGTCCTTTGTCATGTTACTTACCATAACTTAGTTTCTTACTACTTAACTCAAGGATATTTAGTATATTTTGGTCTTAAAAATTTTAGGGAGCATATGGGTAATGTCTTTTATTTGGATCTTTTGAGTACAAAAATCTCAAGATATCTGGTCGTTGGATATTCAGGTAGAAGTACAATGAAATAACAAATGTGGTTCTGAAGATGAAAGGAGGTAGCCATTAGTCAAGAAATGAAGGTCACCTGTAGAAGCTATAAAAACCAAGGAAATAGATTCTCTCCCGGAACCTCCAGAAAAGGACACAGCCCTGGTGATACTTTGACCTTAGTCCAAGAGGAGGAGGAGTTTGTGAACATTTGAATGTTTCAGTCCCTCAAGGTTTTTGCCCAAATCACCTCAATAACATCTGGCCTGTATTGAAAAAGGTAGGTAAGAGATGAAATCAAGTCCGTTATGACCACCCACAAAAGACCTACAGAATAGAGACAGTGTGACCTGACGATTTAGCCAATATCTCTGTGTTTCTACAGAAAGTGGATTATCTACAAAAATGCACCATACCTCCTTTCCCGTCTTCCTTTCTTTTCTAATTTGTTCTCTTTCCTACTTACTTTTCATCTAATTCATTCTTCAACAACAAATTCTGATTAAACACTTAAATATACATGGAAGTCTTAAATTGTGACCAGTTATTGCCATCCAGGACCTGACACTCTGCTTTGGGTAATAAGGCATGCACATAAAAATATGTAATATAAGATAAAAGGTATTACCTTCCTTAAGAAAAGTTTGGGAAAACATGTTGTGGGGGTAAAATGAAGGGTCAGGTTACTTTTACTTGGAGGATGAGCCTTAAGGAATGAGGGAAATAAATGGATAGGATATAGACAGATATAAAATATCAAGAGGAAAAGAAACCTGGTGTAGGGAACTGTACTAGGCAGAATAAAGCCCTCCACCCAAAGGTGTCTACATCCTAATTCCCAGAACCTGTGAATATGTTAGGTTATATGGCAAAGGTGAATTAAGGTTGAGGTAGAATTAAGATGGCTAATCAGGTGATATTAAAATACGGACATGATCCCAAATTATCTGCATGGACCCAATAAGGATCCTTACAAATGGAAAAGGGAGGCAGAAGAAGAGAGTCAGAGAAGAAAATGTGATGCCAGAAACAAGGTCAGAGAGATGCTACATTTCTGGTTTTGAAGATGAAAAGAGGTGGCCCTGAGTCAAGGAATGGGGGTGGCCTGCAGAAGCTATAAAAGGCAAGGAAATAGATTCTCTCCTGGAACCTCCAGAAAAGAACACAGCCCTGCTGATACCTTGACCTTAACCCAGTGGGACCAGTGTCAGATTGCTGACCTGTAGAACTGAAGGATAATAAATGTGTGTTGTTTTAAGCCACAAAGTTGGTGCCAAATTGTCACAGCAGCAAATGGAAAATGAACACAGGAGAAACCTTGCAGTGGAAAGGTGAAAATTTAATTTTATAACAAAAAGTTCACAAAGAAAAAAAAGGAGGAGATGAGGCTTGGGAGGCAGGTAGGAATTTGACCATAAAGGGTAATAGAGTGCCACTGAGGAGTTTAAAGAGAGGAAGGACATGATCAGATTTGTATTTAAGAATTATTATTGTGGTAGTTGTGTGAAGGAGAAATTAAAGGAAACAAGTCAGGGAAATCAGTTAGAAAGCTGTTTGAATGGTTTCAGCACGAAGTGATGAGGCCGCAGAGAAGGCAGTAGAATGGAAGAAGAGAAAATGAGTCATTCATTCATTTATTCAACATATTATTTTTGAGTGTCTGCTATGCTTTCAGGCACTATTGTATTTGTTAAGGGTATAGGCAAGCCCATGGCTAATGCTCAAATTCTCTCTTTAGGATTTCCAGTCTAATGCATATAGACATACAATAGACAGACAAGCCTATAATGTGTGAGAGGGTGATAAGATCTCTAAAGAAAACTGAAGTGGGAAAAGGGATTTACAGAGTGGCAGATGTGGATGGAGAATTCTTTCAATGGGACGTTGGAAGAGACCTCTCTGAGAAGGTGGTATTTGAGTACAGACCTAAATGAAGAGGAGAACCAAGTAGGTATCTTGGGGCAGAGCCTTTATGGCAAAGATCAGAAACCTCGTGTATTCACAGTAAAGTGAGGAGGGTGATGTGGTTGGAGGGAAATTATAAAAAAGTGGGTGGTAGACGTCAGAGACACTGAGTGGGACATCTCTTGGTTGGCTTCGCAGATCACTGAAAGAACATAGGGGTTTACTCTGAATAAAACAAAGGCATATTGTATTCACAATTGACAGGACTAGGAGGTTATTTAAATGGAGCCAAGGGCCTGAGGGTAATGAACAGTATTCTCCTATAGCCCTATCCTGAGCAAAATAGGGTGTTCCCATTACACTCATCCAACAAAAGAACACTCAGCAACACACAGGTAACATGAACAGGGCCAGGGTCATCTCAGGATCATCCTCATCCAGCTTGACTTAATGCAAGTGTTTTGCAAGACAAAATTTCCATCTTGCTTCCCACGCTTTCTTTATGGTTCAAAACCAGACTTCCCAGTATATGCAGAGAGAAAATTTGGGTCCCTAAACAGCGTACATTTTCCTGGATAGAGATAGATGGAGAATTCTGTTCAGCTTACAACTAGAAAATATCCTACAACAATGATGGCACCATGTGTGGTCTTGGATGTGTTCTGTAACTTTTCCAGGTCTCAGTTTCCAAATTGAAGAAAGGAAGATTTTGTTTGCAAAGGATCTGATGACCTCCTCAGGGCTTTTTGGCTGTAGGACCTGTGGTTCTACTTCTAAAATGAAGGCCTGAAATTTATCCAGTATACAGTCAGGCACACAGGCAGAGAAGGAAAAAGCAGGAGTTTTCAACCTTTGAGATTTTCTGTGGCCTTGTATTCTGATATTATAGAGCAGAAAAAAAATGCATTCTAGTGATAAGAACACAGGCCTCTGTTTTAGTTTCAAATCCTTCTCTTACTGGTCATGTGAACCCATTGAAATTACCTTGTAGAATAAGATAGGGTATGAAAACACAAATGTATAATAACCTTGTGACTTTGAACACATTATTTCACCTCTGTAAGGCTCCAATTGTTGTCTGCAAATTGAGGATATTAGTGTCTACTGCATAGCATTATGTGAATGTTGGAGAAAATGCAGGCAATAAATGCTAACTAGATCCTTTACCACTTAAGAGCATTAAAATGGAAGAAAATGCTATTATTGTTACTTTAAAAGGAAAATTAAAAGAATTCCATTAGAACTTGAAAACCATAGTAATCCTGCTGAGGAACAGCACATTAAAGACACTACTAGCTCAGGGAAAGGAGATAAGGGTAAGCCACATCCAAGTTCTCCATAGTTGCTCCTAACAAGTCCAAAAGGTCTCAGATGCAAAATCTCCCCCACAGTTTGACCTGGGAATTGAAAAAGAATGCTTTCAGGTTCCATCATCCCTGGTTCCTACCCAGACATCTTATTACCCTCACCTGGAATCCCCTTACCAACGAGTGAGTACCACAATCCTAAGGGGAACTCAGGGATTGTTCAAAGCAACATTGATTGTATCTAGAGTGTATCCATCCCTCAGCAGTCTCTGATGAGAGAGGGGCAGAGTGGGTCAGCAGAGCCTGTCCCTTGTCCTTTACCTGCTCTGCTCCAGGTGACAGAGCTGCATCCTGCAGGGACTCAACCTAAAGACTGAATTTCCCCAGCACCTGTGTGTGCTGGCTTCTAGCTGAGCTTGGCCAATGGGAGATATTGGTAGGAAATTCTGATAATATTGCCTCCACCCTTTGTCCTTCCAACCTCCAGCCTACTGTTGATGTTAACCTCTGGGTTGCATTGCTAACCCCAGGTGTAGCTTTTCTTTTACCTATGTAAGCAGTTGTCCATATTAATTTCCCTCTTTTTAATTTCTGGAGTGATTTCCTTCCTGGTTATACCCTGATTGATACAGCCCACATTGAGACTAGGCTGTAACTAAGGCAAGGTTGGATAAGCACAAAATAATCTCACAGAGTGGCAGCATCTTGGATGATGCACCACACACTGGGGTCTGTCTATAGTCTAGTTGACCTAATAATTTACTTTTGTCAGGGGCCCAGATACGATTAAACTCTGAGAGATAGACTCAAAGTCTTTACACTGGCAAGATTTTGAAATGTTAATCAAAATGTATGTTTAAAAATTCTGATGAGAAATAGAATTGTCACATGTTGCAGAACAATTTTTCTTTTTTTGAGACAGATTCTTGCTCTGTCTCTCAGACTGGTGTGCACTGACACAATTATGGCTCACTGCAGCCTCAACCTCCCAGGCTCAGGGGATCCTCCCACCACAGTCTCTTGAGTAACTGCTACTGCAGGTGCATGCCACCATGCCCAGTTAATTTTTTAAGATTTTTTTGTAAAGACGAGGTCTTGCTCTATTTTCCAGGCTGGACCAGAAAAGTCTTGTCAGCAGGACCCAAACAGTCTCTCCCTACAGGAGAGCTACATAGAAGCCTAATCCCAGTTAGGGGGTAACCTGGAAAGATCAGAATCACAGTAGCTTATAGATTTAAATGATGAATATAATCATGAATTGAGAGGCCACAGTATCCACTGCAGGGTAGAGATGGCCTTGTCAATCTTCCAACATTCATTCATTGGGAAACTCAAACAGGAGAGACAGCTCCTGCCCTTACAGAACATGCACGACATCTCCAATTCCAGTGGCCATCCCATCAGGAGTACTCTGAAAGGTACTGCCCACATGACTCCTTTACCCTACTTCCATAGCCGGTCATCCCCCATTCCAATGAAGACATCATTGCTTTGGATCTCTCTGATCTGAAACAAGAAAACTGACATGCTTTTAGGTGAGGCAGATCCTAGAACTGGCCCTCTCTAGCCCTCCTAAGAGACACAGTGCTCCTGGAGAAATGACTATACAAATGAATCCATAGAGCTGTATGATTGGAAAGTCAGGCCATACATGGCATGAAGCACTGTTTTCCAGGTTTAATACTGAGGAAATGTGATCATTCTCCCTCTGGGACCTAAAGGATGCATGAAGAGCTTAGGGCTAGCGTGGTACATGGTGACCACAAGTTAGAGGGCCAATTTCTATCCCTGTATGCACACACCCCTCCACACACCACATGCACACTCACACACACCCTTGAATAACAGCGGGGTATTTCAAGACTAGATAAACCACTCAGTATCATCTATGTAGTAGCACCACACAAGGCACTCACTGAAGCAGGTATCAGAAAACTGGGCGTGATCGGGGACTGGTTATCTTCCCCACATCTCTCTGTGGGGTACTTGGAGTCAGAAAGGTCCTTTTTGGACTGAGAAAGTTCCAGACCTCTTGGAAAATCCAGAGAAAGAAGGGACTCCACCCCAGGAAGATAGTGTATATCCAACTTAATTATGTGGATGCTTCAGTGGTTTTAATTTGAAACAGAAACAAGATAGGACCACATTTGTACACAGCTGGTTAGGTAGGTTACTACAGCTACATGCTATTACCTTCACTGAAGTCTCAGTGGTCAGAATTTTGACAACCTCTATTCTAATGTATAATACATTAACCTATAATGTAAGTTTCAAAAGACAATGTTATTCCTTTAAATTCAAATTTAGAAGACAGGAAGAAGGGCAGACTCAGTGGCATGCCGGCAAACCAGTTCTCAAAAAAATAAATTTAATTTTAATGTTGACAACTTCTGTTGTACAAATACTCCCACTATGGTTGATTTTGAGCTATAAAATTTCTGCAAATTTAATGGTCACCTCTTATGAGTTAGAACAAACCAGCTCCAGACCATGACTGGAACGTCCTGCCCTCAAAAATTGAGCCACCGTAAAAACGCAAGAAAATCCACCTATGCCTATACTTCACCTGTAGTTTTCTTTGCTTCCTGGAGTTATCAGGACAAATTCTTACCATTGTGTGGAATTCAAGTCTATTTCACATGGAGATTGTTTATTTGCCTGTTTATTTATTTATACCTTCTTTTTTGAAGAAAGGATTTGAGGTGGATTATCTAAATACATTCAATATAAAAATAGATACAATTGAATTTCAAATAAGTAGATGAGGAATGTAGAACGAAGAGAAAATGAAAGCTTTAATAGTAATAAAGAGAAAAGTGAAATCAAGTGTGAGCTTAACACACAAAATACATGGTATAAAGGCCTTGTGGGCCATTTGCAGTGCATGCAGAAAAAGATCCATGGGAACAAACAGACATACAATGATCAGTCATTCATGGGAGTTCCTATGTCCAGCTTCCAGTGGATCCGGCCATCTGTACAGAATGATGGGGCAAGGCCCATCCCCCACCGGCCATGGGTTAGTTTGAACATTAATATTACACCTAGGACTTCTCTGGAAAGGTGGTAAATGGGTCTAGTGTCCCACTCTCTGCCTGCAGAGGCACTTGGCAGTCTAACGATCTCCTACTGCATTGTCAATTTGTCAGAATTGCTGTTCTGGAGCAAACCCCAGTCTCCTGGAACAGCCTCGCTAGGGGCACTCACTGGATGGTGGATTCATCAAGCCCCCTATAAGTCAGATTGGCAGCTTATGAGAGCTTCAATCCAGCTCTGCACAGACCATGACTGCCAAGCAGAATAGTGGCCCAGGTTTTCTCCAGCTGTCAGTGCCCCAGAAGGACCAGAAAATCCAGTCTTAGGACAAGGGCAAGCAGAGAGGCCAGAGAATAAAAGAATAATTTAAAACAAACATGTATCTTAGATTCAGTGACCTATAGTCATTGAACGCATAGGACAGGAACTTTAGCAAGGTTTTCATGTATTTGTAATGAAGCTCCACTATTAGCCCTCACCTGGTTCCCCAGGGCTCCTGGGGAGAACCCTGAGCGTCTTCATGCATCGCTCTTTCCCTGAGTTGGTTCAGTTATTAGGATATGGTTTTGCTTAATCAAATATAATGAAAAAAAGTATATACCTGGCATAAGACCTGGCATTGAGCAATTAGTTGAATGGAAGCCCCACTCCTGGTCCTGCCAAGCATCCCAGGCTTTTTGGGGACCACTGCATGACTGAGGAACAAATATCTAGATTTGGGAAATTCTATGTGCTGAAAGATCAGTGAGAATTGCCAGAACTTGCACGGTGGTGCTTGCCCAGCCCTCAGAGAAGAATTGCCCTTTCTTGTCATCTTTCAGCCACTTCAATAATGAATTTTAAATTCATTAAAGCTACCTAGGCCTCAGATATAAAGCAAAAATTCCCTTTGGACACAGCTTTGGTGATAGGACAAAAGCATGGGACCTCAGTTGACAGAATAGGATTCAAAGAATGATGATTTCATTTACTAGATACATAAATGTGGACAAGACAGTGTCTCTGGATTCCAGTTTCTTCATCTATAAAATGGGAATAATAAAAATACCTTTCTAACTAGATTGAGTCAAGGTCTAAAAGAGAAAATATATATATAAAAAATCCTCATAAATTGAAAGCACAATACAATTTTATATATTATGGTTATTTATAGCTGACTTCTCAAAGAGGTTGTTAAGATTATAAAAGGCTGCCAAGGACTGAGTAAGAACAAAAAGTAAATTTAAGAAGCCTCCAGCTCTCAGTAATGGCAAAGTAGCTTGGCCAGCCTAACTCTTCTACAGATAGCAATAATTAAATCTGTGCAAAATATTTAAAAAGCACTGGAGAATATCAGAAGCAGGAAGTAAATGGATGGGAGATAATTCCTTTTAAAACAGGAAGGGCATTGGTGAGATCTGTGAGTTAGTGAATTTCTACTGAAGGCATTTCTCAATCCCTGTAGCTCAGGGCAGTAGAAAACTCAATCTTACTACCTTGAGGGGTCAGAAAATAGAGCTCTGAGCTGGCAAAACCATTGAAAAGTTGGGGGTGATGTGTCCTGAGAAACAAAGGAGCTACAGAAGTAGTAAGGACAAAATATATAAATAAACTCTGCCAAATCTCATTACTTAACTCCTGAACATAGACAAATACAGAAGCTGAAAGCTTAAAGAACTGAGCACAGATTTCAACTATTTCCCATCCAGGAAAGACAGAGTTTGGAGTTCAAGTCCAGCCAAATTGTCTGCTAGAACAAATATCAACATTCTTCAAAAACAGATAACACTTAGAGTCTCCACATCTTTTATAATGTCTTCATATAATAAAAAATTACTAGACATGCTAAGTAACAAGAATATGTCACTTACACTCCAAAACAGGGCAGTATGCTCAAGAACTTCTAAAAACAGATATTTTAATAAAAGAAGAATGGGAAATAACAGCAAACAAATAGCAATTATATAAAAAAAAAACTAGATAAATACTTTAGAAATGACAAAAAGAACAGAAAATTTAAATTGGCAGAAGAAAGAAAAACAATGAACTCAAAGATAGATGAGTGGAAATGATCCAAACTAAAAAGCAGGGAAGAAAATTTTTGAATAAAACTGAATAGGGCTTTGGTTACCTGGGAGATAATATCAAACAGTCTAAATAATATTAACCAGTCTAATAAATTTGTAGTAACAGTTCCAAGAGGAAGGCAAAGGAAGAATGAAGCAGAGAAAAATGTTTGAAAATATAATGGCCAAAAATTTCCCAAATTACTTGATAAAGTTTAATTTATAAATTCAAGAAGTCAAATAAATCTCAAGAAGAATAAATATAATCAGTACCAAAACATAATATTAAATTCTGGAATCTATAAATAAAAAAATCTTAAAAGCAGCCAGAGAAAAATTACACATTATGTACAGAGGCAAAATCATGTGAGTTTTACTGATTTCTCACAAGAAATAATGAGGCCTACAATCCAGTGGAAGGACATCTTTAAAATGACGAAAGAATAAAACTGACAACCAAGAACCCTATACCCACGGAAATTATCCCTAAAATAGTACGGCAAAATAAAGACATTTCAAATGAACAATAACTAAGAAAATTTGTAGCCAGCAGATTACCATTCAAAAAAAGCTGAAAGAAGTTCTCTGGCTTTGAAGAAGTAATATCAGATAGGAATTCAGATAGATCAACAAAAAAAATGACTAGCACTAAAAATAGGAAGTATTGCATAATATAAAGGAGCATATTTTCTTTTTTATTTTCTTCAAAAACATAGGACTGTTTAAATAAAATAACTGTAATATTTTGTTGTGGTGTGTATGGTATGCAGAATATATAATGTGCACATATGTGCATATAATATGTTTATAATAATGCAAAGGAAAGTTTGCATTATTATAGGAAATGATGTTAATGAAACTATACTGTTGCTAGTTTCCTATAGTTCATTTGAAGGAATAAAATATTGACACTGAAAAGTTAAAGATGCATATAGTAATCACCAGTTGAAAGCAGAACAATTAAAAAGATGCATGGTTATAAAGTCAATATTTGAAGTAAAATTGAGTATTAAAATTTGACTTTCACAAAACAAGGCAGGAAATGTAGAATAGAGAAACAAAAAATAGTCGGAACAAATGAAAACATGATAGATCTAATTCAATAATATCAGTGCATTAATATAAGTGGACTAAACTCTCAAAAGGCAAACATTCTTAGGTAGCATTAAAAAAATCAAGACTCACATGCTGTGAACAAAAGGCGATTTTTAAATACCAAAACAAAAATAAAATGTAAAAAGTGGAAAGGGTACATTATGCAAACACTAATCATAAGTAAGGAGAGATCACTATGCTAATATCACCTGCAATAGACTTTCAAGACAAAGAACTTGAATGGAGAGAAAGATAGACATCTTCTATACAGGAGTCAATTTATCCACAAAACATCAGGATTATGAATATGAATGTACTTAATCATAAGACTTCAAAATATAAGAGGAAAAATATTTCTATATGTTAATACTACTCTCTCAGTAATTGATAAAGTCAGCCAAAAAAAATAGTAAGAATACAGAATATCTGAACAATACTTTCCACTATCATATTCTAATTAATATTTCTAGAACTCCACTCCTAAAATTTCAGAATACACATTCTTTTCAAATGTACATGAAATACTTACCAAGTGAGATTATATGCAGAGCCATTAATAGTCTGAACAAATTTTAAAAAATTGGGATCTTGAAAGTATGTTCTCTGACCAAACTGAAATTAAATTAGAAATAAAGTCAATAGGATAGCTAGAAAAGCTCTAATATTTAGAAATAGAACAAAGCACTTCTAAATAGCCAATAAATCAAAAAAGATAACAAGGGAAATTAGAAAATGCTTTGAACTTAATGATAATAAAAATACAACATATTAAAATTTATAGAAAGTAGCTAAAGAGTGATTATAACATCAAATGCATAAATTCAAAAAAAGGAGTTTTAAATTATCTAAGTTTCCAACTTAAGGATACAGGAGAAAAAACAAATTAAACCCAAAATGTATAGAAAAAAAGTAATTTTAAAAAAGCAAAAAAAAAAAATCATTGAAATTGTGAATGGAGCATTATCACAAAAGATTCTTCAAGGCTGGGCACAGTGGCTCAGGCCTGTAATCCCAACACTTTGGGAGGCCGAGGCAGGCAAATCACCTGAGGGCAGGAGTTCAAGACCAGCCTGGCCAACATGGTGACCTCGTCTCTGCAAAAATACAAAAATTAGCTGCGCATGGTGGCAGACACCTGTAATCCTAGGTACTCGGGAAGCTGAGGCAGGAGAATCACTTGACCTGGCAGGTGGAGGTTGCAGTGAGCCGAGATCACACCATTGCACTCTAGCCTGGGCAACAGAGAGTCAATCTCAAAAAAAAAAAAAAAAAAAAAAAAAGAATTCTTCAGAAATAATATGGAAATATTATATATAACTGAACATGTATTGCTGTGTGCTTTACTAAGCTAATCTGGGCTCATACACACATATACATGCATATGTTTCTCACTTTCTAATATATATACATGTACATATCAGTCACACACACAAAAATATATGAGAATGATAAAACAAATGGAGCAAAATATAAACACTTGTTGAATCTGCATATAGGAAATATGAGATTTTTTAAGTATTCATGCAATTTTTCTATAAATCTGATATTATATCAAAGCAAAAGTTATTTTGAAAACTGTAAGAATAAGCCCAGATTAGTTATCATGGTGGAAAAAGAAATGTACACAGCTTATATTGGGTCAAATCTCTTTAAAAGAAAATTAAGCTCAGGCCCCAAATTTTAGTTTCATTTCTTATTCTACCTGGAATCCAGAAAACTGATATGACTTCTTCAAGGCTGTTTCCCTTAAACTGAACATTAAAATCTCAAAATGCCTGGTATTTCTTGATGAGGCATCTACCCATTGCAGAATCCTCTCATAAACTTGTAATTATGTTCTAGCTTACTGTTGAAAACTGAAATTCCTTTTTTTTTCTATTATCTTCTCTCCCAGCCCATCTGTCCTTTCTCTCTTCTATTTTAAAGTCTACTTTCCTCTGAAGGAAAAGACATTAGGACACTTGTAGTCATAGCTACTTGGGAGGCTGAGGTTTGAGTGTGGACGATCACTTGAGCCCAGGAATCTGAGACCAGCCTGGGCAACATAGCATGACATACATACATACATACATACATATATATATATAAAATATATAAAAAGGTAAGGGTTTTTCATATGAAGAGGTTAGGGTTATACCTTGACCCATATACGTGAAAAAGAGGTGAAGGATGAATCTGAATCTGAAGGCATTTCCCAGCTATAAGAGGAAGGGAATTACAGAGAGGCCAGTCATCATATATCCATTCTTTCATTCTTTTTCTGTCCCCCAAATATTATCTCATTTACAAATATGAAGAAACCTTTTGGATGATAATTTTTCCCCATCCTAAAACTTATGATAATAAGAGAAACAACAGAATATGCTATTTATTGAAGATATATAGTGTATCATTGTCTTAGTCCATTTGAGCTGCTATAACAGACTACCATAAACTGAGTGGCTCATAAGCCATAGAAATTTATTTCTCACAGTTCTAGAGGCTGAGAAGTACAAGATCAAGGCATCAATAGATTCAGTGTCTGGTGAAGGCCCTCTTCATAGAAGTCCATCTTTTCACTGTAATCTAACATGGTGGGAGGAATGGAGGTCTCTGGATTCCCTTTAATAAGTGCACTAATCCCATTCATGAGCACCATGCTCTTATGACATAATCATCTCCCAAAGGTTCTACCTCCTAATAGCATCACCATGTGTTAGCATTTCAACATATGAATTTGCAGGGAGACACAAACATTTAGTCCACAAGAGTCTGTCACAGTACTGGGTATTTTCATACATGGTTATTCTACCTCACAATCTTATAAGGTATGTTAATAGATCAAAAAAAGATAAAACATTGTTCAAATGATGAAGTTGAGATTCAAAGGTATTAAATAATGTGTTCAAGAATACAATTGTATAAGGTAAATAATTTGTCCATGCCACTACACCCTTTCTTATTCTCTGCCTAGGTATTGTTATAAGAAGATTTTGATCCCAGTTTTTTCTATTCCTACCTATCCTAGGTAATTCTTATGTTCTACAAATCCAAAATATTGCTAGATAAGATAAATTGATTAGATAGTTGATAGATAAGATAGATACATGATAGGATGGATGGATGGATGGATAGATAGATAGATAGATAGATAGATAGATAGATAGATAGATAGATAGACAGATAATAGAGATAGATAGATAGATAGATAGATATAGATAGATAGATAGATAGAGATAGATAGATAGATAGATTGATTAAAAAAAAACCTGGCCTCATATTCAACTCAGAACAGTCATTCATTTCTTAATTCAAAATTCATGTACTATTCCCTTATTTTATACCAGGCACAGCATCAGCCACTATGGAGAGGGGATAAAAAGTCAAATAAGATGGAATGCCTATACGTCAGCTACAAACTACAAAGAGATGTACTATATTTACTTCTATTCCCTGCATGATCCTAATATAAAAGATATATTCAGGAAATGTTAAAATGGAATAAGTAAGGCTGAATTATCCGAGAAAAATATCACACATCTCTCCGGGGTGGGAACAGGATTGAGTGGACAGTGAACAGCTGGTGGTTTTAAACCAAAATAGGAGAAGATGTCAGAGAACCTCACTGGGAAACTGAAGCTGTCCCTCAGCTCTTCCACATGAAGGGAGAATTCCAACACCAACATCTAAACGTTCACCATGAATAATGTCAGCAGCTGATGACCTACAACAGCTTGCATATCTAATGCTTTAAAACAATCCCCTATTTATAAAAATTTTACACCCTTGTCATAGATGAGGAAACAAAGGTTAATCAAGTTCCTATCTGAGTTCACTTAGTTCCTAGGTGAAAGAGCTTATTATAAACCCAAGTTGCTTGATCTGCAGGTCTTCATCTCCCTGGCTCTCATGTCTTTTTTATTATATGATCTCTATTAAATATTTTACTGCTTTATATTTTCTCTAATAAATGACCTGGATATCTGTTCTATGTTAGGATCTGTGTTATAAACATGGGATGCAGATGGATATAGTACATCTCTTTGTCACTTGTAGTAGTTGACTTTGTATTCTGTCTTATTTGACGTTTTCACCACTCTCCATAGTGGCTGGCCCTGAGCCTGTTATAAAATGAGGGAATAGTACATGAATTTCAAATTAACAAATGAATGAATGTTCTGAGTCAAATATGAGGCCAGGTATATATGTATGTATGTATGTATCTATCTATCTATCTATCTTTCTAACAATCCTACAAGTAGGTAATATTTCTATTTTGCTGAAGAGAACAGGCTTAGAGAACTTAAGGAGCTGATTTAATATCACATGTTAAATAGTATCAAAGTCAAGAGTTAAAGCCAGGTCTGAATTCAGAAAAACAGGCTCTCAACTATCATTACCCGTCACCAGGATGAACCTTTCACTTCCAGCTTCCTACATTTCTAAAGCATTTTTCTCCTGCTAGGACTATGTATGGTAACAGTATCCTCCAGCTCTCCATTGTTTAATACAATAAAGATCTATTTCTCAATCGGCTACATGTCTAGAGCATTGTCAGACGACAGTGTCACAAGACAAAATAAGAAATCAGTTTACCATAGATCTTCAGAAACTCAAAATTAACAGATCCTTTAAAACAGTCTAAAGAAAGAAGAAGGAAGAAGAAGAGGGGAAGAGGAAGGAGGAGGAGGAAGAATAAGTAAGAAGAAGGAAGGAGGAGGAGGAAGAAAGGGGAGGTAGAAAGTGGAAGAAGAAAGAGGAGGAAGAAAGAGGAGGAAGAAAGAGGAAGAAGGAGGAAGGAGGAGGAGGAGCAGAGGTGGGGGGAAGGAAGGAAAAAAAAATGAACATATCAACTTTCACACTGCACATTAAAGCTTCCACCCAGAATTGCCACATATCATTTCCATTCACATATCACTGACAAAAACAAGATTCTATGGCCACAGATAATTTCAAGGTGGGTATAAAAGTACAAACCAACCATGTGCTAAAACAGGAGAAAACCAAGTATCTGTGAACACAAGCTATCTCTCCCATCCTGTAAAGATAGGTACCATCAGTGCTGAGATAGTGAAAGGAAGAGCTTGAGGTCTCTTGCTTACAAGACACCCAGTGTGCACCCTGTTGACCACAGTGCCTGGTGAGCATTTCTCACAAGGTACCTGTGCCAAGCCCAGTTTCTACCAACATTCATACCTGAACTCAGGGTAGCACTGCCATGACCCAGTGGGATACAAAATAGATTGGACAATGTTGTTGCTCCCTTGGTTACCCAAATGGATAGGCAAGTGACCCAGTCCAATACTTGAGATTCCAGCATTAGTGTTCACAAATCCCCTAAAGCGTTTGAGGGAGGGATTGAGATCAACAAAGTCAGCAAATGTGTGGATAAGGCTGGAGTTTTAAGAGAATCCCTCTGCAAATCATCTCCATGGCTGGTGTCTCAGCAGAAGAAATTACACCAGTTATTTTAACAGAATTTAACACAAAATTTGTTATCTAGGTATCAACAATTGTTAACTAGATATCTAAAACGGCAAAAAGATACACTAAGGTATCACAGAGATAGTATTGGAAGAGCTCCTATCCGGGGGAACAAAGCAAAAAGGCTGAAGTTATTAAAATTTAGAAATGTGAATGAGGGTCCCATGAATGAAGGAAGATCCAAAGAATGGAACAAGTCCCACAGACCCTCAGATCTCTGAGACTGGTGGTGCCCTCTCCTGGGCTGTGCTTGTGTCTCTGAGGAAGGTGCTATGAGGCGGATTCTCTGAGCATTGAAAAAAAAAAAAATCAATTCCTCTACTGTAGCAGAAGCAAACTGCTGCTGCTTGGGTAAAGAAGTGAGCCTGGGGTGTTTCATCTAAAGCACACAGGAAGCAGACAGGAAGGAGAAAGTCCATTCTTCCTTCTCCTTGCTTGCAGTTTCCCTCTGGTGTTCCTTATTAACAGAACCTATCATAGAGCCAGGTGGCAAAGCAGAAATGAAATTACAGGCTCCCAGTCCCAGCATCACAAATCTTGAGTGCAGAATAGTGGGTTGGAAGCCAGGAGACAGTAGCTTAATATCTGGCCCAGCTAGGCTATGACAAGGCCAGCAGCCATTGCTGAGGTGGATTCCCCAGACAGGGGACTTGAAATGGAAATTGGAGAGATGGGTTTCCTAGAACATTTGGAAGCAAATTGAATCAAAGGATGAGTGAGTCCAAGTGAGTGTGCCAGGACAACAAGGTGGGAAGCCAGACTTTATATTGGGACAAGGGAGACTGTGGAGCTGGTATTGGGAGAAGGAGCTGCAAGAGCCAGCCTGGTAAATATGGGAACATGGCAAAGCATGAGGAGCACAGATAATGAAACAAGAAGGCAAAGAAATTTGCAGGACCCAGATGTCTAAACTCTCTCTGGGAAAGACAGCAATAGAGCTTCTCTATCTAATTATCAGTCAACCTTAGTTTGTATTTTAGAAGATAAAGAGGTATACAGGTTCGTGTGTATGTGTGTGTGTGTGTGTGTGTGTGTGTGTGTGTGTGTGTTGTGCACATGAGCTTGTACATGCAATGTATATCCCTGGGGATTGTTACTGAAGAATCTTGTAACACTGATGCGTGGACAATATGGTATGTATTTATTATGGTTGGTGACAAGAATTGGATCTTAATGGAGGTGATTGTTATTCATGATTTCCAAATGGTTAACTAGATCCATAGGATTTGCATTCAACCAAGTCATTTCCCTTCCATGCTTGCTGGCCATGACAGATAGAAATGTCAAGTCCCATGAGATCTCAGGGCTTACATTTTCTTTCTACCAGAAATGGGGCATTTTTTTCCTCACCATTCCTGCTCTGAGTCTCATTTTTACAAACAGTGCTGATGATACTTTTGTGCATTTGATCTTCAATTTCTAACTTCTATTAAAGGGCATTGTCAGCCCACAGCACAGTTTCTAAGGCAGATATTTTTCTGACATCCAAAAAAAAAAAAAGGATGAGAGAAAGAAGGTGACTCTGAATATGAAATGCAAGATTTCACAGAATCATGGATTTTCAAGATAGAAAGTACTTTAGGGAATACTGAGTTTAGTGTTTTCGAACTCTGTTTTAAGCAGAAGGATTTCTTTCACTAGGTTTTAGAACTGATAATTTCTTGAATGAATGAATGAGTGAACGAACAAGGCAGAATATGTGGCAGAGGACTTTGTAGGTAGAAGAAATTACAAGATCAATAGTACAGGAGTCATAACATTTCCCAGGGTTTTCTGGAATTCAGAATATTGAAGTCAAAGTGCAAAATAAGAAGTAGACAATGAACTTATTTCCTGCATTTCAACTTAATCTCAAGGTTAATGATTTTAGAAGTGACAGAGATTTTAAGTAATAAAGATACAAAATCAGATTTGGATTTCACATACATTGGATCAGAAACTATGCAAAAAAAAGAGGGAGGGAAATGAATTAGGGTTCTCCAGAGAAACAGAACCAACAGGCTATATAAAGATACATAGGAGGAGATTTACTATGGGAATTGGCTCGCATAAATATGGAGGCCAAGGAATCCCATAATATGCCATCTGCAAGTTGGAAAACCAAAAAGCTAGTGGTGAAATTTAGAACAAGTCCAAAGTCCTGAGAACTAGAAGAGTCAATGGTATAAGTTTCAGTCCAAGGTTAAAGGTCTAAGAACCAGAAGCTCCAATGTCCACGGGCAAGAGAAGATGGATGTGTTAGCTCAAGCCAAGAGAGAGGGAGAAAAAGAGAAAAAATTAGCTCATCTCCCACCTTTGTGTTCTACTCAGACCCTCAACAAATTAGATGACACCTGCCCATGTCAGTGAGGTCAGATCTTCTTTACTTAGCCAATGGATTCAAATGCTAATTTCTTCTGAAAATAACCTTGCAGACACACCCAGAAATAATGTTTTACCAGCTATCTGGGTATCCCTTGGCCAGCCAAGTTGATATATAAGATTGAAAATCACAGAGGGATTTTGCAATAATAAAAATGAGAAATAATAAAGTTTATACCTGAGTAGTAGAATTGGCAAATTGAGATTAGGAAGAAAAAAATTCAAGAGACATTTAGGAACTGGCCAGTTCTAGATGACTGAGGACAGAAAGGAACATGGAAGAATCTAAAATAATCCCCAGCTCTCCAGCTTGTACTCCTGGGCTAATGATGGTGTTCCCTGAACAGAGCAGGACAGGAAAAGCTGGGGTACAGTTACTGTGTTTGTTTTCAGACACGTTAAATTAGGCTCAAGATGGAAACATTAAAGGGAAAACTGAAAACAAACAAAAAAACGGCTAAGATAAAACACTAGCAAGCTCTTCTGGACTGGGAAGGCAAGGGAAGGTAATTAGCACTGGGAAACAAGACTAGGAAGAGACATAAAGTGTAGGCAGTACCCAGTATGACCACTCAAGTTTCAGACAAATCCAGTATCAAGAATCAAAACCAGCAGAGACTAATAAGAGGCAAGGCCTAGGAACCACAGAATGTCCCAGTAAATGAGGATCAATTTCCACAGAATTACAGTCATGACTGACGCTTTTCTTCCCAGCATCCCCTTTCCAGGGTCTTTAAAGCCCAATTGTTCATACCTAGCTTCTGACAAAGAAGATGAGCAAAGCTAAGTTTTATCTATTTCAGTGCTTCTGCATTCTACTTCCAAGGAAGCATATAACCATTAAGCTGGAAAAGGGTGTCTCTATCTCAAGGGAGATGGAGCTGTGTGGGTAGTGGCTTTGGGGAGCAGTCCAACCTCGGAGAAGGAGTGTGAATTACCACCCGCACACACAGAGTGGCTCTCCTCAACTGCCTGCCAAGGAAGGGATAGTTCTCAACCAAATCAGTCTGTGACTGCCAAAAGCTCTTGTGAGGGCCCAGTTTTCCAGCAGGAAACGTAACCTGAATTGGAAAACATGACTGTAAGCTGGAAAACAAACAGCTCAAAATATCTGTGTCCTGAAATGAACCATAAGCCATTCTGTCTCCAGAACTGAATCCACTTAGTCAAAGGAGCAGAGGGTCAGGGGAGCCAGCAGAAAGGAGGGTGAGAGGAAGGAAAGACCAATTGATGGAAGGAAAGAAGAAAGGAAATACAGAATAAAAGGAACATTGGGCCTTTGCTATATGCCAAGATCTGTGCGAGGAGGTCCACATTCATTTTCTTGAAGCCTTTCAATGACGTTATGACACATGAAGAAGCTGGAACTTCTGAGGTTAATTAACGGACCCAAGATCACATAATTAGAATGGAGCAGAGCTGGAACTTGAACTCAGACTTAGTGACTCCAAAATTAACATGCTTTCACTAGATTCCTTCGCACCCTGAAAGGGGGAAAGGAGGAAGTGTTACTGGAAGTACATTGGAGAAGACTTTCTGAGCCCTTATTAGATTTTTAAAAATTAAGGATACAGAAGTGGCCAACATCAGAATTCCTCGTCCCCGAGTTCCATGTACAGAGAGTAACTTGAAAAATTAATCAGATATTATAGGACTATATTTTTCTAGAATATCTTTCCTTCTCTTTTTTCTGGATTTTCCCTGATCTCCAAAGCTCCAGTTGATCCATCTGTATATGCATTTTCAATTATGATGCGTATACATGAAACTCTATAGGGTCAAAAGATTTTAAGCAATTTACCAAGTCACCTCACTGATAAATGACAGGATTGAGATTCAAACCCAGGTGGTTGACTTTTCTTTCCAAGTAATTTCTACTGCATAATAGCTGTCTCTATAACATGTGCTTATAGGAAGAACATACAAGATAAACACTGACCATCAATTTGTCAGTTCTAGCTGCTGAAATATTTTAGTTACCACTATTCCATTGGTGACTCCACAGAAAATCTCAAAAGGATTGGCCAGTGACAATGAGGAAATTACTAAACTGTAAAGTGATATGCAAATGAAAGCAATTTAATTTTAATAATGGATTCTCTTGACTCAGCACCTGAAACTACAGCTACTCAAAGACAACCGTTGAAAAATATCGTAAAAATAGGACATTTAGTCATTTGCTTTAGAAATGATTGCCTTTCTAAAACCTGTATAAATGTTAAGTGACTCGCTCAAAGTCACACAGGTAGAAGATGGTGAAACAGAAATACAAACCCAAGCAATTTGTCTCCAGCAACTAAAATTAAAATCACATCACAATTTTGCTTCTCTTTATGCACAGACTATCCAATGAAATGGGTAACATCATTATATATGCCTTCATTTTATTAAAAAGGTAATAAGAAGTTAACATTTCTTATGCAAAGGACCCACAGCCAGGATGCAGTGGAGGTGAGATCTGCATTCAGGTTGTGTGATCCCAGAGTTGGCAGAATTAACCACAATGCTACAGCTGCTACCTTACATGAAAAATAAAAGGAAGATAGAAAAACATAGAACTGGTTTAATATTTATAATTTGTGAAACAGTAGTTTTACAGCCTTAATATTTTCAGGCTGCTATCACAAAATATCTTGGACTGGGTAACTTATAAACAACAGACATGTATTACAGTTGTGGAGGCTGGTAAGTCTAAGATCAAGAAACTTCAGTGTCTACTGAAGGGTCGCTCTCTGCTTCATAGACGGTGCCTTCTAGCTGTGTCCTTAGATGGTGGAGAAGGCAAATGAGCTTCCTTGGGCCTTTTTTTTTTTCTTTAATAATAGAACTAATTCCATTCATGAGAGCTCTGCCCTAATAGTCTAATCATTTCCTAAAGTCCCCCAACTCTTAAGATTATTGCATTGTGGATTTGGTTTTGAAGGGACACAAACATTTACATCATAGCAAGTGGAGAACTGACAGGTGTAAATATAATTACCCATTATAATCATCAACTATCTATTCCTTAAACTCAACCCCTTTATCCATCTCCACTAACAACACTGAAATTCAGGGTCATCACATTTTCCATAGACACTCTCTTATATCTCCCTATCTGCTCCTTCCATTCTACAACCTATCGCCCACGCTGCCACAGAAAGAATATTTTAGTGACATGGATCTGATGATGTCTCTTCCCCACTTAAAAACCCTCACTAGCTCCCTCTTTGCATTAGGAAAGAGCCCATGGATTCTGTTCTGGCACCATGTTCCCAGGTCCCTCTACTCTGCCATGTGACCACCTCTTGGGTCTCATCTCAGACTGTTTCCTTACCACACCTCACAATTTCTGCTCCTGCCACTGGATGAATTCTGATTCTGGTATTAGGCAAAGCTGTCTCCTATCTCTGTATCTCTGCTCATGATGCCATCTCTGATTAGAATGTTTTCTCCTCCCTTGTGTATATGCTGAAAACTTCCCAGCCAAGTTACCCCCTCTTTAAGATCCTCTTTCTCTTCCAGTCCCTCCTTGGGGCTGCTTCTGTACTAATCAAATGCCTTTGTCACTTTGCATGCTGCGTGTGTCTCCACACCCACACTAGGGCAACTTGAGGTTAGAAAGCCTGCCTTAATCATCTTTGGGTCCTCAGAGCCTAGCACAGGAGTTCTGTAAGTGCTTTTTGATGTGAAGTTGCTGACTTCTCAGTTTCTCCCTCACTAGTCCTCATAAATTGCCCTTTTGGGTATAGAAAATGTGTTTTCCTTTACCGCCTTCCTCCCTGCCTTCCTTTCTCTCTCCTTGTCTTCTTTCTTCCCCTCCTATGTACTCTGAAGAGGTGAAACAGCAAGAGGCTCAACAAACAAGTAACTCAAAAGTGCCATTTAAATGCCAGTTTGTATTATTTCTCTAGTGTCTTTAAGAGAGACAGAGAAGCAGAGAGAGAGAGAGAGAGAGAGAGGAAGGGGGAGAGGGTGGAGGGTATGCAGCTGGCTATGGGTAGAAGCATCCCCACTGGGCAGGACCTCACACTGTGTTTAATGGCGAGTCTACTTTGGGGGACGATGGGGACGGGGAGCAATAGATCTACTGCTGTGTGTACCAATTTGAAATTGCTAGCTATACCCTTAGCTAACACTAGTGTTTCATGTTGCAAATCCAGTGTTACCACATGAAATAGCCAGCAAGTGCACCTCTGCCAGAGTTGGAGTAATTTGTTATCGGCTGGAGTGAGAAGCTGACACAGTTAGCTCACAGAGATGCTTTTATTCAGATGTGCAGCCTTCCTCAGATTAACCATGACCGTCCCGGGTCATATGCTCTAAGCAAAACCTCCTTGGCCAGTGCTGTTGCATTTTTTAAGAGGATCCCCAATCTGCCATCCTAACAGTTTCCGCCCTTCCCATCTTAGCTTTTCCCTGATGATGATACAGGAAGATATTTGTAGAGGTATGGGATTCAGAAACAGAAGCTGGAGAAGGAAACATCTCTGTCTTGCCTCCCTCAAAACCATCCTCCAATGTAGTTTGCTAAAATTCCAATCTGATTGTATCACTCCTCTTTAGATCCTCTCAGCGACCCTACTGCACTCAGATGAAGTTGAAGCTTCTTAACCTTCCATGCATGCCTATCTGCAATTTGACCCCTGTTTACTTCCCACTGGCAACTTTTGTCTCTGACTTTTGGATCCAGTAACACCAAACTATTTGTCAGTTTCTGCACGTATTGTTTTTGTCTCCATGCCTTTGCTCAAGCAGTTCCTTCTGCCTGGAATGCCCTTTCCTGAACCCGTGACCTCTCACCCACATTGCTTAGAAAACTTCTACTAACCATTTAAGGTTTAGCTTAACTCCTCCAGCTTTTTCTAACCCTCTGGGTTAATTAATTTCATTCAGGCTCCCATAGTTGACATTTCTCCCCCATGTGCTACAGCGATCTCAGGAAGCAGCAGCATATATGGTCAGGAGCAGCTGAAGGACAAAGAGGAGTGGTTGGCGTGGTCTGCCCTGGGTGCAGACAATAAAGGGTGCATTGTTTATGAAGAATGTGAAAAAAAATAAAAACATGTACCTGCAATTCTAAACAATCCTAGTGATAAAATACTCTTCCCTACATGGGCAGTCTATTCCCACATCCACTTGTGGTTAATAATGCAGGGTCTAGAGTCGATACAATCAGCTCCACCACGTAATGGCTGCGTCACCTTGGGCATATTACTCATCTTTGTGATCCTCAGTTCCTTCCTTTGTAAACTGAGGACAAGGAAGTTACCTGCCTGGTTAGCTCATGTGATGATTACATGAAACAATGCATGTAAAGTACTTATAATGGTAACTGGGACTAAATAATATTTCCATAAATGCTAACAACTATTTGCTGATGAGTCGGTATTCCTCCCTAGGGTTAAAACTTCCCCACTAGCTTAAAGGTCTTTGAGAATCTATCTTGTTTACTATTGTATACATGCTGCCTAGCATAATAAGCATTTGTCGAATGAGTAAATGGGTCATATTCATATCTGTATTCTAAGTGCATGGCAGAATATGTGTATTGGAAATGGTGCTCAGTAAATGTTTGCTGGGTGAATGAATAGTTGAACAAAACGTTGGCTTGTAACAGAAGAATAAACTTGCAAAGGAAACCAGAAGTGATCCTTAAGAGACACAGATACAGGTTTGGAAAGGGTAGGCAAAGCTGATGGTAAGAGTGCAAGAGACATACAGTTTTACCTCTCCTTGAACTATTCCGGAAGGTTGCACCTAATAAAATTTAGGTCTATGGAAATTGGAGAGTCATGCCAACCAACTGCACGGCTTACAGAGCTAGAGAAGGAAGAAGAAAATCTGTCATATGGATTCACATCACAAAGTAGCAGTAACAAAAGGGTACTCAAGAGGAAGACTTTCCCAGTCTGAGCTCCACATTAAGACCAGAAATATGGCTGTGAAGAGGAACATGAGGATCTGCCAGTTCCTTATTCCAATCACTATGTTAAAGTTAGATTTTTTTCATTTGGTTGACAAAGTTCATTACTATAATTCTTTGCATGTCATGCTTGAAAGATATATGACTAAGATATGATTGGAATAAGGATCACTCCCAGATTTTCCAGGATGTGACATCTACTAAACCCATGGAGATATTACACATAAAACTCTATATCAGAGCCATCAACAGGAAAGAGGAAGATTGTGCATTTAAGACTAACTCATAGCAATATTTGGAATTTCCCTCAAAAAAAAATGGCATTTCATTAATTCTTAGCTTTAATAAGTAGAAAGAATAGGTCATACCTGGGTTCTGGCAAAAGTTTTGCCAGATCATATATCATTACAAGGAGTCCAAAGGACTATATTAATTTGAATTCAAACCAACAAAATGATATCTAATGTAAAAAGTCCAAGTGTTGGCTGATATTCATGCTAGATGAAAAGAAGCCTGCTCAGGCAGTCATGGTTCCAACAGTAATCCTGATGTTTTCATTCACTTATCTAAATACTGTCCTCTGGAAACAAAGAGAAGAATTTGCTTCTTGAACCTACACCCTACCAGCTAAGTGGAGATAGATCCCACATGCCAAATCACATCAACCTTCTAACACTTATCTTTCTCAGAGTTAAATGTCCCCTTTATCTAATTTTCATATAACATGGTTTTCTGTGTTTTCTTGCAATTTAAATCAGAAAAGAAGTATCTTCTAACATGTGTTGGACTGACATTAGCTTTACCAGTGTCCTCTAAAAGCCCCATATCCAAGATGACAGGAATTATACAGGATATCATGTCTGATCACCTATTGAATTAGATACTTTCCTCCACAGTAGTTCTGTTTGAACTCCTCCTGCTAATGGGAGGTCTCTACCTTCCAAACCACTTTTTGGAAACGACGGACAAATAAAGCGCTGCTGCTTCTGCTGTCACAGGAAGACCCAAAATAACAGTGGTTTTAATTATATAGTGGTTTGTTTTTCTGAGTAGGAGGTCCAAGTTTGATACATCAGCTCTACAAACATTAGAGACCCTAGTTATATCTGTCTTTTGTTACACTGTTTTCAAAATGCAGCCTGCATCTCATAGTTCAAGGTGGCTTTCTCAGCTCTAATCATCATGAGTCTACATTCTCACTGGCAAAAAGGAGACAGGAAGAAGTAGTGAGGTAGGTACACTCTTCCTTTTGACAGTCCAGCTGCAAGTTGCACACATCATGACTGCTCATTTCTAGTTGATCAGAACCCAGTCACATTCCAGTCACACATGAATAAGAGGAAGTCTTTAGTCTAGGCCTGTCAAAAAAAATAAAAGATTCTACAACAATGAAGAAAAAAACAGATAAAATGAATATTGGAGGACAACTGACAGCTTCTGCCATATATATTTTAAAGTTCTTCCTTATATCTAAGTAAAATTTGTCTCTGATGAAAATAATTTATTCTCTAGAAATAAAATAAATGGTCCTAATCTCTTCAAAAAAACTAAGTGCAACTGTCATGGAGCTTCTCCATACTAACTTTTTACTTTGCCAAGAAGCACAAGCCTCCACTTCTTTGTTTCTTCTAGAATGTGGTTTCTACATACTTCTGCATCCTCATCACATTTATCTTGTCTCCTTTTTGCCAGTGTTTCTCTCACTGGTTCAGAGTTCTTATTCTATACCTCTAAGATCACACTGCAGTTTTAGCAATAACATTCTTCATCTCACAAATAAGTATTCATTCCTGATATTTTCATAAACTATGCTCAGTATCAGTTATAACTCAAAGACGACATTACTTTCAACTCCAAGGAAATTTTATATAGTGCCACTTTAGACAACTGATTCATAACAGTCTTCTCCTTCATATTTTTCACAAGAGTAACAATTAATTTATGCCTGCAACATTCAAAATTTTGGTAACTGACTTATTCGTTGAATTGAGGGAGTTGATGTCCAGCTGTGTGGCATCTTACTTTGATTTTCAGTTCATTATTTCATAATCTGAAACCCTGATTTTCTCTTTGGATATTATGTTATCACTCCCAATTTTATGGATTTTGACATTTCCTCTTTTTGGCAGACATGCTCAGAGAAACAACTGATATGAGTGATTTGCTGTAACCCAGATGTATTAGTCTGTTCAGGCTGCTATAACAAAGTGCCATATACTGTGGTTCACAAACAGCAGAAATTTATTTCTCACATCTGGAAGCTGGGAAGTTCAAGATCAAGACAATAGCAGATTTTGTGTCTTTTAAGGGTCCTCTTTATAGACAGCAGTATTTGTGGGTTCTCACATGGCAGAAGGGGAGTGGGAGGGTCTTTTTTTATAAGAGTGCTAATCCCATTCATGAGGGCTCCTCCCTCATGATCTAACAACCTAACAAAGATCTCACCTTCTAATACCATCATGTTGAGGGTTAGGATTTCAACATATGAATCAGTGGCAGGTGGTGGGGCACAGTCTATAGCACTAGGTATGATTCTAAGCATAACATCCATTGCTTAGAAGTGTGTAGAAGAAGAATTTTTTTCCAAAATCAGCATTTTATTTCTTTTCTCTTTGCATTCCTCTTCTTTTTTTTTTTCTTTTGTTGTTAAAAATGCTGTAAAATAATCCTGACAGCATGAATGGCTATGCAGGTAATTAACCAATGCCAGCTGAATGCAGACCAGAAGGTTCCTAAGCCCACTGGCAAGCTAGTGCCAATGATATTCCATATTAGTAGCTGGTAAAGTTGGCACAACTCTAAGAATTACGTGAACTCATCCTGTTTTGTGAGTTTAATCCTCATCAACAGAGGCTTCGCCCATGGTCCACCTCCTCTTCTGAAAAGAAATGCAAATGAGTGTCATTTATAGCTTGGGAAGTTTTCAAATTCTCAGAAAAAATATACTTCCCTTGCTCTTGGGCCACGAATGAGGAGCCAACCAGAAGTTAAACAATTCTTATCCTGCGAGCTTCACGTCAGCCAAAGGGCCATCTCTTTTCATTTGAAGTATCTGGCTCTTAGAGTAGAAGCCAAATACAAGTCTTGTTCCATTGCCTCCACTTACTATGTGTTATCATAATCATTCCTTCTGTGTGCCATCCGTATGACAGAGGAAAGGAAGTAGTTAAGCACAACCCCTCACACACATCTCAGGATAATTTACTAGTCCTATGCTGAAAGAAGGACGGTGGTCATTTCAACAATGGGGAAAATCCTTTTTGAGTTTATATTCTCATCTGTAAATTGGTCCCCTCAGCAAATAAAAAAAAAGAAACATGTCGGAAAATAGGCCCCTTCATCATTTTCCTTTGGGCAAAAGACAGGAAGGGGATTAATAAGTGTGAAGGGAGAGAGAAAGGGAGAGCCGCAGGGCTAGGTAAGCAAAGAGAGAATCCATTCCTTGCTAATAAGAAAATGGGAAAGGCACTTGGCAGAGAGCATTCAGGGAAAAGCACATCCTTTCACTGAAGCTAGTAAAAGCTCTGCATTTCAGGTGACCTTTGAGCAGTAACAGACAGAGAGAGTGAAGAGTTCTTGCAAATAGAAATAAATGTCTCATAGAAGGAAGTGACATCCCAGAGCAGACATGCTTGAGGCAAACACAGCTGGGGACATACAATATTTTTTATTGCAACCTGCAGCCAACCTCATGTCCCTTAGGACCATGCCCAGAAGAACCAAGATAACTTATTCATGTTGAACATCTACTAAGTTCCAGACACTGTGCAACAAAATCATCAATCCAGCCGGGACCATAGCATGACAACTCTCTTTGTAGGCCACATTGATGAATGCCAACCAACAAATGCAACTAAAGTTGATTTCCAAGGTGGACAGATACTTAAGGAACATTATTTTATCAGGACATGTTTGAGCAGGTTGCCTGCCAGTTATATTCACATAACACTGTTACTTACTTTAAAAAAACTATTTAAAGCATATTTACACACTAACTATGAAAAGATAGAAATTAGAGAATACCATTTATAGAGAATTACCTCTCCATTACTCAAGGTTTGTGGTAGCAACAAAAATACACAACAAAAATGAAACTGGATTAGGAGCCATAGGACAATCTGAGGTGTCATCAATTATTAGATGAGATACTTTATTTAAAACCCTAGCATGTTGCTTGGGAAAGAGTAATTGCTTAAGATATTGTAGCTATTAGTGTATAATAGCAAATGTCATCAATACTATTGTTGTTGATGATGATTACTGTTCTATATTATTTCTGACCCCATTGCATAGCCATAATTTTAAAATTATCCCCATTTTATAGGGTTCATTTCTCAGAGATGAATTAGGGAAGATGATGGAAGACTATACTATACATATATATTGAAAAATGTCTAGAAAACTAAAGACTGAAGAATGAATGCCTGCGAAAGTCAGCAGTCTTTTATATCCAAGTTCATATAAGCAAACTAAGAGATCGCCATGTCTAGGCTGGGATCCTGTCACCCATTAAAAGAGGTAGACTGTGGACTCTAGAATAATGTGGCAGTTTCTGATTGCAGAAAGGAAGGAGGAAGAAGGTGAGTACATAGGTGGAGGAAATAAGCTGCGTACATAGGTGGAAATATTTCAGCCTTGAACTCAACATACTCTTTAAGCCTAACTAACTTTGAGGCAGCTTAGTTGCAGACAACAGAAACCATTATATCTGGTGTAAGTAGAAGGATCTATATTAGAGGATAGTAGATAGCTCACAGAATTTACGATGCGTCCAATGCAATAATATTGAATGTTACTCAACTTGGATCAAAATGGCCAGGAGAAACATCCAACTACACCACTGAACTTCTGTGACTGATAACCCAACTGCTGCTGTCACCTGCTGCTTAGTAACCATGACTCACAGGAAGAGAAAGTAAGTAGAATTTCTACCATAGCATCTGATCTCACATGGCTATTAACTCTGCTCTCCAAGTCTCCCACAATTTTATCTGCTTAGCATAATCTAGGTAACCTGTAAAATCATTGCTGCACAAGAATCTCAGAATGTGGATTTTTAGCTTTCCAGCCCATATAGTACAGGAAAGTATAAGAGAAAGGTATTAGAAGTGGGTGTTAAGTAAACTAATTTATCGCATCTATCACACTGACATCAGATTTGGAGACCAAATAGCTTTTTCAGTCATCTGGTTATTAAATCTTGGTATCCCTTTTCATGCTAAGTGACCTGGTTCTGCTCCAGGACTGTGGAGGGGCCTCAGAAAACCAGTGCTACTATGAACTTGATGAACAGAGACCCAGAGAAAACCACAGAAACATGTAATATTGCTGAACTCAGGAACTGTCAGTACAGACTCACTGGGTATTTCTCATACCAAAAATTCCTCCTGTGCTTTACCTTTTTTACCAACAGTACTGTCATGTTGGAGGCATGGATATAGACTAGCGCTCTCAAAAGACATCCTGCACAACACAATCATCCAAATCTCTTAGGGTATTTATTAAAATGAGGATTCTTGGGCTCCACTCCAGACTATGTAGCAGGATCTTTGCATTAGTAAGAACTATATAGTGGAAAACCACTGATCTATGTTCTGATACATGCTTATAATGTCTGGATTCAGAGTATAGTGGAAACTCCCAGTTATTTCTATATAGTTTACCTCCAAGAGCTATTATTCAGGTCTGAAAGCTGTAAAGTAAAAAATAAGTGGGAAACTCCTTTCTGGCCTTGTGAACTTGAGGACTGCCAAAGAATTGATATGGAGAATATATTGAAACTCAGTAAAATGCATAATTTTTAAAGCTACATTAACATATTGTCATAACCTAGGTACTAAAAATATGTAAATTGAAACTGAATTCATATTAATCCAAATGTTTGTTTGCAGAATTACTTAGTCTCAGCAATAAGATATTGGGCCTGGAAAATTGTTTACAGGTGTCTCCAAGGAGATGGCATTAAGACATTTACACATGGTGTACCCTGTATTTATATGCAAGCTAGACACTATGCTGTGTTTTCCTATTGATGCTTTTAACCTCTACAGAAAAAAAAATATGAAGACCAACTTCTAGCATATGGAAGTATTTTCACATGGCAAATTATATGGAAACTAGGAGGAACAAGAAAGGTTTGTAAATACTGCCAGTTTACATGCAACTTTTCAAATTCTATTAGGAGACCTAAATCCCCCTGTATTCAACTAAAATCAACCAATATTTATTGAAAACCTACTATGTACTAAACTCTTTCTAAGTGCTTTCTTACATGTTATCTGATTTAATTTTCAGAACAATTCTACAAGGGAAGTTTTTTCCTAGGTTTTTATTGTATGTATTTAAGGTATACAACATAAAGTTCTGATATACTTACACATTGTGAAAATGTCACTGCAGTCGAGCAAATTAACATGTCCATCATCTCACACAGTCACCGTTTTTGTTGCAAGAGCATCTCAAATCTACTCTCTAAGCAAAATCTTGAATACAATATTATTAACTATCATTCCTTTGACCTACATCTCCCCATTTGCTCTCCCTTCACCTGCCTCTTCTAATCACCATTTTATTCTGTTTCTATGTACTTAACTTTTTTTAGATTCCACATATAGTGAGATCATGTGGTATTTTTCTTTCTATGTCTGGCTTATTTCACTTAGCATTATGTCCTACAGGTTCATCCAGGTTGTGGTAGATGGCAGTATTTCTTTCCTTTTCAAGGCCGAATGATATTTCATTGAATATAGACATATACCACAATGTATTTATTCATCTGAATTAGGTTGTTTCCATATCTTGGCTATTATGAATAATGCTGCAATGAACATGAAAGTACAGATATCTCTACAAGGTGCTGATCTCATTTCCTTTAGATATATCCCAGTAGTGGAATTGCTGTGTCCACAATGAGACGCCACCTCACACCTGTTAGGATGGCTATTATCAAAAAGACAAAGATAACAAATGATGACAGTGTGGAGAAAAGGAAACTCTAGTGAAGTGTTGGTGGGAATGTCAATTGCTGCCATTATGGAAAAAAATATGAAAGTTCCTTAAAAAAATAAAAGTAGAGGTCAGTATTTTTTATTGTTTTATACTGAAGAAAACAAAAGTCCCAAGAGATTGGGTAATATGTCACATAGTGAGAGGGAGTGAAGCCAGGCTTTCTGACAACAAATCCAGTGCTCTAATTTACCACACTCCCTAATTAATACTAATTATTATTTAATAATTAATACTAACAATCCACTACGCCTTATAGCAAAATACATTTTTACTAAGGGCATTGTCTCACTTTTTCCATTTGACAGCACTCAAGGCTTGGCAGAGAATGATATTACAATTTCACAATGGGACAAAAGAAACATCATAAGATTCAATGACTCTTCACAGGCCATGAAGCTCACGGAAGCAGAGTCAACACTTGAACCCTATTCTTCTATTTTCAAATATGTGTTCTACTTACTGCCTCAGTGTTTGAGAAAGGGGAATTAACACTTTTCTGCACCTACTTTATTTTAGACAGACTGCTAGGCATTTTACATATACAAGTCCTAATCTTCATAGCAAACTTGAAAACTTGCAAATATCCATATTTTATAGATATACAACGGCTTATAAGAGGTTGAAGTTAATCAGTGTTGGAACTGATTCAAACGCAACTATTTAAGACATGGATGTAATTATACATAATACACACACACACACACACACACACACAATCATTTAAAATGGAGAAAATTGTGATGAGAAAAGTACAAAAAGCCCTTACCAAAACTTTTTATTTGGAAACTCCCAGTTTTCATCACAAAAAATGTTCTAAATTATTATCTTTATATATCAAAATAAAATTAGCAAATGTAAACAAAAATATCTCTGTCTTTCATATAGTCAAGATTGTACCTGAAGAAAGGAGAAACTGGCTGGTACATTCTAAAAGGACTTGGACATACCTATGAATGTCCACTGCCAAAATAACTTTAAATAACTGTTTTCTTCATGTCATTTACCCAGCCTCGTTCTTGGCAGTGATGACCTGGAAGACTGAGTTGTGAACATGTTACTCAGTACTTAGAACTACAATACTAGCAAATGGATAGAAAATTTAGCAGGTAGAAGATCTTGTGTACTGAATAAGAACAGCATAAAACACAGTACTGTCACAGACATTTTGAAAAATACAACTGCTATAAAATATGTGAGATTTTACCCAGGAAAGGGAACAATAAAGTGTTTGCTTTGTTAACTAATATCTCAGTGAGACTTATAATCATGAAGACTTATATAGACTTTTTACAACTTACAAAACATTTTCATATGTCAAACCCATTTGACTTCAAATCATCTAACATTTTAAGCCCGTTATCTGGCCCATAGTAGGCTAATAAATGCATGTAGCAATGATCTAAACTGATCAGTTAAGAATTACTATTTTGTTTAAATTCTTGAGAAAATGGAAGCTCAACAAAGTTAAGTGAATTTCCGGGTGTCAAATATAAGCTTTTACATGTTACGTAAAGTCTTTTAACCTTTTTTGAGTCTTTCAGAAACTATTCAATTCTACAGTGTTATCATGAAGTAATATTAGATTATTTGATATACACAAAAATTGGTATTTTTCTATTATGCCTTTCCATCTTAGCTAGAAAACTTGGATTTGGTTAATTTAGGTTTCTAGAATAGAAATCCTGAAGAATTCAGATTTTTGAGTGATCCATATGTTTGAATCTCTGTGTTTCTGTCAAACATCCTTTACCTCATGGCCTAGATTTTTATAACTAAATGAAGTCAAATGAGAATATATGCAAACTGAAGAGCCCTATGTGTTAATATCAGTCGCTATTGGGGTGTGTGTGTGTGTGTGTGTGTGTATATATGTGTATATATGTGTACCTATCTATATATATATCTATACATATATAGAGAGAGGAGAGAGGAGAGAGAGAGAAATGTAATTCCCTTAAAAAGAAAGAATTGTCTACTCAGTTAAAAAAAAAAAAAAAAGTATTATCGGGGCCTAGCATGGTGGCTCATGCCTGTAATCCCAGCACTTTGGGAGGCTGAGGTGGGCAGATCATGAGGTCAGGAGATCGAGACCATCCTGGCTAACATGGTGAAACCCCTTCTCTACTAAAAATACAAAAAATTAGCTGGGTGTAGTGACTGGCACCTGTAGTCCCAGCTATTCGGGAGGCTGAAGCAGAAGAATGGCGAGAACCCGGGAGGCGGAGCTTGCAGTGAGCCCGAGATGGTGCCACTGCACTCCAGCCTGGGCGACAGAGGGAGACTCCGTCTCAAAACAAAACACAACACAACAAAAAAGCATTTTACATCTTGGACTTAAAAATTCAAAAACAAATGTAATTGGTAATAGTACTGTTATATTAGACTATATTACAAAATACATTGAAAGTTTGGAGTTTGATGTTTGAAAGAACAGTCAAATGTTACAGAGATGGAAAACTATTAGAGATACAGTATGTTATCAAAATCAAAGATTTACCCAGGCATAATCCTCTTATAATATGATCATATGGTGTTCATCTACCACAGACTCAGACTTTTTAATGTCTTTAATTTTTAAAATCTGCTAGTTAAAAAAAGGATTTTTAAAGGCACTTGAAATAAATATCTACCATATTATATTCAAATACAGTAGATATTTATTGAATGCCTGCTAGATGACAGGTGACTAGTTAAAAAGCCACTACTGTCCAAATTTTACAAATAAAGAAACTGAAGCTTAGACTAGTTAGGTCACTTGTTCAGGATGATAAAAATAAAAATTAATAAAGACATAAATTAAGGCCAAGTATTGCAGTGTTGTATCTTATAATCATTTTCCTAAACTTCTCTGAAAGTTTCAAAATAGACCAATATATGATGTCCTGGAGGACATCAAGGATGACAACACTAACAATCTTTTCTTCTTTTTATTGCCCTTTTATTAATGTAATTACTTTTTTTTTTTTTTTTGGAGACAGAGTCTCACTCTGTCGCCCAGGCTGGAGGGCAGTGGCGCAATCTCGGCTCACTGCAAGCTCCGCCTCCCGGGTTCACGCCATTCTCCTGCCTTAGCCTCCCGAGTAGCCGGGACTACAGGCGCCCGCCACCATGCCCGGCTAATTTTTTGTGTTCTTAGTAGAGATGGGGTTTCACCGTGGCCTCGATCTCCTGACCTTGTGATCCACCAGCCTCAGCCTCCCAAAGCGCTGGGATTACAGGCATGAGCCACCGCGCCTAGCCAATGTAATTACTTTTAACATTTCCTTCTACTTAATAATTTCTCCCTCTATTTTGCACCTTTATATTAAGATCAACATAACTAAGAGACTTCTGGTGTTAAGTTGATCTCTTCTTTCAGATAACACTCCCAAAGCAAGATGAAGCACAATAACAGAAGCAAAGGCCTGTTTGGGAAAAACTAAGAAACATCTCTGATCTCAAACTACTATGTAAGATGAATTGTGGGGGATTAACCTGAGGAAAGAAGCCTACAGCAGCAGATCTTAAGCATGTCGGGAGAGCACAATCACCAAAACAGATGGTGCACTACAAGAAGCAAAAAACAATAATCACATCTTTTAAAAAAATAGAAATGAGATGCCCACGCCACAATGAGTAGTGGGAAATAAGCAAAGAAACAGACAGGTATGCCACTTTCACAAGAAGCAGTCTGTTAATGAATTATAGAAGAAAAGGTCCAAAGGCTGATGCAATAGAAATGTATAAAGACTTAAGCAACGATCTCTCTCACACACACCCACAAGAGAGAAAGAGACAGACAGACACACACACACACACACACAGAGGCAGACCTTCATATACAAATAACTTTACTGTGAAATATAGAAACTCCTGCTAGTCTGCAACACAGCTTGGTCCCTTTCCCATAAACTTCCTACATATGCAGTCTGAGAACTCAATAACTCATTTCATTCAAAAGTAAGCAATATTCAAAAAGAACTAAAGATTATTTAAGACAAAAACAAAGAGAACTGGGCAAAAATTGCTTTTCTCACAAAAGGGTGCACATATAGAAGATTCATTTAAAAACGCTGGCCGGACACGGTGGCTCACGCCTGTAGTCCCAGCACTTTGGGAGGTCAAGGCAGGAAGATTACCTGATCTCAGGAGTGTGAGACTAGCCTGGCCAACATGGTGAAACCCTGTCTACTAAAAACACAAAAATTAGCCAGACATGGTGGTACACACCTGTAATCCCAGCTTACCCAAGAGGCTAAGGCAGGATAATCACTTGAACACGGGAGCCGGAGGTTGCAGTGAGCCAAGATGGCTCCGCTGCATTCCAGCCTCCTCATTACACGATAGACAAAACTTAACTCAAAATGCATCATAGATCTAAATATAAGTCAAAGTTATAAAACTCTTAGCAGAAAGTGTAACAGAGATCCTGCCACAAAAACAGCAACAACAAAAAAGGTTGTCAACAGACAGAAGAAGATCATGACAAAATTTACCTCCATGACTCAAAGGGCATTAAAAAGAAAAAAATCAAAGAACCCAAAAATACAGATGTGTAAGATATGAAATCTGTCTTAGGGATGATATGGTGAAGTGACAGAAGAAAGTAAAGTATGAGAAGTCAGAGCTAAGAAAAGATGGAAAGAAAATATAAAAGCATTAAAGTAATAAAGGCCATATTATAAGCACTACACAAAAAAGTATAATAGTCTTATAAAAACATAGGAAAGAACATAAGCTCACAAAAAGCAGTGTTAGATGAAACAAAAATTAGTTACGTAAATTTAGAGAAAATTACACTATTAAAAAATAGACTAGGGAGAACATTTATACATATGATCAGTGTTCCTGAAGAAGAGAACAAAACATGAGAAAGAAAATTGAGATATATTTCAAGAAAACTTTCAAAAAGAAAATACTTGGATCAACAGATTGAAATGGTCCATTCTGTCAGAGAAAATGAATATATTATAGGACAACCAACAAAACACATCTTAATAATACTATTATATTTCAAAAATAAGGAAACCTCTGAGCATTCAAGCAAAAATATCACTTAAAGTAATAAAACATACCAAGCTGATCTCAGGTTTCTCCATGGCAATTTTCAAGAATGGAATAATGACACTAAGCTTGAAAAATCTTACAGGAAGAATGTGAATAATTCAACTGTAAAGACAAGAGTAAAACAGTTTGAACTTTCAAAAACCCAAAGAATATAAATTATAATGAGCTCTTTTTGGAAAAGCTACTAGAGGAAAAACAACCCAAGTAGATAAATGAATTTTAAAACTACTACAAAATTTCTAGCAATAATCATGCAACTCAGGTGCCACAAGCCTAAATCTAAAAAATTTGTGGGAACTATAAATATAAAATATAAATTATCACTATTATAATGTTTAAATAATATTAAAAGTATAAATATATTTACAGTATATGCTTATATATTATGATTATGATTGTTCTGGTTTTATATATCTAATGGATATAAAAAGTATATATATTTATATATGTGCATATTTTTACATATACATATAACTACATTTTTCCATATTATATATGTAACCAGTTATATATATAAAATTTTTTTTATTGTTCCAGTTATATATATGTATATTCCACTTACCCAGTTATATATATATTTTATATATATATATCTCAAAAAAGAAAATTAGAGAAACAAGGATTGGAGAAAATGCTTGATAGATACTGTCTTTAAAAATATGAGAATTCAGTGTATTATAGAAAGTTGTAATAAAGATAAATGAGAGAATTTAGAACACAAACCTAAACAATTATCAAAAAGAAAAATATCACAGATCATCTGATTAAAATATGTTTTAAGGAATCAATAAAAAAACTATGAATACCACAAGATTTGGTTGCAAAATTAAGACTACGTTAAGCAATTAATATAAATGGGATAAGCTTATGTACTGACAGGAAAAAAGCTAAAACTAAATCACAAAGGAAATGTAACCATATACCATACACAGCAGGCACACATTTTAAAAAGTGATTCAGAAAAGTTAATTTAAAATGAACAAAGTCATTTATGAAAATGTAAAGAAAAACATTGGTCATATTCTAATAAAAGACAATGTCAAATTCAGGAAACAAGGCAAAAAGGACTCTGTAATGATAGAGACTTCAATCCACAATGATTACCTAAAGAGCTATACACAAAATAATACATATCAAAATTCATAAACAAAAGTTTGAAGTCATAAAAGGAGAAACAAGACTGGATAAAGAAAATATGGCACATATACACCATGGAATACTATGCAGCCATTAAAAAAGATGAGTTCACGTCCTTTGCAGAGACATGGATGAAGGTGGAAACCATCATTCTCAGCAAACTGACATAGGAACAGAAAACCAAATACTGCATGTTCTCACTCATAAGTGGGAGTTGAACAATGAGAACATGAACACATGGAGAAAAACGTCACACACCAGAGCCTGTCGGGGGTTGGGGGGCTAGGGGAGGGATAGCATTAGGAGAAATACGTAATGTAGATGATGGGTTGACGGGTGCAGCAAACCTGCAGCAAACCACCATGGCACATGTATACTTATGTAACCTGCACGTTCTACACGTGTATCCCAGAACTTAAAGTATACTTTTTTTAAAAAAAAGGAGAAACAGACCGAAATATACTCATACCAAGAGATTTTAAAATGTTTTCTCTGCCAAAGCAAATAAAATAAAGATAGTGAAGACCTAAAAGGTAATAAATAAGGTATGTTTCATTGATTTATATAGGAATCTATTATCTGAAAAAATAGCAGGTATCTTTTTTAAGTGTCCATATAACATTCACAAAATTACTAATCTACTAGACTACACAGGAAACCTGAATGAATTAGCAATAGTAGGAAACTATCCCAACCTGGTAAAGGTTATTATGGACATAAAAAAATGCATAAGTAGGCCGGGCGCGGTGGCTCACGCCTGTAATCCCAGCACGTTGGGAGGCCGAGGCGGGTGGATCACGAGGTCGGGAGATAGAAACCATCTGGCTAACAGGGTGAAACCTCGTCCTCACTAAAAATACAAAAAATTAGGCAGGCGTCTGTAGTCCCAGCTACTCGAGAGGCTGAGGCAGGAGAATGGTGTGAACCCTGAAGGCGGAGCTTGCAGTGAGCATGCCACTGCACTCCAACCTGGGCAACAGAGCAAGACTCTGTCTCAAAAAAAAAAAAAAAATCCATTACTAATATCATACATGTGACAGTGAAAAATGAAAGCTTTCCCTTTAACATCAGGAACAAGATAAAGATGTCCATGCTGGCCATTTATATTTAACATTGAAATGGAGGTCTGGCCAAGGGCAATTATACAAGAAAAAGAAATTTTAAAAATCAAGTTAGAAAAGAAATGTTAAAATCTACATTTTCAGATGACACCATTTTATATATAAAAAATCCTAAGAAATTCACTTAAACTATTAGAACTAACAAACAAGTAAAGCAAGGTGTTAAGGTACGAGATCAACATGTAAAAATTAATTGCATTTCTAATAAACCAGCAATAAACAATCCAAATGAAATTAAGAAAGCAATTTCACTTACACTAGTATGAAAAAGTAAAATTATTAGATATAAACTTAACAAGAAGTATAAAACTTGTACTACAAAAAGTTTAACTAAATTAAAGACTTAAATTAATGGAAAGATGTTTCATGTTTACAGATTGAAAGACTTTATGTTGCATTGATATGACAATATTCCTCCAGACTCATCTGTAGATTCAACACAATCTCTATCAAACCCCTAGTAGGCTGTTTTGAAGAAGTTGACAAGCTGATCCCAATATTCATATGGAAATTCAAGGGACTCAGATGAGTCAAAACAGTCTTGTAAAAGAAGAACAAAGTTTGAAGATGCACACATCCTGATTTCAAAATTTACTACAAAGCTACAGCTAATCAATACAATACCATACTGTATTAGAGCTGTAAATAATCAATAGTATGGTAGTGGCACAAGGATTGACAAGTCATTGGAATAGAACGAGAATTGACAAATAAACTCATACACCTGTATCAATTGAATGAAGTTGAACCTCCTCATTACACGATAGACAAAACTTAACTCAAAATGCATCATAGATCTAAATATAAGTCAAAGTTATAAAACTCTTAGCAGAAAGTGTTAAGAGTAAATTTTTGTGACTTTGGGTTAGGCAAAACCTTTTTAAATATAACACCAAAGCACAGATGATCCTCTACCCTCCAAAAAATGGTAAATTAGACTTTTTCCACATTGAAAACTTTTGGGTTTCAAAGGACACCATGAAGAAAATGAAAATCAACCCATAGAATAAAATATTTGCAAATAATAAGTCTGATAAAGAAATTGTTTCTAGAATATATGTATATACTTTCAACTCAGTAACAAAGAGACAAATCGCCCAAATAAAAAATGGGCAAAGGATTTGAACAGACATTTTTCCAAAGAAATATGCAAATGACCAGTAAAGTTGTTTAACATCATTAGCTATCAAAGGGAAATGCAAATCAAACCACAATGAGGTATCACTTCACACCACTAAGGTGGCTATAATAAAACAGATAGACAGTAATAACTATTGGCAAGCATGTGAAGAAATTGGAACACTCACATTGCTTGTGAAAATTTAAAATGGCACACCCACACTGGAAAACAGTTTGGTAGTTCCTCAAGATGTTAAACATAGAATTACCATATAACCTAGTTATTCCACCCCTAAGTATCTACCCAAAAGAAATGGAAACATATATTCACACAAAGACTTGTACACAAATGTTCATAGCAGGATTATTCATAATAGCCACCAACAGATAACAACGCAAATGTCCCCCAACTGAAGAACAGATAAATAATATGTGGTATATGAATATAGTACAATATTATTCAGCAATAAAAAGGAATGATGTACTTGTACATAGTACGATATGGAGGAAAACTGAAAACATGATGCTAACTGATAGAAGCCAGTCACAAAGACCACACACATACCATTTATACAGAATGTCCAGAACTAGCAAATTTATAAGGCAGAACATAGATTGGTGGTTACCTAGACTGGAGTAGAGAAGGTTGGGAGGAAATTGTGAGTGATTGCTTAAGTATGAGGTTTCTTTTTGCAATAATAAAAATGTTGTAATTGGTTAGCGCGGTGGCTCACGCCTGTAATCTCAGCACTTTGGGAGGCCGAGGCAGGCAGATCACGAGGTCAGGAGATCAAGACCATTCTGGCTAACACAGTGAAACCCTGTCTCTACTAAAAATACAAAAAAAAAAAAAAATTAGCAGAGTGTTGTGGCAGGCGCCTGTAGTCCCAGCTGCTCCGGAGGCTGGGACAGGACAATGGTGAGAACCGGGAGGCAGAGCGGGCAGTGAGCTGAGATGGCACCACTGCACTCCAGCCTGGGTGACAGAGCAAGACTCCATCTCAAAAAACAAAAAAAAAAAAAAAAAAGAAAAGAAAAAAAAAGTTGGAATTATAGTGATGATCTCACAACTCTGAGTAAACGAAAAATCCTTCCACTAGATACTTTACATGGATAGATTATATGATGTGTTAATTATATCTTAATAAAACCATTTAAAAAGATAAACTATTAATTTCATTTGTAGAAGCAAGGTAGAGAAAAGCACAAGTATATTAATGGAAAATTACAATGAGGAATTCACCACTTAAAAAAAAAATGTAAAAGATTGTAATAGACTATTTTGTTTGACTATACACATGAACTTGAAAACCTGACTGAAATAGATAATTTTCCAGGAAAATGAATTACAAAAAAGCCAAGAAATAGTGGAAAATCAAAACAAATGAATGATCACATGAAACACAGGCAAATCTGTCAAAGAATTACTTGACCCCTTTTCTTTCTTTTTTTTTTTTTTTTTTTTAAAGTCCACTTACAAGGATTTATTTCATTTACATTTACTCAATTTATTTTTAGCAGTTTATCTAGATTACTCGTGAGAACCAAGACATTAGACAAAGCTAGTGATCATTCCAAGTTATCTCCCTGTTAACCATTTAATTTTATTATTATTATTATTATTATTATTATTATACTTTAAGTTCTAGGGTACATGTGCATAACGTGCAGGTTTGTTACATATGTATACTTGTGCCATGTTGGTGTGCTGCACCCATCAACTCGTCAGCACCCATCTACTCGTCATTTACATCAGGTATAACTCCCAATGCAATCTCTCCCCCCTCCCCCCTCCCCATGATAGGCCCCGGTGTGTGATGTCCAGCTTCCCGAGTCCAAGTGATCTCATTGTTCAGTTCCCACCTATGAGTGAGAACATGCGGTGTTTGGTTTTCTGTTCTTGTGATTGTTTGCTAAGAATGACGGTTTCCAGCTGCATCCATGTCCCTACAAAGGACACAAACTCAACCTTTTTTATGGCTGCATAGTATTCCATGGTGTATATGTGCCACATTTTCTTAATCCAGTCTGTCACTGATGGACATTTGCGTTGACTCCAAGTCTTTGCTATTGTGAATAGTGCCGCAATGAACATACGTGTGCATGTGTCTTTATAGCAGCATGATTTATAATCCTTTGGGTATATACCCAGTAATGGGATGGCTGGGTCATATGGTACATCTAGTTCTAGATCCTTAAGGAATCGCCATACTGTTTTCCATAATGGTTGAACTAGTTTACAATCCCACCAACAGTGTAAAACTGTTCCTGTTTCTCCACATCCTCTCCACCATCTGTTGTTTCCTGACTTTTTAATGATCGCCATTCTAACTGGTGTGAGATGGTATCTCATTGTGGTTTTGATTTGCATTTCTCTGATGGCCAGTGATGATGAGCATTTTTTCATGTGTCTGTTGGCTGTATGAATGTCTTCTTTTGAGAAATGTCTGTTCATATACTTTGCCCACTTTTTGATGGGGTTTTTTTTTCTTATAAATTTGTTTGAGTTCTTTGTAGGTTCTGGATATTAGTCCTTTGTCAGATGAGTAGATTGCAAAACTTTTCTCCCATGCTGTAGGTTGCCTGTTCACTCTGATGGTAGTTTCTTTTGCTGTGCAGAAGCTTTTTAGTTTAATGAGATCCCATTTGTCAATTTTGGCTTTTGCTGCCGTTGCTTTTGGTGTTTTTGACATGAAGTCTTTGCCCATGCCTATGTCCTGAATGGTACTACCTAGGTTTTCCTCTAGGGTTTTTATGGTATTAGGTCTAACATTTAAGTCTCTAATCCATCTTGAATTAATTTTCGTATAAGGAGTAAGGAAAGGATCCAGTTTCAGCTTTCTACTTATGGCTAGCCAATTTTCCCAGCACCATTTATTAAATAGGGAATCCTTTCCCCATTTCTTGTTTCTCTCAGGTTTGTCAAAGATCAGATGGCTGTAGATGTGTGGTATTATTTCTGAGGACTCTGTTCTGTTCCATTGGTCTATATCTCTGTTTTGGTACCAGTACCATGCTGTTTTGGTTACTGTAGCCTTGTAGTATAGTTTGAAGTCAGGTAGCGTGATGCCTCCAGCTTTGTTCTTTTGACTTAGGATTGTCTTGGAGATGCGGGCTCTTTTTTGGTTCCATATGAACTTTAAAGCAGTTTTTTCCAATTCTGTGAAGAAACTCATTGGTAGCTTGATGGGGATGGCATTGAATCTATAAATTACCCTGGGCAGTATGGCCATTTTCACGATATTGATTCTTCCTATCCATGAGCATGGTATGTTCTTCCATTTGTTTGTGTCCTCTTTTATTTCACTGAGCAGTGGTTTGTAGTTCTCCTTGAAGAGGTCCTTTACATCCCTTGTAAGTTGGATTCCTAGGTATTTGATTCTCTTTGAAGCAATTGTGAATGGAAGTTCATTCATGATTTGGCTCTCTATTTGTCTGTTACTGGTGTATAAGAATGCTTGTGATTTTTGCACATTAATTTTGTATCCTGAGACCTTGCTGAAGTTTCTTATCAGCTTAAGGAGATTTTGGGCTGAGACAATGGGGTTTTCTAAATATACAATCATGTCATCTGCAAACAGGGACAATTTGATTTCTTTTCCTAACTGAATACCCTTGATTTCTTTCTCTTGCCTGATTGCCCTAGCCAGAACTTCCAACACTATGTTGAATAGGAGTGGTGAGAGAGGGCATCCCTGTCTTGTGCCAGTTTTCAAAGGGAATTTTTCCAGTTTTTGCCCATTCAGTATGATATTGGCTCTGGGTTTGTCATAAATAGCTCTTATTGTTTTGAGGTACATTCCATCAGTACTGAATTTATTGAGCGTTTTTAGCATGAAGGGCTGTTGAATGTTGTCAAAAGCCTTTTCTGCATCTATTGAGATAATCATGTGGTTCTTGTCTTTGGTTCTGTTTATATGCTGGATTATGTTTATTGATTTGCGAATGTTGAACCAGCCTTGCATCCCAGGGATGAAGCCCACTTGATCATGGTGGATAAGCTTTTTGATGTGCTGCTGAATCCGGTTTGCCAGTATTTTATTGAGGATTTTTGCATCGATGTTCATCAGGGATATTGGTCTAAAATTCTCTTTTTTTGTTGTGTCTCTGCCAGGCTTTGGTATCAGGATGATGTTGGCCACATAAAATGAGTTAGGGAGGATTCCCTCTTTTTCTATTGATTGGAATAGTTTCAGAAGGAATGGTACCACCTCCTCCTTGTACCTCTGGTAGAATTCAGCTGTGAATCCATCTGGTCCTGGACTTTTTCTCGTTGGTAGGCTATTAATTATTGCCTCAATTTCAGAGCCTGCTATTGGTCTATTTGGGGATTCAACTTCTTCCAGGTTTAGTCTTGGAAGAGTGTAAGTGTCCAGAAAATTATGCATTTCTTCTAGATTTTCTAGTTTATTTGCGTAGAGGTGTTTATAGTATTCTCTGATGGTAGTTTGTATTTCTGTGGGGTCGGTGGTGATATCCCCTTTATCATTTTTTATTGCGCCTATTTGATTCTTCTCTTTTTCTTCTTTATTAGTCTTGCTAGCGGTCTGTCAATTTTGTTGATCTTTTCAAAAAACCAACTCCTGGATTCATTGATTTTTTGGAGGGTTTTTTGTGTCTCTATCTCCTTCAGTTCTGCTCTGATCTTAGTTATTTCTTGCCTTCTGCTAGCTTTCGAATGTGTTTGCTCTTGCTTCTCTAGTTCTTTTAATTGTGATGTTAGAGTGTCAATTTTAGATCTTTCCTGCTTTCTCTTGTGGGCATTTAGTGCTATAAATTTCCCTCTACACACTGCTTTAAATGTGTCCCAGAGATTCTGGTATGTTGTATCTTTGTTCTCATTGGTTTCAAAGAACATCTTTATTTCTGCCTTCATTTCGTTATGTACCCAGTAGTCATTCAGGAGCAGGTTGTTCAGTTTCCATGTAGTTGAGCGGTTTTGATTGAGTTTCTTAGTCCTGAGTTCTAGTTTGATTGCACTGTGGTCTGAGAGACAGTTTGTTATAATTTCTGTTCTTGTACATTTGCTGAGGAGTGCTTTTCTTCCAATTATGTGGTCAATTTTGGAATAAGTGCGATGTGGTGCTGAGAAGAATGTATATTCTGTTGATTTGGGGTGGAGAGTTCTATAGATGTCTATTAGGTCTGCTTGCTGCAGAGATGAGTTCAATTCCTGGACATCCTTGTTAACTTTCTGTCTCGTTGATCTGTCTAATGTTGACAGTGGAGTGTTGAAGTCTCCCATTATTATTGTATGGGAGTCTAAGTCTCTTTGTAAGTCTCTAAGGACTTGCTTTATGAATCTGGGTGCTCCTGTATTGGGTGCATATATATTTAGGATAGTTAGCTCTTCCTGTTGAATTGATCCCTTGACCATTATGTAATGGCCTTCTTTGTCTCTTTTGATCTTTGATGGTTTAAAGTCTGTTTTATCAGAGACTAGGATTGCAACCCCTGCTTTTTTTTGTTCTCCATTTGCTTGGTAAATCTTCCTCCATCCCTTTATTTTGAGCCTATGTATGTCTCTGCGTGTGAGATGGGTCTCCTGAATACAGCAGACTGATGGGTCTTGACTCTTTATCCAGTTTGCCAGTCTGTGTCTCTTAATTGGAGCATTTAGTCCATTTACATTTAAGGTTAAGATTGTTATGTGTGAACTTGATCCTGCCATTATGATATTAACTGGTTATTTTGCTCGTTAGTTGATGCAGTTTCTACCTAGCATCGATGAACTTTACATTTTGGCATGTTTTTGCAATGGCTGGTACCGGTTGTTCCTTTCCATGTTGAGTGCTTCCTTCAGGGTCTCTTGTAAGGCAGGCCTAGTGGTGACAAAATCTCTAAGCATTTGCTTATCTGTAAAGGATTTTATTTCTCCTTCACTTATGAAACTTAGTTTGGCTGGATATGAAATTCTGGGTTTAAAATTCTTTTCTTTAAGAATGTTGAATATTGGCCCCCACTCTCTTCTGGCTTGTAGAGTTTCTGCCGAGAGATCTGCTGTTAGTCTGATGGGCTTCCCTTTGTGGGTAACCCGACCTTTCTCTCTGGCTGCCCTTAAGATTTTTTTCTTCATTTCAACTTTGGTGAATCTGGCGATTATGTGTCTTGGAGTTGCTCTTCTCGAGGAGTATCTTTGTGGTGTTCTCTGTATTTCCTGAATTTGAATGTTGGCCTGCCCTACTAGGTTGGGGAAGTTCTCCTGGATGATATCCTGAAGAGTGTTTTCCAACTTGGTTCCATTTTCCCCCTCACTCTCAGGCACCCCAATCAGATGTAGATTTGGTCTTTTTACATAATCCCATACTTCTTGAAGGCTTTGTTCATTTCTTTTTCTTCTTTTTTCTTTTGGTTTCTCTTCTCGCTTCATTTCGTTCATTTGATCCTCAATCGCTGATACTCTTTCTTCCAGTTGATCGAGTCAGTTACTGAAGCTTGTGCATTTGTCACGTATTTCTCGTGTCACGGTTTTCATCTCTTTCATTTCGTTTATTACCTTCTCTGCATTAATTACTCTAGCCATCAATTCTTCCACTGTTTTTTCAAGATTTCTAGTTTCTTTGTGCTGGGTACGTAATTCCTCCTTTAGCTCTGAGAAGTTTGATAGACTGAAGCCTTCTTCTCTCATCTCGTCAAAGTCATTCTCCATCAAGCTTTGATCCGTTGCTGGCGATGAGCTGCGCTCCTTTGCCGGGGGAGATGTGCTCTTATTTTTTGAATTTCCAGCTTTTCTGCCCTGCTTTTTCCCCATCTTTGTGGTTTTATCTGCCTCTGGTCTTTGATGATGGTGACGTACTGATGGGGTTTTGGTGTAGGTGTCCTTCCTGTTTGATAGTTTTCCTTCTAATAGTCAGGACCCTCAGCTGTAGGTCTGTTGGAGATGGCTTGAGGTCCACTCCAGACCCTGTTTGCCTAGGTGTCAGCAGCAGAGGCTGCAGAAGATAGAATATTGCTGAACAGCGAGTGTACCTGTCTGATTCTTGCTTTGGAGGCTTCCTCTCAGGGGTGTACTCCACCCTGTGAGGTATGGGGTGTCAGACTGCCCCTAGTGGGGGATGTCTCCCAGTTAGGCTACTCAGGGGTCAGGGACCCATTTAAGCAGGCAGTCTGTCCCTTCTCAGATCTCAACCTCCGTGTTGGGAGATCCACTGCTCTCTTCAAAGCTGTCAGACAGAGTCGTCTGCGTCTGCAGAGGTTTCTGCTGCTTTTGTTGTTATCTGTGCCCTGTCCCCAGAAGTGGAGTCCACTTGACCCCTTTTCACCACAGAGGATCAAATTAACTCTTTGAGTTGAATACCACCAAGCTTTTTAAAAATACGTTTCAAATAGAAAATAAGAAAATATAAGCAATTTTAAATTCTCTTTTATGAAAAGAGAAAATATTAATCAGAAAAACATTAATACTAAAATCTAACAATGATAGCTCTAACTTCTGAGTCTTTATTTTTAAAAAATCTAAATAATATATAAGCTAACAAAAACCAGAAGCCCATGAATGCAAAATACACCACAACAAAATTGGGTTTATACCAAAGATAGTCCAATATTATGAAACATAACTCATTATATTAAAAGATTAAAGCAAAAGATCACATGATTATCTTCTTTGAAGCATGAAAAGTCATTTAACAAAATTCAACATCTATCTATAACTATTAATACTTTAAATAAAAATCAATTGGTACTTATCTGACATGATGAGCGAAAGAGAAAGAGAGACCATCCAACTTACAAGTAAAACACTGAAACCTTTCCTATCCAAGACAGAAGTGACAAGGATTAGAAAATGCTGTCAGTTGGATGAATATAAAATTAATATCATGTCAGGTTCACACAACATGTTAGTAAACATAACACAAGAGAAGATACTATCTACAATGGCAAAAATAACTAGAAAAGTAGAATATACAGAAAGAAACAACTAGATATATCTAACATTTAGGCAACTTTAAAACTTTCTGAGGAACCCAGAAGTCTTGAATAAATGGAAGGAATACTTTAGCACAGATAGGAATATACAATATTGGAAATATATCAGTTATCTCTAGTTATAAAGTTTACCTGCTCCTAAAAAAATAAAAATCAATAGAATTTTTAGGTTTAGAATTAGACAAATTACATTTGGAAAATCAACATGCAAGAATATATTTAAAATTTTAAAGGACTAGTAACAAAGGAGTGCTACCCCTAACAGATACTAGAACATATTTAAAACTAGCATAATTAAATCATATGTGTATATATATATAGTGTGTGTGTGTGTGTATGTACGTGTGTGAATTCAGTACATGTTGAGATAGTCATGGGGAAATGAAGGATAGTTCAAAAAATGAGTAATCTCCTAGAAAATGTAAAGATTCTTAACACATATTACATAGATTCCTACAACAAATATATTACAGATAAGCAAATGGCTTAAATGAAAAACTGAAACCTCAAAATTCTACAGAGAAAACATGGAATTACTTTAAAATCTTAGAGTGAGTAGGAATATTATCAGTATGACATGAAACTAAGAAATCATAAAAGATTATTATATCTTTCAAATTGTCATGCATAATAAATAAAAAACAAATACACTTAAAGGACAAATAAAAATCTGGAAGAAATAACACAAAAATGCAATTTTTATGTGTGTATATAAGAAAGAGCTACTGCAAACCAACAAGAGAATAATCTACTACCTCACAGAAAAGTTGGCAAAGAACATAAACATGCTTACAGAAGAGGAAATACCAAACTTCTAGACACATGAAAAGAAGCTCACACAAGAAGTAAAAGTTAAAGCTAAAATGAGATAATATTCAGTTGGCAAAGATCAAAAATATTCTAACATTACACATTTTTCAAGGGAGGGAAAATAGGAAACCTGTCCTATTTTGTTGGTAGAAGATTAAATGAGCACGAAGACCATTTGAGAACATCTATTAAAAAGACTCATAGGAACAGCTCCGGTCTGCAGCTCTCAGTGAGATCGATGCAGAAGACGTGTGATTTCTGCATTTTCAACTGAGGTACCTGGTTCATCTCACTGGGACTGGTTAGACAGTGGATGCAGCCCACGGAGGATAAGCCAAAGCACGGCAGGGTGTCGCCTCACCCAGGAAGCTCAAGGTGTCAGGGGATTTCCCTTTCCTAGCCAAGGGAAGCTGTGAGAGACTGTACCAGGAGGAATGGTACACTCCTGCCCAGATACTGCACTTTTCCCACTGTCTTTGCAAGTGGCAGACCAGGAGATTCCCTCTTGTGCCTGGCTTGGCAGGTTCCATGCCCATGGAGCCCAGCAAGCTAAGATACATTGGCTTGAAATTCTCACTGCTAATGCAGCAGTCTGAGATTGACCTGGGACACTGGAGCTTGGTGGGGGGAGGGGCATCAGCCATTGCTGAGGCTTGAGTAGGCAGTTTCATGATCACAGTGTAAACAAAGCCACGGGGAAGTACTAACGGAGTGGAGCCCACCTCAGCTCAGCAAACCTGACTGCCTCTCTAGATTCTACCTCTGTGGGCAGGGCATCTCTTAACAAAAGGCAGCAGTCACAGTCAGAGACTTCTAGATAAAATCCCCATCTCCCTGACACAGAGCACCTGGGGAAAGGGGCAGCTGTGGGCACAGCTTCAGCACACTTAAACGTCCCTGACAGCTCTGAATAGAGCAGTAGTTCTCCCAGCAGAGCATTTGAGCTCTGATAACGGACAGTCTGCCTCTTCAAGTGGGTCCCTGACCCCCATGTAGCCTGACAGGGAGACAGCTTCCAGTAGGGGCCGGCAGACACCTCATACAGGAGAGCTCTGGCTAGCATCTGGTGGGTGCCCCTCTGGAAAGAAGCTTCCAGATGAAGGATCAGGCAACAATATTTGCTGTTGTGCAGCCTCTGCTGGTGATACCCAGGCAAACAGGGTCTGGAGTGGACCTCCAACAAACTCCAAAAACCTGCAGCTGAGGGACCTGACTGTTACAAGGAAAACTAAAAAACAGAAAGGAATAGCATAAACATCAACAATAAGGATGTCCACACCAAAACCCCATCTCTAGATCACCAAAATCAAAGACCAAAGGTAGATAAAACCACAAAGATGGGAAGAAACCAACACAAAAAGGCTGAAAATTCCAAAAACCATAACGCCTTTTCTCCTCCAAAGGACCAAAGCTCCTCGCCAGCAAGGGAACAAAACTGGACAGAGAATGAGTATGATGAATTGACAGAAGTAGGCTTCAGAAGGTGGGTAATAATGAACTCCTCTGAGCTAAAGGAGCATATTCTAACCCAATGCAAGGAAGCTAAGAACCTTGAAAAAAGGTTAGATGAATTGCTAACCAAAATAAAGTGTAGAGAAGAACATAAATGACCTGATGGAGCTGAAAAACACAGCATGAGAACTTTGTGAAGCATACACAAGCTTCAGTAGCCAAACTGATCATGCAGAAGAAAGGATATCAGTGATGGAAGATCAACTTAATGAAATAAAATGGGAAGACAAGATTAGAGAAAAAAGAGTGAAAAGAAATAAACAAAGCCTCCAAGAAATATGGGACTGTGTTAAACGACCAAATCTACATTTGATTGGTATACCTGAAAGTGATGAGGAGAATGGAACCAAGTTGGAAAACACTCTTCAGGATATTATCCAGGAGAATTTTCCTAACCTAGCAAGGCAGGCCAACTTTCAAGTTCAGGAAACACAGAGACCACCACAAAGATATTCCTCGGGAAGAGCAACACCAAGACACATAATTGTCAGATTCACCAAGGTCGAAATGAAGGAAAAAATGTTAAGGGTAGCGAAGGAGAAAGGTCGAGTTACCCACAAAGGGAAGCCCATCAGACTAACCGCAGATCTCTCAGCAGAAACCCTCTAAACCAGAAGAGAGTGGGGGCCAATATTCAACATTCTTAAAAGAAATTTCAACCCAGAATTTCATATCCAGCCAAACTAAACTTCATAAGTGAAGGAGAAATAAAAGCCTTTACAGGCAAGCAAACGCTGAGAGAGTTTTCACCATCAGACCTCCCTTACAAGAGCTCCTGAAGGAAGCAGTAAACATGGAAAGGAACAACCAGTGCCAACCACTGCAAAAACATGCCAAATTGTAAAGACCATTGACGCTATAAAGAAACTGCATCAACTAATGGACAAAATAGCCAGTTAGCATCATAATGACATGATCAAATTCGCACATAACAATATTAACCTTAAATCTAAATGCCCCAATTAAAAGACACAGACTGGCAAATTAGATAAAGAGTCAAGATCCATTGGTGTACTGTATTCAGGAGACCCATCTCATGTGCAAAGAGTCTCTGATAAAGCAGACTTTAAACCAACAAAGATCAAAGAGACAAAAAAGGGCATTACATAATGGTGAAGGGATCAATGCAACAAGAAGAGCTAAGTATCCTAAATATATATGCACCCAATACAGGAGCACCTAGATTTATAAAGCAAGTTCTTAGAGGCCTACAAAGAGACTTAGACTCCCACACAAAAATAGTGAGAAATTTTAACACTCCACTTTCAATATTAGATCAACAAGACAGAAAATTGCCAAGGATATCCAGGATTTGAACTCAGTTCTGGACCAAATAGACCTAATAGACATCTACAGAACTCTCCATGCGAAATCAACAGAATATACATTCTTCTCAGCACCACATCGCACCTATTCTAAAATAGACCACATAATTGGAAGTAAAACCCTCCTCAGCAAATGTAAAAGAACAGAAATCACAACAAACCGTATCTCAACCACAGTACAAGCTCAGGATTAAGAAACTCACTCAAAATCGCACTACATGGAAACTGAACAACCTGCTCCTTCATGACTACGGGTAAATAACGAAATGAAGGCAGAAATGAAGATGTTCTTTGAAACCAATGAGAACAAAGACAAATCATACCAGAATCTCTCTGGGACACATTTAAAGCAGTGTGTAGAGGGAAACTGATAGCACTAAATGCCCACAAGAGAAAGCAGAAAAGATCTAAAATCAACACGGTAACATCACAATTAAAAGAACTAGAGAAGCAAGAGCAAACAAATTCAAAAGCTAGCAGAAGACAAGAAATAACTAAGGTCAGAGCAGAACTGAAGGAGAGACACAAAAAACCCTTCAAAAAATCAATGAATCCTGGAGCTGGTTTTTTGAAAAGATCAACAAAATTGATAGACTGCTAGCCAGACTAATAAAGAATAAAAGAGAGAAGAATCAAATAGAATCAATAAAAAATGATAAAGGGGATATCACCGTTGATTCTACAGAAATACAAACTACCAGCAGAGAATACTATAAACACCTCTACACAAATATACTAGAAAATCTAGACAAAATGGTTAAATTCCTGGATACATACACCCTCCCAAGGCTAAACCAGGAAGAAGTCAAATCTCTGAAAAAATCAATAACAGCTTCTGAAATTGAGGCAGTAATTAATAGTGTAGCCACCAAAAAAAGTCCAGGACCTGACGGATTCACAGCCGAATTCTACCAGAGGTACAAAGAGGAGCTGGAACCATTCCTTTTGAAACTATTCCAATCAAAAAAAGTCCAAGACCTGACGGATTCACAGCCAAATTCTCCCAAAGGTACAAAGACGAGCTCCTACCATTCCTTCTGAAACTATTCCAATCAATAGAAAAAGAGGGGATCCTCCCTAACTCATTTTATGAGGCCAGCATCATCCTGATACCAAAATCTGGCAGAGACACAACAAAAAAAGAAAATTTTAGGCCAATATCCCTGATGAACATCGATGCGAAAATCCTCAATAAAATACTGGCAAACGGAATCCAGTTGCACATCAAAAAGCTTATCCACCATGATCAAGTCAGCTTAATCCCTGTGATGCAAGGCTGATTCAACATATACAAATCAATAAACGTAACCTATCACACAAACAGAACCAACGACAAAAACCACATGATTATCTCAACAGATGCAGAAAAGGCCTTCAACAAAAATCAACAGCCCTTCATGCTAAAAACTCTCAATAAACTAGGTATTGATGGAATGTATCTAAAATTAATAAGAGCTATTTATGACAAGCCCACAGCCAATATCATACTGAATGGGCAAAAACTGGAAGCTGGCACAAGACAAGGATGACCTGTGTCACCACTCCTATTCAACAAGGTATTGGAAGTTCTGGCCAGGGCAATCAGACAAGAGAAAGAAATAAAGGGTATTCAATTAGGAAAAGGGGAAGTCAAATTGTCTCTGTTTGCAAATGACATGATTATATATTTAGAAAATCCCATCATCTCTGCCCAAAATCTCCTTAAGCTGAAAAGCAACTTCAGCAAAGTCTCAGGGTATAAAATGAATGTGCAAAAATCACAAGCATTCCTACACACCAATATCAAACAGAGAGCCAAATCATGAGTGAGCTCCCATTCACAATTGCTACAAAGAGAATAAAATACCTAGGAATCCACATTATAAGGGATGTGAAGGAGCTCTTCAAGCAGAACTACAAACCACTGCTCAACAGAATAAAAGAGGACACAAACAAATGGAAGAACATTCCATGCTCATGGATAGGAACAATCAATATTGTCAAAATGGCCATACTGCCCAATGTATAGATTCAGTGCTATCCCCATCAAGCTACCACTGACTTTCTTCACATAATTGGAAAAAACTACTTTAAATTTCATATGGAACTAAAAAAGAGCCCACATTGCCAAGACAATCCTAAGCAAAAGAACAAAGCTGGAGGCATCATGCTACCTGACGTCAAACTATACTACATGTCTACAGTAACCAAAACAGCATGCTACTGGTACCAAAACAGAGATATAGACCAATGGAACAGAACACAGGCCTCAGAAATAACCCCAGAGATCTACAACCATCTGATCTTTGACAAACCTGACAAAAACAAGAAATGGGGAAAGGATTCCCTATTTAATAAATGGTTCTGGGAAAACTGGCTAGCCATACGCAGAAAGCTGAAACTGGATCCCTTCGTTACATTTTATACAAAAATTAACTCAAGAAGGATTAAAGACTTAAATGTAAGACCTAAAACCATAAAAACCCTAGAAGAAAACCTAGGCAATACCATTCAGGACATAGGGATGGGCAAAGAGTTCATGACTAAAACACCAAAAGCAATGGAAACAAAAGCCAAAATAGACAAATGGGATCTAATTAAACTAAAGAGCTTATGTACAGCAAAATAAACTATCAGAGTGAACAGACAACCTACAGAGTGGGAGAAAATTTTTGCAACCGATCCATCTGACAAAGGGCTAATATCCAGAATCTACAAAGAAATTAAATAAATTTACAAGAAGAAAAAAAAACCATCAAGAAGTGGGCGAAGGATATGAACAGACACTTCTCAAAAGAAGACATTTACGCATCCAACAAACATATGAAAAAATGCTCATCATCACTGGTCATTAGAGAAATGCACATCAAAACCACAATGAGGTACCACCTCATGCCAGTTAGAATGGCAATCATTAAAAAGTCAGGAAACAACAGATGCTGGAGAGGATGTGGAGAAACAGGAATGCCTTTACACTGTTGGTGGGAGTGTAAATTAGTTCAACCACTGGGGAAGACAGTGTTGTGATTCCTCAAGGATCTAGAACCAGAAATACCATTTGACCCACCAATTCCATTACTGGGTATATACCCAAAGGATTATAAATCATTTTACTATAAAGATACATGCACACGTATGCTTATTGCAGCATTGTTCAGAATAGCAAAGTCTTGGAACCCACTCAAATGCCCATCAATGATAGAGTGGATAAAGAAAATGTGGCACATATACACCATGTAATACTATGCAGCCATAAAAAGGATGAGTTCATGTCCTTTGCAGAGACATGGATGAAGCTAGAAACCATCATTCTGAGCAAACTAACACAAGAAGAACAAACCAAATGCTGCATTTTCTCACTTATAAGTGAGAGTTGAACAATGAGATGACATAGACACAGGGAGGGGAACATCACACACCGGGGCCTGTCAGGGGGCAGTGGGCTGGGTGAGGGATAGCATTAACAGAAATACCTAATGTAAATGATGAGTTGATGGGTGCAGCAAACCAACATGGCACATATATACATTTGTAACAAACCTGCATATTGTGCACACGTACCCCAGAACTTAAAATATAATCATAAAAAAAGACTCAGTGAAAAAGACACAATAGTAAGGAATAAATTTCTAAACTGAAATCTGTTAAACATTGCTGAGAGAAACTAAAGAAAATCTATGTAAATAAATAAAAAGATATGTAATGATAATAGTTTGGAAAATACAATATTGTTAATAAATTAGTCCTCTAAATTGATGAACAAGTTTTATGCAACAAATACCTTTTTTAATTTTCAAATTTTATATAGAAAAGCAAAGAAACTAGACTACCTAAAACATTCTTGAAGATAAAAAGTAAAGTTGGGTATTCAAACCTCCTGATTTCAGAACTTATTATAAAGCTATAGCAATTAACACAACGTCACACTGACAAAAGTCAAAGAAAAATGGACAGAGTAGAATATCCAGACATAGACCCACTCATAAATGGACAACTGATTTCCACAAAGATGCCAAAGCAATTAAATGAGAAAAGAAAGGATTTTCCACAATTGTTGCTAGAACAACTTAAAAAAAAAAATGGGGATAAAAAGAACTTCAAAACCTACCTCATGCCATACACAAAATTAATTTGAGATGGATCATAAACTCAAATGTAAAGACAAAGTATTGCATAGCTAGAAGAAAACACAACATAATATGGTTACCAACTTGGAGTATAAAAGTATTTCTTAGAGAACAAAGTAATCCCCAAGTTAGCAGAGGAAAATAACTAAAATCAGAGCAGAACTAAATAAAATTAAGACTCAAAAATCCATACAAAGGATCAACAAAACAAAAAGATAGTTTTTTCTTTGAAAAGATAAAAAAAATCAATACACCACTAGCTAAATTAACAAAGGAAAAAGAGAGAAGATCCAAATGAGCACAATCAGAAATGACAAAGTTGACATGACAACCAAATCCACAGAAATACAAAAGATCCTCAGTGACTACTATGAATACCTCTATGCATATAAACTAGAAAATCTAGAGGAAATGGACAAATTCCTGGAAAGATATAAGCTCCCAAGTCTGAATCAGGACCAATAATGACTCTGAAACAGACCAACAAAGAGTTTTGAAATTGAATCAGTAATTTAAAAAAAAAAAAAAAAAAACACTAATTATAAAAAGGCACTGGACTAGCTGGATTCACAGTTGAATTTTACCAGATGTACAAAGAATAGCTGGTACCAATACTCCTGAAACTTTTCTAAAAAATCAAGGAGTAGAATCTCCTCTCTAACTCATTCTACAAAGCCAGGATCATCCTGATACCAAAATGTGGCAAAGATACAACAAATAAGAAAACCACAGGCAGATATCCCTGATGAAGATACATGCAAAAATCTTCAACAAAATACTAGCAAACAAAATCCAGCAGTACATCTTAAAGTTAACTCACTATAATCAAGTAGGCTTTATTTGTAGGATGCAAGATTGGTTTAACATATGTAAATCAATAAGTATAATTCATCACACAAATAGAATTAAAAATAAAAACCATATGATCATCTCAATAGACATACAGAAAGCTTTCATAAAATCCAACATCCTTTAATAAAAACCCTCAGCAAACTAAACATCAAAGGAACATACCTCAAAATATTAAGAGCCATCTATGAGAAATTCACAGCTAACATCATACTGAATGGACAGAAGTTGGATGCATTCTCCTTAAGAACTGGAATAAGATAAAGATACCCACTCTTAATACTCCTGATCAAAATAGTACTGGAAGTCACAGCCAGAACAATCAGGCAATACAAAGAAATAAAAGGTATTCAATAGGAAAAGAAAAGGCCCAGCTATTGTTCTTTACTGACAATATTATTCTATACCTAGAAAACCCTAAAGACTCTGCCAGAAAGCTCCTAGACCTGATAAAAACCTTTAGTAAAGTTTCAGAATGCAAAATCATTGTTTAAAAAAAAAAAAAAAAAAGCAGCATTGCTAAACACCAATAACAGTCGAGAGTCAAATCAAAAACACAATCCCATTTACGATAGTGACAAAAAATAAAATAAAATACCTAAGAATACACCTAACCACAGAGGTAAAAGATCTCTACAAAGAATACACCTAACCATTGAGGTGAAAGCTCTCTCTCTGCAAATATGATTACAGGCAAGGCGCAGTGGCTCATGCCTTTAATCCCAGCCCTTTGGGAGGCCAGGGAAGGCGGATCATGAAATCAGGAGATTGAGACCATCCTGGCCAACATGGCAAAACCCCGTCTCTAGTAAAAATACAAAAATTAGCTGGATGTAGTGGTGTGTGCCTGTAATCCCAGCTAGTCAGGAGGCTGAAGCAGGAGAATCACTTGAATGTAGGAGTCAGAGGTTGCAGTGAACCGAGATCATGCCACTGCACTCCAGGCTAGCGACAGAGAGAGAGGCCCTCTCAAATAATAATAACAACAACAACAACAACTGCAAAACATTGCTGAAGGAAATCATAGATGACATATAAAAATTGAGAAACATTCCATGCTTATTGACTTGAAAAATAAATATTGTTAAAATGACCATATGACCAAAGCAAACTACTGATTAAATGCTATGCCTATCAAACTACCATCACTTTTTGCAGAATTAGGAAAAAAAAAAAAACCTATTGTAAAATTTGTACACAGAGAGATTCTGTTTGGAAAAAATGTAAAGGAAAAGAGTCTCTTTTTGGTAATCCAGAGAATTCTTCCAAATCTTATCCAAGACCACCAAGACAGTACCTCACAAGTCTGCAAGAGCAATAGTGTTACTGGGCTTGGTGTGCCCGCTAATTCAGATACAGCTGCAGTAACTGAAAACTTAGATTACAACACCCAAGTCCCTTTGAATACTTGGAAAGCCTTCACAAGAATGGGTATGCACAAGCCCAGACGGTGAAGACTACAATAAATACCTGACTCTTTGATGCCCAGACATTGACAAACATCCACAAGCATCAAGATGATCAAAAAAAAAAAAAAAAAGAAAAGAAAGAAAACATGACCTCACCGTACAAACTAAATAAGGCACCAGAGACCAATCCTAGAGAAACAGTGCTATGTGGCCTAGCAGACAGATAATTCAAAATAGCTCTTTTGAGAAAACTCAGTGCAATTCAATATAACACAAAGAAGAAATTCAAATTCAGATAAAATTAACAAGAAGACTGAAGTAATTAAAATGAATCAGGTAGAAATTCTGAAGTTGAAAAATCCAAGTGACACTTTGAAGAATGCATCAGAGTCTCTTAATAGCAGAATTGATCATGCAGAAGAAAGAATTAGTGAGCTTCAAGACAGGTTATTTGAAAATACAGAGTCAGAGGAAACCAAATAAAAGAGAATAAAAAATTAAAAAGCTTGCCAAAATATGTAGCAAATAGCCTCAAAAGGGCAAATCTAAGAGTTATTGAACTTAAGGAGGATGTAGAGAGAAAGATAAGGCAAAAAGTTATTTCAAAGGAATAATAACAGAAAACATCCAAAACCTAGAGAAAGATATTAACGTTAAAGTACCAGAAATTTGTAGAATATCAAGGAGATTTAGCCCAAAGAAGACTACCTTATAGCATTTAATAATCAAACTCCTAATGATTAAGGATAAAGCAAAAATAAGGAAAATATCCAAATGCAGTAAGAAAAAAGAAATGACATACAAAGGAGCTCTAATATGTCTGGCAGCAGACTTTTTAGTGGAAGACTTAAAGGCAAGAAGAGAGTGGCATGACATATTTCAAGTGCTGAAGGAAGAAAACTTTTACCCTGGAATAGTATATCCACAAAAAAATATCCTTCAAAACACAAGGAAAAGCAAAGACTTTACCAGAAAAACAAAAGATGACGGATTTCATCAACACCAGACCAGTCCTACAAGCAATTCTAAAGGGAGTTCCTCAGTCTTAAAGAAAAGGAATGAATGAACAATAAGAAATTCATTGTTCATTCAAGTTCAAATTCATTGAAGGTACAAAACTAACTGGTAATAGCAAGAGCATGGAAAAACACAGAATACTATACCATGTAATTGCAATGTATAAATTATTCATATATTAAATAGAAAGACTAAAAGATAAACTAATCAAAAAGAATAATGACAACTTTTTAAGACAGAGTACAAGAAAATATAAATAGGAACAAACAAAAACCTAAAAAGCAGGGAGACAAAGGTAGAGTATCGAGTTTTTATTAGTTTTCTCATTGCTTATTTGTTTGTTTATGCAATCAGCATTAAGTTGTCAGCAGTTTAAAATAACAGATTGTAAGATTACAAGCTTCCTGGTAACCTCAAATCAAAAAAACATTCAACAGATCCATTAAAAAAATAAGAAATTAAAACATACCACCAGAGAAAATGACCTTCAGTAAAAGGAAGACAAGAAAACAAAAAAGGGAAGACCAGAAAACAAATAACAAAATGGCAAGATTAAGTTCTTATTTATCAACAATAACACTGATTGTAAATGGTCTAAACTCTCCAATCAAAACACATAAAGTGGCTACATGAATGAAAAAACAAAACTCAATGATCTGTTGCCTACAAGAAACACACTTCACCTAAAAAGACATACAAAAATTGAACATAAAATAATGGAAAAAGGTACTCCATGCCAATGGAAACCAGAAAACAGTATAAGTAGCTAGACTTCCATCACACAAAATAGATTTCAAGACAAAAATACAAATAGAGACAAAGAAGGTCATTGTATAATGATAGAGGTCAATTCAGCAAGAGCATATAACATTCATAAATATATATGTGCCCAACAATGGAGCACCCAGATATATAAAGCAAATATTATTGGAGCTAAAGAGAGAGATAAATCCCAATAGAATAATACCTTGTAGACTTCAACACCCCACTTTCTACATTGGACAGATCATCCAGATAGAAAATCACCAGAGAAAAATCAGACTTAACCTGTACTATAGACCAAATAGATTTAATAGATATTTACAGAACATTTCATCAAATGGCTGCAGAATATACTTTCTTCTCTTCAGCATATAGCTCATTCTCAAAAATAGGCCATATATTAGGCCACAAAACAAGTCTGAAAACTTTCAAAAAATTGAAATCTTACCAAGTATCTTCTTTGACCACAAAGGAATAAAACTACAAATCAATAATAACAAGAGGAATTTTGAAAACTATACAAAACAGAAATTAAACAATATTCTCCTGAATGACTAGTGAATCAATGAACAAATTTAAAATGAAATTGAAAAAAATTTTGAAACAAATGAAAATGGAAACACAACATACCAAAACCTATGGGATACAGTGAAAACAATATTAAGGGGAAATTTTATAGGTATAAGCACCTACGTTAAAAAGGCAGAAAAACTTACAAAAAAAAATCTAACAATACATCTTAAAGAAATATAAAAGCAAGAGTAAAGCACACCCAAAATTAGAAGAAAACAAATAAAGATCAGAGCAGAAATAAATGAAATTGAAACAAAGGAAACAATACAAAAGATTCTTAAAAATGAAAAATTAGTCTTTTGAAAAAATAAACAAAATTGATAAACCTTTAGCGAGACTAAGAAAAAAAGAAAGAAAACCCAAATAAATAAAATCAGAGATGAAAAAGGAAACAGTAAAATCAATACAGCAGGAATGTAAAGGCTCACTAGAAGCTACTATGAACAAGTATATACCAATACATTGAAAAAATCTAGAAGAAATGAGTAATTCCTAGACACATACAACCTACTAATGTTAAACCATGAAAAAATCCAAATCTTGAACAGATCTATAACAAGTAACAAGATTGAAGCCATAATAAAAAGTCTTTCAGCAAAGAAACTGGGACACAATGGCTTCACTGCAAAATTTTACCAAACATTTAAAGAACTAATACCAACCCTGCTCAAACTATTCCAAAAAATAGAGAAGGAGGGAATACTTCTAAACTCTTTATATGAGGCCAGTATTGCTCTGATACCAAAATCTGAGAAAGACACATCAACAAAATAAAACTATAGACCTGTAACTCTGATGAACGTTGATCTAAAAATTCTCAACAAAATACTAGCAAACTAATTCAACAACACATGAAAACCATCATTCATCATGACCAACTGGGATTTTTCCCATGGATGCATGGATGGTTCAGCACAGGCAAATCAACCAATATGATACATCACATCAACAGGTTGAAGGACAAAAAACATATAATTATTGCAAGTGATACCCAAAAGGTATTGGATAAAATTCAACAACCCTGCATAATAAAAACCTTCAAAATACTGGGGATAAAAGGAACACATCTCAGCATAATAAAAGCCATACATGACAGACCCACAGCTAGTGTCATATTGAATGGGAAAAAAAACTGAAAGTATTTCCTCCAAGATCTGGAACATGATAAAGATGCTCATTTTCACCACTGTTATTCAATATAGTACTGAAAGTCCTAGCTAGAGCAATCATACAAGAGAAGGATTAAAAGGGCATCCAAATTGGAAAGGAAGAAGTCAAATTATTCTTATTAGCAGATGATATGATCTTATATTTGGAAAAATCTAAAGACTCCACAAGAAAACTATTAGAACTGATAAACTAGGCCACGTGCGGTGGCTCCCGCCTGTAATCCCGACACTTTGAGAGGCTGAGGCGGGCAGATCACAAAGTCAGGAGATCAAGACCATCCTGGCTAACACAGTGAAACCCCATCTCTACTACAAGTACAAACAATTAGTCAGGTGTGATGGTGGGTGCCTGTAGTCCCAGCTACTTGGGAAGCAGGGCAAGAGAATGGCATGAACCCAGGAGGCAGAGCTTGCAGTGAGCTGAGATTGCACCACTGCACTCCAGCCTGGGCAACAGCGCAAGACTCCGTCTCAAAAGAAAAAAAACAGAACTGATAAACTAATTCCATAAAGTTTCAGGATACAAAATCAACATACAAAAATTACTAGCATTTCTAGATGTCCACAATGAACAACCAGAAATTAGTCGCATCTGCCATATCTACAAATATAAGATACCATGGAATTAGCTTAACCAAAGAAGTGAAAGATCTCTACAATAAAAACTATAAAGCATTGATGAAATAAATGGGAGAGGACACCAAAAATGGACAGATATTTCATATACATGGATCAGAAGAATCAAAATTATTAAACATGTCCATACTACCCAAAGCAATATACACATTCAATACAATCATTATAAAAATACCAATGATATTCTTCACAGAAAAAAGAAAAACTCCTAAAACTTATATGGCACCATAAAAGACTCAGAATACCCAAAGCTATCTGAAGAAAAAATAATAAAACTGAAGGAATCACATTACCTGACTTCAAATTATACTACAGAGCTATAGTAACCAAAGCAGCATGGTACTAACACAAAAACACACATAGACCAAGAAAACAGAATAGAGAACCCACAAATAAATCCATACATCTACAGTGAACTTATCTTCAACAAAGGTGCCAACAACACATATTGGAGAAAGAACAGTCTCTTTAATAAATGATGCTGAGAAAACCGGATATCCATATGCAGAAGAACTATCTCTCACCGTGTACAAAAATCAAATAAAAACTGATTACAAACTTAAATCTGAGACCTCAAATTATAAAATCACTAAAAGAAAACTTTGCGAAAACTTCCCAGGACATTGGAATGGGTAAAAATTTCTGGAGTAATACCCCACAAGCATAGACAAAAAAAGCAAAAATGGAGAAAGGGACCACTTCAAGTTATAAAGCCTTCTGCAGAGAAAAGGAAACAATCAAAGTGAAAAGACACCCAAAGAATTGGATAAAATACTTGCAAACTCTCTAGCTGAAAAGGGACCAGTAACCAGAATATATAGTGTCCAAACAACTTTATGGTAAAAATCTAATAATCAGATTTAAATATGGTCAAAAGATCTGAATAGACATTTCTCAAAAGACATACAAATGGCAAACAGATATATGAAAAGGTGCTCAGCATCATTGATTCACCAGAGAAATGCAAATCAATACTACAAGGAGATATCACTTTATCCCAGTTAAAATGGCTTTTATCCAAAAGACAGGCAATAACAAATACTGGCAAGAAAGTGGAGAAAAGGAAACCCTCATATGCTGTTGGTGGGAATGCAAATTAGTAAGACCACTATGGAGAACAGTTTGAAGATTCCACAAAAAAAAACTAAAAATTGAGCTATCATATGATTCAGCAATTCCACTGCTTAGGTATATAGCCAAAAGAAACGAAATTGGTATAACAAAGAGATATCTGCACTCCCATGTTTACTGCAGCAGTATTCACAATAGCCAAGATTTGGAAGCAACTAAGTGCCCATCAACAGACAAATGGATAAAGAAAATGTGGCACATATACATACTGGAGACTATGCAGCCATAAAAAAAGAATGTGATCCTGTCACTTGTAACAACTTGGATTGAACTGGAGTTCATTATGTGAAGTGAAATAAGCAAGGCACAGAGACACAAACTTCATATATTCTATTTGTGGGAGCTAAAAATTAAAACGACGAAACTTATGAAGATATGGAGTAGAATGATGGTTACCAGAGATGGGAAGGGCAGTGGGGCAGTGGGAGAAAATGAGGATGCTTAATGGGTACAAAAAATAGAAGAATGAATAAGATCTAGTATTTGATAGCAAAACAGGTGACTATAGTCAATAATAATTTAATTGTACATTAAAAAAAAGAGTATAATTGGATTGTTTATAACACAAAGGATAAATGCTTGAGGTGATGGTGATGGATACCCTATTTATCCTGATGTGATTGTTATGCATTGCATGCCTGTGTCAAAATATCTCATGTACCCCATAAATATGTACACCTACCCTGTACTCACAAAATTAAAAATTAAAACTTTTCAGGATATAAAATAATATTCATACAGAACCAAAAAAGAGTTTGAGTAGCCAGACGATTCTAAGCAAAAAGAATAAAGCTGAAGGCATCACATTACCTGACTTCAAACTACACTACAAACCAAAACAGTATGGCACTGGTACAAAAACAGACACATAGATCATTGAAACAGAATAGAAAATCCAGAAATAAAGCCACACACCTGCAACCAACTGATCTTCAACAAAGTTAACAAAAACAACAAAAACAAGCAATGGAGAAAGGACTCCCTATTCAATAAATGGTTCTGGGATAACTGGTTACCCATATGCAGAAGAATGAAACTGGATAAATCCTTATCACTATATGCAAATATTAACTCAAAATGGATTACAGACTTAAATATGTGACTTAAAACGGTAAAAAAAAACCTTAGGAAATGTCTTTGTGGATATTGACTTTGGCATCTGACAAAGGACTAATATCTAGACTCTATAAGGAACTTAAATCAACAAACAAAAAACAACCCCATTAAAAAGTGAGCAAAGGACATAAACAGACACCTTTCAAAAGAAGACACAGACATACAAGTGGCCAACAAACAAATGAAAAAATGCTCAACATCACAGAAATGCAAATGAAAACTAATTGCATATCACACCAATCAGAATGGCTACTATTAAAGAGTCAAAAAATAACAGATGTCGGTGAGGCTGTGGAGAAAAGGGAATGCTTACACTGTTGGTGAACATGTAAATTAGTTCAGCCACTATAGAAAGCAGTTTGGAAATTTCTCAAAGAACTAAAAGTAGAACTATCATTCAATCCAGCAATCACATTACTGAGTATATATCCAAAGGAAAATAAGTTGTTCTACCACAAAGACATATGTGCTTATATGTTTATCACAGTACTATTCACAATAGCAAAGTTATGGAATCAACATAGATGCCCATCAATAGTAGACTGGATATGGAAATATGGTACATATACACCATGGAATATGATGTAGCTATAAAAAAAGAACAAAATCATGTCATTTGCCACAGCATGGATGCAGCTGGAGGCCATTATCCTAATCAAAGTAATGCAGGAACAGAAAACCAAATACCACACGTTTTCACTTATAAGTGGTAGCTAAAAATTAGGTACAGATAAAGAAGGGGAAAATAGACACTGGGGACTACATGACAGGGGAAGTAGGGCAAGGGTTGAAAAACTACCTACTGGGGACTAGGCTACCTGGGTAAGAGTTTCAACTGTACCTCAAATCTCAGCCTGGGTAAGAGTTTCAACTGTACCTCAAATCTCAGCACTGCCCAATACCTGTAACAAACAAGTACCCCCTGAATCTAAAATAAAAGAAATTTTTAAAATAAAATTTCTAGAGAGCACAATAGGCTATAATCAAAGAAAAACTATTGACAACCCACACTTCACTGAAAATAAAATTATCTGCTCTTCAGAAGACTGACTTTTTTTAAAAAAAAAAAAGGCAAGCCATAGACTGTGAGAAAATATCTACATTTATCTGACAAAGGATCTGTATCTAGAATACATTTTAAATGCATATAAATCAGCAGTAAAAGATAAATAATCCCATTTTTAAACGCAGAAGACAAACAGACACTTTATAAAAACAGAAATATATGAATAGCCAATAAGCACATTAAAAGGTATTCAACACCATTAGCCATAAGGGAAATGTAATTTAAAACCACAATATGATAGAACTTCATACTGATTCAAATGACTAATATAAAAAAAATGACAACATCAAATATTAGTGAAGAGGATAAGAAACATGAACTATTATATAATGCTTGTTGGAATGTTGAAACTGTTTGGCAGTTCTCTTACAAAGTTAAACATACATGTACCCTATGACCTAGAAGTTCTATTCTACATATTTGCCAAAGAGACATGAAAATATATATTCACCAAAAAAATTTCACAAGAATGTTTTTACCAGCTTATTCATAATAGCCTCAAACCGGAAACAACTCAAATGTCAATCAACAAGAGAATGAGAAAAAGTTGTAATACAGTCATAAAATGTAATACTACCCAGAAATTTTTAAAATTTACTACAGATATACCCAACAGCATGAAATGAAACTCAAAAATACTATAGTGAGCAAAAGTGTACATACTATGCGATTCTATTTAACTGAGGCTGAAGAATAGGCAAAGCTAACCTATGATGTTAGAAGTAAGACAGTGGTTGCCTATAAGGGGAATTAGGATAGACTAGAAGGAGTATAAGGGAATTTTGTGGTGATGGAAATGTCCTATATTTTTACTAAGATGGTGAGTAACATGAGTGTATTTACTCACCAAAAGTTACCAAGTTGTACCATTTATATATATGAATTTTATCTCAACAAAAAAACCAAAAGAAAAAAATATACTTTTACCCTGCAATTTCACTTCTAATAATTTATCCTAAAGTATAGTATTCATTGGAAAACATTTAAAACATCCTACATATCCAGCAATATCTACCATGAAATACAATTATGAGGTCTTTAAAAAGAATGAGGCACTATAATTAATAAAGAGTGAAGTTTAAAAAGCAAGGTACAGAACAGTGCATAAGATATGCTATGAAGTGAATTAAAAAAAAAAAAAAAAAAAAAAAAAAAAACGAAAAACACTGAAGGATACAAAAGGGATTAGTAACCCTTGTCTCCAGAACTGGATGACTGGGAAACCTAGAGTGAGACTTACTTTTCATAAGTGCGCTACCCCTTTTGTATCTTTTGAACTGTATATTATTTGCATATGTTGTCTTTGTCTTGTAAGCCATGAAATAATTATTTAACTATGTATAAAAATGACTTGTTGCATGATAAATGCACTTACATAGTTTTAAAAAACAATATCAAATGAAATAACTGCTAAATGAGAAGTTAGAAGTAAATATTAAGGATGGTCAGAGATAAAGGGGTAAGTTTCTTCAGAAAGGATTTTTATGGAATTTTGAATCAAGAGTCATATTTTCACAGGAATAAAACAGAGTGTATCAGAAGCAGTGTTCAGTTAGAGGAATTGACATGGCAGATACAAGGCCATGGGAAACCTGGGGCATGTTTGGAAAACAGAAGACAGTAGAAACTATTTGAACAAGTAAACAGTAGACCTTAGCCTGACTACTGAAGGCTCATTCAATGTACTTTATCGATTTGGTTATAACCCCCAACCTGATTTCTTCTAAACTTACAGCATTGGATTCTACTCTATCAGAGAAATAAAATCAAAGGGGAGAGGAGAACAAAGAATAGAATAGAGGAAAAAAAGGAAGATGAGGGAAGGACAAGTGTCAAGATAAAAAATCTTAGAAAAGTTAGGATAGAGTTCATTGGAAGGGAAAGTGAAGTACCTTTGAAAATTGAAAAAAGTAAAGATTTTTGTTGATTTTGATTTTGTTGCAAAAGAAACAGAAGAAATGCCGGGCGCGGTGGCTCAAGCCTGTAATCCCAGCACTTTGGGAGGCCGAGACGGGTGGATCACGAGGTCAGGAGATCGAGACCATCCTGGCTAACATGGTGAAACCCCGTCTCTACTAAAAAATACAAAAAACTAGCCGGGCGAGGTGGCGGGCGCCTGTAGTCCCAGCTACTCGGGAGGCTGAGGCAGGAGAATGGCGTGAACCTGGGAGGCAGAGCTTGCAGTGAGCTGAGATCCGGCCACTGCATTCCAGCCTGGGCGACAGAGCTAGACTCCGTCTCAAAAAAAAAAAAAAAAGAAACAGAAGAAATAAAAGGAGAAGGGTAGTTGCTTCCTTAGCACTCAGGGTAAGTAATCAGACACTGAGGTATAAGAGGATAAAAGACATATTAAATAACTGTTTTCCATCTGCAGTTACTAATGAAGAAAGTGGAGAGTCAGACAAAACAAGGATCAGGTTTCCAGGAATGAAAAGGGGCAGATAAATATCAGAGTGAAAAGACACCAGGATCTCACAAAAGCATCAAACCTGTGAAGGGGAGGATGCAGTGTGTGGTTAAGACTTGGTAGACCAGCTCTTGATTTCATCTTATTCATCATAGCTTGCTGGACTTGGCAAAAGATGCCTCCTCTCAAAATGAATTTTATGTGCAGAGATGAAAACAGACTTCCGTGGGCTACTCATTAGCTCACAGTGGTAAAATTGCAGGCTTCCACCTCCCTCCGAAGAGAAGGCCTATCTCAGGATCTGCACCTTATTCTAAGTTAGTATTTGTTCAGACTTAGAAAGGCAGTGGAAGAGCTTTGGCTAGTCTTTGATCTCCCTTAAAGCTTAGACCCTATGATGTAGCAAGATGTCTGTGGGGATTTAAAAAAAAAAAATCCATCCATCCATTCATTCATTATTTGGACAAACATCTATTGGTTACCAAGTTATGCATCTGGTACTATGCTAAGTACTGGTGAAATCAAGATAAATAATTAATTCTCATTAAGGCACTCCAATCTGGTAGGAAGACAGAAACAATCAATTACATAAAGTAAACATAGCAAAATTTTCATTTTAGAATCTAGATGGTGGAGATATTGGCTTTCACTACACGTTGTTATCTATTTTCCTATAATTTCAAAAACCTTGTATAATAAAATATTAAAAATAAACCAATTATAATATAGCAAGTGCTTATTAGTGTTTAACCCCAAATTGGACTCCTTTTCATAAGTGAGGAGGCCATCATTTTTTAATGATCATTAATGGGTACAACACAAAATGAGTTCTGGGTCAAGCAAGTTTGATAAGCATTGGACTAAACATAAGCCAATATAGTTCTGTAGTGCTTCTTTTACTGACCTCTAAGATGTTCTACACAATATGACTCTTCAAGATCAGACATAATATGTAGGGTTTTTTACATAATATGTAGGCTTATTTGACTATTTTCCCTGGGTATTTATCAGCATTAGTGTTCTAGAAAAATAGACAATGGGAAATACTTGATTTAAGATTAATTCCACTGAGCTGTATCCCCTGAGAAATGTAATGAGGTTATGAAGGTATGTTACTGTGTATGATGATTCCTCTTTCAGCCCATAATCTAAACAGAAATGTACTTTTCTTATATGTAGTGGTTTAAGGAACACAATCTAGTATTATAGCAGTATAATCATTCATAGAGAAACTGGGTAATGGCCTTATGAAGGCTATAATAAAGCCTTCATATCTTATGAAGACACGAAGAGCAGAAACACAGGAATGAATTGTTTTTTAAAGCCCAAGCTTAACGACTTACTTCAAGTAAATGCATGAGCAAAAGCTAAGGACTTTAAAAATATTAAGGGCCCTGAAATGAAAAAGGGGCATCTCAGTTCAGAATGACACAGACCATCCTAAAGAGGAAGAGCAGAACAATGCAAGCAGCAAAGCCATTTATATTGCCCCACTGGCTTAGGGCTTTTATATGAGGAAGAACTGGAGATAAGTATCAGAGTTTTACAACATGGTATTCAGAATTATACCTGAGCAGGACAGTATAATGAACTAGGTATAATTCTCATACAGTAAGACATTTTCAACAAGCCCTTTTGTTCTTGGATTCCCAAGTTAAAGAACCTGTCTAGGTAGTATGCAAGATATGCATATGTCTACAGGGGTAAGAACCTATTAGACAATAACTGTCAAATTTTGCTTCACAGAATGGGTAAACTAAGTAAACAGATGACTTCAGAGAATGCCCTCTTAGCAGCCTTAATTTCTCTCTTGTGGTCCTACCTCTTACATGATAATAGAAGTATTACAAATACTACCCTCTATTTTAGTTTTTGTTTACATTTTCACATAATTCTGAGAACATTTTTATAATGCATTAAAATTACTTGTGTATACATTAGCCTCCATGATCAAACTGTGAGCTCACTGAAGATGGTACTGTACATTTTTCATTTTTGTATCCCATGTGCAAATTCTGAAAGTCCTGATATGCCATTCTAAAGAGTTTGGATCTCATCCCAAGAGCAACTGGAAGCACTAGAGGCTTTTAAATAGGGTCAGTTTTAATAGGGCTAGATTTGCATTTAGAAAGCCCTTTGGCTGGATTGTAGAAAGTAGATTAGAGGCAGGAAGCCAGGTGGCAGAGAGGCCAGTACGTAGGCCACGGCAGTAGTGCAGGTGAGAGATGAGAAGCTGAAACTAGGGCACTATCATAGGAGAAGGGACAGCCAGAGGGGTTCAGGACATAGAATAGGCTGAATCTGCTAACTCATGAGATGCCAAAGATGGAAAAGAAGGTATAGTCTTAAATGACTGATGTTTCTATCTGTGGTGACACCAGTGGCTAGAAAGTGGAATACGGGAGGGAAAACTAGGCTGACAAAGAAGAGAATTAACATGTTCATCCCCAACCCAACTGCCCTTTCTCAGAAAGCTAGGTACTGTGGAAACACAGAGAAAATAGAGTCTCTAACTTACCACCAGGCTAGGTTCCAATTGTTTGTTTCAAGTCAATTGCTTAGAAATTGGAATGCATTTTTCCAGAAGGAACAAAACTACAGATCCTGATTGGCCCTCAAGGCTATTTGCTCCCCAGTGGCCATAGAGTATTGTTTTATTTCTGTGTGAGCGGAGCAAAATCAAGGAAAAAGCCCTGAGAGCTTGTGAAGGAAGCTTAGGACCCAGACCCAGGTTCACCACTTACTCATCTTTCCATCTGTTTCCTTGGTTTCTCTAAAATAAAATGAAGATTTGAAACAAAGCTCTGCTTATGTAGGTTTTTTGTAAAGCTCAAAAGAGACAGTCTACGAGAAAATATTTTGTATAGTGTAGCCTGTCTTATAAATCTAAAATTTAAAAGCATACATTTGGTTACCTGGTATTCCTGAAGGGTAAATGATTCCAGATAGCTGGGTTTGAAAGAGTTCAGAATTTAGTCTTTAACTTGGAATCAACACAAATGTCCGTCAATGATAGACTGGATAAAGAAACTGTGGCACACATATACCATGGACTACTATGCAGCCATAAAAAGAATGAGTTCATGTCCTTTGCAGGGACATGGATGAAATTAGAAGTGATAATTCTCAGCAAACTAACACAGGAACAGAAAACCAAACACCACATGTTCTCACTCGTAAGTGGGAATTGAACAATGAGAACACATGGACACAGAGAGGGGACCATCACACACCAGGGCCTCTCAGGGAACAAGGGGAGGCAGAGCATTAGGACAAATACCTAATGCATGTGGGGCTTAAAACCTAGAAGATGGGTTGATGGGTGCAGCAAACCACCACGGTACATGTATGTCTATGTAACAAACCTGCATATTCTGCACATGTATCCCAGAACTTAAGGTAAATTAAAGAAAAAAAAAAGAAGAGTTCAGAATTTAGTCTTTTAAAGATGAAAACTTTTTTTCCTGAAAAGTTAACTATTTTATGGGCATGTAAACCTTTCTGAAATACTGCTTCTCTTACAGTGTCCTGAACATAAGACTAGGAGATTAATAACTACTTGTTGAGTAAGCTGTTAATTTTGTGACCTTATTCTGAGGTGGCCACTCTTTCTCAGTCTCCTCTGCTAGTTCTTCCTCATCTCTCAGACCTCTTAAATGTGGAGGAGCCAAAGGACATAGGCATCAGACCTGTTTACTTCTCTATCTGCATTCATTTCCTAGGGGACTTCATTCAGTCCTATGGCTGTAAATTCCATTCATACACTCCTGACTTCCAATTTTATGTCTCCAGTTTTGGCATTTCCTTTGAACTCCAGTCTTATACACCCAAATGCCTACTCAACATCTGCTTTGTATATGAACTAAATATCCTAAATTTAACGTTACCAGAATGATTGTTTCCCATTCATGCTCCAACAGCAAATCCTGCTCTATTCTTCAACTGTCTAATCTCAACAAATTATAGCAAATGGCCATTTCCCTAACTAAAATCCTTGCAGTCAGCCCTGACTCTTCTAATGCACAGTCTGCATCCAATCTATCAGCCAACATTGGTGGCTCTGTCTTCAAGGTTAATTCATACTCCAACCACTTCTTACCATCTCCCCTGCTACCTCCCTGGCCAAGCTGCCATCATTTGTCCTATAGATTATTTCAAGAGCCTCCTTACTTTCCCTCCTATGGTCTACTCTACACAGAGTAGCACTATGGCCACATTTATAGTTCAGATCATGTCACACCTTTGCTCAGAACCCTACAATGGCTCTGAATAAAATCCAAAATTCTTGTTAGGCCCTGGTAATTTAACCCATCTTTTCCCTTGACCCCACTCCTAAAACCTAGTACTAATCTTACCTCAGAATCTCTGCTTATATTGTTTTCTGTCTCTGAAACTCTTCCTTTGATACCTGCAAGGTTCACTGTTTAGCTTTATCCCATTCCCTGCTCAAACCTCGAATCAGAGAAGCCCCCCAATTTCCCTTAATAAAGTAACACCATCCTCTAGCACCATCGTTCTCTATCCCACTGCTGAGTTTCATTTCACCCTCTAGCATTTTCAGAACACCTGCACATTATGAATATAGTTGTATATATGCTCTATTCTTGAACTGTCTAATCTCAATAAATGACATATTCCATTGTTAAGTGTGGTCCATGGATTGCCACCAGTGTCTGCAAACCAGAAACACACACACACACATACACACACAGACACACACACACACAACTTTAAAACTTGTTTAGCAGCTTGACAGGGTAAGTTCATGTCTGTAGAATTTAATAATAAAAAATTCAGGTTTGTGTTTCGTATGTCTTTTTTATGTTTTCAAAATTATTGTTCAAAATACCAGCCTAAAAGAGACTGGAAATCTAAAAAAAATGTTAATTGGTCCTTTATCAAAGATCATCTGAGCAGCTCTGGTTGACTTCACCCCTCCTAGACTGTAAGCTCCAGAATAGCAGGATTATTTTTATCAAATATTTACTAAACACCTACTATGGCCCTGGCCCTGAACTGGCCTCTGAGACTTAAACTTGAATAAGGCACAAACAATGCCTTCTTGGATCTCACAGTTCACTGGAGAAGAACAACACATAAAAACAAATGGCAGTCAAGGGTGAAAGCCCAATAGTGCAGATAAGGTACATACTATTAACAACTTAAAAGCTTATATATTTGCACACCTGTAAAGAAAACCAACTGTGCAAGTGTGTGATAAGCAGGGCATGAGTAGTGAGGGAGAACCTCTTTAAGGAGCACTGGGATCTGTCTCCCTCCCAATTCATGTGAATACTTTTGTGCCTCTTCTCTTAGCATCACCTTACATACTCCTATTTGTTCGTTTGTTCGTTGTTTACTCCAGTGGTATTCACAGTGTGGCCCATGGACCGGCATCTATTTGTTACCTGGCTAAAAGGAGATAGCTTGCTTTCAATCTTTCCATCTTTCACACACACCACATCCATGCTGCTCCCTGTCCAGAGATGAGTCTTCCATTTCCCATGCTGGTCTGGCAGAAGGTGAGGGCTCCTGCTAAGTGGCAGAAGTCATAAGCCAGAAGTGGGAGAACAAATCACTACTGATGTCCAAAAGCTTACAAATATCTGTCAGGGTCAAACTGTAGTCAAGAAGCCTTTGCTTACTTCATGCTCCCTGAACCACAATTAAAAAAAAAAAAAAAATCCACACAGTTTTTTCTTGCACTGCCTTATAGAACAGGATATCTTCTTTAATTGAAAACAAGTCACCTTACTCTCTTCGCTGCAGGCCTGGGAGTAGTTTGAAAGTAGGTAGCATGGTTTTTGTAATTATCACCATCCCCTAAAAACACAACACACACCTGGTATACTGCTATGCCCTTAACAATTAGATATTTTAGTAATCATTGAAATCCCATCCCTTTATGAAGAAAAGACTGATATAATTAACAAGAAAGGAGGATGACAACAAAGATTTATTGAACAAAGTATGTCATAGCGCCTTTTGATTATTTAACCTTCATAACAGACAGGAAGATAGGTAGGTTACGCCCATTTTACAAATAAGAAAATAATAAGCTCAGAGAGTGAGGTGGGGAGACCAGGTGTCAAACCATGTCAGTCTAATTCCAGGGATGAGCCCAGGAAAAAATTATGACGATGACAAGGAATATTACAATTCTTACAACCATATTATAATTGGTTACAAGTGTTTTTAGTTTTCAAATATTAGTAAATATTCTAGTAACTGAGTCATCAAAATGGAGGAAAAGGAAGAGGATGATATAAAGACAATAAGAAAAAAGAAGAACAAGAAGGGGGGGGCAAGAAAGTAAGGATGAGGAAGGATGAGGAGGAGGAGAAGGAGAAAGATGTGAAGAATAAAAAATAAGAGAGAAAATAGGAAGAGGGAGAGTAGGAAGAGGAAAGAAAGGGAAACAAAGCATTCTGAATGGTCTAATTTGACCCAAAGATAAAATACAGAGAAGTGGAAAGAAACTGTGTCCCTTTATGCTATTTTTCCCAGACACCAAAATCTGGTCAAAGTCCTAACTCAGATTCATAAACAGGGTTTTCTGTATTGCTAGAGAAAGGAAGATTCATTTGTTTTACATGCTCAACTAGTGGCTAGAAGAAGTGATATCATGCTGGAAAAGTAAGAATACAAAGCCATTTCTTTCAAATTACCTACAGGTAAATTCCTATTAACTAAGATTTCTCTTTTCTCCTTTGCTGCTTTAGTTCTCTCCACTGCCTATCCCATCTCACACCCAACATACAACAGGACCAAAAAAATGGCTTAGAGTACCACATAAGAAATGACCCTGAGGTTGAGACATTACAGCCATTAGTTACCTCATTTTAGGAGAATACCTTCCTTCCATCATTCCAAACTTCAGTTTACTATTAACTGCAACTATAATCACTCATTTGCTGAATAACAAATGAAGATTTACTGTGTGCTAGGCATTATACTCACGTTAGAGATACCCTCAGGCAGCTTATACAATCTAATGAACTGAGTAAGCATACAATTTAAATATAATAAGCAAATTCCTATAATAGAAATAGAATTAAGCCAGAGATAATGTCGTGATGATTGTCATATAATGTATTGCACAATAATATAATCACAATTAAAAAGTAAAGTACAAAAGACTTTTAAATGCCACATTTTTAACAAAACAAACCATTTTTATTTTCTTGTTTGCTTCCTGTCTTTACCTATGATCAGATGGTTGACTCCCCCAGAATGCATACCACTTTGAATTATTTTTACTTGGTATATATTTAGAATGTCTTTATATTGCTCAGTATTTTACAATTATCACATAATAATCTTCTAAATCAATTTATTATCATTTTATAACAATTTCATCTATTGCTGGGTATTTAGATTGTTTCCAGACTCTAGCGTAAATGACACTGTAGTTAACACCTTCCCTTTTCCTCTTATATTTTCCCTAGGATAAAAATTCACAGAAACAAAATTACAAATTCAAAATGTCCGTATATTTTAGAATTTCTCATTTACATTAATTTTTCATATTGTTTTCTAAAAGGTGTATATCCATCTACCATGCCACCATTAAGTATAATCTCAACTAATATATTTTCCAAACTCATACTACTCTAATAGGTAGAAAAAATACAAGTTATTTGCTAAACTAGTATGGTTGAACATTTTTTATAAATTTTGCATGTTTACCTTTGAGGGTCTTCAGATTTTTTTTTCAACTTATTTGTGACATGTAATGAAGACATTAGCCATTATCATGCTTGTTGTAAATGTTTTCTCATACTATATTGTTACCCTGTCTTTTTTCCTGAACAGATATTTTATCTCAGATGGTCAAATCTAACTATCTTTAATTTTGTGATTTAACCTAGTATCTCAAGGCTTATAATGTCAGCATCACTCCAGAAATGTGATATCATTTCTATTTTCTAATATGCTGACTGGCTAGATTTTTAACACTATTTGGCATGAGGCATGAATATAATTTTATTTTCAAAATAGATGGCCAACTATTTATAGATTTTTCTATTCTCTAATTTATATACATTATATTACATTTTCACTTCTTTGTTATGTTTAATTAGATTATATCATCTCACTATTTCAATTATTGCATATTTTCTCTATTTTAACATGTGGTACACTAGTCTGTTCATCATTCTTTGATTTTTCAGATGAATTTAATAACTGATGATGTAAGAAATTCTACTGAGATTTTGATTGATAATTATTTAAATCTGTAAGTGCATTTGAGAGAAATAGGCATTACAGAATGTAACATTCTCTACAAGACCTCATGTCTCTCTAAGCTGAAGAGTGTGCTGTAGATTCAAATGTCCCGGATTTAACCCTTTTGTACCTCAGTTTTTCCAATTTTCTTTTTTTCTTACATAAAAGTTAGCACATGTTCTGCACTGTAAAGTATTTTTGATGTAATCTATTTTTCTCTTTTTTATGTTTCTTTTGGTATTTTAAGGGATTTTTATTTTTTGTTCTAGTAGCCACCATCATATAATGCCCTTTGTAACATTTCTTTTCCTTACTTAGGCTTCTACTATTTGGATTTTCATCTTTAAACATATCCTCTGACTCTTATATTACCTATGTATGGACCCATCATTGAGCTTTTTTTTTTCTTCTTCAACTGTTAAGTTCTGGGGTACATGTGCAGGATGTGCAGGTTACATAGATAAATGTGTGCCATGGTGGTTTGCTACACCTATCAATCCATCACTGAGGTATTGAGGTATTAAGCCAAGAATCCATTAGCAGTCGTTCCTGATGCTTTCCCTCCCCCCACATCCCCTCCCAACAGGCCACAGTCTGTGTTGTTCACCCCCATGTGTCCATATGTTCTCATCATTCAGCTCCCACTTTTAAGTGAGAACATGTAATGTTTGGTTTTCTGTTCCTGCATTAGCTTGCTGAGGATAATGGCTTCCAGCTCCATCTATGTCCCTGCAGAAGACATGAACTCATTCCTTTTATGGCTACATAGTATTCCATGGTATATATGTACCACATTTTCTTTATCCAGTCTATCATCGCTGGGCATTTGGGCTGATTCCATGGCTTTGCTGTTGTGAATAGTGCTGCAATGAACAAATGCATGCATATATCTTCATAACAGAATAATGCATATTCATTTGGGAATATACTCAGTAATAGGATTGCTGGGTCAAATTGTATTTCTGCTTCTAGATCCTTGAGGAATTATCACAGTGTCTTTCACAGTGTTTGAACTAATTTACACTCCCACCAATGGTGTAAAAGTATTCCTTTTTCCCCACAACCTTGTCAGTATCTGTTGCTTCTTGATTTTTTAATAATCATGCTTCTGACTGGCATGAGATTCTGCATAGCAAAAAGAAACTATCATCAGAGTGAACAGACAATCTACAGAATGGAATATAATTTTTGCAATCTATCCAGATTCTACAAGGAACTTAAATTTACAAGAAACAAACAACCCCATTAAATAGTGGGCAAAGGACATGAACAGATACTTCTCAAAAGACATTTATGTGGCCAAAAAACATATGAAGAAAAGCTCAACATCACTGATCATTAGACGAATGCAAATCAAAACCACATTGAGCTTTTTTAAACTTTCTTTTTTGCCTTTTTTATTTCAATAGGTTTTTGGGGAACAGGTGGTTTTTGGTTACATGAATAAGTTCTTTAGTGGTGACTTCTGAGATTTTGGTGCACCCATCACCTGAGAAGTGTACACTGTACATAATGTGCAGTCTTTTATCCCTTGCCCCCTTTGATCCTTTCCCCTGAATCTCCAAAGTCCACTGTATTATTCTGCCTTTTTGTCCTCATAGCTTAGCTCCACTTATGAGTGAGAATATATAATGTTTGGTTTTCCATTCCTGAGTTACTTCACTAACAATAATGGTCTCCAATTCCATCCAGGTTGCTGCAAATGTCATTATTCTGTTCCTTTTTATGGCTGAATAGCATTTCACAGTATATATGTACCACATTTTCTTTAACCACTTGTTGATTGATGGACATTTGGACTCGCTCCATATTTTTACAATTGCAAATTGTGCTGCTCTAAACATGTATGTGCAAATATTTTTTTCATATAATAATTCCTTTTCCTCTAGGTGGATACCCAGGAATGGGATTGCTGGATCAAATGACAGATCTACTTTTGGTTCTTTAAGGAATCTCCACACTGTTTTCCATGGTGGTTGTACTAGTTTACATTCCCACCAACAGTGTAAAAATGTTCCCTTTTCATCACATCCATGCCAACATATATTATTTTATTTTCTTATCATGGCCATTTTTGCAGGAGTGAGGTGTTATCACGTTGTGGTGTTCCCTCTCTTCTCCCATAATTTAGTTATGCTACTTCTATTTTGTAAAAGCATATGAAACTCACATCACTTCTTTTGATTTCAGACCTTGACTCCATATTTTTAAGTCTAATATCTAAAAGTGAATGTGTTTACTGTTTCCCAATGTGCCAAACTCTCCTCAATCATAGTTTGGTTCGATGAAGTTTATCCTCTATTAGATTCTTCAGGAAGAGCTTGTAAGTGCAGTACTCCTGAAATTCTTACATGTTTAAAACTATTTTTCCTTAACCTTGATTTTATAATACAAGTTAGCCAGATACAAAATACTTTGCTAACGCTTTATTTAAGTTTCTTGAAAATAGTTCTACTGTTGTCTTTCTTTGTGTTTTGCTGTTGAGAATTTTGATGCCAATCTGGATTTTTTTAAGTGAATTTGTCTTTTTGCCAGGAGGTCCATTTGATATTTAAAAATTTATTGTTATATACGACTCAGTGTTGACTGTTCTGGGCCAACTTTCCCAGGTATATGGCAGGCTCTTTCAATATGTAAGTGTAGATCATTTATTTTCCAGACAGTTTTCTTGGATTATAGTTTCAAATATAAGTTCTGTTTCATTGTGTTGTTTTAATTTTTCAGAAACTCTAATTACAGACAGTTTGAGCCTTCTTTGTCTATCTTCTAGATCTATTACTTTTTTTTTTAAACATTTTTACCTTCCATTTTTTGTTGTTATTGTCTTGGCTGTTGCATTTCCATTTCCTAATTCCTCTGTTATATTTTAAGTTGAATTTATACTTCTTAAGTACCTTTCATTTTATTAAGTATCTATTTTGGAGATGATTCTCTTTCTCTTCAAATTCTTTTCTGAGTTTAATCAATATTAATTTCTCATCTTCTGGAATCTTCTGTCCATCTCAATTCTGAATTTTTGATTTGAGGAAGTTTTTTATGTCTACTTGCTTAAGAATATTCACTTCAACTTGTGATAATGTGTCAGTTTTCTTGTGCTTCATGATTAGTTTTAGGCGAATACATTTTTTTTTTTTTTTGCTTTGTCTTATTCTCATATTCTAGTAAATTCTATTTGCAATTTGTTTTTCAATGTCTTATATTTTCCTACCAGTAATAACTGGTTTGTGTAGGCAGAAGTGATGAATTTGGATGCCTTGTCAGATTTTTTTCATTCAAAACCTCCCTCTTTTATTGTTACAGTGAGATTAATTTATTTAATCAATAATCTTTTAATCAAAAGTCTGTTATTTGGATTGAGGGTGAGTTGGTATGCCTTCTGATTTTATGATTATCTTTTGTTTCACAAGTATACTTTATTTGCATAGCTTGCTCTCTTCTTTCCATACCAACAAGCCTCTAAGAGGCAGCTCCCTCTAAATTGGCCCTCTCCTCTCCAAAAACAATGGCTTCTCAAATGGCTGCCCTTAGTACCACAAACTTTAAATCCCTTATTTTTTTTTTTTTTTTTTTTTTTTTCTGGAGACAGGATCAGGCTGAAATATAGTGGTGCAATCATAATTCACTGCAGGCTCCACCTCCTAAACCTCCTATGCTTTGATTCTCTAGCAACCAGTGCTCTAATGCATTTTGTCTCAGACCCATTCTCAGTATTTCCCCACTAAGGGTAGGTTTCCCTCTTTATAAGACTAATTTTATTCTATTCCACTGATGCTAGCACCTTCCTAACCCCTCCTTCAACTTTTTTGAAGTCGCTGCCCAACTCTTCTCTGGCTTGACCTCAGAATATACCTGGGCGTTGGAATGTTTATTTTCCTACATGTTAATTTTTTATGGCTGCTGTAACAAATTACCAGAAATTTAGTGGCTTAAAATAATATAAATGCATTAACCTACAATTCTAAAGGTCAGAAGTCTAAAATGGGTCTTATTGGGCTAAAACCGAGGCAAAAGCAAAACACAGTCCTTCTAGAGGTTCTGGGAAAGAATGTTTCCTCGTTTATTATAGATTCTAGAAGTCATATTCATCCCTAGGCTTTTGGCCACATTCTTCCATCTTCAAAGCCAGCAAAGTCTTGCTGAGTCCTTCTCATATGGCCACCTTTCCTCCCCACTCCACCCCTAAAAGGCAGAGTCTCACTTTAGAGATGGAGTTTTTACTCTGTTGAGCAGGCTAAAGTGCAGTGGGAGGATCTCAGATCACTGAAACCTCCACCTCCTGGATTCAAGCAATTCCCCTGCCTCAGATTCCTGAGTAGCTGGGACTACAGGCGCACGCCACCACCCTGGCTAATTTTTGTATTTTAAGTCTCGCCATGTTACCCAGGCTGGTCTTGAACTCCTGAGCTCAGGTAATCTGCCTGCCTTGGCCTCCCAAAGTGCTGGGATTACAGGCATGAACCACTGCACCCGGCCATCATATGGCCAACCTCTATGGTCTTTCTCTTCTCCCACCCTCTTCTACTTACAAAGACTCTTGTGATTATATTGGGCCCAATTGGATAATCCATGATAATCTCCCCATATCATAGTCAGCTCACTATCAACCTTAATTTCCTCTGCAACTTTAACTCTCCTTTAGCCTTGTATGCTAACATATTCACAGTTTCCAGAGATTAGGATGTAAACATCTTTCGGGAGGGAGACATTAGTCTGCCTCCCACTCCCTGCTTACACAAATATTGAGCTTATGGTATTCTTGCCTTTTATGTGCTTTAGGCATGAACTTTGGGTGGTTTTACTTGCTTTCCTTATTGATATGTATGCTTTTTGGAGGGAATGTGGAGAGATTTGGCTTTTGGCAGCTACCATTACACTACAAGAAACTGGATTTCATCCACTATTTCAAAAGCCAGAACATTGTTTCATATTTCCATTCCTTTGTTCATAATGTTCTTGCCTCCCAAAATGTCCTTTATTTTTTAGAAAACTCCAGCTCAGGTGGTACTTCTGCTACCATCTAAAAGGAATCAATTATTGTTTCTTTAAGACTCCTTTAAGACTTTGTGCTTACTCTATTATTCCAGATGCTGTGTGGTGTTAGAATTATTCCTTTATGTGTCCCACTAGATAAGGAGATATTTTAGAGTAAAAGACTATTTCCTATTCATTTTTGTTTATGGCATAACATAGTATATGGCACATGCTCTATAACTGTTATTATCAAATTAATGAGTTTTTATACCTACTATTTATACTGAGCACTTGACCAATTATTAAAACGCTCACTAAAATTCAATGCCATAAGTCTTTTTACCTTCATTTTACAGAGGAAATACTAAGAATGAAATTGTGGCCAAAGTCACAAAGTCAATAAATAGTAATGCTGTGGACCTCAGTCTTAATCTATGTCTATTTGACTACCCACACATCTTAGGTTGTTTTCACTTCAATTAAGTTTGTTCTTAGAGGGATAGTGAAAGAGTGGTACACCTTTGGAACAGCCAGAAAAAAAAAAAGATTATTCCAAAAGAAGATTCTAGAACTCTATTGTTCTTTCTTCCAATAAAATCACATGGTCTCCCTAGAGGCCAAGAACCTCTGCTAGGTGGACAAATACAAAACCTCTCAATGAGAGCATAATCTAGGCAGTGTAAACTTGGCACTTAGCATTTTACTTAGAATAAAAGGAAGCAAAGCCTTGATTGGTTTTCCAAGAAGTCAGACCAGGTAAATTCTGGGGGCTGCGGAGATTTGGGAGATGTCAGAGATGCAATGGAGGCTTTCAGAAAAGAGCAATCATCCTAATACCAGGAGCCACCATGCTCTGAAAGCTTACCAATGTGCTGAGAATAGGTCTAAAGAAGAGATACAGTTCCCAATTTTCTAAAGAGCTGACAAAAATCCTTGAATTGGCTCAAGAAGACCAAAATTGAAATAAAAGATGCTGAGTGAAAATTGATTTTCAGGTACAGACCACCAGGAATCCATGAATTGCATTGTTACAATGGGAAGATGGACTTAATAGGCAGAGTAACCAGAGAAATGAGTGCATGGCTCATACCAGCTAATTGATTGTGGGCTGGACCTGGATGCTAATTATTCAGACCTAGGGATGTATTTCATATCCACAGATAACAGCAAGCTGGGAGAGGCCATAGCAAAGCAAAAGCATGGAGCTTACAATTAAAATCCCTACTTTTCTGCTTCTAAATCTTTCTTGAGGATTGGCTGTCCTGCTTAAAAGACTGAATTTACAGACTTTGAAAACAATCTTAAGGCAGGTCTGAGACAAAGACATAGTTCCTTCATGTTGATCCTTATTCCCTAAGACTTATAGTTGACTCCTAGTACAGAGGATGCACATCTAAGTAAAGTAATAAAGTACTGTGAATCAGAAAGGAATTAAAATTCAGAAATCCATGCTAACAAACACTAAGAGGACTGAGGAGTGCCAAAAAAAAAAGTTACTCAAGGGGAAAGTTCTCTTACTGCTGGTACCAAATAAGATTGGGTAAGTCAGAAAAATCTGAGAGAGAGAGTCTCTGAATTCAACTTCTGTGTCCGTTATTACATGACTTGGTGGCTTTAAGGAAAGACTAAAACCAAGACAAACTAGCAGAGTCAATGCATAAGAGCTTATGCTGTGAAGGGCCACACAGCTCTGAAGTGTGCAACACAGCCCTGACTTGGAAGGGCCATCAGAACACAGCCATGGTGTAATATCTCCCATGTAAACTAACAAAAATAAAACTAAATGAAAACAAAACCTCTGTTGGCCACGCAGCTCCTTCTAGCTACTTGCCACATTATTCTAAGAAAATTTGACTTTTCTCACTGTCTCTATTTGTCTACCTTCTGTTCTCTAGTAAAAATACTCTAATCAAGCCTTCATCCCCATCATGCCACAAAAACTGCTTCTATAAGGTTCCCAGTGCCCTCCATCTTGATGAAGACAATGGACAACTTCCAGTCTCGAGCGTACTTGATATCTCAGCAACATTTGACAGGGTTAATTTCCTTCTCCCTCTTGAAACACTTGTCTCTTTTGACTTCTAGAAAAGCACACTTCCTGTTTTGTTTCTGTTTTGATGGTTTGCTTTGCCAATTGGTTTATTAGACTTTTCTTCTATTTTGCGTCTTTGCCAACTTGTCCTCATTCTAATTTCTAAATGTTGGGATGCCCAAGGGTTCAGTCCTCAACTTTTATTCTCTGTTTATCTAAGGTATGCTCAACCAGGCTCATAATTAAGTATCATCTACTTCGTCATGATGCCTAAATGTGAATTTCCCTCCCCAACATCTCCCCTAATTCCACCTTGTTGACTGATCATCTTCTCCAGACCTCCACATGGATGTTCACTAGGCTTCTCAAAATTAAGGTGTCCAAAAGAGAACTTCTGATTCCCATTTACTCCTGCAGCTTGCACCCTGTCCCATCTGTTCCTCTTCGGCCCTTCCCAACTCAGTAAATGAGAAGGCTGCTCAGGCCAAAACCTAGAAGTCATCCAATCCATATGCCAAATCGTATTTACTCATCCTTAAAATGTTCCTAAACATTGGTCATTCCTCAACACTTCCACCTCCATACCTACCACCCTAATTCAAGCCTTCCTCCCTCACATGAACTAACAGGAGGCAATACTCCCTTGCTGATTATCACTGCCACCTTTGTCCAACCCTCACCCTTGCTGTACTCTTCAGTTTTTCCCTACATGGCAGCCAGAGTGATCATATTTCCAGCATAAGTCAAATCATGACATGCCCTTGACCTATGCACGGCAAAGGCTTCCCATTCACTCATACTAAAAGACTAAACTCCAAATGTTTGGGGTTTGTTTTTTGTTTTTTGAAACAGGGTCTCACTCTATCACCCAAGCTAGAGGGCAGTGGCACAATCTCAGCTCACTGCAACCTCTGCCTCCTGGGTTCAAGTGATTCTCCCACCCCAGCCTCCCGAGTAGGCGGGGTTACAGGCACATGCTACCACGTCCAGCTAATTTTTGTGTATTATTGGTAGAGACAGGGTTTCACCATGTTGGCCAGGCTGGTCTTGAACTTCTGACCTCAAGTGATCCACCAGCCTCAGTCTCCCAAAACGCTGAAATTATATGCGTGAGCAACTGCCCCGCCACGTCTGGTCTCCTTAACCATAATCATCACATAATTAACACTTTCACCTCCTTCAAGTCTTTGTTGAAATGCCATTTTTTAAATGATGCTTATAATAACCACATTTAAAATTGAAACCCACCATCCCTCTACTCCTAATCCCATTTGCTCTATTTTTACATAGCATTTATCACCATCTAATCTGTTACATAATGTATTTATTTATATTATTTTTTATGCTCTCTACTACAATGTGAAGTTGTATAAGAACATGTCTGTATTGTTCACTGATATGTCCCAAGAACCTAAAGAAGGGCTTGGTATAGGGTGGGCACTCAATAGACAGCACCATCGTTTCCCAGTGACTGTGCTCCCGCCTAGTTTCCTGACCTCCTCTCTCTCCTACCACCCTTCTCTTGTTCTCCGTGCCGCCGCCACACTTGCCTTCTTGCTATTTCTCAAACATACCACCTTCACTACTTCAGCAGACCCTTTGTGCTTTCTAACTAGAGCAGGTTTTGCTCATATCTTCATGTGGGTTACTTCTCAATTTCATTCAGAGGATATTTCCCCAATTCCCTTGTTAAACATGTGCTCTCTGTTAAATCATATCACTATTCTCCAACACTCCTGCTTCCCTCCCTGTGGTACCCAGTCAATGGGAGGATACCAGAACTCAGGAAAGGCCTTTTACTTTACTATGGTTAATAAAATGTGTACAGGTATGATGTGTGCCACTTCCAGGCAGAAGCTTTAAAAGCCAGGCTGTGGTTTCTTATCTTTTTCCTTTCTGCCACCATGAATGGAAATGCTCTGGATTGAGGCTACCCTGTCATCCTGGGCCCCAAAGTAAAAACATGAAATAAGTGTACAGCCCAACTATGGTAGACATGCAGCCAGAACAAGGCAGCCGCTTGGTTATCATAAGCCATGGAGATTTGTGGCTTGTTTGTTGCTGCAGCATAACGTAGTTCTTTACCCTCTGCAGCATTTTTCATTGCCTGAAAGTATAATATGCTTTTATTTGATTACTTGTTCAATATCCTCCACTGGAATGTAAGCTCACAAGGCTATGGATTTTTAACACTTTCACTATATTACTATCACCGAGAACAGCACCTGTAGGTGCTCAATAAACATTTATAGAATTTATCAATGAAACTTTATTCTTCTGGACAGCACATCCTGGCTGCTCCAACCTGTGTGTGCAGGTATTCTGGAGCTGCTATATATCTCTCATAAGGGAAAATATGTATAGAGAATGTTAACGCAACAACTTTCCTCTCTAATAATGCATTCTTCCTTTCCTTCACTCCTGCCCATCCTGGTGTTGATGGAGTTTGTATATCTGGATAAATTTTTTCCCGACAAGGTACAGCCAAGAGAGGCTGCCCCATTTCATTCTGATCAACAAAAACAGGAGAAGATATAGTTCTCATCCCTGGGAGAGTCTCCCTACCCAAAAACCTCGTTTTTACTAGTGAAGCTGTCTTCTCTAAGAAGAAAGTAAGGGAAACTCTTTTTCTTTTATAGAAGCACACAAATACCACAAGGGGAAGGGGTATGCTATCTCTGCCTGTTTATTATTAGTTATACTGGGTTTAAATATCACTGTCTGTTTCTCATCTATAATAGTGCTAGTAGTTCTCAAAGAGGTTGAAAAAGAAAAAGAGAAAGATTAAGATAGAAAAAAGGAAAGAAGAGAGAAAGAAAAGGAAAAAAAGAAGGAAGATTAAAAACAAAAAGAAAATTGCTTATTTATTTAATGCAATTATAGAGATTAAACTCATAAAGCCTCAGAAAAGACAGTGGAAAATCATCCCGTTTTTCCTTCCTTTTTTCCCTGTAAACCCCTGCCTTAGTGTTCAGAAATGTTCTTCACTCTCCCTTCCAAGGGACTGTCCATCCCTGTTCTGCTCACTCTCAGTGACGGGAAACTCATTGCCTAATCCAGTCTGTGGACCATTATGAATGTTGGAAATGTCTTTTTAAAATTTAGCTGAAGTCTGTGCTTCATAGCTTTTCATACATTATCCTCAAATCTAATCTTTGACACCACAATCAGTCTAATCCTTCCCTATATAGGCCAGTTGTTCAGAGAATTGGAGGAGTCAATGGCACTTTTCCAGAGAAAGGGATTTCCAAGCAGATATTTCATAAAGTAAGTAGTAATAAGTCATGTTAAGAAGGAAGGGTCCTTAAAGGAGACAAAAGAACAGTATACACTTCTGCCCAGCAACAGGAAAGAAGTTGGCAAATTCAGTGGGTGTTTAATGTTGCAGGAGTCCTAGTTCTGGGAAGGGAAGGAAGTGCTAGGAATGAACCTAGAGAAACAGGGTTATGAAGCTGCTTGTAACTACTCTTAAGAAGTTTGTGTTTTACCCTAAGATCATCAAGAAACATTGATTGACCTATTTGAAGCAGAAGTGACTGGATAAACACTTTAGGAAGACCATCTTGACTGTAGTGTGAAGAATGGATTATATGGGGTAGGAAGGAACACAGAATTTGGGGAGACCTTTTAGAAGGCCCTTTGAGTAATTGGGGTTCAAGATGATGGTGGCTAACACAAGGAAAATAGCAGTGAGATAGAGGTTGGCAGAATTAAGGGATACTTAGGAGCTAGAATTGACAGATCTTGGTGAATACTATCTTTTTAATTATCTATGAGACAAGGAGCCACATATAGACATTTTCTCAGAGCCTTAGTATATAAATAGTTTTGAGTCAAATGACCGGCATTCATTTTTACAAAGCCAAGACTTCTGTGCCATCTCCTCACCTCCCTTGGGCTTCAGTTTCTCCTGACTAGTGTGTGCTTATTTTATCTGTAATAGGCCAGATGCATTCTATTTGGCAGAGAAGAGGAAACCTCAGGCAGGAAGTAAGAATTCTACACCCTGCTCTCTTAGGGTAACGTATCCCCATACATGCATTTACATACTTGGCAAAGAACCAAAATAAGACTATGTAGAAGGATGAGAATTGTCAAAATATTATAGAATGCAAAAGCATTTGTTTTCTTTTACATCTTCAAACAATGCCTCAGCACACAGATAAAAGATTACCAGATGTTATGCAAATGTAATAGAGTTTAGGCTTCTTTCATCTCAGTTTTGGGAAGCTATAGAGGGACATGATTAAGGTAGACCTGGATTTAAATCTTAATCATATTCTCTCACAAGCAGTGTGACTTTGGACAAGTTGTGTAATCTCCCTGACCCTCAGTTTTTTCATTTAAAATTGGGATGAACAATACCCAGCTCATTATGATGGAGAGGGTGAGTAGAGGTAAAAGGTTAGTGTAATGTCTGCTGCAGAACAGTCCTCAGTAACCAGTAGAAATGGTGTTTTAGGTTAGTGGTAATTGCAAGGTTAAGTCTTCTTCAAAAATCTGTTTTACTCACTTCTAAGATAATAAGATTCTGTCAAGCGAAGGCCTTCTTAATTTTCCTGAAGTCAATGCCAGGTTGCTTGAGAAACAGTGTTTTCTTCACTGTCAGAAAGTGGCCTCACCTTTTCATTAGGTAAATTTGGTCTCGAGAAGTGAGCCCAAGCTCAGGCCCTGTCCTCTCAGATATGTCCCAGATGAGTCTCATGGTGCCACCACGGCCTGGGCTCTTCCTTGTTTCCCTTATTAGACTGATTCCTATTAGTGCCTTATTTGTCACAGTTGTCACCCTTTTCAGGTCTCCTAGCCATGCTTCAGCTCTCTCCTATGCAGTCCTCACCCCTAGTTTGCTTAGGGATTCATCATCTATTTCATTGTCCGAAGCTCCAGATCCATAGCCTCTTCCTTGGGAGAAGAAACTGGCTAAGAAGAAATTAACATCCAGAGACAGTTAAGATGTAAGAGGCCACAGGGCATAAACTTTCAGTAAAGTAACACTAGGTTAGGCATGGCCCTGATTTCATTCTGCTTCTGCTTCCACTCCTTGGAGGTGAGATAATGCAGGAGTAAAGAGTCCAAACTTGGGAATTATGCCAACCTGTTGAATTACACTTACTAACTATGAGACTCCCTTGAACCTGCGTACCCGCTTGCACAATGGAGATAATAAGAGTACTTATTACCTCATGGGTTTGTTGTGAGGATTAAATGAGATAATACATTTAATGCACTTAGTTTGGTGCCTGTCACAGAAGCTTCTGCTAAAGTTATGACTTCATTTATAATTATTATTCCTAGAGTCATTGCAATCCAGTTCTCTTCATGGCCTGTAATTCACAACTTCTATGTTCTGCCCATAAGTTAAGCATGATCTGATCACTCAGAGTAAATGTCTACTGGCTTTCTCTGAAAAATATCTGTATCCTCATCTCTGTAAACTCCCAAAGCAAGGAAAACTGTATCTTGACACAAAAACCAAGGCAGCACGACTACAACTGTGTACATGTTGTAGTTGACAAAATACTCATCTTCTTGGAACCTCATCCTCACTCTGAGCAATAAACAGAGTAAAGGTCATCATACCTACATAAAGAGCAGGTCAAGAGAGGCTAGGTGACTTGCCCATAGTCAAACATCCAGAAAAAAGCAGAACAAGGACTAGAATGAAGATTTTACAACTCCAGGTTATGCCTCTTGACTCCTAGGTTTGAGCTGCTCTCCTCAAAATCAGTCAATCATTTGACTCATGACTTCTGAGTCTGAAGGTACATAGGCCAATATAGTCTGCATCCTGACAGTGCTTGATATCTGGTCACCATAAGAAACCAGAACACAGAAAAGAGAATGTCAAAGAAGCAAGAAATTTCAGAGGTCCAAAGACCTACATGCCCATCCCACATTTTCTGGGAAAGAAAATGATGCCACTCCCAGGTCACACTGAATTCATAACAGAGCCAAGATTAAAATGCAAAGGAGAACATTAATTTAGGAGCTGACTTAAGAGGATCCATGGAACCATCATACTCAGGCTTCATTGCTGTCATTAATTCAGTGTGCTGTATCCCATACTAAATTCCGGGATTCAGAGAAGAAAAACATACATTTATTATTTTTAAGACAATGAAAGTCACATAACTCAACCATAATTATAAGAAAAGTTAATTGAGTAATTGATGTGAACAAATCACTATACTTCACACATAAGCACTTTACTTTGTGATTAACCCTATGAGGACAGACACACTATTATTAGTCCTATCCTATAGATGAAGAAACTGAAGCTTACACAACTGAAAGAATTTTTCCAAGGCCTAATGATATGACTAAGATTCAAAACCAGGCAGTAAAAGTCTAATACTCATGTTCTAGTCTGCTCTACTGAAAGTGGATAAACTCCTAAACAATAAAAGCAACTCAAAATATTGCCACCACAGTTCTTCCCGGGAAGTGTGCAATTTGAAAACTGAGGGTGGAGCCCACAGCATCTAAGAATGATGTCCTCCTGAGTTACAGGTATTAAAGAAAGTATGTCAGAAATCCATGAACAAAGGTGCTGAAATGTACTATCTGCTGTCCAGGCAGTATCACACATCTTTGAATTTTTCAAAGCACCACTTGATGAATCCACAGCAGCCCCAGCCAGGGTTACTACAGATGGGCACTAGAAAAGGAAAACTAGGAGTAGGAGTTGGTGAGGAGAAGGAGGGGTTTGAGGCAGTGTGGGCAGTGTGGCGAGATACTTTAGTCTCATTGCTATCAAATCTATTCTATCTCTGAAAGTTGGAAGAAGCAATCCAATCCGTACATTCTTTTCCCCACCCTATGATAAATTACATTTTAAAAAAATAACTAGTGCAGGATTTATTGATCAGCATTGACTGTGAACTTCACAAATTCATACAAAAGAGTTTTCTCATTATAGAGTCATTTAAAGGACTTGTTCAGAGCATTCATTGTAAAGTTCACCTACAGCTTTTTTTTTTTTTTTTTTTTTTTTTAAGAAACAAGGCATGAAATGTATGAAGTTGAGCCCAGGCTGCATTTTTTTTTTCCTATCAAGTGGATTTTTCAGCATATTCTTTCAGCCTCATTCCCTTCAGTTTGGTAGATGAAAGTAAGAGGTGCCACCTTGACAAACTTTTTTCCAAGAGTCAGCAACAGAAATCCCTCCAAGGGTTTTGGCTGGTCAAAAGATGAATTCAAAGCTAGAATTAATCAAAAGCTGATTCTAAGAGAAACCCTGACTTTGTAGATTCCCTATGACCTTTATCCATGTGGAAATGAAGAGGTCTGTCATCAAGGGAGGAACATTTGTTGGGGTTCTCAGCTTTCATATGGAATGCCAACCCCACCATCTGCTCCTCCAGCTTCCAAATTATAAAACCCCATACTCAACCAAATACACGGAGCCTTATTAGGCAATTTCAGTCTCATAATGCCTGCAGTCTGGGCCCTGTCAGAAGCTCCTGAGCATTGAGGGAAAATATTCATACTATCAAACCAGTCCTTTTTAAATTTAACTTTTAAGTTCAGGAGTACATGTGCAGGTTTGCTATATAGGTAAACTTCTGTCATATGGGTTTATTGTACAGACTTCCTCAGTCAGGTATTAAGCCAATACTCATTAGTTATTTTTCCTGATCCTCTCCCTCCTCCCACCCTCCACCTTCCAACTATGTCCCAGTGTGTGTTATTCCCTTCTATTTGTCCATGTGTTCTCATTTAGCTCCCACTTATAAGTGAGAATACGTAGTCTTTGTTTTTTTTTGTTTCTGCATTACTTTGCTAAGGATAATGGCCTGTACCTCCATCCATGGCCCTACAAAGGACATGATCTCATCCTTTTTTATGGCTGCAGAGTATTCCATGCTGTACATGTACCACACTTTCTTTATCCAGTCTACATGGATAGGCATTTAGGTTAATTCCATGTCTTCACCATTGTGAATAGTGCTGTTATGAACATACACGTGCATATATCTTTATGATAGAACAATTTATATTCATTTGGGTATATGCCTAGTAAGGGGATTGCTGAGTAGAATATTTCTGTTTTTAAGTCTTTGAGAAATTGCCACACTGTCTTCCACAATGGTTGAAATAATTTACACTCTCACCAACAGTATACAAGCATTCTTTTTTTTATTCCGCAACCTCACCAGCATGTAAGTTTTCGACTTCCTAGTAATGGCCATTATGACTAGTGTGAGATGGTATCTCATTGTGGTTTTGATTTGCATTTCTCTAATGATCAGTGATGTTGAGCTTTTTTTTTTTTTTTTTTTTTTTTTGAGATTGTTAGCTCCATGTATGTCTTCTTTTGAAAAGTGTTCATACTCTTTGCCCACTTTTTATGGGGGTTGATTTTTTCTTGTAAATTTGAGTTCCTTATAGATGCTGGATATTAGACCTTTGTTAGATTCATAGTCTGCAAATTTTTCTCCCATTCTGTGGGTTGTCTGTTCACTCTGTTGATAGTTTCTTTTGCTGTGCAGAAGCTCTTTCATTTAATCGGATCCCATTTGTCAATTTTTGCTTTTGTTGCAATTGCTTTTGGCATCTTTATCATGAAATCTGTGCCCATTCCTATGTCCACAATGGTATTGCCTAGGCTGTCTTCCAGGGTTTTTATAGTTTTGTGTTTTATGTTTAAGTCTTTAATCCATCTTGAATTAATTTTTGTATATGGTATAAGGAAGGGGTCCAGTTTCAAACTTCTGCATATGGCTAGCCAGTATCCCAGCACCATTTACTGAATAGGGAGTTCTTTCCCCATTGCAGCTTTGTTGAAGTTTACATATTGTAGGTGTGCAGCCTCATTTCTGGGTTCTCTATTCTTTTCCATTGCAAACCACTGCTTTAGGCATTTTACCAAAGGGTCAAGGAACCAGCAGGAGACATAGAGTGAAACAATCACAGACTTGTTCTGAGTTGCTCTTTACTGACATGAACAGAGTTTCATGGAGAGTTAACATCAGGAGGCTTCATTCTACTCCCTTCTATATTTCTCAAAGGAAGGGCATAGGCTCTGCAGTCAGGCTACCTGAATGTGATTACTGGCTCTACCACTTATTAGTGGTGAGTCCTTGATAAATTATTTCACTCTTACACTTTTGGTTTCCCTATCTGCAAAATGGAGATAATAAGTACATCCACCATATAAGGTTGAGAATTAAATGAGAGGTGTATATGCATATTTATAGCAGCTCCTTGTTCAATAAATGCCAGTTATTAGATTTAATTGTGGTTACAAAAGCTATTTTGTAGGACACTGGATGTTAATCATTTGATGACTCTGATATTAGATCCTATATAAAATTTTTTGTAAGGATTTAATCTAAAGATAATAGAGTATCCATCAAAAATCACAACTTTGTCACATTAAAAAGCTCTATAATCTAATTCAGTTCCTATTTTGTCTTTGCAGAAAATAATTTCAAATCCAAATGTGATGACAGCTTATATTTGATTGACCATGATTAACATGTTTGTTTTACCTTCTTTTTGCCAGGATTTTGATATCCATTGCAGAACACTCAAATTCCTTTTGGGAAGAAATCTACTGGACTTCCCGTAGTTTTGGAACATGGTACCTACCATTCCCATTTGTATCCCCATATCTAAGCATTGTGCACAAAGTAGCTATCCATAAATATTAATTGACTTGTATTTTAAGAAAATTTAAGATAGCCCAAAGACAGAGCCTAGAATGTGATTAGTATTAATATTGTCTGAGGTGCAATGAAAGAAATCTGTGCCCTCTACAAAATGATATACCTTTGTGCTAACTGCAATTAAAAACACTTTTCTTAGTGTATGAGTGTCTGTTTAATCTGGTGTAATAAGTTACTTAAGAGACTTCTACTTTTTCATCTTTCTTTTTCTACATCTAGCCTGGTGGTTAGCACATTTGTGATATGCATAATCAATAGATTTATAAATGAATATGAGTAATAGATGGTCAGAAAAATCCCCAGAATAAAATAAAATTTACACTTCACATCAAGCACATCATAATCATAATGACTCAAAGGTTGCAGTAGAGTTTAGGCCACTCTTGGTTAACCTAAGAGAAAGATAAAAGGGGGAGGACAAGGAAAAGGGAGCAGGAAGTCTTCTCCAATTACATTTATTTAGTCAACAAATATTTCTCAAGCACCTGTAATATGCCAAGCACTGTTCTAAACACAGGGTTACGACAGTAAATGAAAGAATCAAAAGATCTGCTCATACAGAACTTGCATTTCAGTTGAGGAGACAAAATAAACAAGGAACCAACAGGATAAATAAACTTAGGCAATAAATTCTGTAAAGAAAATAAAACTAGATAAGATAATAAAGAATGACTGGGTATACAAAGATAGGAAACTTTAGATAGAGCATCTACAAAGTCTTCCTCTGGTTTTTATTTAAGCCTTTCTTTAATATAATGTTTTCATCATTGGGTTATAATTATCTGTTCCTTTATTCATCTCCCAAACTCTCCCAACTGAAGTGTGACATTTCTTAGTTTCAAGGATAAAACATAGTGTCCGCTGCAAACTAGGCTATCAATAATTTTTCCCTGGATTACATTTTTTAGGGACACAAAGGGAAAAAAACTTTTTTTTCCTGGGGAGGAAATAGGGGTTGAAACCAGGAAAAGCTTCACAAAGTGGGTAAGGAAATGCATAGAAGCAGAAAATTACATGCCACATTTGGGGATAGTATGACAGGGAAGTAACCAGAAGGTTAAAGTGAAGGCTGGCTGTGGTAAGGTAATGAAAAACCATCAATGTCATGCCAAGATGCTTGGACTTTCTCCCTTAGGCAGTGTAGGAGCCATCAGAGAGTTTACAAAAAATGAGCCAAAGAACAAGGTCTTGAAGGCAGAAAAATCACTCTAGTAGCTGGTAAAGAGATGGAAGAAAGAGGAAAGGCAGCAGGAAGGGGAATTAAGTCAAAAGCAGCCACAATGGTATGACTGAGAAAAGAGGAGAGAGGCTGAGCTGGTTATGACAGCATGGACAGAGTAATAATGTGGATACAAGAGACATTAATAAGAAAAAGTCAATAGGACTTGGGGAGTGATTGCATCTGAATCAATTGTATCTGAGCTTGAAAGGAACTGGGAAGGGTAGCTCAGCACTTGTCAACTTGGAGAACTCGATTTCATATGGTTTTTATATGAGACATATATATATATATGTCTAAAGAAAACATACCTTGAACAGGGTTGATTCAGTCAACAAATATGGAATAATTTTCCTCTCTGCCTATAAGAAAGTCTGAACCAAGAGGCATCTAAAGCCCTTTTTGGGCCAGCAACCAGCATGGACTTTTACTCTCAGTTGGTCAGTTTGACTTGAAGTCTTTGTATCTGAGGATGTCAGCCATTGAACTATGCAGGCTAACTCTCATCTTCACAAAGTGGGTCTGTCTGCACAGCAGTGGCTTGCAACTTAATATTTTGCATAAAAATTCATGAGGTGCAGTATCCATTTCAGCTATGTTATAAAGTAGTAAAAGGAAGAGCGAGGGATGAAAAGAAAAAGTTCAGCCCTGCACTCAGATAAGGTTCATTTTGAGTGATGATTGCGAGCCATCCTTGGAAATTACAGATGCTACTTGGTTCACTATTATTTTGCAGCATCTCCAGTAATCTTCCATGATCATTTATAACAGCATGTCTGATGACTTTCAAAACGTAACGGGAAAGGGTACTTCTGTGAAGCATGTCTACTCAAAGAAAAAATCAATCTTGGCTGCTGAGGGAGTGAACTTTGTACCACCACGATTAGACAGTTAGAGATTTCAACATATAAAAATAGGAATGGCAGGGGTCCAGTCCTCCAAAGTATATATGTGTATAATGTGTGTTCCAGTTGCTTGAACAGTTTGGGATTGCTCCTTTTATCCAAACAAAATACAACATGTGTAAGGAATCCAAATTTGCACACTTTAGTAATAACTCCATTATCATAACTACTAATGCTTATATCATGCCTTTACAGTTTGCTAAGTACCTGTCACACACATGAGCTGCTAAACATCAAAAATACCTCACATTTTCCAACCTTCTTTTCTTCTTTGACAATCATTCCTATTACCTGGAATGTTCTCTCACATTCGTACTCCCACCTTCTAAGGGCAAGCACCAAACCTTCTTCCCTGTATGATAGTCTTTGGTTAGTTTAACTCTTACAAGAGAATAGTGTTTTATAATGAGATCAAGATCTCTGACAGGCAGTATAGTGTTAGCAATATTTAGGATCAGAAGATTTGGGTTCAAGCATTAGTTTCACAGTCTATTAGCTTTATGACCTGAGTGTGTCTTCTGACCTCAAAACAAGAGCCAAAATGTTATTTATATGATTTTTTAGGTAAATCAAAATAGATTATATAAACCTGTTTAGTAATCCTAATCAATTATATGAATATTAACTATTAGTATTTTGTTATATTTACTTCACAGGACTATTATGAGGACTAAATAATTTATTTAAAGTATTTTGCCCAGTGCCTGGTATATAGAAAATGCTCAATGAATGTTTATTATTAGTAAAACTTACTTGTTGGTTCAACAGATAGTGATTACACATATCCTATGTGTAAGACACTGCAGTTGATATAGCACCTCACTGATCTTCTGAAAAACTTAGTATTAATTAGAATATAAAAACATTGTTGTCATGAACAAACAATTTAACATAATAATTAGGAGTACTGACTCTGGAATTAGGCCACCTAAGACCTAAGTCTAATTCTTATTCTTTACACCTGTGTAACCTTGGGCACATTGTTTAACCTGTCTGTGCCTCATTTTTTAAATCTATAAATGAAAGAAAACAACAAATCCTTAAATACAGGGTGGTCGTAAAGATTAAGCAAATTAGTTCATGGAAAGAGGCTAAAAAATGTTTAAAACACAGAAGTAGCTCAATAAATGTTATGTATTATAATATTTTAGTGTAACTACCTCATAGATAAAATGTTTTCTTATCAAAAAAAAATTGTAGTAAAGAATGAGCTCAATTATTTTTTGCATCCATGTCACTGCTCCTAATTCACCTTTTGTCTCCATTGTCATCGTTTCCCAATGGTCCCTCCATACTCTAGCCAGAGTCAACTTTCTGAGACCTCAAGCTGATCATGTTAAACCTTGCGAAAGGTCCTTCGCATGGTTTATGGTGTTTTCCATCATCTAGTTCTACCTGCCTCTGCCTCTGCCTCTTCTACAACTTATTTTAGCCAGTTCTTCAGATTGTCCTGGATATACAGCCATGGAGATAAGTTAGAAGAGATGAGCCCATCCCCTCCAGTGACATCCAGGAGCCACACACTCCCATTTTTAATATGAATAATGGATAGTTTATCATTTTACGTCAAGGTGCTATGCAAATACAACTTTCATGCATGTTTCTTAGCTCTTTTTTACAACCAGAAGGCTGCCCCCAAGCTCTCCTATGTAGATATTCTGAAGTCATCATGCTTAATTGCCTGCCCACTCAAAACAAGCCATTCCCTTTCAGATCTCCCTATCATATGTTCAAAAGATTCTCTTTCCCTGGAATTCCACATCCACTCTACCCCCCACCACTAAAGCCCATTGATCATTTCTAGATTAAACTCAATTTTCATCTCCTCTAAAAAGGTTCTCTGGAAGATTCAGTCATTCTCATAATGCTTTAAGCTTGGTAGAACGTCCTTATAGCATATGTTTCCCAAAGCAGGGTTTAGCTCAGTGTTTTTGTTACCTGACACAGACCAAGCACCTAGTAAATACTCCATAAATATTAACATCAGTTAATATTTAAAGGGCCATATTACCCACATAGAAAACTTTGACTAACAGAATGATAAAAATGAAAAGGCACCAATGATATCAGCAACTGTAGATTGCGGCTGATGCTAGCTTTTTGGTTTAGCTTCTTCCTCATAATAGTGAAAGTTTCCAAAGGCAAGATAACCATTTTAATAAATGTCAGTAACACTGTTATCACCATTTTAAAAAACGTATTGACAGTCTGTAAAATACCCATCTCTGTAAGGGGTGCTAGAGACACAGCTATGACAAATAAGTAGCCAGAGTTTTTGAACCAAAAAAAAAAAAAAAATTAAGAGTCTAAAAGAAGAAGAAAAATAATGATAATAATATCTACAATTCACTGAGTAACTTTGTTATTTTAGGATTGCATCTGGTACAGTGCATAAATTACCTCATTTTAATCTTGCAACAATTTTTTATGTTAAATATTTTCACCTCCATTTTATAGATGAAAAAACCAAGTTGTGAAAAAGGTAAATAACTTGCCCAAAGTAATAACTACTTAGGAAATGAAGGATTTGAGCCTACATTTGACTGTTTTTCAGAACCTGTAATTATACTATAAATTTCAGAAGTAACTTCTAGATTTCTGAAGTAGTTTCTGGAAGGATCTCTTATTCTAGACACATATCAATACCAAAACATGAACAACAGGCATTTGAGGACTTTCTGAACATATGTCTTGGCCCCCAGCCACTTTATTTTTAAGAAATATAAACTTTATTTCTAAGGTTACTCTCAATGACAGTTGCCCCAGATCAAAGTCACACATGCCCTCTCCTACCAAATCAATCTGAATATCACTTTCAAATATCACCTTAGTATATCATTTCAATTTTGATGAAGTTAGGGAGATAGACTGGGACAAAAGGGTGAAGGACCTTGAGAATTCAAATAAAAAATTATCCTTTTCCAAAGAGTCCTATTGCACTGAACGTTTCTGAGCACATAAACCATATATGCACAGCAAGATTTTAGAATATAAATCTAACAACAGTGTAAAGATAGATATGAAAGGGAGGGGGATAAGCTTAGAGGAAATGTTGTATTATGACAAAATACTAGAGAACTGGTAATGGAAGTGGAAAGAATGAAGACATTTAAAACAAGGATGCTATAAATGTCTAGATAACCATGGTGAAAGCAAAGGTGGAAACAAAGACTGACTCCAAGACTATGGGAAAGAATGTGAATTACACTGCTTTTTTTCCCCTATGGTGATAGGAAGACAGCTAATTGGTGTGTCTGAGCATAATTGGGGTCGTGATAGAGGAAGCAGGAGTATAGATGGGCCAGTGAGTACCAGTTGAGAGAACAGGAGTGGCTGAGATTTGTAAGGAAGTAAGGTAGAAAGAGAGTTCAAGGATAGATTTTAAGGATAAAGCCTGAAACACAACTCCACTCAGAAAATTTAGTTATTCAAGTCAGTAAATGTCTATTGAGCACCAACTGTGTGCCAGGTACTTACTGTTCAGGGTCCTGGAAACCTAGCAGTGAGCAAAGTTCCACTCCTCCTACAGCTTAAAATAAAGCAGACTCTGAAGTAGTAGCCAGAGAGGTAGAGAGAAAAGTAGGATACTTCAATCAGAAATTCAATGAAGAGTTTTAAAAGGGAATTGGTGGTCAATCACATTGACTTACAGTCTATCCTTATAAAAAAATCAGAAAAAACTATGCATGTTCAAAAAACATAACAGTGCAAACAGTTATCACTGGAACCCATATTCGAAATAGAACTGTCCATCAGAAAAGATGAAAGTGATTGAGAATTAAAAAACAGGTCTCTGAAACCTCTTCAGGATGGATAATTATAGGAACATCAAGACAGTGTTTTTGGCCATTTAAATAATGTCCCAAAAGTGGGATAGGATATTAACCAGAAGGGAAGAGAAGAGAGAGGCTGAGGAAATTCAAAATGTGGCTTATCTCAAGCAGTTTTTAAAAGGAATGTGTATATTTTAACAGGAATCTAATCCATATGTTCCAGATTCTTTTACATTCTACAAAATGTCGGCACATAAGAGCTCTTTGATGTCCAGAGATCTTTCCAATTCTTTTTATGAGACTTGTTAAGCCATATCACTTCCAAATTGGAAGTTATGTTTTATCTAGAATAAACAAGCTCACATGCCAGCAAGCCAGAGTTTGGGTCAAAGAGGAAACGACACGACCCCCCAGTAAACATGTAGAACATAAAAATGATTTCCTTCCTTGACTTATGTGGTCCACATGTAAGGGGACATGAATCCATTAAGCACAAACCATAAAGCAAGTGCATAGTCTTTTAGTCCAGTTGCTATAGGTGTGGACAGGGAGTGGGGAGATTAGTCAGAGCAAACACAGTTGATAGGAGAATACATGAACTAATCATAGGGTAAATGATTTTTAAGAAATACAAGAAAAATATTATCTTAGCTAACTTTCAGCCCAGAAATTGTTTTATCCACGGAAAGTCAGGGAGAGCTATAAAGACTCTCCCATCACCACAGTGCAGAAAGATGACATTTTGTAAAAAGAATTTTACAAAGCAAGTTTTCTTGTAAGAATATTCCTCCTCTAGCATTTTCACGGATTTATGCAATAGCAAATAAGAACAGAAATCACTGGAGAAATAGAAACACAAGAAGAAATCTTTACAATATAGATTGAACTTAAGCAATTTCATTCATAAGGATTAAATACTGTGAAATCAGTATAGAGAATCTGCCGAGCTGCTTCTGTTTCTTCGCTGCAATCAGAACAGAAACAAATGGATGAAGTTACAAGATTGGCTCAGCCATCTACAGCATCCATGTGGCAAGAGGCACTGGTGAAGTATTAGTTTATTTTCTAATTTGTGTCATTTTCTTTAGACCAATTTCCTCATTCTATAGGACACTAAGATGTTACTAAGCTCTTTCACCCATAGTTTCTGGGATTTTATGTTTCATAAAGAGGAAATGTTTGTTAGTCTTAATGTACTACTACCATCTATAGAGGATGGGCTCTGACAAGTGGAAGAGCCATCGCTTGCCAAAACTGATACAAAAATATGAAAGTGCTAAGACAGAGCCAAACTGCTTAGCATAAGAGGAGAATTGCAGGGTGAGAGAAAATCTGGGAAAGGGGAGAAAGAAACCAGCAAGATTGGAGAAAGGGTAGGCTGGAAGAAACCTCTTTGATGATAAATACAGAAAGACAAGCAAATAGATGTATCTTCCAGACCTTACCTGAGTTGCCTGCTGTGCACAATTCACTGTGACCCTGTGATTCTATTTAGAGTCTTACAAAGGAGAAGAATTTTGTGTCAAAATGGGCAGGCACCCAACAAAGAGTCAGACTATGCAGATGCTAGGGGGTGGAGTTAGCTGGCTTAAATTTGAAAAGGACAACTTCTTTCCCTACCACATGTTCTTGACTCAGTCCACAATGCTGATAGTTGAAAAGAGGCAGGGGAATGCCAAAAGTACACATCACAACCCAGAGGGACTTGTCCCTCTGAAAAAAATGCTACAACTCATGTCTATGGCACTGAAATGCATGGCCATGATCTAATCCAGAATATAATCTGTGAGCTTTAGTGCCTGACATAGTTTCTGGCACGTCACAATGACTCAATAAATGTTGAAAGAGTAAATGAGCCACAGAAGTAATCAGTCTGATGTGAACTGACAAGGAACAATGGGGTCCACAAAGAGTTAGATGTATAGATGCCATGGAACAGGATGGGGACAATAAGAAAGCATCCATTGCCTTGCTTCTCAAAGTGTGGCCAATGAGTAGCATCAGCATCATCCGGGAGCCTGTCAGAAATGGAGTGCCACAGGCTTCACTCCAGATACCTTAATCTGCATTTTTAGCTTGATGAGGTGCCCAAGTGATTGGTAGGACCATGAAAATATAGATGCTAACTAGGACAGGCAACACTAACGCCATGCCTAAGAGTGTCATCACCATCAAAGTGAGGAGGGATTGGTATTTACCCCAAGATCATTCTGTGGGGGATGTCTGTACATTATTTACCTGTAACTCTGAAGGGTAAATTCTGTTTGCCATAACAAGTCTCCTTTTGTCTTCATAAATTCCTAAGTAGAGAAAAACTTATTTGGATACCATTATAAGACAGATGATATAGATATAAATATATAGACATAGATAGATATGTTACAAGTTACTTCCCGTTTCTTTGGACTCAATATATATTTGCAGTGGTCAAATTTGCAGCATCCTAAGAAAGAATACATATGCCTACTTCTGACATGCCAGATATTTTGCATACATTATCTCTTTTAGTAGTGATAATGGTAACAAGAAGAACTAAAAGGTGTTGATTGCTTACAGGCACAGCACTTAATTTTTGTACATTTAGTTTGTATATTTGATCCTCCCGACCTAGAGCATGAATTCTCTCCTTACCCTCATTTAATCCTTCAACACTGTAACAGGGGTATTTTTATGTCCACATTATAGTTACAGAAGGAAACAGAGCAATGAAACCATAAGCAGTTTTTGCATTCATTCCAGACTTCCACATCTCCAATACCTACAGTTTTTCCATTGTATCACATAGCCGAACAGTAACCAATGTGGATGCAAAGGTACATATCTCTTTTTGAGTAATGGTATTTCAGTAGGGTCCGCTGCTAGTGGCTGAGCAACACCCAAAGAAGCAGCCCCAAATACTCTGAAATGAGATTCATCAGAGTTTTAAATTGTTTTCCATGTCAGTGTACAAGGTGATGGGAACATAAGCCACATTGAAATGATTTTGTCTCAAAATGACAGAAGCAGAAAGAGGCCTATACACATTCTTCCCAAGTGTGGGCTATGGTTCACCATCATTTGCACATGGGATGACCTCACTTACTGCTTCTGGGTGCTCTTAACACAACTCGGGAACTCATTCCTTACTCTCCCTCCCTGGAGAGGAGAGTGCTCCCTCAGTGCTCCCTCCATCTAAGGCCAAGGATTATCATTTCTAAGAATGAATCTTCTTTTAGTTCTTCTTTGTCCCAGGCAAGTTGCTCAAGTACTGGCAGTGCAGCAGAGCAGGAGAAGCTTCTCATGGAATCCTGGAGGATCAGATGGGGAATGCCTTGCAAGAGGCTACATGAGATGCCAGAGATGAGCAGGGGCCTGGAAGCTCATGCTGGGTTCCTTTACTGCTCCCATTTTCATGTTTCTCTGTCTATGAAAGTGAGTCTATTTTACCTTGGCTGAAATCAGTGCTAGATACATCAATCACAGTAGAGCCTAGGAAGTACTAAATAAGGAAATTATTTTTATCCAAACCTCATTGCTATGTATTTTCTGTTTCAGAGGCACTGATTCCTCAAGGGACCCACATCACACTAAAAAAGAGTCGTCATGCGAACTACAGCTCAGGCAATTCTGCAAGCTGGCACCAAATCTCCCTCTTGTACAATCACTGGTTTCAATAGAAGTTTTATTAAAGAAAAATAGGTTTGTATTGGTTTCCCAGAGCTGTCTAACAAAATACCACTAACTAGGTGGCTTAAAATAATATAAACTTATTGTCTAACAGTTCTGGAGACTAGAAGTCCAAAATCAAGGCATCAGCAGGGTGGGCCATGCTCCCTCTGAATCTTTCCTTGCTTCTTCCTAGCTTCTGGTGGTTTTCTGGAAATCCTTGGTGTTTCTTGGCTGTGGCTACATAATTCCAATGTCTGTTTTCTTTGTCTCATAGTGTTCTCTCTGGGCATCTCTGTCTACATAGTGCTGTCTTAGAAAGTCACCAGTCATATAGGATTAGGGGTCGATCCTACTCCCGTATGACCTCATCTTAACTAATTTCATCTGGGGAAAAAATTCTTATTTCCAAATAAGGTCACATTCTAAGATACTAAAGGGTTAGGACTTCAACATCTTTTTTGGGGGCGTGTCATGGGGGACACAATTCAACGTATGACAGGGTGAATCCAAAGTACTATAACATAGAACAATTATACTATTCCAAACTCCCTAGCATCCTCAAAAGCACATTTCCTCATCAGTTTTAGTTCTCAGACTAGTTTCAGTTCACGAAGACTCACTACTTTCCAGCCCAATGTTGTAAGGCAGGATGACGCAAGGAGTAGAAAAAGTTCATATTTTAGAGTCAGAATGATCTGAATTCTAATGCCAGATCCAATATTTTACATACCGGAGATCTGGGGCATGTCAATTCACTCCTCTGAACCTCAGTTTCCTCAACCTCAAATGTGGATAGTAATTAACTGTAGCTGACTTTGTAAGTGTCCCACCTATGTTCCCTTGAGTCCTCCACCTGCCAATACTGGCACAGTTTTGCTAAGAATATATCTGCCAGAGCTCACTCTGCTGATCCAAGGTGAGCCACAGTTACCGGAGAATTACTGTATCTCATAGTGCTGCCAAGTGAGTAGCTGGACCTGGTGTATAAAATGCCCAACTCCCTCACACCTTCACTAGGATAACCCCGAAGTGTTTGTTCTACACTAGCTCCTGGAGGTGCTCAGCAGAATTAACCCCAGTTGCCCACAGCGTTAACGGTCCTGATAGCACACCCTGAATTTGCTGTTTCCCCTTCCTGTTCACTACTTCTCCATTCATATCTCCTGGGATCATCGTTCAAATAAACTGCAGTGGACCTGTGAATAATGCAAGGGCCAGGGGCAGTAGAAAATGTATGTATCATTTCTGATCCCCCAAAAACTTAACTATCAATAGTCTATTGTTCGCTAGAAGCCTTACTGATAATGTAAACAGTAAATTAACACATATTTTATACATGATATGTATTAAATACTGTATTCTTAATGTAAGCTAGAGAAAAGAAAATGTTATTAAGAAAATCATAAGGAAGAGAAAGTCTATTTACTAGTCATCAGGACAAAATGGTTCATCTTAAAAGGTCTTCATCCTCATTGTCTTCACATTGAGAAAGCAGAGGAGGAGGAAGAGGGAGGTTTTTGATGTCTAAGTGGCAGAGGCAGAAGGAGGAGGTGGAAGGTGAGGCAGGAAAAGAGTTACTCCCAGTATAACTTTCATTTAAAAAAATCTATTAAGTGGACTGGCACAGTTCAAACCCGTGTTGTTAAAAGTGCAACTGTACTTGAATTTGAATCCTTCTCTCAGGGCCTGCCTCTACGAAAACTCAACTAAGACAATAAAATTTACTTTGCAGAATTATTTTGATGATTATTGAGGATTAGAAATTATGTTGATTTGGAACATGATATGTAGTAGGCACCCAAAAATTGGTTTCTATTAAAGCAAACAAAAATGATTCTATTTTAGGAGGGATTATATTGTTGAAGCACAGTGATGCAACAAACTATTGCCTGTTACTATTGACTCTCAGTTCATACAGTAATGTAATTAAACTCCTTTTCAATAAGAGTCCATTTGAACTTTTCTTCCAAAAAAAAATAATAAAAGGAAAAGAGAGGGGGGCATTATTTTCTTTTTCCTTGTTCAAATTCTGACTTAATCACTTACTAGTCGTACGACCTTGGACAAGTTTCTGCAGCTAATATTAACTATGACAAAGTTTTAAGTGGTGGAGCTGTGAATTCTTGGGAAAGCCACATAGCATCTCTAAGCATCATGTTCTTCATCTGACTTGTTCAAGGTCACACAGTTATTAAGGGATGGAGCCAGCAGTTGAACCCAGGCAGTCTGAAGCTAAAGCCTACTACACATTTAGCTGCTACATTATACTGCTTCCCTCACATGAAGCATTTAATCACCCAGCTGGGACCTGCATTTAAATCATTCAAACATGAAATTTTTAAGGAATAAGATGCCTTTGCATTGAAGGTAATGTACTTTCTGAGGTTTCTATAGCAACAAAAATCTAAAATCACTTCTGGTGGTATTACTCACAAAAGAAGAGAGACATTCCTGCTGACCCTTTATCAAAGAATTTGTTTCACCAGGTCAGGTCCAGCCATGCAGAAGAGAACTGGGCAATGGATTCTCAAGGATGTGATTGCTCCACTTGACGGTGGGAGGTCCACCTGAATACAATCAGCAAATATTTTTGCTTTTTGTATGCCAGACCAAAAAAAATGAAATGTGGTTATTACTTTTTTGAAGGAACTCAATTTCTGGTAGAAAAAAACATCTGTATCACAAATGCTGGGACACCATGTGGTATAGTTGGTGATACAGGAGTGCCAGGTATATTATATGCAATGGAAACAAGAGAAGGCAAAAACACAATAGGCTGGAGAATTTTTAATAAGTCCCAAAGAGGTAAAAACCAAGTCAATATTCTCCACTTAGAGGGCAAACCAATCACTAACAAGACTTTATTGGGTTTGCCTCCTTCCCTAGCTCACATTCCCCCATTTCCTCAGTTGAGCTTCCTGGGATTGCCTCCTCAACAAACCATCATACTCAAGGGCTTGTTTTGGAGTCTGATTTCAGGGAAACCCAAACTAAAACAACATCAATCTGGTTGATTCCCTCAGTTCCCTGGAGACATAATTTACAGTTAAGTTGATGGACCCGTCAGGATTCATTAAAACAAGTTTACCTGCATTATAGGGTGATTCAGGGTGAAAATCACCAACAGAGTAAGGGAGTACCCAATAATGGCCCCTGATCGATTCTAGTGGTCTTCCCTCCTTCTTCTAGGGGCCAAGCTTGACTTGGTTTTGAATTCACAGTGACCAAGTGGAAGCATCTGCAAAAGCAAAGTTCAAACCCTTCTCCTACACTCCTCAGCATCCCTCTGTGAGAATGCATGGGAGGAGGCACCCATTTGCCTTCACTGTGAGAGTTACGTGTCACTGTGGTCCCTCTGCTGTCATCTCAGGATGCTATGAGGGACAGCCTTTAACTGTATTTGCAACGGGAATGTTGCTGAAAGCATGGCCCCCCAAACCCTCCATAGGTTCCTACGTGAGAAATGTCTCTCAAAATACTTAGGAAAACTTTTGCTTCCTGCAAGTAAGTGAAATACTTTTCTATTTCAGGCATCAGATTCATGATGCTGATTATATCTTCTTTTCCAGTCTTTCCACCACAAGCTCGGTGTCAAATATGAGGTTCACCTACAGTCAAAATCCTTTGACTCACAGTAACTCAGCTTATGTTCCGTCACTAAACTTCATGTATTACTTATTTTTCTGGTTCTTATGATTAATTTTTATTGTATAATGTTTTATTGCAAGTGATTTTACAGTCAACAGCCTCAAATCTTTTTTATGGAACCTTGTCAAAAAACATTTTGAGTATGTGTAAGTGCCAACACTATCTTCAGCAGACGGGATGGGACACTGAGCAAGAGAGACATGATCCCTAGCACCACGTGGCATACTTTCAGAAGGAATGAGGTGGAATATAAATCAATAGATTTATTATGTGGTACATTCTTTGTAGGACAACATGTGTTCATCCAAAGGACACATTTTCTTCTAACAGAAAAACCAAAAGACTTACTATATTTTTATTTTTGTCTTTATTGGACAAAACACTTGGACACTGTTTAATGCCCAATTCCAGTGATTTATCTCAGGATTCTAATACAATCACTTCATTTTCTCCAAACATTTTTTTCCCACAAATTGTATCCCATTTAACTTGTAATCCATCATAAACTATTTTCTGCAAGAATCAGAATACATATCATCATAAATTAGTGCTCTAGCTGAAGGCCTGAAATTTCAGCCCCTATGTTGTATGATGTTTTCCTTATAGAACAAATCAACCCCTTTGAGTAACAAGATCTGATAACCTGCAAACCAAAGCCTAGGTTATCAATAGATTAATGCTGACTTGAGGTGAGAGGTAATAAAAAACAGAATAAGATATCAGAACCTCCTTCCTTCCTTACACCTGCAAAGTAAGTATCCCTTCAAGTAGAGCAATAAATTCAAATCTGGAACCCATATCTTTATAGATTCAGATGGTTAGGGCAAGAATAACTAGAAAGGCAAAGTGCTCAAAAACATGCCTTCAGAGGAACTCATGAAACAACTGGGAAATTTAACTTGGAGAACAGAACTCTTAGGAGAGAAACCAGGCTTTAAACATTTGAATAGGCAACAGATTTGTCATACATGGGTCAGTGGACCAAAGGAGAAACAAGGAGTAGAAGCTTTATCTATGAATGAGGAAGAACTTTCTAATTGAAGAGGACATGAAACTTCACCAGTCAATGAATTGCTGGCTCCCCATGACTCCAACTGGCTGCTATGGTGTCTTTTTGTTCCTTACAAACAAAATCCTGAAGACCGGTCTGTTTTATTTTCCTCTTTAAAGACGCTTTTGGAGGTCATGAGTTTCCCATCATTGAAAGTACTCAAGCAACAGTTGAGCAAGCACTTAGTAGGGATGTCGCTGACAAAATCGGAGTTTTTTCCCAGATGTCTCTTAAAACTCTGGGATCTGAAAATATGAGTGTCAAGAGGAGGAAAGCGACTTCCTCCCAGGAGTCTCAGACTTTGATTAGAGTAGGATGTGTTGCCTCTCCTCTCACACTCTACAGAAGCCTTCCCAATTTTTTTAAGTACATTCCTCTCGCCCTCCCATTTCAACACATTTCTCACACGAGGTGGAACAGATGCTGGGGTAACACCGGCTAAAAATAAAAGCAAGAGGAGGGGGAAAAAAAACCTATTTTACAATAAATATCTCAGCAAAAATTTTATATCCTGAATGGATTCAGCAGCAAAAGAGCAGCTGCCACCTCTTTTGTGGTTCTTCCTTCTCTCATTTTTATAACTTAATTAATATGCCAATCAGATTTTTGTAATCAGGAGCAGGGTACATTAACCTCATAAAGCATGTAAAATGTATCTTATATGAATAAAGAAGGAAGTATTGTGTGAATTGGTCTCTTTTGCTCCTTTTTATTTCTAATTGCATTGAGAATCTAGCTTGTCAAAGAGGACCAGAAATCTTTTCCATGTGTCAGCCCTCCAGGCCCTTGAAGGAACACACTGGTATTTTCACGCTCACTCCAATGGAGAGATAGCAGCATCACAATGACCTCTACTGTGCTAGGGGACAATGGTACCCACTGCAGCCATCCCAGAGGACCCCAGCCTTTAAATGAGCCTTGATCCTCTTCTTTCTCCAGCCATTCAAACCAGAAAATAATACGTCGGAAAAGTTGGCCACACCAATTTCTGGACATTAATGAGCTAGGCAATCATTATAGGGCCTTTGGGCATACACACAACCAACACTAATAAACACTATTAGGTACAAGACACTGAAAAATATAAAGATAATAAGGTATGGTAGCTGCTACCTAGACATGCATAATCTAGAGGTGAAGATATGTTATGCATATAACCAAGTAAGAAGCAAAATGAAAAGTGATAAAGGCTACAGAAGCACTACAGATAAAATGCATAGGAGCTCAAAGCAGGGAAATAATGTTTCCATATTGTGGGTGAGATACATTTAAAGAGGGGAAGTGTGTTTTGGAAGAAGATGCCACTGGGTCAGGTCTTGGATAAGATTTGGGTAGGTAAAGATAGGAGAAAAGTGGTGATAAGTAGAAAAAGAAGGTACAAATGAAGGGGAAATCACACAGACAAGGGTGGGGAAGTACAGAGTATATGCTCTGAAGGTTAATCAAGTAAACCAATTTAACTAAAGCACAAGGTAGGAGGGAGAAAAGAGAGGAAAGGAGGTTTGCAACAGAGCTTTCAGCAATGACTTTCTATGATTCCATGATGAATGTTAAACCCCATCGTTATCACTCTACCCTGTTGGCTAATCAATGCTGCTCAATCCTGAATATCTTCTTAACCCTGCCCATCCTCCCCTCCCACCTCCCCCCGCAAAAAAAGAGTGGTCCTAAAGTCATCTCTGGTCTATCGATCCAGCAGCATTCTGCCCCATTTAAGCCTCTGTTACATAGAATTAGTTTCCTTTGAAATAGAAGATACTGAAATAAATACAGTCATGCATTGCTTAATGATGGGGATACATTCTGAGAAGTGCATCATTAGGCAATTTCGTTGCCTTATGAACACCATAGAATGTGCTTACACAGACGTAGATGGCATGGTCTAATGTTCCTAGTCTACAAACCTGTACAGCATGTTACTGTACTGAATACTGGAGCCAATTATAACAATGCTAAGCATTTGTGTATCCAAACATGTCTAAACATAGAAAAGGTACAGTAAAATTATGGTATTATCATCTTTTAGGACCATCATATATGCATTGTTGGCTGAAACGTCCTTATGTGGCACATGACTGCATATGTATGAGTGTGTGCATGCCAGCAGTGTATCTGAAGTATGAAGTATCTGAAGTATGTTTCAGCAAATGTTAACAATTGTTGGATCCAGATGATGGACAGATGTGTGTTCATTAGTCTAGTCCTTCTGCTATTTGAAATCATAAAAAGTTTTTAAAATAGTTTTTAAAATATAGAAAAAAATAAGTAAATAATTAAATCCTGAGTTACTGGCCTAAGAATCACCTGAGTACCTAATTTCTAGCAGTAACTGGCCATGTTCTTCCGAGACTAAAATGTATGTATGAACTAACTTCAAGTCCATGCTGTGCCCAGATTGGGGGTTGCTGGGATCCTTGGTCATGTCTCTACGATACCCATGGTGCAATTGCAGAGTTAATAGGCAACAAAATATAATCATGTGTGGGAAGTGAAAAGAGCAGAGAGGTTTGCCATTTGTTCATTTTCACAAGTTGTAGGCGCTTTCAATGGCAAAAATATTCATGGGGTTAAGAACCAGCTTGTTTGGTAAACTGCAATTAGCATGAACTAGGTCTCCTCAGCTTCTGGAAAAGGGATAAATATAGATGTCGATATTTTCTGTGGGAAGACAGAGCCCTGAGCTTCTATTTCAGAAGCTCAGGGAAAAAAGTGCCTTTGTAAGGTGCATACCAGCCAGGAAGGCAGGCCTTGGTTCCAGACCCACTGTGAAGACAGTGGGGAAGTGCTGCTTGTTTTGGTCTGCTCACTCAGGAGTCCAAGGCCCAGAAATGGGCCCTACATGATCCCTAAAGAAACTACACAAGAAAGGCTGTAAACAGAGCGGTGAACCATGGATTCTGGAAGCCACAAAGCCCAGCAGTGATCCCTGCTCTGCTGCTCATCAGCTGTGTAACTCTAGCTGAAGAGAGCCTCACCCGTCTACGCCCCAGTTTCTTCATCTGCAAAATGACGATGATGATGAACACATGGAAAGCACTTACAGTGGGATCTGGCACAAAGCAAGTAGTATATATGTGTTAGCTGTGGTTATTCTTTCATATTTTATATTAACTAATCTGCAGACCTTACTTGGATTTCACAAGTCTCCTCACTACTATTACTTTCTCTGGTCCAGGATCTAATCCCATGTTGCATTAAGTTGTCATGTCTCCTTAGACTCCTCCAGTCTGGGACAGTTCTTCAATCTTTGTCTTTCACAATCCTGGCACTTTTAAAGACGTCTGGCAGAATGTCCCCCATTTTCAGTTTGTATAATGTTTTTGATGATTACATTGAAGTTACATATTTTGGGCAAGAATATTGCAGAAGTGATGCTGTGCCCTTCTCAAGTGTATCATATCAGGAAGTATATGAATGAAGTTCAACTTATTATTGGTGATGTTCACTTCTATTACCAGATTAAGGTAGTGTCTGTCAGGTTTCTCTGCTTGGAAAGCTGCTATTTTTCCATTAATAAATATATTATTAATTATTAAGATATTTGTTAAGTATTTCTTAAAGAGAAATACTTTGAGATTATGCAAATGTTCTGTTTCTCATCATTCTCTTGCCAACCACTTTTAACATCTATCAATGATTCTTCCTGACATACTTGCTAATGTGGTGCTTGCCTAATGATTGTCTTCTATTTTCAGCATTCCTGATACACTTATTAACTCGAATTCTACTTAAAAAAATGGCAGTCCTTTCTATTTTCTTCAACTATTTATATAAGTGTGACTCAATATTTATTTTAATCTATGTGTTACATTCCATTGCTTTATTTGTTGTTCTTATTGTTGCTGCTTAAAGCATCCAAGATTTCACTGGTGCTAGTCCAAGTTGATTCCTGTGTCCCTTTGATAATTTTGTTATGATTCTACCAGTTGTTAATGTTAGAAGAAACAGTAAAGGACATATAGGAATTCTCTATGCTATCTTTGCAACTTTTCTATTAGTCTAAAATTATTTTAGAAACTGTTTTTAATTTGAAAAAAGGACTCAAAAGAATCATGAAGATAGCTCCCGGTAATGTTCTTTCTTTAGCTGGGTGCAGGTCACATGGTTGTGTTTCTTTTGTGAAAATCCATCAAGCTATACATTTATGATTTGCATACTTTTCTGTGTGTTTACTTTAGTAAAACATTTCTAGAGGTAGGTAATAGTGCTTTACAAATATTGCTTGAGAATTTGGCTGTAAAATATATAGTAACAGAAAATAATAGACAGGATTTCCTATAGAAGGGCCTGCTGGTAAGTTTCAAATCACCCTCAATAACCACTGGGGAAATCCTCAGCCAGGAATAGCTTACAGCAAAGTCCCCGTCTGAGTTTTATTTAGACCCCTGTGTCTGATGTCACTGTGTTCTGTTTAATAATCTTCTTGGTCACTTGCATTTCCCAAGGTGACCCACGTCGCTTCTGTCCAGTTGGTCACTTTCTTGGACCAGAGCTGAAATGTTAATGGTCAGGTCTCAGACTCTCTGTCTGCAATTCCCTGATGTTCTACCTCTGTGTTAGGATATACAGACAGTCTGTTTTGTACTATATAATCTTCTGAAAATGTACATTGAATGCTCTAGCTATTGACAATGTTTATTGATTATTTCAATTCCTCCTTCATCTGTATTGCCACCACCCTTTGTACATGTCTCTATTAAAACGTGAGTTATATTGTTTCTATAGATTACATACTCTCCAAAAGAAGGGAATTAGTCTTCCCCATATTAGTGTCTCCAGTACCATATGTGGGGCTTTCTCTGTAGAAACTAACTTCATGAGGGTGGGCAAACAAGAGGGTCAGGGAGAGAGTGTTAACTATCATCTTCTTGATAGTCACAATCTTCTATAATCTAATATTGACAGTGACATACTGTCACTTTTGTCACATTCTATTGATTAGAAGCAAGTCACTAGACTACCCCATACTCAAGAAGGGGGAGGAATACACAAGGGCATGTGTGCCAGGAAACAAGGACGCTTGGACAATGTCAGAAGATGACTATCACAAATGAGATTAAGAGAAGGCAATAAAGTGTAGGGAACTTTAGAAATATTTTCTAGAAACTGTTGATTGCTCTGCTTCCTGATTTGTGTTGGCATTTATGTTCACCTAAATATGACTTACTGTTTACTTCTGATAGAAGTAGATAAGTGTGTTGGTGGTTCAGGATGATTGCATGCCATATAATAAATTTCTCAAGAATTATTTTTGTGAATTCCCTTCTTGTTATGTGACATCAAATCTCAGCAGCCCATTTCATTTATTAATTATTAATAGTCATAAATAAAAATAACAGCATAGGTTTAAATAAAATTCATAATCTATGTGTTTTAGTGTATTTCTCTGCTCTGCTCCCTCATTCTTAGCTGAAGGCCATTTTTCCCCTACTCTGTCCTCACCAACACAAACAGAAGTGCAAAAAACATACCAAACCTGATCTAAATATGAGACAGAAATTTCTGTATATATGCATTTATACTTTTAAAGGTTGTCCCTGCCTGAGGATGGAGAAAGACTGATGAGAAATCAGAGGAGAGACTGAAATTGGAAGGGAAGGAGTGGAGGGAGCTAAGTATCAGGGAGAAACAGCACCTGTCAACTCGAGGGCCAGGTGGGCCTGAAGATACTTGTAACATTGTCCAAGATACTTGTAAGCTCCCTAAGTACATGGTAGAAGCTTTGGACACCTTGTACAGGGGTAAAGGCTTGAAAGGAAATCCTTGTTTTCTAAGCAAAGTGGAACCTAACTAAACCAGTTGAGGATTAACTCTTATGAGCTGAGGTAGGAGTGAAAATGTTACCTGTTTTTAAATTACAATAGCACCAGTAATAATGACTACCATTTACAAAGCATTTTCTTACCCATGTTACCCAGATAGGATTATTTCCTGCTTATGGAGAGTTGGGCCAGTGGCCCTCCTCCATCTCATAGTTATGCCATCTGGAACACATTGCATCGAAATCAGCACAGAAGGAGAAAATAGAGAGAGAGGAAACATACTGATTCTAACTGGCCTTGACCCAAGGTGACCAACAACAGTTCTGCTCACATTCTATTGTCTTGAATTAGTCAGTCATGTGGTCAGAATCTAACTGCAAGATGGGTATTGAATGTAGAAGGGGACAAGGATATTTGATGAGCACTAACTCATCATCCTATGTGATCCTTGGGGCATCACTGAGGCTCCCAGAATTTAAACAGTGTGTCCAAATTGTACATTAATAAGCGATTTTATGCCTAGTTATTTTATTATGTTCTGTACTTGTTTATATCTCATATTTTCTTTGACTCATATTACCTTCTTTCTGTCTCAGTAATCTCCACCCTTAAAAAACCAAAATGTTAGTCAACTCCACAGGTAATGTCATTCTTAACCAAGTCACACATGCAGTTGTTAGAAGCCATTCTAATGTGTGCAAAGCCAGTCATATTATGGTCTAAATATGGTACCATTCATTTGTGGATAGTGAAGAACATTCATAGCTGAAGACCCCAGTTAGTGTGAGAAATAAAAATATCCAAGGTTTCAAAGGGAAGGAAACATTTTTTTCACACACACAAAAAAAATTAAAACATTTTCCTGGACCATCAATCTCTTTGAAACAGGCTTTAATTATTCAAAAAGAAATTTTATTTCTGGAACCAAAGATTTGGATATTCCTTCACAAGGTAAAAGTTTTGAGACATCCACTTTGTTGAGTGCTCTATAAGATTTTCTCTGACCTTATTAGAATTTAACACTTCCCTGAGACGCACTGGTGCCCATGCCTCAGAATAGGAAGATTCTGGCAATCTATTTTCCAGTGCAACCATCCTAAACCACAATTCAATCATGTCACTACTCTGTTCAAAAAATCTGCCTTGGCTTCCTTGGTAGACACTTTTGGTTGATGACGCAAACATCATTTTTTCCCTTCTTCCTGGCTAACCAAACCCTGATTCTCTTCAAGAATTGGAAAGATTTAATGTGTTCAGGAGTAGTATTGTGGAGCCTAAAGCAATTCCATCTTCAATGCCAAACCACCATGATGAGTCCTGCTTAACACCAGTTCCAGGAATGCCTCTAAGATTTCCAGTTTATCTGTTGTTCCTTGTATAGGAGAAAATGATACTTGCCATAAATTCTGCCCTTAATCAAATTTTCTTATATAGTCCCTCTGAAGTGAAAACAAACAAACAAACACCCTTTTCCTGTGGTTAATACGCCCTGGGTCTGGGGGTAGCAGCACAGAAATCTACCTGCCTTACAGCTATCCAAGATCACACTGCTGTCCATAAGTTCTCCCATAAAATCACTTCATACCAACAAACTGGATTTGTCTTTGGTTCCTCGGTTCCTTTGGTGTTTGGGTGTCACTTCGCATATAATATAGCCCTTTCACAAAACAAGTACATTCCTCCCAAACTCCAAAATATTATTCAAGATGCCATATATCAGTCATTCCCATTCAGATGCTTACTGTTCCAGCCTTACTGTATCTGGCTGAGGGCAAGTATGTGACATAACTTTGATCAGGAACATGTAAGGGGAAGTCTTTTAGAAAATTTCCCCCAAAAAAGTGGTACAAACTCAAGAGGAAAGCTTTCATTTACCTTCAAGTTCACTTAGACCACAATTTATTCACTTCTACTTATCCAGAACCTAGTACAGTCCCCAGCACATACAGGATTCTGGATACTTACTTAATTGAAAATAATCAATAGCTGATTTTTGTTCAGAATTGACAAGATCCTTTAAGATTAACCTGTCCATCCCCCTCATTCCTAGATGAAAAAATTAAATGCTACCCTGAAAGGACTAAGAATTTAGTATCAGAACTGGTATAGAACATAAAGCTTCTGATTTTCAAGTCACTAAGAATTTTTTCCATTTTCCAGTTTCTAGGCTGAAGCTATTTTTTAGTTTGACCACTTTATTCAACTCTGGTGACATGACCTTCCCCCAGCTCTAGCTTTACCAGTCATAGAAATAATTTTCCATAAATCCTACTATGAGCACCAAGAAGAAGAGAGAAATGTCAGAAAGTAAAAAGAATATATCCTAGGTTGGAAATCAATCATCCTCAGGATCACACTAACCTAACAAACCCTGCGTCACCAGACATCCTGACTTTACAATCCAGGTCCCCTGACACTGAGCCTGGAAGCCATCCCTGACCCCCATCAGAATGGCTGGGGCATGGTACCCTGCATTACCCTCATCAGTCAAATTCCTCTCCTGGAGGCAGTTAAACTTTGCTTTCTGGCCATCAACCACTGCCTGGTTTTCTATTCCAAACTGAAAACACACACGAACACAATATTGACACAAAATCTGACCATTTTATGCCTGAATGTTCCTGCTGCCCCACCCATCTCAGATAGGGGCCTTGGATCCTGAGATCAGCCTGGATGTTCTCTTGACTCTCTGACTGGCTGGCCATTAAGTCCCAACATGCTGAGTTCACCCAGGATGAGGCAGGAAGGGGTCAAGGCAGTGGCCTTTAGCAAGGGCTTTGACCAGGATAAATACTCATTCATGCATTCAATAAAAATTTATTGAACATCTACTATGTGCTCTTGACAGCAAAATTATGGTGGTGAGCAAACAGACAAGGTCATTCACCATTATACCTATATTTTAGAATGAGGCAGGCATTAAATAAGTAAACAAGTGCTCACATAACGTGTCACATAATTCAAGAAATATCAGATGCTGTGAAGAAAAATAAAGGAAAGTCAGGGAAATCTAGGGATAGAGATGGAAGCAACTGTTTATTTTAAATAGGGTGGCAAATGAAGACCTTTCTAAGAGGATAAGGCTTGACATAAGACCTAAAAGAAGTAAGGGATCAGGTCATGAGAATATCTTAGGATGACCATTTATGCCTGGAATAGTTACAGTTTACTATCATTTCCTGATACAATCGTTAATAACAACTCATTATACACCCAGAATTATCCCAGTTGGGAAAATAAATTACATGAATTTGAAAGTAAACTATATCCAGATTGCACTAACACTCTGGTGGACTTGAGTTAAATGCAAAGGAAATAGTGAGTGCAATGGCCCTGAAGTGGGAATACACTGGAGTGATTAGAAACAAAAAGGTTGATGTGGGTGGAGTAAAGTGATGGAAAAACAGGGAGCTAGAGATAAGTGAAGAAGGGACAAGCAGAGCCTGCAAGGTATTTCAGGTCATAGTAAGGAATTTGGATTTTTAATATAATGGGAAATCACAAGAAGATTTGGGAACAGGGAGTGACAAAAACTAATTGAGATATTTTAAAGGTCCATCTGGATTTTGTGTAGAGAACACACTATGTGAGAACAAAAGGAACAGAGACCCCAGACTGGGAGTCTAAGAAAAACAAACCACTTTTTCTCTCTACTTTCATACAGTCACTTAACACAGCGCTTCTGACACCAGATTCCTCCTCACACACCAAGCAATCAGTTCTCCAGTGGGAACCAAATGGGTATCCGACAATTTAGTTCGATTCTGTCACACTCTACCTAGAGATATGTCTCCAGCAACCTCTGCTTCTGACCAACCAGCTATACACTTGGGTTCTTATTAATTGAATGACTGGTCTCCTATTCCAGACTAAAAAGAACAGACACAAACACAATAAGGACACACAATCTGCCCATGTTGTGACTGAAGACTCCTGCGGCCCCATCCTTCTCAGATGGGAGCCCTTGGATCCTGAGCTCAGCCTGGATGCTCCTTTATCTCTCTGATTGGCCTAATACCAAATCCCAGCAGGCTAAGTTCTCTCTTCTTGGGTTCAATTAATTCGCTAAAGCAGCTCACAGAAATCAGGAAACATTTTACTTTCGTTCACCCATTATTATAAAGAATATTATAAAGAAACACATAGAGCAAGCATGTGGGAAGGGGCACAGGGCTTCCATGCCCTCTCCAGGCTCACCACCCTCCAGGAACATCAACATGTTCAGCTATCTGGAAGCTCCTCCAAACACCCATTCTTTTGGGTTTCTATAAAGGTTTCATTATGTAGGCCATTGGCGATCAACTCCTCTTCAGCCCTTCTTTGCTTCTTGAAGGTGAGAAGTGGGGCTGAAACTTTTAACCCTCTAATAACATGGCTGGATCCCCTGAAAACCAGACCCCATTCTGAGGCAATCCAGAAGCCCACCAAGTCACATCATTAGAACAAAAGCTGCTCTCATCTCCCAGGGAATTCCAAAAGATTTCGGAGCTCTGTCAGACACTCTTAACACATAGGAAATGACAAAGATCTTAGGAGCTCTGTGTCAGGAACCAAGGTCAAAGATGAAATACTAGAATTGAGAGAAGAGATCAAATACATGTTTCTTGCTTGGCACAGTGGCTCATGCCTGTAATGCCAGCACTTTAAGAGGCCACAGCAGAAGATCACTTAAGCCCAGGAGTTCAAGACTAGCTGGGCCACATGGCAAAACATCATCTCTACAAAAAAATTAAAATACAAAAAGTTAGCCAGGTGTGGCGGTGTGTGCCTGTAGTCACAGGTATCCAGGATGCTAAAGTGGGAGGATCACCTGAGTCCGGGAGGTCAAGGTTGCAGTGAGCCATGATCACACCACTACACTCCAGCCTGAGCAACAGAGTGAGATCTTGTCTTAAAAAAAAAATATATATATATATATATATATATATATATATATATATATATAATCACAATATCACAGGAAGTTACTGTAGTAATCCAGGTGGTAAAATGCTGCTTTGAACTATGGTAGTAAAAAAATGTGGTCAGATATGGGGTACATATTGAAGGGAAGGCCAACTGGTAAATTAGGTGTGGTGTGTGAGACATACAGAGGAATCAAATGTGACATCGGGGGTTCTGTCCTAAGCAATGGCACAAATGGTGTGCCTACTAAGTAGGTAAGATTGAGAAAGGAGCAAGTTGGGATAGGAATGGGAGAGAGGAAACCATGAGTTCTGTATTTATTGTGTTAATCTGGAAAAATTAATCGGTGTCCCCAGTGGAGACGTTCAGTAAGCACAGGGTGTGCAAGTCTGCATCCCGTGGTATAGGGTATGTCCAAAGGGATGAATTTGGGAATTAGCATATAAATGGCATAAGTATATGCTCACCTCATAGGAATATTTCTCTTGAATATTTTTTGTCTTGTCATTATTGATTTTACTTATGTTTCTTTTCCATCTTTTCTTTCCTTCTGCAATATCATCTATTTTTGTGTTGGATCTCTTGAATCTCTCCTCTAGATACTTACATTTCCTCCCAAGATCCCCATGTTTTTATCTTTCTGCTGAAATACTGGTAACAGACATGGCTGGTGCCCTGTTTCCTATACACTTGACATCAATCTTGGATGTCAACTGCAGCTGCCATGGACAATTCCAAGTGCACTCAGACTTGCCTTGTGCTGACAGCTGTCCACCTCAACCTCTGCCCACATCTTGAAATGCAGAGGAGTTAAAGCTCCCAGGAACATTTCTCCATCAGTGGGGACTGGGAGACTGTAAGCAAATTCTCCAGCCTCCTGTCTTTCAAGAGCTCAGTTCCAGGAGGCCTTTTAGATGCTTCTCAGTAAGTCCTCATGGAATTGAGTCTTGCTGCCCATAGCAGTGACTTTATAATGCATCCTTATATCAGATTTTACTGTCCCTGTCTCAATCTCCATACTCTCCCACTCTTGCTTCCTGGAATTATCTACCAAACACGCTGCTTACACCTAAGTCTTTGTTTCAGTTTCCGATTTGAAGTAGCTTTGGGGGAGGGAGGGAGGGAGCCAAACAAGAAAATATTTTTAGATATTCTTGTATTTACTTCTTCACCCTGCAAATTTGGACCTCAAATTGATCATTGTCATATAGCAAAGATTTTAGCTCAAAAATCAAGTAGTTATCAAGCTCCAATAAGGCTATATTGTATTTTGTTTCTTCCCTCATCCTTTCTCTACTCAGATGGTCATACATCTCCCCCAGTAGTTCGAGTTCACCAAGTTTGTGGCCTAATTGCTCAATGTGATTCTCTTCTCCTCTTTTCCTTTTCTCTGACTGTTGGGGCCTATCAAGCCTAAATGCTAAGATATTCTTAATGATGGGATTTTGAGAGAAATAAAAGGTTGAGGTATCTTTTATCCTGTAGGCCTGTGGTTTAAGGGCAGGGTATCAGCCCCCACCTAAGGCTGCTAGGGTAGCCTCTTCAGTATCAGTTCTACCAGAACTCTTCCAACCTGGAAAGAGGGAAAAACTTTACCAGCTCTTTCAAATTCTTCATGGTCTTTTGTAGGTTAAGGAAATGAGCACATCCTTAAGGATTAGCATTAGATTTCCTTTAGGATCCAAAGGCTCCTCCTGACCCAGCACTCTCCTATCCTCATCCTTAGTCTCTGATGCTGCTCCCTGGGTGAGTGTCCAGCATTAGAAGATGTCCCATTCAGTTCCCTTTCAGGGAAGTTAAAAGAGCTTGCGACCCTACCTATGCCAGTTACTGAAAGATCTTGGTTCCTACTTGGCTCAGAAAAAGCAAATTTTCTTGGAATCAGAAGGGAGGGAAAGAGAGTTATGTTAACGTCACCATATTGCCAGAATCCCCTTATCTCAATTATGGAGGATAAGTAAACCTTTGGACTGGAGAAATAATGTAGGAAGTGAATACACATTAAAAAAAGGGCTGAAGACAGGGGGCTGGGACATGCAAACATTTAGAGGACAGGAAGAGAAGAACTTATTAATGATATCATTGAAACAAATTTTAAAGAAAATATTTCTAACAAAATTATATTTTATTAATAAAAACAGAGTAATAAAATCCTCAGTATTGAGGATTTGTGGACAGAGAGGTCCTGGTAAGACCTTGTTGATACAGAAAGTGACTCCTCAACCTTAGTTAGTACAAGACAGGAAAGAGGAGGAACAAAATTGCAGCTACTTTCCCTTGGCAGAAAGAGCAGCCTACAAAGGAAACAGGTCAGTATCCAAGAAGTGAATGAAGAGCATACTAGTCAAGTGACTGGGGAGCTAGAGCCTGTGTCCAGGCAGAAAAAATGAGACAGGTCCCAGAGAGGGAACCCAGCCATTTGCAAGATTCTGTGAACATAGGAAAATTCCAGAAAAGATGGGAGACTAAAGATGGGAATAAAGGTGTTTCTAAGGCTCTCATAGTTATCAGGAAAATGTACCATGTCTCTGGTTGCAGGGTAAAGAAGGAGCAAGTTTGTATGGAATTCTAACTTCTATAAGAATCTACTTTTCAGACTTAACGCTCTACATATGGAATATATAGTATTTTAACTTTATTAAACTTCTTAAGAGTCTTGTAAAAGTGCTTACTCTATATCTCAGATAATCACAGAAGAGCTAGAAAAGGCAAATACGCTATCCAAAAATATTCCTTGAAAATACTGACTTGGAAGAGTTAATGTAAAATAGGAATGCCCAGGCATGTTATTTCATAATTAAAAAGTCATAATACAGAACTTGCTAGTCTGAAATCACCTGATTTAATGCAATCCCTAAAACAGTCCTGTGTGAAAGGCAAAACAGATATCATTAATATCCCCATTTTATAAGTGAGGAAATTAAGGCTTAGAGAAATTAAATGACTCATTCAAGGTTGTTTTCTAAGTGGAAGAGCTGGGACTAAAACCCAGGGCTGGCGGCAGCCTCTGCCGAGGCAGGCATGGAAGGACGGGTAATGACTTTTAATTGAAATGTCTACCAGGAGTGCGATGCGCTAGTATGGGTAACGGCTGCCCCGACTCGAGCTGGGCCGGCATCAGGCCAAGAGCAGCCTGTTTCCCAAGCATTCCTTCACTTGTTCAAGAGATCATGAAAATTAAATTGGGCTATAACCAGGCCTTAATTCCCCACCCTTGATGTGAGGAGCCATATTTGTCTCATTAGCCTAGGTCATAAACTCCAGCAGGAGGGAGCAAAGGAGGCAGAGGATAAAAGTGAGGAAAGGAAAGGGAGAAAATACTATGAAGAAGCAGGAAGCAAGGGGGAGGAAGGTGAGAGGGTACGTGAAGGACAAGCACACCTCGTTAGATTGGGAGCACTCCCCTCCCGGCATCATCATAATTACATTTTAAGCTTGTGCAGCTCTTCGTGTGCACACTCTCATTCGATCCTCATTACCTCCCTGGGAGGCAGGCAGGGCAGAAAGGATCAACCACATTTTACCGGCAAAGGAATGGGGCTCTGAGAAATTGAGAGACTTGCCCAGTTGGCAAATCCAGGGCCAATAAAACCTGTGTTTTTTGACTCCTACTCCATAAACAGCAGGCCATTTTCAAAATCCCCTTGAGCCAGGCAGGAGCAGAAGGCAGAGCTCCAGCACTCTTTTGAACATAACACGCTGCCTCTCTTGCACCTTTCGACACACAGATATATCAAATGAGGATTTTTATTTCTACATAGCAGCAGGGGTGTGAGTATGGAAGTTCTATTACTAAATGTTTAAAAATCCAATGGACTGTCCTTCTTGTTTAGCTGTATTGGAATATGGATGAATCACCGATTGAGTAAGCTAGTAGGTCCAGAGTAGGAACTTAGAATTATTTTTATTTAGTTTACAGAGATCTGTACTGTAATGGTATATATTAGAGAAACTTGATCTAAATTGAGCATGAAAGTCTTGGCTTCAAACTACATCTCTTGGATGCTTGCCTTCCATATAAAGGAAATGTACCAATTGACTATCTCCAAAGAATAAAGCTCAGAGAGTCAAAATAGATAAACTTATGGAAAAGCAATGAACTGCTGTACAATCATATAGACTGTCAAATAAAGGGACATGGGTTCAAATAGAGTCTGCACTACTTAGTACACAATATAACACAGATAGCACAGTAAGTGTAGATTTGGGGTGCAAATCAATTCAAGTTCAAATCCTGGTCTTACCATCTTAGAAAAGTAGTATCGAATCTCAAAATTTTAAATTCCACCATCTACTAGAAATAATCATGTCCATCTTACTGAACTATGCTCAATTATTAATATCTATTCTTTAACAGAAATACATTTATGATAACTTTTGCCTAAGTAACAAACCTTAGGACTTAAATAGCCTAGCTATACCATATAAAGTTTTTTTTGCAATACAAATATCAATTGTACTTCCCTTATTTTTACTCTTTATCTTATTGTATTGTTACTAGTTTGACAAGTGCTTCTAAATTTGCCTACCCTAAATAATAAGCACAGGTTATAATTTTGCTTCAATACACATGATACAAGTAAACTTCTGTTTGTGTTAGAAAATAGGACTTTGTCTATTGAAACAGGTTTCAAGGATTCCTGTTGACAAAATATTTGACAAATGTATTTTTAAAGGAATACTTTTTTTATATTTGATTTTAGATTCAGGGGTAACTTGTGCAGTTTTGTTAAATTGATATGTTGTATAATTATGTGGTTTAGGCTTCTAGTGTACTTATCACTCAAATAGTGACTATCATACTCAAGGTAATTTTCAACCCTCACCCCCTTCCCAATCTCCCTCCTTTTGGAGTCCCCAGTGTCTATTGTTTTTATTTATGTCCATGTATACCCATTGTTTAGCTCCCACTTACATGTGAGAACATGTGATATTTGATTTTTCTATTTGAGTTATTTCACTTAGATAATGGCATTCAGCTCCATCCTTGTTACTACAAAGTATGTTATTTTATTCTGTTTTTATGGCTGCATAGTATCCTATGGCATACCACATTTTCTTTATCCAATCAACCATTGATGGGCACTTAGGTTGATTCCATGACTTTGCCATTGTGAACAGTGCAGGTGTCTTTCTCATATAATGATTTCTTTTCCTTTGGGTAGATGGCCAATAGTGGGATTGCTGGGTCAAACAGTAGTTTTATTTTTAGTTCTTTTTTAAAGGAGTATTTAAAAATTTAGTTGAAAATTTAGTTGAAGGCAAAGCTTAGGCTTTCCATACATAGTAGTTCCACTATATTCCTTGAAGGTATGCAGCATTTCCTGGGATTTTTATGTGTGTGTATGTGAGTGTCTTGAAAGTGGAGAGATTGGCCTATGTTCATATTGCTGAATCTTAAAAGAAAAATCAATTTGTCAACACATGGTCAAGTAGTTTTGCCATTTCCTCGAAAAAGAAAAATCTTTCAATAAATAAGGCATAAATAACTACTTTCATGACTGGCAGAATTCCCTGTATCTTATAAGGGAATACATTAAATGTCTTCTAGATGGAAGAAATCCAGAGATGCTAAGGACCCAAAGTCCCAGGACTTGAGACAATTATGAAGAAATGAAAAAGGTGACTCTATCTCTTCACAACTGAATTATTAAATGTGGCTCTCCTGACTGAGCTAGAACTAGACTGCTAGAACCAAGCCACTGACTGTCCTTTGAAGACTCAGTTCAAATGTCATTGTTTCTGCACCTGGGAGAATTATTTTTGCAGCAGAACATAATGGTTCTAGAGTCCAAGTGCCTGGATTAAAATCCCAGATACTGACAGCCAACATATGCAAGGCACGTTTCTAAATGCTTTGCATAAATCATTGCATTTGATCATCACAACAACCCTATGAAGCAGAGGCTTCTATGATGCCCATTCACAGGTGTATTAGTCTGTCCTCATGCTGCTAATAAAGACATACCTGAGACTGGGTAATTAACAAAGGAAAGAGGTTTAATTGACTCACAGTTCCACATGGCTGGGGAGGCCTCACAATCATGGCAAAAGGCAAATGAGGAACAAAATCACATCTTACATGGTGGCAGGCAAGAGGGCTTGTGCAGGGGAATGCCCATTGATAAAACCATCAGATCGCATGAGACTTATTCACTACCATGAGAGCAGTATGGATGAAACTGCCCCTATGATTCAATTACCTCCACCTGGCCCCAACATTGACATGTGGGGATTATTACAATTCAAGGTGAGATTTGGGTGGGGCCACGGCCAAACCATATCAACAAGTTAGGAAACTGAGGAATAGAAAAGTTAAGGAACTGGCTCAGGGTAACATAAAAACTGTTGGAACTGGAATCCAACTTGAACTATCTGGCTCCTTTCTGCTTTTTTCTCTCTCAAGGTCAACCACTTAGCAGCTATGTAGCTTAGGGTAAGCTACTCAATCTCTCTACGCCTCATCTGCAATGTGGAGATAATTATAATTTGTACAACAAACTTGCAGAGTTGTTAAAATAATTACCAAAAATAACTCCTGTATTTTTTTTAGCACAGTGCCTAGCACATAAATGCTCAAAAAAAGCTACTTATTTATTATATTGTCCTCTTGGTGATAGCAGAAACCATATTTTACTCATTTATCTGTAGATGCTGTTAAGCAAGTCACTTAACTTCTCTGAGACTTCCATCCTTCATCTGTGCAATGGGATAATAATACCAAGGTTATTTGAGCACATAAAAGACCCTCAATAAACACTTGATGCATTTGTGGGCTCTCTTTATGTAGTTCCTAACACAGTTCCACATGGAAATAGGTACAGCAATAAAAGCTTCTAGATTATGGCAATCCATAATGTAAAAATGGTAGTATTTCCTTCTCCTTGTCCCTCAGGTTCTGTGAGGATAAATGAGAAAACCTCTATGAGAGAGATTGTTAGGAGAAAGGTGCTTCATAAATCTAGGGGGTTGCTATTAATGATCATCTTTAGAATACATTTTGTATTGGATAAATTATAGCTCATCATACTTTTCTCCGTAAGGGAAGTCTGTCAAAGCCTCCTTCAATGACATGGCAGCAGCTAGTGCCCAAAGCTTTGAATCTATGGAAATATGAAAGATAGTGTTATTACAGAAAGAAGTCAAAAAGGAATGTGAGCTGACGATTTATACAGAATCTTCTCTCCTATGTTCTCTGGCCTCCCCACACTCTATACTGATTATACCAGGTCTCCATGGGTGTCAACACCGGAGCCTGAGGTCTGATCCTCAATTTTACAGGCTCAGGAATTCAAACATGTCCACATACACAGAACTCAACAGGCTCTTGGAGGTACTTCCCCAAAGGAGAGTCTCAGAGAACAAGGCAAGCTGGAAGGCTGTTTCCTTCTGGCAGTCTGATACAAAGGTGTCTATTCAGGGAGACACAGTTTTAGTCCCAAAGACAAAAGACTAGCCCAGACTGATAAGGTGTGATTAAGGCAGAACTGGCATCCCATCATAGTGGCCAAGAGCGTATAAATCTGGACAGGAATCCCAGCTTCCCAGCTTAGATTCAGTGTGACAACCTCTCCAAGCCTCTGCTTCCAGTAAAACAAAAGTATCTGAGAGGGGACTTGTGCGATCTCAATGAGATACAAAGTTCATGATGTGCCTAGCACAGCAACTGGCACATATGAAGCCTTCAGGTAATGATAGTAATCATCATTGTGGTTAATGTGCAGCTAATTGGATTTTGATGATTTGAAGAATGTATAGCAAAGCCAGGCTACTGTGAAGGGAAAGGAGCAGGTGGGTCCACTGTTCAGATCGAGTCCACTGTTCAGATCCCCACCTATGCCATAATTTGGTCTTGAATGTGCCAACAGTGAGTCAACAGTATCCTTAAAGGAATTGCATTTGTGGGCTAGACAGACTTCCTCAACTCTGGAGACAATGATACAGAAACAAAACAAACATATTCATTTAAAGATTCACATATCCATTTCCAGTAACTGGGGTATATCAAGTACATAGGAAGCTAACTTAGCTATTGGAAGATGATTTGGTGAGCATGAGTTCATAGGGAACCGGAAGATCCAGTGGGGTATTTCCCCAAGTGTGTCAAAGCCAGATAGACCCTCTCTCTTCCCACAATAGACTCCACCTCCTAGGTGATCTGATTACTTGACATTCATGTCTACCAAAATAATATCTCCTTTCATTGTACATAACTGAAGTTTTGCTCCCCTTCCTTTCTCCAAAATACATATAGAATGTTTCCCTCCATACAGTAAGTTTTGAAATCCAGCAATCAAACATGGATTTGATTCCCTGTTCTACCACTGACAAGCTGTGTGACTTTGGAAGCATCACTCATCTTCTCTGAAACAGTTTGCTGATCTATAAAATAGTGACAATCTCTAGACTGTTATGAGGCCTAGTAAAAACATGTATATAACTACTTAGCACAGTATTTGTGCTAATGTGTGATTATGGTTATAGTGGCTACTATTTTAATTCTATTAAACCCATTCTTTCTTCAATTTCTGTGATTCTGGTCCTAAAGACAAATCCTAAACAGTTTGAATCTGTAACTATTCTAGTCTATATCCACTCTTATGTTCATTCAATCACACAAGTAAAGAACATCTTGGAGGCCTGGCCATGTCTGAAGATGGCTCAATTCCTTTATTCTTTTCTGGCTTTTGGATACGTGACCTTCAAAGGGTGACCTCATTGCCTACTTCTGGGGACATCTCACTATAGCTAATTTGTGCAAGAAAAGGAAGAATTCTGAAGGCCCATAAGGATGCAAAAGCCTGAATATTCTGCAAATACCAAGTAGTTCTGGGCCCCATAAATTATAGACATTTCTATTTTTCTATAGAGCATTTTCTTCTTCCCCAAGCCAACCCCATTTTCAAAAGGCATTTTTTCCCCTTGCTACTCTTAGCCAAGCATCCAGCATTATACGAATATTACTGTGATGTCACATTTTACTTTGGGCCATTCTTCATTTTCTATAAAATCTTCAGATAAAATGTCCCAGATAGCCTTTTCTCAGTGGCTTTGAACAGTCACTTTCTCTTTATTTCCAAATGCACAGATGAGCTCTGTTCAATGAAGAAACACATTAATAGCAACCTCTCTATTCCCTCTAGGCTACTTGCAAGTCTTTCTGTGTTTTTAATCTTCACTGAGCTCCAAAACCAACCACATTGAGTGATGTGAATACCAGGTTTCTCATTTCAGTAAGGAGGTGACCGGATTGGAGTCTGCAGATTAATAAAAAGAAAAAAACTGACACCAAAATCATGGGTTTGAAATTAAAAAATGAATAGATTATGATAAAGATTAAGAAGGTGATTCAAAAAAAAAAAAGACACAAAGTATTCCCATTTTATCTAGAGTGGCAAAAAACTCCAGTATAAACCAGGCAATGTCGAGCTGCTCTTTAATAACACTGGAGATAAGGAACATGAACTCAGAATGGGAAGCATATCTGTAACAAAATACAAGGCTGGGGGCTTGGGATTCAGATCAGACAGAGAAAGGGGTTGTTGATTTAAGTGGTGTGGGAAAATGGGGAAGGTATTGCTTAAAGCAGAAACCAATGTTGTTTATTTGGGAGACAAGCTCGAGAATATTATTATGGCAGAGAAAAGAAGTTATCTCCTGTGAATTGTCTTGAATTATGGGGAGAGTGAGAGAAGCTCACGGCGTATGACATTTAGAATTGCAATTTCTAAGCAGAGCACCATGTCTGATGTATCATTTATTGTCTCTGTCTCCATCCTTCCAGAGCCATATTAAGGACAGATGTGAACCTCACTTCCCTAGGTCTCCATTTTCACATTGATTTGGAGGACATTTATTTCCCCTTCACAACAGAATCATATTTTTTCCCCTCTCGGAAGGTTTAGCTCATCACTAAATATTCAAGTCTAGGAAGCAATTTTTTTCTCTGTGCATGATTTGTCTCTCTGGAACTGAACCCCTTTGGTTGAAAGCAAGAATTCTATACAAATAAAGGGCACACATGAAGAGAGAATGGGGGTGGATGAGTGCAGAAGATTTCTCAAGTTGTGATGGAAATTTGCACTTCAGTCTTCCCATTTTAGCTGATTTTACAGGAAGGAAGAAACAATGCTCATCTGATCAGGTATCAGATCCTGCTGGCTTAGAAGATTCAAAAGGCAGATTCAATTACTATGCCGTATACTCCTACTTCCTGCTGAAAAACATTATGCATATGTGCAGATTCTCGTGGTCGCTCTTTTAAAATGGAGTTTCCACACAATCCTCACCGCATTTCAGGCAGAAATGAAGTGATGCCATGTAAGACATTCTAATTTAGTAGATTCAATGCATTTTAGAGCTGGAAAGGATCAACATACCCATTTATTTGGTAGCTGGAGAAACTAAGGTGTCAGAAGTTATCTGACTTGGTCAAAGCAATGTATCCTCACAAGCATCTGCATATTCATGTTTTCTGTTTTCTTTAGCACTATGGAATTGATCTGTTTTCTGCATGTATGTGGGAATCTTACGCTTCGCATTGGGTCTTTGCCAAGGCTGGGCACTGGAGCCCAGGGTCCAGCTTAACAGAATGATAAGAATGCCATGCTTCCTTACCAAGGTCTTGCAACCTCTCTGAGACACTGCAAGGGTGCCAGGTGCAGGTGACAGGTGCAGCCACTCTTACAAACCTAAACTGCAGCCCACTTGTGGTCCTGGGGAAAATGGCTTTCCCCTATTCCAACTGTCCTGTGTCCCATACAAAGGCACTAGCCACTCCCCTCTCCCCTTCCTATGATATCCTCAATAAACTGAGGCTTTTAAAAACAAAGGCCAGCAATGTCTGTTGCCTTCAAATAACTTCTGTTTTCAGCTCTGCAACTAAACCTCTGGAGAAAAGAGATCACAAAACACAAATTAATATCTCAAGAAATTATTCTGCCACACTTGCCTTGTATATTTCTACCCCTGGAGCCTTACTGATGCTGTGCCTTCTACCAGGGATGTTATTCCCCTTCTCTGAGCTTCCTGAGTTCTGTCATCTTCAAATTCCCCTGTCATCCGGGAAGGTCTTCTTGACCTCTTCACAGAACTCCTAAGGCATTCCCTGTTTCCGCCCCTGGCTTTGTTTTTCATGTCTCAGGCTTACGTGACTTTTTTCTCCAGCTTGTTAGTTCCCCAGGGGAAGGCACTGTGTCCTTGGCTTCTTTGTATCCCTCAAATTACCAAAGAAAGTGCAAGTCACATGGCTTGGAGTGAGTTTTGGGTTTGAATCCTCAGCAAATTCTTATTTTGCTTCTTTGATATATCACAATAATCTCAAAATGTGACTGGTAGTATTTTTTCCTCAATAGCTTTATTGTTTTCTTTCTGATTATATAGATGGCACATTCTCATTGTAGAAAATTCAAAAACCACATGGTACTATAAAAAAGAAAGTAAAGGTCACATGAAATTCTACCTTCCTTATGTAAGCACCATTAACATTTTCTTGGCCATCTTTTACATCTCTTTATGACTATATAGTATATACATTTTGTACACACAATGTATTTGTATTTTATGTAAAGAGGATTATTTTATACATACCTTTTAAAAATGAAGATTAAAGATCATATACAAAAATGTAAAGCAACACTAGTTGAATAAAAAATAATTTAATCTGACCTTCAATCAGCAATCTTAAATGAATGAATAGATAGTATTTCCCATAGGATGTTAGGAATAAAAGAAGCAAGAGATAGCCCCTAAGCCGTCTTCCTGTCTCTAGGCAGGATCCACTGAAAATACTCCATTTAAATTAGCCCAAGGCCCAAAGTGTGCAGCACAGAGGGCAAATGAGCATTCTAATTGGAAATTCAATACCTGACACTAAGATCAGATTTCTTCAGCCTAACGGCTTTCAGCCATCATATGTATTCTCAGTTTACCAGCTGGAAGCATTGAAAAGAGATGGACAAAGCTACACACCTTGGGTAAAACGTTTACTAAAGCTAAAATAAACTACACCAGACTGATGTGTGTCTTCCCTGGAGATCTTACAGAAGAGACGCCAGCCTCCAGAACCCAGGGAAGAAACTGAGCTTTCTTATCTTAAATTATCCTGTTTTCATTTAAGCCTGTTTCCTCTTGTTCTACCCCTAGTGGCAAGAGAACAATTATTAAGTCAGTTCCCTTTTCTTCCCTCCTCTTCTCACCCTGGCCACCCACATGCCTTTCTGCAGGCCTAATAATTTTAATTTTCCTTCCTCCCTAGGTCCTTTAATCACCTTTTTGGCTCTGCTCTGAATACTCCCCACTCTCTACACCCCTTTTAAGGGTATGTAAACTCTGAGTTCCTTCTACCTTCAACCAAACTGAAAGAGACAAACATTTTACAACCCCATCACTCCTTTCTAAACATGAGACATAGTCACATCTCATCTATCAGGAATAAAATTAAAATTTTTATGTTAGAAAACTGAAAGAACCATCTCTCTTTAATAGTCCTTATTTAAAGATCAAATTCAAACCTATGAGAAAGTCTGTTCTCATAATAAGCATATATTTCCCACTGTATAACAACATCCTATACTGTCTAGACAGTGGCAAACTTCACATGGTTTCTCCTCCAGTCCTGTGCAGAGGCTAGAGTCTACCTTTGAGTTAGAGTGAACCATCACCCATTTATACCACCAGAAGTATAACTAACAGATTATGAATGTCTCTTCTTTTGTCGACCAATCAGTTGGAATGTAATACCTCCTACAACACATAATAGTTCTGCTGTCCTATTCACAGACACATGGGAGGTGGTCATTACATAGATGTGTGCTTCAATAGACTCTGTTCACACAGATGGGCAGGACTGGTAGTGGTCTGGGCTTCCCTCCTGGAAGGGCACAGATATCCAGAGCTAGGACCATGACTTTCTCACATTATGCTATTTTTAATGACATTTCTCATTCCTTTTTTTTTTTTTTTTCCATTTTTATAATGTTTTGTAGAGGCAGAGTCTCGCTATGTTGCCCAGGTTGGTCCCAAACTCCTGGTCTCAAATGATCCACCTGCCTTGGCCTCCCTGAGTGCTGGGATTACAGGTGTGAGCCACCATGCCCAGCCACTATTTATTTTCTTACTTCTTGTCTATCTCTTTCACTAGATGGTAGAAGAGGACCTTCGTTTTGCTCATCAATATCTCACTTTCTCAGTGAGAAATACACCAAACTGCAAAGTCCCCTACATACTGACCCTGGCATATCTGATCCTTGTTACCTTGCTCTTTTTCTTTTCCTTTTTCTCATAGATTCTGTTATCTTCTAACAAATCAAATTATTAACTCGGTAGGATGATGTATTAGTCAGGGTTCTCTAGAGGGGCAGAACTAACAGGATAGAGGTATAGATGAAGGGGAGTTTACTAAGGAGTATTGAATCATACAATCACAAGGTGAAGTCCCACAATAGGCTGTCTGCAAGCTGAGGGGCAAGGAAGCTAGTCTGAGTCCAAAAACCTCAGAAGTCGGGAAGCTGACTGTGCAGCCTGTGGTCTTTGGCCAAAGCCCAAGTACCCCTGGGCAAACCACTGGGGTAAGTCCAAGAGTCCAAGAGCTGAAGAACTTGGAGTTTGATGTTCGAGGTCAGGAAACATTCAGCACGGGAGAAAGATGAAGGCCAGAAGACTCAGCAAGTCTGCTCTTTACAACTTCTTCTGCCTGCTTTATTCTAGCCATGCTGGCAGCTGATTAGATGGTGCCCACCCAGGTTGAAGGTGGGTCTCCCTCTCCCAGTCCACTGACTCAAATGTTAATCTCCTTTGACAACACCCTCACAGACACACCCAGGAACAATACTTTGTATCCTTCAATCCAATCAAGTTAACACTCAATGTTAATCATCACAAGTGAATATGATTTATTGTCCACTTGCCCTTGTGAGAAAGGTCCATGAAAGCTGAAATCCTCATCTGTTTTGTTCACAGAATGGAACTGGAAGAATGGCACTAAAAAAAGGTGTTCAATAAATATTTATCAAATGAATGAAAATTCACTCTATTGCAAGCTCCTGTAACAGTGCCTGGCATATAATAGCGGCTCAATAAATATTTGTTGAATCTAGGACTCTGGCAGTAGGGAATTTTGCTTTCCCATGGAAGCACCTGGGTTAAGAAACATTTTCTCCAGTGTCCAAGCACTTGGCCCTTCTATGTCCTTCACTCATCTTCCTATGTCTCTAATTAATGGCACATAGTAACTAAACATTTAATAAATTAACCAATAAGTTACTGAGTTTATTGTACTCAGTGACTCAATGCTGCATGAATAACGACTGACACCTCATGTCTGAAATGCTTTTCTGACTACCTATCCTCCAATATCAAAAGTAACCTAGTCCATTTACATTTTAATTCAATAAACATTTCTTTCTGAATACCTACCCTATTTTAGTCACTATGCTGGATATTGAGTGGGACAATCAATGACAACAATACTAACATGTTTACTGAGAATTTACTTAGTGTCAGGTACCATGCTAAGCACTGAACATGTATGATCCCATTTACTGTTCATAATAACCACATAAGACAGGAATTACTGTTATGCCCATTTTACAGAAACTTAAGCCTTGAGAGGTAACTTGTCCAAAGTCAGGTAGTAAGCTGGGACACTAAACAGGCTAAGCCTGGATGCTTATCTAGACAACCTTAACCCAACACTCACACTTTTAAGCCCCAAAACAACCTAACGATGAAGAACAATCAAAATCCTTTTTCTCAAGGAAAAGTGAGTATATTTGGGGATAAAACCATTTCCAAAATTTGGAGTCATTCATCTTTTCGTTTCCATGCCCTGCACAGAATACAGCACAGATTGAGTAATGAATACATTTTTTGCTAAAAGAATAAATAATATTAAGCAACACAAGGAGGTAAAACTACAAGAGGTAAATATCAGCTCTGACTGGAGGAAGCTGGGAATAATCCAGGACAACGGAAGCAGAACCTGAAAGAATATATGAGATTCTAAAAGATCAAGAGGAGGGTCATTCTTAGTAGAGAATCCATTGACTATCTATTGCTGCATAAGAAATTAGACCTGAAAGAATACATGAGATGCTAAGAGATGAAGAGAATAATTATTCTTAGTAGAGCATGTATGAGCTATCTACTGCTGCATAACAAACTACTGAAAAAGCCAGTAGGATAAAACAAAAATAAACATTGATTATTCTTACAGTTTCTGTGGGTCTGAAATTCCGGAGCATGCTTGCTGGGCAATTTTATCTTGCAATTTCTCATGGAGTTTCAGTTAAGATGTTGGCTGGGGCTGTAGTCATTTGAAGGCTTGACTGGCAAGAAAATTTTCATTCCAGGTGATTCATTTACATGGCTGGAAAGTCGTGGCTGGTTGGTGGTGAAGGCCTCAGTTCCTCCTCACAGGGGCCTCTTCATAGGTTGTATGAGTGCCCTCCATAGCATGGAAATGGGCTTTCTCTGACATAAGCAATCAAAAATCAAAAGAGAAAGAGTCAACAGAAGCTACCTTCTTAATGATCTAGCCTCAGAAGTCATATGGCATCTTTTCTGCCACATCCTATTCGTTAGAGGCAAGTCATGAAGTCTGACTTACATTCAAGGGAGGGAAATCAGGCTCCATTTTTAAAAGAGAGGAGTGTCAAGAATTTTTAGACGTATCTTAAAACAACCACAGAGACAGGTCTTGAAAAAGCACAGAACATGTTCTGAAATGACAAATTATCTAGTGTTTCAGTTAATAGACTTTTATAACCTGGTGACCTCTCCCATTTTCACTATTTTCATATCACCCCATCAATGTCTTATACATCGATCATTTGATGTTGGTCATTGTGCAGAACAAATCTTTCAACATTTCTTCCCCAGTTCATTCATTTGTTCACTTTATTTAAAAGTAGTTTTTTTTCTGTGTGGTTAGCACTAGAAATACAAAAATACAAGACACTGCTCTTGCTTTAACGGAGTTTATAGCTCATTTGATAAATCACATATGTAGTATATATAATTACCACATACTGGCCAGGCCTGGTGGCTCACGCCTGTAATCCCAGCACTTTGGGAGGCAGAGGTGGGCGGATCACGAGGTCAGGAGTTCAGGACTAGCCTGGTCAACATAGTGAAACCCTGTCTCTACTAAAAATACAAAAAAAAAAAAAAAATTAGCTGGGTACAGTGGCGGGCACCTGTTCCCAGCTACTTGGGAGGCTGAGGCAGGAGAATCACTTGAACCCAGGAGGCAGAGGTTGCAGTGAGCTGAGATCACGCCACCGCACTCCAGCCTGGGCGACAGAGACCCCATCTCAAAAAATAAAATAAAATAACCATATATTATATTCCAAAGACCATTACAAAGTGCCATGGTAATATGTAAGAGACTAATTTTCTTCATGGAAAGGATCATGTTTGTCCTGCTAAGGAGTGTAGACCTCATTTTTCATTCAATAAAGTTTTTTGGTTTTGGTGTGTTTTGCTTTGTTTTGGGTTTTTGTTTTGTTTTTTGATGGGGTCTCAGTTTGTCATCCAGGCTGGAGTGTAGTGGCACGATCTCAGCTCACTGCAGCCTTGACTTTCCAGGCTCAAACCATCCTCCCACCTCAGCCTCCCACATAACCGGTACTACAGGCGCATGCCACCACACTTGGCTAATATCTATTTTTTTTGTAGAGTCGATGTTTCACCATGTTGTCCAGGCTGGACTCAAACTCCTGAGCTTAAGCAATCTGCCTGCCTCAGCTTACCAAAGTGATGGTATTACAGGCAGGAGCCATCATGCCTGGCCTCAATAAAGTTTTTAACCAGGTGTGTGCCAAGATTTTAGAAGGACATCTATGTTTTAGAAAGACAATTTTGATGGCAGTAGAGAGGATGGAATTGGTGGAAGGTATGTCGGCAATGGCATGTTGAATGAAGAGGACAAAATACAGAGACATTTATTGGGTAGAATCTATAGGACTTGGTGATTAATTGCATGGGCAGAATAGAATTATTATTCAACTTCTGGATTTCTGGAAGGTATATGATGGCATCATTAACCAAGATAGGAAATATAGGAAGAGGATCCAGGTGTTTTGTGGAGAAGATAATAAAATAAATTCAGTTTTAAACTTATTGAGTTTGAATTGCCTTTGGTTACACAGTCAAAGGATCTGTCACCTAGATGATTGGAAATATGTAACTGAAGTTCCAAGAGAGAAATTTCAGCTGGAAATACACATTCTGGAAACACTGGTGTTCATGTGCTAAACTCACGGTATTGAAGGCAATCACCTAAAGAACTTGGAAAGTAGAAAAAGCAGCCAAGAGCCAGGTGTGGTGGCCCATGCCTATAATCCCAGCAATTTGGGAGGCTGAGGTGGGTAGATCACCTGATCTAAGGAGTTCAAGACCAGCCAGGCCAATATGGTGAAACCCCACCTCTACTAAAAATACCAAAAATTAGCCAGGCATGGTGGTGGGCACCTGTAATCCCAGCTACTCAGGAGGCTGAGGTACAACAATCGCTTGAACCTGGGAGGCAGATGTTGCACTGAGCCTACGTTGCACCGTTGCACTCCAGCCTGGGCAACAACAGCGAGACTCCATCTCAAAAAAAAAAAGAAGAGAAGGTCATAGAAGGAGATTTTCAAGCAGATAGAATCAACATAGACAAAAAAATAAATGTAGATATCAAATGAGAGAATAAAAATCAGACCACATTTGTCAGTTAGGAGATTATTAATTGCCTAAGCAGCTCCAGTGAGGTGCCACAGGATGGAATCCTGCTGTAGTACATTGAGGGATAAAAGAGATGAGGGAATGAACACCAAAAGGGTGAACTAGATGCACCAAAAGTTTGAAAGCAAAGAAACTGTTATTTTTATAAGGATGGAAGTGAAGCAGGATCCATATCGTTCCATTCTAATCAGGTTGTGCTCTCTGGATTTTATTCTGTCTAATCTTAAAAAAGGATTTTTCATTCTCCCCGTGGTTTTTGCAGCTGCTTCCACTGGAGCATGTCAGAAAAGGAGAAGCTACTTTAAAGGGCCAAGGAGAAGACCTAGAACAAACACAGCTTGTCAACTTCAGCAACCCAAGAGAATCTGGAGTTACCATCTCACTTATTACATTCAATGGACCAAATCCCCCCTCAATTCTCAAAGGGGTAGTTGGTCAAAAAATTTATAACGTTTTTCAAGGTAAGTGAAAGTCAGCTAATTATTAATGAAGGCAACCAAAAAAGAGAGAAGTATATGTTTTTTATTTATAGAAACCTTCCCTTTATGACACAGTATGAACCTATGAACATAAAAATCTTAGATTCAGTATTCTCATTATTTATCAAGACATATCTAAGAATCAGGATCTAAACATAAATTTCCACATTGGCAGGCCAAATGACAAAACTTGGGGTTCCAAAAGGCAGAGGAGTGCCATTGAATAGCTTTGTAATTAGCTCTCTGGTGGGTAGATCTGGGCATCGTAGAAGAGCTTCACCAATCAATCTCAAGTATCAGAAAGAACATAGGAACAGAAGCAAAACTCCAAAGAATATCATACTCCATGTAAAGAGGTCTTACCAAGAGTTATTCTTGTTTTTTCACCTTTTGGTGAAAATATAAAAGATGCATAGAAAAATATGAAAAAAAGACAGGGATAGTATCCCTAATTCCAGTGCCCTAGCATAGTAATTATTATATTTGAGTGCTTCTCTTTAATAACAATAGAAACAACAGCAATTAATTACATTCCTTTATTTCAAAAACATTTGCCAGGCATTTATCTTGTGCCAGAGTCTGTTTTAGAGGCTAGAAAACTCAACAAACCCTTTCTTGGCCTTGGGCACCTCACATTCTAAATGGAAAACAGACATTGAACAACTAAATACATACGTATTTGACTACAACTGGGACCGATGGCATGAAAAAGAAGCATAGGGTATTAAGAAAGCACATAATAGGGTCTTGATTGCCTGCTAAAGCCTTACTCCCCAAAATGTCCCCAAGTCCTCTATCTTTATAAGGACCTCTTTCTTTACCACCTGAATAAAACAATTCAAGCTTCTTTCTTCATGTGATGGCAAATCCTTTCTCTGCATGAACTGAGAAGTTCTGGGGCAGTTGCTGACAAGTCATGGTTGTCTTCTGTCAGCCCAAGTTTTACCTAAATTACCTCGGGGCTCCTCTCATGTAGCTTCAGCTGTCTTTGATTTCTCCATAATCATAAGAGGAACCCTTTATTCTCCAAGGAAGCCTTTATACAAGGTTAACTCTTAGCCACTAACACAGCTATATTAGTCAGGGTTCTCTACAAGAACAGAACTAATAGGATGGATATATAAAGGAGAGTTTATTAAGTATTACCTCACACAATCACAAGGTCTCACAATAGGTCGCTGCAAGCTGAGGAGCAAGGAGAGCCAGTCTGAGTCCCAAAACTGGAGAACTTGGAGTCTGATGTTTGCGGGCAGGAAGCATCCAGCACAGGAGAAAGATGTAGGCTGGGAGTCTAGGTCAGTCTAATCTTTTCATGTTTTTCTGCCTGCTTTATATTCCGGCCATGCTGGTAGCTGATTAGCCGGTGCCCACCCAGATTAAGGATGGGTCTGCCTTTTCCAGCCCACTGACTCAAATGTTAATCTCCTTTGGCAACACCCTCACAGACACACCCAGGATCAATACTTTGAATCCTTCGATCCAATCAAGTTGACAATCAGTATTAACCATCATAACATCTCTATTAATGTTTTGAGATAGGCAAAGGGAGAAAAGGAGAAAGAGGAATAGCAGAAGAAATTTAAAACGGGAAACATTGTCTATCACACATCCTTTCATCAGCCACCCACACACACGCCTTGTCTAAGGTATTCTCCTACTGGGGTCCTCCTCTCTCTCTAGACTCTTACCTCCTGTCATCTTCCTAGGTCCCGCATTTACTCAGAACCAGCTCCTTCCTTCCATTTCCTCTCCTCTTCCCAATGTCAAGGCTCCTTACAAACTACTGATCAGGCATGCACTCTGAAGATACCAAAATGGATTCTACAGCAGAAAAATTCATACTATGATGCAGAAAAGTTTAGTTTCCTTAAACTGTACTTCCTTATCACATCACCACACATTATCTTGACTTTCATAGCAGAAGTTTCATTAATATGGCTTCTAAACAAAAGATTGAGTTTATTCTTGAGAATAATTCCTCAGTACCCTGCGAATGCAGAAGTGGCTCCAGTCATTTTAGTGTTGTTGTTCTTTAATAGTAGTTCTTCCTTTCAGCTACAAAAATGTATCAGTGGGTAAAAATAAGCTCTTTATACGCTGGGTAGTAGTATGGTCAGGTTACAAATTTAAAAGTTATTCTAATCTAAACCCTAGGCAAAGATGAAGACATAAAAATTCCCAACCCAGAGTCACATTTCATTGTGAAAAAAGAAAAATGAAAGCACTCTAAATAGCCAACAATATAAAAATGATTAAATACATTATGGTAATATTATTAGATGGAATATTAATAGCCATTAAAATGATGTTCATTTGGACTTTCGATAAAGAAAATGCATTTGATATAACGTTAAGTCAAACAAAGCACAATTCTGAATTTAATAGGTGGAAATCTCAAATATTCAAAATGTAGTTGGCTCTAGGTCCTGAAAAAACTGAGAAGTAACTAGTGCAACTGCCTTTTTCCCAGCTCCCAAGATTAACCCCAGAGAAACTATTAAATAAGAGAGGAACTAATAAATAAGAGAGGAAATCAAGCCTCTGAGGCACTGCCTAAATACTGTCAGAGCCCCGTGGGGAGCCTGGAAAATGAAATAATCTTGGGAAGGAGAAGGCTAGAGGATGATGCCATGTTGGGCTAGATAGCCCAGGTATGGCAGAGAGTAAGATAGAAGACAACTTTTACTTTCTGCTCCAGCTTTTCCTCAGAATTGTCTTGAAAGAATCACAGCTGCCCTGAGAGATAAAAATCAGTGTCTGCAGAACTATATCAGGGAAGCCCCAAAGCCCTGCTAGGATAAAGGACCAAGGAAAGAGGTAGAGATAGATCATCAGCCTTCCCTGCCCCAGCCCAAAGATTGGTAGATTAAATCTAATGCAATAGCTTTCAAAATGTTTGATCATTATAAACAGTAAGGAATATATGTATTCCTGGTACACATCTTTTTTGGTATGTATATACAGAGCTGAAACAAAAGTTTCACTAAACAATACTTACATTAATGAATTGTGATGTACTCTGATATTTCATTCTATTCAATTCTACTTCATTTTTTAAAATAGTGGCTATATCCCCATTAAATATGCAGCTTGAAAACCACTGATCTAATGAGATTTTCCTCTTCCCGGTGTTATTTCTACCAAATATAGCTTAAAGGAAAATCCCTGACCATAAATGTTGCTTGCTAGAGTGGTGACAAAAAGGACATAAACAGTTTACTTCTCTTCCTCCCTGTAGTCACCAGGAGAAACACAGCATATGGCTTCAGTATTGGCCTTCTCCTTCATATACATTAGTATATGAGTAGTTGATATTCCTGGGAAAACATGAACTCATAAGCCAAAACTAGTAGACATTTGAAGTGGACAGTATTTTTTTTTTAAAAATTAACAAGCAGCACTATATGCCAATTATTATATAATTATGTATATGCACATAAACATTTTAAGTTAAGCATTATATTCTCAAAAAGAAATGAGAATCATAAATATAATCAAAGGAAGTATTGACCACAAGAAATATAACAAAGAACATAAATAGATGGAATAAATTGTACAGTGGATATTGCTGATCAATAAGTTAATGAAGTGTAAGATATGATTGAGAAAACCAGAAGGCAGACAAAAAAGATAATGACATACAAAATCTAAGCAACATAGATATGAGAACTAGAAACACTAACATCCACATACTAGAAGCCTCAGAAAAAAATTGGAAAAAAAAATAAGGGAAGAAATATGAGAAGAAATAAAGAAGATAAAATCTTCCAAAGTTCAAAAAAAAAAAAAATACATGTTTAACTTAAAGGCTTCAAAGTGCCAAACAGAATATACAAAAACACACACTGATACATATTAAAATAAATTTTAGATCATCAAAGACAAGAGAAAATTTGATAGATCAACAGATTTTTTTTTTAAGATTTCAAAAAGGAGCTACAGATTGCCAACAAAAGAAAAAGAATCATGAAATATTTGCCCACGCTTATTCACAATAGCAAAGACATGAAATCAACCCAAATGTCCATCAATGATAGACTGGATAAAGAAAATGTGGTACATATACACCACAGGATACTATGCAGCCATAAAAAGGAATGAGATCATGTCCTTTGCAGGGACATGGATGGAGCTGGAAGCCATTATCTTCAGCAAACCAACACAGGAAGAGAAAACCAAAAATATCATATTCTCACTTATAGACATTGAACAATGAGAACACATGGATACAGGTAGGGGAACAACACACACTGGGGCCTGTCAAAAAAAGCAGGGAGCGGGAGATCATCAGGATAAATAGCTAATGCATGTGAGGCTTAATATCTAAGTGATGAGTTGATAGGTGCAGCAAACCACCAAGGCACACGTTTACCTGTCTACCAAACCTGCATGTCCACTTGTATCCCGGAACTTAAAATTAAATTCAAAAAAATAAAAATAAAATGAAATCAAAAAAAAGAAAAAAGAAAAAGAATCATAGTGATATTGCAATTCTCAAGGACAAACACTGGATGCAAGAAGACAATGATTCATCGAAACTGACTAGTTTTGTCCATCCAAAGTATCATTTAAAGGTGAAGACCACAACAGTTGGCTTCATGAATGTATGAACCTAACAGCACGGTCTCAAACTACATAATGCAGCAACTGATGGAACTAGAGAAGGAAGTAGATAAATAGACAAATGTGGTGGGAGATTTGGGAGATTTTAAATACCTTCTCCTCAAAAAGCCAAAAAGTAGTCAGATATACAGAAGATATAAATAACATAATTTAAAAGCTTATATTTTTAGATATAGAGAGATCTTTTCACACTATAAGGAATACTTTCATTTCAAGCATATACACAACATTTACATAGATGTACCATGTCGTAGGCTACCAAAAAAAAATTCAGTAAATTCCAAATAATTAGTACCATACAGACCACAAGGCAATAAGATTTTAAATTAACAACAAAGGTATAATATACAGAATTCCACGTGACCCCAGTCTCCTCTGCCTCTACTGCTTTCAGAATCCACAGACTACAGAGGAAAAGGATTTTCAAAAATTGAGAAAAGAAATAGCAGAATTTCTATCAGGGAATTCACCTGCTCCCTTCTTGAGTTGCCACTGCAGCTTATCTCACAGTAAGGGTACATGTTTATCTGTTTTCTGACTGCATGTAGGTGCTTTTGTTCAGAGAATGCATATCATAACTCAGACTATTTCTGTTTGAGCTATATGCACTTGCCTTCTCTGACCTTGCCTACTATATGGCAGACTCTTTGTCCCTCTGCTCTCACTTTTTTGTTGTAGCCTGCATCTGGAAGTTTCACTATTCCAACATGTCTACCCATTGCTCATCAGGTGCCTGTTTTCCATGATGCACCCATGAAGCCTGGCATGTGAGGAGGACCTGGCTCAAGGTACCATCTGGGAGTCTGCAGGATTGTAACCAATTAATACTCTTTCAAGGACCTAAAACCTGTAGCTATAGATAGGCAAACCATACAATTTATCAGCCAAACCAAGACACTTCCAGATGAGAAGCTAAAATTGGAGATAAAATCCAGGATTATTTTAGCTAGAAACATTCCTCATCACTCTAGACAGAGATAACTTGTAGCTGGAAAGCCTCTGTAGGTAGCATTTGATCGCTCCTTGAAGACTTTTTACAAATTTGAAGGAAATTTCCTGGCTAACTTTTTTTCATAATTGGATAATTTAAATAAGAATGGATTAAAATTACAAATTCCCAGGCTATATTAGTGTGATCACTGAAATTTTGTCAGGAACATTTTGATTAAACTGAGATATGATCTGAATCTCTTTGCAGTCTTTAGACACCCTGGTAGAACTAGGATGATCTTATGCATGAGGAAAACTTAAGGAAAGAAGTTGAAAAAAATTTTTGGAACAATAACTAGTGCCAAGATGATGCTTGTGGATCTGTCTCCTCTCTCAAAGAGGACTCCAAACCATGATTGAGATGACCTGGCACATTGTGGGCTCAAAAATGTTGCCTTGGGTCACAGGGAAGAAGAAAAAAAGGATTGCCTTATGAACCAGTGCATCCAGAGATGGCAGAAATGAGAGCACTCCCTGACAAAGCACTTGCATAGTCTCAGGGAAGTCTTCCATAATCAGCTAGTTCATGAGAGAGCAAATCTCTGGTTCTAAAACCTAGGAGATTAAGACTTCTTTTTTTTTCTTTTTTTTTTTTTTTTTTTTTTTTTGAGACAGAGTCTCATTCTGTTGCCCAAGCTGGAGTGCAGTGGCCCGATCTCGGCTCACTGCAAGCTCCACCTCCCGGGTTCACGCCATTCTCCTGCCTCAGCCTTCGGAGTAGCTGAGACTACAGGTGCCCGCCACCACATCTGGCTAATTTTTTGTATTTTTAGCAGAGACGGGGTTTCACCATGTTAGCCAGGATGGTCTCAATCTCCTGACCTCGTGATCTGCCCTCCTCAGCCTCCCAAAGTGCTGGGATTACAGGCGTGAGCCAACGTGCCCGGCCAAGATTTCAAGACTTCTAGGAAATGTTAATGCCAAATGCTAGTCTCACCCATGCCCAACCTTTTGCTCCCTGGATCCAACTGGCAATGCTCCAGTTTCTCTGATGACCTCTTTGCAACCCACAGAGTGTCAAGGTTCCCACCATGTGCAGAACTTTGCAGCTCATCCCCCCCATAGTTTCTCTCTCATATATTTAAGACTATTGCCTCACACAAGTATGGTTGCACAGTGGGCAACCCATATCCCACTGCACACAATCTTTGGGCACCTCTATCTGAAGTTCATGTGCAGGGATAGGAGTTCCTGACAGGCTCAATGATGAAGGTAACATTCCCACAGGAGTTGTAAGAAATCAAAGCATGTTTCTCCCACCTATCCAAATGTTACCCTCAAGCATGGCTTGGACATTCAAAACATTGAAGGTGGAGATTGGCAACTCTGAGCCTCCACCCCAGCTGGACTCTCCTAAAGTCTTTTCCTCCAGTGTGGGTTGGGTTGGGGCAGGAGTTGCACCTCTGTCTTCAAGAAACAAGTTCCGCAGAAAGTGAGCATTTTCACTATTACCTGTTAGACTAGAAAAAGCAAATTCATGGATTCATAGATTATTAGCTCATGGTTTAGAAGTCTTCCTCAATGTACTACAGACCTAACACCAAGACTCTTCAGTGAATATTTATTTAATAAGATCAAACGGTCAATTTAAAAAAACCTGAATTTAACAATTATCAGGACCAATTTTCCAAATTATTTTACTGGACACTATACTAATCTTGTTTTCACCCTTATATTTTATGGTTTGGGGCTTATTTGGCATTGTTTCTATTTCATGTATCATACCAAACAGTGTAAATACAAGAAGCCTTTTTAAAACTTAAGTTCAGGGCAGGTGTATAGGATGTATAGGTTAAATAGGTGCCATGGGGGTCAGTTGTGTCATGGGGGTTGGTTGCATAGATTATTTCATCAGCCAGATATTAAACCTAGTATCCATTAGTTATTTTTCTTGCTTCTCTTCCTCCTCCCACCCTCCACTCCCTAATAGGTCACAGGACATTTTGCTCCCCTCTATGTGTCCATGTGTTCTCATCATTTAGCTCCCACTTATAAGTGAGAACATGTGGTATTTGGTTTTCTGCTCTTGTGTTAGTTTGCTAAGGATAATGGCCTCCAGCTCCACCCATGTCCTGCAAAGGACATCATCTTATTCTTTTTTATGGCTGCATAGTATTCCATGGTGTATATGTACCACGTTTTATTTTTCCAGCCTATCATTGATGGGCATTTGGGTTGATTCCATTTCTTTGCTATTGTGAATAGTGCTGCAATGAACATACATGTGTATATTCTTTATAATAGAACAATTTATATTCCTTTGGGTATATACCCAGTAATGGGATTGCTGGGTTGAATACTGTTTGTCTTTAGGTCTTTGACTAATTGCCACACTGTCTTCCACAATGGTTGAATGAATTTATACTCCCACCAACAGTGTAAAAGCATTCCTTTCTCTCCACAACCTCGCCAGCATCTGTTATTTTTTGACTTTTTAATAATAGCCATTCTGACTGGTGTGAGATGGTATCTCATTGTGGTTTTGATTTGTATTTCTCTGATGATCAGTGATGTTGAGCTTTTTTCCAAATGATTGTTAGCTGCATATATGTCTTCTTTTTAAAAGTGTCTGTCATATCCTTTGTTCACTTTTTAATGAGATTGTTTTTCTCTCTAAGTTTAAGCTCCTTATAGGTGCTGGATGTTAGACCTTTGTCAGATGCATAGTTGTAAATATTCTCTCCCATTCTGTAGATTAACTATTCACCCTTTTGATAGTTTCTTTAACTGTGCAGAAGCTCTTTATTTTAATTAGATCCCACTTGTCAGTTTTTTTGTTATAATTGCTTCTGGCATCTTCATCATGAAATCTTTGCCCATGTCTATCTCTAGAATGGTATTGCCTAGGTTGCCTTTCAGGGTTTATAGTTTTGTGTTTTACATTTAAGTCTTTAATCCATCCTGAGTTAATTCTTGTATATGGTGTAAGGAAGAGGCCTGGTTTCAGTTTTCTGCAGATTGCTAGCCAGTTATCCCAGCACCATTTATTGAATAGGGAGTCCTTTCCCCATTGCTTGTTTTGTCAGGTTTGTTGAAGATCAGATGGTTGTTGGAGTGTGGTCTTATCTCTGGGTTCTCTTTTTTACCAGTCCCAAGATGTTTTGGTTACTATAGCACTGCAGTATAGTTTGAAGTCGGGTAGCATGATGCCTCTAGCTTTGTCTGTTTGCTTAGGATTGCTTTGGCTATTAGTATATAAAATCAATGTGCCAAAATCACTAGCAATCTTATACACCAACAACAGTCAAATCAAGAGCCAAATCATGAACTAACTCTCATTCACAATTGCCACAAAAATAAAATACCTAGGAATACACCTAACAAAGGAAGAGAAAGATCTCTACAAGGAGAACTACAAACCACTACTCAAAGAAATTAGAGATAACAAACAAATGGAAAAACATTCCATGCTCATAGATAGGAAAAATCAATATCATTAAAATGGCCATACTTCCCTAAGCAATTTATAGATTCAATACTATTCCCATTAAATTGTCCTGACATTCCTTAAAGAACTAGAAAAACCTATTTTGAAAATATTTCTTAATTTAAAATTTTTTTTAAATCCCATATATATGAAAACTAGACAATATGGTACTAAATAGCCCTTGAGTTTAAAAGACACTAAAGGAGACACTAGAAAACACATAGAACTTAATGAAGTACAACATGCTGATATTTATGGTACAGAGCTAAAGTAGTATTTAGAAGTTTAAAGGTTGAGATACATTTTATCAGTCAAAAAAGAATGATCTAAAAAATAAGCTAAGCTTTTAACTTAGGAAGCTGAAAAAAACATGTGTTCTAAGAAACACAAAAGTAAATGGCGAAAGTGTATAAATCAACACAATAGATAACTAAAGAAGAGTGAAAATCACTTAAAAACAAATCTGGTTCTTTTTAATAAGATAGAACTTCAGCAAAACCAATCAAAGTTAAAACAGGAAAATGTAAATATTCAAATGTAGAATTAAGAATAAGTAGCTACAAACTTAAAACTAAAAACTATAAAATACTATGAACATCTCTTAAGTAATTTGAAATCTAGACAAAAATATATTTCTGAAAAAAGTTATAAAATGTCAAAATTGGTGAAACAATGAATAGAAAACCTGACTAGACCAATATGCACACATACATTAAAATTAAAAAGTTAAAAAGACTTCACTGGAAAAAAACTCCAGGTTCATAAAGCTCTACTGGTGATTCCTACCAAATTTTCAAGGAATGGATCATTCTTTTCTTATACAAATTATACCAAAAATATAGTAAGAAAACTGTCTAGATTATTTTATAATGCTGGTATAATGTTGATCCCCAAACAAAATTAACTTGGTGCCATAATCATAGTTAGCATTTAGATGGAGCTTACTATATGCTGGGTACTTCTCTGAATGCTTTCTATATTTTAACTCATTTATTCATCATGGCAAGCTATAAATTAGATATCATTAGTATTAATTACATTTTGTAGATAAGAAAAATAAGGCTAGGAACGTTTACTGCTTCCCTAGATCACACAGCAAGTAAGTGGCCAAATTGAAATTCAAATCCAGAGAGTCTGGCTTGAAAAATCTATACTCTTAAGCATTATGCTGTATTACTTCTCATAAAGAAAGAAATTAGAGGCCCAATTTACTTTTTAGAAACAAAAGTATTAGCTAACCATATCTAACAGTATATATATTTAAAAAATCATGGTCAGATAAGGTTTATCCCAAGAATGCAAAGATGGTTCAATACCAAAAAATATTTCAAGTAAATACAACACATTAATGGACTAAGTGGGAAAAACCCTAGATACGAAATATATGTGTATATACACACACACACACACACACATATACACATATATATGTGTGTGTGTATATAGTTTATTACCTATTTATGACAAAAACTCCTAGCAAACTAGGGATAGAAGGGAACCTTATTAACATGGCAAATATTTCTGAGAGTTCACTATATATTTATTACTAAAGAAAATTTAAGAACAGAAACAAGACAAAAATGGCTGCTACCATTTATCATAGTACTATAGATTATGGCTAGTGAAATAAGGAGAGAAATAAGGCATGCAGAGTGGAAGAAAAACAAAAAAGTCAATAATTGGAAGTGGTGTGATCATCTCCATAGAATTAAAAAAAATGGAATCATCAAGCTATTAGAATAATTATGAGTACACCAATGTTATTAAATAAAGGTGAACATATAAAAAGTAAATAGAAATTTCTTCCCCAGGAATTGCCAAATAGAAAATGCAATCACATATAAGATACCACCTAAAAAACAAGAAAAACTATACTTAGCAAAGAATTAATTAAAGCATTCAAAAGCCTCCATGGAATTATTTTTCATTTGTATTTTCAGATCTGGATAAATGGAGTGAAAACCATATACCATAAAAATATCAATTTCTTCTAATATTAAGTTACTCAGATTCCAAACTATATTTTAGGTAGGCCTTTAAGGAACTCGATTTATTCTAAAATTTATGGAGAAGAAGAAAATGCCTATGATTAACTAAGTCAGCTTTGAAAAAGTTAAACAGTAAAGACTTGCTTTTCAGATATTAAGATCTGCTACAAAACCATTGTAAGGGGTGGTTCCAAGACGGTCAAATAGGAACAGCTCCAGGCTACAGCTCCCAGCAAGAGCAACACAGAAGACGGGTGATTTCTGCATTTCCAACTAAGGTATCGGATTCATCTCAATGGGGCATGTCAGACAGTGGGTGAGGCCTACCAAGCGAGAGTCGAAGCAGGGAGAGGCATCACCTCACCCCGAAAATGCAAGGGGTAAGGGAATTCCCTTTCCTAGCCAAGGAAAACCATGACACACAGCACCTGGAAAATCGGATCACTCCCACCCTAATACTGCGCTTTTCCAAGGGTCTTAGTAAATGGCACACCAGGAGATTATATCCCACACCTGACCCAGAGGGTCCCATGCCCATGTCTCCCTCATTGCTAGCACAGCACTCTGAGATCCAACTGCAAGGTGGCAGCAAGGCTTGGCGAGGGGCGCCCACAATTGCTGAGGCTTGAGTAGGTAAACAAAGTGGGCTGGGAAGCTTGAACTGGGTGGAGTCCACTGCAGCTCAAGGAGGCCTGCCTGCCTGCCTCTGTAGACTCCACCTATGGGGTCAGGGCATAGTCAAACAAAAGGCAGCAGAAACCTGTGCAGATTTAAATGTCCTTCTCTGACAGCTTTGAAGAGAGTAGTGGTTCTCCCAGCACAGAGCTTGAGATCTGAGAACGGACAGACTGCCTCCTCAGGTGGGTCCCTGACCTCTGAGTAGCCTAACTGGAAGGTACCCCACAGTAGGGGCAGACTGACACCTCACACAGCCGGGTACCTCTCTGAGACAAAGGTTCCAGAGGAACGATCAGGTAGCAACAGTTGCTGTTCAGCAATAATCACTGTTTTGCAGCCTCCACTGCTGATACCGAGGCAGATAGGGTCTGGAGTGGACCTCCAGCAAACTTCAACAGACCTGCAGCTGAGGGTCCTAATTGTTAGAAGGAAAACTAACAAATAGAAAGGACATCCACACCAAAACCCCATCTGTACATCACCATCATCAAAGACCAAAGGTAGATAAAACCACAAAGATGGGGAAAAAACAGAGCAGAAAAGCTGAAAATTCTAAAAATCAGAGCACCTCTCCCCATCCAAAGGAACGCAGCTCCTCACCAGCAGCAGAACAAAGCTGGATGAAGAAAGACTTGAGAGAAGAAGGCTTCAGACCATCAAACTTCTCCGAGCTAAAGGAGGAAGTTTGCACCCAATGCAAAAAAGCTAAAAACCTTGAAAAAACATTAGACAAATGGCTAACTAGAATAACCAATGTAGAGAAGTCCTTAAATGACCTGATAGAGCTGAAAATCATGGCACAAGAACTACGTGACAAATGCACAAGCTTCAGTAACCAATTCAATCAACTGGAAGAAAGGGTATCAGTGATTGAAGATCAAATGAATGAAATGAAGCAAGAAGGGAAGTTTAGAGAAAAAAGAGTAAAAAGAAATGAACAAAGCCTCCAAGAAATATGGGACTATGTGAAAAGACCAAATCTACATCTGATTGGTGTACTGAAAGCGATGGAGAGAATGGAACCAAGCTGGAAAACACTTTACAGGATATTATCCAGGAGAACTTCCCCACCTGGCAAGGCAGGCCAACATTCAAATTCAGGAAACACAGACAACACCACGAAGATACTCCTCGAGAAGAGCAACTCCAAGACACATAATTGTCAGATTCACCAAAGTTGAAATGAAGGAAAAAATGTGAAGGGCAGCCAGAGAGAAAGGTCGGGTTACCCACAAAGGGAAGCCCATCAGACTAACAGTGGATCTCTCGGCAGAAACTCTCCAAGCCAGAAGAGAGTGGGGGCCAATATTCAACATTCTTAAAGAAAAGAATTTTCAACCCAGAATTTCATATCCAGCCAAACTAAGTTTCATAAGTGAAGGAGAAATGAAATCCTTTACAGACAAGCAAATGCTGAGAGAGTTTGTCACCACCAGGCCTGCCCTACAGGAGCTCCTGAAGGAAGCACTAAACATGGAAAGGAACAACCAGTACCAGCCACTGCAAAAACATGCCAAAATGTAAAGACCATCGATGCTAGGACAAAACTGCATCAACTAACGAGCAAAATAACCAGCTAATATCATAATGACAGGATCAAATTCACACATGACAATATTAAACCTAAATGTAAATGGGCTAAATGCTCCAATTAAAAGACACAGACTGGCAAATTGGATAGAATCAAGACCCATCAGTGTGCTGTACTCAGGAGACCCATCTCACATGCAGAGACACACATAGGCTCAAAATAAAGGGATAGATGAAGATCTACCAAGCAAATGGGAAAAAAAAAAGGCAGCGGTTGCAATCTTAGTCTCTGATAAAACAGACTTTAAACCATCAAAGATCAAAAGAGACAAAGAAGGCCATTACATAATGGTAAAGGGATCAATTCAACAAGAAAGCTAACTATCCTAAATATATCTGTACCCAATACAGGAGCACCCAGATTCATAAAGCAAGTCCTTGGAGACTTACAAAGAGACTTAAGACTCCCACACAATAATAATGGGAGACTTTAACATCCCACTGTCAACATTAGACAGATCAAGAAGACAGAAAGTCAACAAGGATACACAGGAATTGAACACAGCTCGGCACCAAGCAGACCTAATAGACATCTACAGAACTCTCCACCCCAAATCAACAGAATACACATTCTTCTCAGCACCACATTGCACTTATTCTGAAATTGACCACATAATTGGAAGTAAAAAACTCCTCAGCAAACACAAAAGAATGGAAATCATAACAGTCTCTCAGACCACAGTGCAATCAAATTAGAAGTCAGGATTAAGAAACTCACTCAAAATCACACAACTACATGGAAACTGAACAACCTGCTCCTGAATGACCCCTGGGTAAATAATAAAATTAAGATAGATTAATAAATAAGTTATTTGAAACCGATGAGAACAAAGACAACATATCAGAATCTCAGGGACACAGCTAAAGCAGTGGTTAGAGGGAAATTTATACTACCAAATGCCTACAGGAAAAAGCAGGAAACATCTAAACTCAATACTCTAACGTCACAATTAAAAGGACTAGAGAAGCAAGAGCAAACACTTCAAAAGCTAGCAGAAGACAAGAAATAACTAAGGTCAGAGCAGAACTAAGGAGATAGAGACACAAAAACCCTTCAAAAAAAAAAAAAAATCAATGAATCCAGGAGCTGGTTTTTTTGAAAAGATCAACAAAATTGATAGACCACTAGCAAGACTAATAAAGAAAAGAGAGAAGAATCAAATAGACGCAATAAAAAATGATAAAGGGGATATTACCACCGACCCTAAAGAAATACAAACTACCATCAGAGAATACTATAAACAACTCTACGCAAATAAACTAGAAAACCTAGAAGACATGGATAATTTCCTGGACACATACACTCTCCCAAGACTAAACCAGGAAGAAGTTGAATCCCTGAATAGACCAATAGCAGGCTCTGAAATTGAGGCAATAATTAATAGCCTACCAACCAAAAAAAGTCCAGGACCAGACGGATTCACCGGCGAATTCCACCAGAGGTACAAGGAGGAGCTCCTACCATTCCTTCTGAAACTACTCCAATCAAGAGAAAAAGAGAGAATCCTCCTTAACTCATTTTATGAGGCCAACATCATCCTGATACCAAAGCCTGGCAGAGACACAACAAAAAAAAAGAATTTTAGAACAATATCCCTGATGAACATTGATGCAAAAATCCTCAGTAAAATACTGGCAAACTGAATCCAGCAGCACATCAAAAAGCTTATCCACCATGATCAAGTGGGCTTCATCCCTGGGATGCAAGGCTGGTTCAACATACACAAATCAATAAACATAATCCAGCATATAAACAGAACCAAAGACAAAAACCACATGATTATCTCAATAGATGCAGAAAAGGCCTTTAACAAAATTCAACAGTCCTTCATACTAAAAACTCTCAATAAATTTGGTACTGATGGAACGTATCTCAAAATAATAAGCTATTTATGACAAACCCACAGCCAATATCATACTGAATGGGCAAAAACTGGAAGCATTCCCTTTGAAAACTGGTACAAGATAGAGATGCCCTCTCTCACCACTCCTATCAAACATAGTGTTGGAAGTTCTGGCCAGCGCAATCAGGCAGGAGAAAAAAAATAAAGGGCATTCAATTAGGAAAAGAGGAAGTCAAATTGTGTTTGCAGATTACATGACTGTATATTTAGAAAACCCCACCATCTCAGCCCAAAATCTCCTTAAGCTAATAAGCAACTTCAGCAAAGTCTCAGGATACAAAATTAATGTGCAAAAATCACAAGCATTTTTATACACCAGTAACAGACAAACAGAGAGCCAAATCATGAGTGAACTCCCATTCACAACTGCTTCAAAGAGAATCAAATACCTAGGAATCCAACTTACAAGGGATGTGAAGGACCTCTTCAAGGAGAACTGCAAACCACTGCTCAATGAAATAGAAGAGGACATAAACAAATGGAAGAATATTCCATGCTCATATTGATAGGAAGAATCAATATCATGAAAACGGCCATACTGCCCAAGGTAATTTATAGATTCAATGCCATCCCCATCAAACTACCAATGACTTTATTCACAGAATTGGAAAAGCCTACTTTAAAGTTCATATGGAACCAAAAAAGAGCCCACATTGCCAAGACAATCCTAAGCAAAAAGAACAAAGATGGAGGCATCACGCTACCTGACTTCAAGCTATACTACAAGGTTACAGTAACCAAAACAGCAAGGTACTGGTACCAAAACAGAGATATAGACCAATGGAAGAGAACAGAGCCCTCAGAAATACCACACATCTACAACCATCTGATCTTTGACAAACCTGACAAAAACAAGAAATGGGGAAAGGATTCCCTATTTAATAAATGGTGCTGGGAAAAGTGGCTAGCCGTAAGTAGAAAGCTGAAACTGGATTCCTTCATTACACCTTATACAAAAATTAATTCAAGATGGATTAGAGACTTAAATGTTAGACCTACCCTAAAAACCCTAGAAGGAAACCTAGGTAATACCATTTAGGACATAGGCGTGGGCAAGGACTTCATGTCTAAAACACCAAAAGCAACGGCAACAAAAGCCAAAATTGACAAATGGGATCTAATTAAACTAAAGAGCTTCTGCACAGCAAAAGAAACTACCATCAGAGTGAACAGGCAACCTACAGAATGGGAGAACATTTTTGCAATCTACTCATCTGACAAAGGGCTAATATCCAGAACCTACAAAGAACTCAAACAAATTTACAAGAATAATACAAACAACCCCATCAAAAAGTGGGCAAAGGATATGAACAGATGCTTCTCAAAAGAAGACACTTATGCAGCCAACAGACACATGAAAAAATGCTCATCATCACTGGCCATCAGAGAAATGCAAATCAAAACCACAATGAGATACCATCTCCCATCTTACACACCGGTTAGACTGGCAGTCATTAAAAAGTCAGGAAACAACAGATGCTGGAGAGGATGTGGAGAGATAGGAACACTTTTACACTGTTGGTGGGATTGTAAACTAGTTCAACCATTGTGGAAGACAGTGTGGCGATTCCTCAAGGATCTAGAACTATAAATACCATTTGACCCAGTCATCCCATTACTGGGTATATACCCAAAGGATTGTAAATCATGCTGCTATAAAGACACATGCACACGTATGTTTACTGCAGTACTATTCACAATAGCAAAGACTTGGAACCAACCCAAATGTCCATCAATGACAGACTGGATTAAGAAAATGTGGCACATATATACCATGGAATACCATGCAGCCATAAAAAAGGATGAGTTCGTGTCCTTTGTACGGACATGGATGCAGCTGGAAACCATCATTCTCAGCAAACTGTCTCAAGAACAGAAAACTAAACACAGCATGTTCTCACTCAAAGGTGGGAATTGAACAATGAGAACACTTGTACACAGGAAGGGGAACATCACACACCAGGGCCTGTCTTAGGAAGGGGGAAAGGGGGAGGGATAGTATTAGGAGATATACCTAATGTAAATGACGAGTTAATGGGTGCAGCACACCAACATGGCACATGTATACATATGTAACAAACCTGCATGTTGTGCACATGTACCCTAGAGTTTAAAGTATATATATATATATATATATATATATATATATATATATATATATAAACATTGCAACAAAATCAGTATATAACAAGAATTAAACCAACGGAGGAGATTAGAGGGTTCTGAAATAGATCCATGAATTTATGGTAACCTGATATGTAATAAAGGTGACACTACAAATCAGTATAGAAAAGCCTGATTCTTTAGAAATGGTATTTGCTATGGTTTGGATGTATCAGTCCCTTTAACATTCACATGTTGAAATTTAAACCCAAGGGGATGGTAATAAAAGGTGAGACCTTTTGCAAAATGATTATAGTCATAAGGCCTGTGCCCTCATGAGTGGATTAGTACTCCCCTAATCCAGTGAGGTGGGAGGGAGGACCCATGTGTCCTGTGCCTTGGCCTTTTGCCAGATGAAGCCACAGCGTTTGTCCCCTCCAGAGGACACAGTGTTCAAGGTTCCGTCTTGGAAAGAGAAATCTGGCTCTTACCAAGCATCAAAGCTGCCTGCTCCTTGTCCTGAACATCCCAGTTTCCCCAACAGTGAGCAGTAAATTTATGCTATTTATAAATTACCCAGTCTGTGGTATGTTGTTATAGCAGCAGTAATGGACTGTTAGAAATAACTAGCTTAATATATGAAGAAAAATTAAAAACTGGATCCCTACTTTATACCACATACAATAGTGGTTGCAGATGAATTAAAAATGTAGGTGGGGAAGATATAACTTAATACAAGATAATCGAGGAGAACAGTTTTATACCCAGGGGTGAGAAAGGACTTCTAAAACAAAACTCTGAAAGCTTAATACATAAGGGGGGAAAAAAGATTTCACACATAAAAATGTGGATATCCACAACAGACAACAGAGAAACATTTTCGTTGTCTGAAAACAAGAAACTAACATCTAGAATTCACAGGATATTCAAGGAATTGTTACAACTAATAATGAAAGATTAAGTAATCTAGCCAGAAAACCAGGCAGAGATATGAATTGGCAATACACAAGAAAGGAAGTCCAACAGGCAAACAAGCATATAAAAATGTGCTCAAAATAATTTTATTTACAGAAATGCAAATTAAAACAAGGAGGTATTACTGTATATTCATCAGATGAGCAAAAATTGGAATGCTGGCTTGTACGATGTGTTGAAATGAATGTGGCAATACAGGACACATCCCACAATGATGTTGAGAATGAACACAAGTACAGTCACTAGTGTGCAATCTGGTAGTACTTTGATTAAATGTACATATATCCCTTGGTCCAGACTTTCAACTTCTGGGTTTATGGCTCATAAAACAATCACACAGGTGGATAAGGGAAAATGTTCCAAGTTAATTCATTGAGTTGTTTATAATAGCGATGAGTTAGAAGCAACCTAGCTCTCTCTCCATCACTGCAAGAATAGATGAATAAAATGTATTAGATGTATATTATGGCATTCTAAGCATTATTTAGAAGCAATAAACTATATACACACAAAGAAATATGGATAAATCTAAAAACATAGTGTGTGAAAAGAAAGGATCTCACAAGGACCATTGTGGATGATGTTCCATGAATTGAGAAATATGATCAGTTAACACTTTGCACTCAAATAATAAAGTGCATATTTAAAACATGTTTTTTATATTTCTATATGTTTTATGTTTATATATATTTTAAGTAACATTTACTGTATACGGATATATGCTAAAACATTTATATAAATGGATTTATATAAATGGATACATAAAAACATTTATATTTATACTTATATATAAAACATACGTTTTGATATGTACACAACTAAATACTACACAGTCAAATAAAAAGTAGGCTGTTCTTACTGCTGCTGAATGATCTACAAAATATACAAAGTAAAATATGTGGGATGTAGAATGAGGTATTTAATATACTACTTGTGTGTTACATATATGCATATGTATATATGTATATGCTTATAAATATATGCATATATAATTACAGAGAAAGCAAAGGGGGAAAATAAGAAACTGGTACCTGTGATTGCCTCTGGGACAGAAAACTGGGTAAAGGACAGAAGTAGGAAAGAGACTTACCATCTACTCTATGTCCCTTTGTAATTTTTGAAATTTGTTCTGTTTGCATATATTGCTTAATCAAATTAATAATCAAAATTATTACAAAAATAAAATGAAAATATGTGCAGGTACCCAAGCAAAATATTACAATAATTTGCGTGCATGTCTTTCCATCCAGACTGAGTCAAGGGGTCAGCTATATTCATCTTTATATTTCCTGAAACAGTTCCTGCCACATAATAGGTACTCAGTAAATGCTGAACGTAGGATGGATGAGATATTGATGGTTATTAGTTTTCTCTTCACACTTTTCTATAATTTTCATGTTTTTAAAATTAATTTTTTTAATTAAGAAAAATGACACTCTGGAGAATGGACCTGAACATGGAGGCAGGCTGATAGCTAGGAGACTATTTTAATAGTTCACATAGTCTGTTTTATCAGAGACTAGGATTACAACCCCTGCTTTTTTTTGTTCTCCATTTGCTTGGTAGATCTTCCTCCATCCCTTTATTTTAAGCCTATGTGTGTCTCTGCACGTGAGATCGATCTCCTGAATACAGCACACCGGGATAGGTCTTGACTCTTTATCCAATTTGCCAGTCTGCGTCTTTTATTTGGGGCAAAGAAGGGCATTACTTAATGGCAAGGGGATCAATGCAACAAGAAGAGTTAACTATCTAAAAATATATGCACCCAACACAGAAGCATCCAGATTCATAAAGCAAGTTCTTAGAGACCTACAAAGAGAATTAGACTCCCACACAATAATAGTGGGAGACTTTTAACACAACACTGTCAATATTAGATCAAAGAGACAGAAAATTAACAAGGATATACAGGACTTAAATTCAGCGTGGACCAAGCTGATCTAATAGATCTCTACAGAACACTCCATCCCGAATCAACAGAATACACGTCCTTCTCAGCACCACGTCGCACTTATTCTAAAATTGACCACATAATTGGAAATAAAACACTCCTCAGCAAACACAAAAGAATGGAAATCACAACAAACAGTCTCTCAGACCACAGTGCAATCAAATTAGAACTCAGGATTAAGAAACTTACTCAAAATCGCACAACTACATGGAAACTGAACAACCTGCTCCTGAATGACTACCGGGCAAATAACAAAATTAAGGCAGAAATCAAGAAGTTATTTGAAACCAATGAGAATAAAGACACAACATATCAGAATCTCTGGGACATAGCTAAAGCAGTGGTTAGAGGGAAATTTATAGTACTAAATGCCTACAGGAAAAGGCAGGAAAGATCTAAAAGTGATACCCTAACATCAAAATTAAAAGGACTAGAGAAGCAAGAGCAAACAAATTCTAAAGCTAGCAGAAGACAAGAAATAACTAAGATCAGAGCAGAACTGAAGGAGATAGAGACGTGAAAAACCCTTCAAAAAAATCAATGAATCCAGGAGCTGGTTTTTTTTTTTTTTAAAAGATCAACAAATCAGATAGACCCCTAACCAGATTAATGAAGAAAAGAGAAAAGAATCAAATAGACACAAAAAATGATAAAGGGGATATCATCACTGATCCCACAGAAATACAAACTACCATCAGAGAATACAATAAACACCTCTACGCAAATAAACTAGAAATCCTAGAAGAAATAGATACATTCCTAGACACACACACCCTCCTAAGACTAAACCAGGAAAAAGTCAAATCCCTGAATGGACCGATAACAAGTTCTGAAATTGAAGCAGTAATTAATAGCCTATCAACCAAAAAAAGTCCAGGACCAAATGGAGACACAATCGAATTCTACCAGTGCTACAAAGAGGAACTAGTACCATTCCCTCTGAAACTATTACAAACAATAGAAAAAGAGGGACTCCAACTCATTTTGAGGCCAGCCAGAGACACAACAAAAAAAGAAAACTTTAGGCCAATCTCCCTGATGAACATCGATATGAAAATCCTCAATAAAATAATGGCAAACCAAATCCAGTAGCATATCAAAAAGCTTATCCACCACGATCAAGTCAGCTTCATCCCTGGGATACAAGGCTGGTTCAACATATGCAAATCAATAAACGTAATCTAACACACAAATAGAACCAATGACAAAAACCACATGATTATCTCCATAGATGCAGAAAAGGCCTTCGACAAAATTCAACAGCCTTTCATGCTAAAAACTCTCAATAAACTAGGTATTGATGGAATACATCTCAAAAAAAAAAGAGCTATTTATGATAAACCCAGAGCCAATATCATACTGAATGGGCAAAAGCTGGAAGCATTCCCTTTGAAAACTGGCACAAGACAAGGATGACCACTCTCACCACTCCTCTTCAACATAGTGTTGTAAGTTCTAGCCAGGGCAATCAGGCAAGAGAAAGAAAAGGGTATTCAAATAGCAAGAGAGGAAGTGAAATTGTCTGTTTGCAGATGATATGATTGTATATTTGGAAAGCCCCATTTTCTCGGCCCAAAATCTCCTTAAGTTGATAAGCAATTTCAGCAGTCTTTGTGCAACAAAAATCAATGTGCAAAAATCACAAGCATTCCTATACATCAATAATAGACTAACAGGGCCAAATTGTGAGTGAACTCCCATTCACAATTGCTACAAAGAGAACAAAATACCTAGGAATACTACTTACAACGGATGTGAAGGAGAACTCTCTTCAAGGAGAACTACAAACCACTGCTCAAGAAAATGAGAGGACACAAACAAATGGAAAAACATTCCATGCTCATGGATAGGAAGAATCATTATTGTGAAAATGGCCATACTGTCCGAAGTAATTTATATATTCAATGCTATCCCCATCAAGCTACCATTGACTTTCTTCACAGAGTTAGAAAAAACTACTTTAAATTTCCTAGGTAAAAAGAACAAAGCTGGAGGCATCATGCTACCTCACTTCAAACTATACTGCAAGGTATATAGTTTATATATAACCAAAACAGCATCGTGCTGGTACCAAAACAGATCTATAGACCAATGGAACAGAACAGAGACCTCAGAAGTAATGCCACACATCTGCAACCATCTGTTCTTTGACAAACCTGACAAAAACAAGCAATGGGGAAAGGATTCCCTATTTAATAAATGGTATTGGGAAAACTGGCTAGCCAGATGCAGAAAACCGAAACTGGACCCCTTCCTTACACCTTATACACAAATTAACTCGAAATGGATTAAAAGCTTAAACATGAGACCTAAAACCACAAAAACCCTAGAATAAAACCTAGGCAATACCATTTAGGGCATAGACATGGGCAAAGATTTAATGACTAAAACACAATGGCAAAAAAATCCAAAATAGACAAATGGGATCAAATTAAACTAAAGAGCTTAAGTACAGTAAAAGAAACCATTATCAGAGTGAACAGGCAACCTACAGAATGGGAGAAACTTTTACAATCTATCCATCTGACAAAGGGCTAATATCTAGAATCTACAAAGAACTTAACAAATTTACAAGAAAAAAAACAACCCCATCAAGAAGTGGGTGAAGGATATGAACAGACACTTCTCAAAAGACATTTATGTGGCCAACAAACATGAAAAAGCTCATCATCACTGGTCATTAGAGAAATGCAAATCAAAACCACAATGAGATACCATCTCACACCAGTTAGAATGGAAATCATTAAAAGTCAGGAAACAACAGATGCTAGAGAGGATGTGGAGAAATAGCAATGCTTTTACACTGTTGATGGGAGTGCAAATTAATTCAACCATTGCGGAAGACAGTGTGGTGATTCCTCAAGGATCTATAACCAGAAATACCATTTGAGTCAGCAATCCCATTACTAAGTGTATACACAAAGCATTATAAATCATTCTACCATAAAGACACATGCACATGTATGTTTACTGCAGCATTGTTCACAAAAGCAAAGACTTGGAACCAACCCAAATGCCCATTAATGATAGACTGGATAAAGAAAATGTGGCACATATACACCATGGAATACCATGCAGCCATAAAAAATGATGAGTTAATGTCCTTTGCAGGGACATGGATGAAGCTGGAAGCCATCATTCTCAGCAAACTATCAAAAGAACAGAAAACCAAACACTGCATGTTCTCACTCATAAGTGGGAGTTGAACAATGAGAACACATGGACATAGGGAGAGGAACATGACACACCAAGGCCTGTCTGGGGGTAGGGGGGAGGGGAGGGATAGCATTAGGAGAAATACCTTATGTAGATGATGGGTGGATGGGTGCAGCAAACCACTATGGCACGTATATACCTATGCAACAAACCCGTATGTTTTGCACATGTGTCCCAGAACTTTAAAAAAAATCATTCACAAAGGAGATTATGAGTAGCTTAGCTTGGGTATTGCCAAGAAGCCAAAGGCGTTTTCCAGATGTTTTCTCTAGCACCTGGCTTGATACCACCACAGCCACCATTTTGAATTACACACTCCCAATCAGAGTGGATATAGAGTGGTGGGCAGTTGCCATTAGAACAGTACTCTAAGTTGAGGCTTTCATGGCAGCTTCTTCCTCTCTTTTTTAGCCAAAGCTTGACTTGTTCTGATTACCTTCTAGAAGAAAATGTAAACTGAATATAGCTCAAGATCAGCAGGTGCACAAAAGTCATGCAGTCTAACACTGGACTTTTACATCTGCCTCTCTAGCAGTGCCCAGACTGTTCTTAATGGCTCCCAGCCTTTAAGCATCCATTTGACCTCCCTCTCCTCCAATTCTTTTTCTTTCCATTTCTTAACCCTCCATTCCATCTTCACTTTCTAGCTGCCCTCCAAGGCCTTACCTTTTTGAGTACCTTTTATGTGTTAAATATTGGACTCTGTTGCTGGCTCCAGTGAATGTTGCTTAAAACACAAAAGGTTAAGCAGAGAGCAACTTTATTGATTAAACATCCATTTTCTTTCCTTTTGTTTTTGTAAGAGCCCTTGATGTTGTCTCTGATTGACAGCCCCACCTGTACACCTCTGGCCCTAGATTCCCCTTGGTAATGTCTCAGAGCTACAGAGCACCTCATCCACTCTACACAAGCCACAGATCCTTCATGTACAGCTTTCAAAGGAAATGGAAAAAAAGAAATGTAACTTTTCTCTTCCCGTTTCTTTTGCCATTCCTTAGACAATATTTCCAGAAATCCCTGTTGAATGAAGAAAAGTAAAATGAGGAAAAGAAAAAGCTTTCAGCAATGACCCCTTTCTTTTATTCGAATTTCTTCAGCTAGCAAGCCTCTGAATATGCTTATAAGAAGGTGATAACTTTATTAAATTAGCTTTCTCTTCTCACCTCTCACAGTGTGAATGACCTAAAGATTCCTTACTGCAAAGCTAACAAAATTACACCCATTAATGAGCTCGGCATGAGAAGCATGGTATGATGGTGGCTTTGCCCTGTTTCAACTCATGATAATGACTACATCAGCTGGTTTTGATTCTTCCCTGCTCTCCCCTAAAAGTGTAATATTGCAAATAATAGGGTGCCACATTGCCATTAGAGAAGAGGATAAGCCTCCCAAGCACAGAAGCCAAATGTCCAGTTACTCATATGTAGCCAACAATAAATGAGGTCAACTCAAAAAAATCACCTTCTTCTTCAAAAGCTCTATTTACACCATCAAATAAAGCCTATTCACAATAATTGGGTGGTCAGGATGATCACTAGAGCTGGCAGGACTGACCAGGGTGTCAAAAAGTGATGAACACTGTTTTAGCAACTTCAACTTCTGTGTGGCTCCTTTCCAGGGTTTCACCCCCACTCTCACCTCTGCTAGTTCAGTTTGAACTTTTGCAGGGAGAAAGTCAAGCTTGGATCAAATTCTACATTAGTGTCACTAGGATTTCAACTAGATGAAAGCTGTGGGATAAAGAAATGAGGTGCAAAGCTAGAATTCCTCTTTCCTCAACACCTATTAAGACTCAGCCCTCCAGCAAAAATTAACTCAAAGGCCAAGTATGTACTAGCCCCAGCTTTTATTAGCTTGCAAGAGCTATTACATTTTCAGGAATTTTGCAAGCCAGTTGTTGATCACAGGTATTTAAAAAAATTAAGTTTTATAAACTTTTTATGAATAAGTTATCTTAAAAACTTATAACTTAATTATTTTGTTACATTTTACTGCTCTCTATGCTCTTGTGGTTATTGAGGTCTATAGATCCTGTATGATAGAAATATATGAGTGTGCTATTACACATCTCTTCTAATTCCATATTTAATGATATCATGCCGGTAGCTTGAAATCAGCCAATTTGAGTATTTACACCACAGAAATTGCCATATGCTACAAATCAGGGCTTGATTTATGTCCTGTTGATTGTCAAGACCAGGGCTCAACCATCTATGACTCAATAGATGAATCCAGCCCTTAGCTTATTTTTGCAGGGCCCACCAACTAAAAGTGGTTTTGACATTTAAGGATTGCATAAGAAGAAGTTGAAGAATGAAGAGGGCAGATGGGGAATAGAAGGAGAAAAGTATAGGGAAGGAAAGACAGATTCCTTTTTCTGTAAAGGGTCAGATAGTAAATGCTTTAGGCTTTGTGGGCTATATAATCCGTGTCACAACTACTTAACTCTGTCATTGTAGTGCAAAAGCAGTCGCTGAGTGTGACTATGCTTCAATAAAATTTTATTACTAAAGTAGCTGGTGGGTCAGATTTGACTCACAGGACATAGTTTGCCAACCCCTGATCTACGCTTAAGAAAGCATTCTGAAAGAATCAATTGGCTCTATGGAGGAAAGCCAAAGTATATTATATATTTTATAATTTGTAGATTTGTGCTATATATCCTTTAAATCAATAAAGTTTATAATAAAGATAACACACACATACATTTTTATTAATGAGTAGTTTAAATAGTTACCGTACCACTTCCTTTACTAAGTCTGTAATTCACACATTCTCTTTTCTCAAAAAAACCTTTGCTGAGAGCTTACTACATATGCCAGACACAAGAAATGAGAACTAGAAAGATGAGGTCCATGTACTCTAAGAGCTCACAATTCAGTGTGAAAAACCAGTGAGCACCAGATAAATGAATGACGCAGGATAAAGAACAAATGCAGAAACACTAATGAGCCAAGTTCCATGGGGCAGAGAGAATACAGAAACCAGTGTTCATGGTTCCAGGTGATTCCATAGAGAGAAACTGACCTAATCCACATGGCAGCCCCATGAAGTAAGTGTTATTGTCTCCATATTATATATGGGTAAACTGAGACACAGATTTAGTTAACATGCCTAAGATCATAAAGCTGATAAAGGCAGAAATAAGATTCAAAGTCAGGACTATTTTGACATCAAAGTCCTTGTCCCTTTACCCTACTTCTGGTAAATCCTTTGTTTATAAAAATAAGGTAATCATATTTATATATCATACTTCGATATGAATGTCTCTCCCATGCTTTTTTAGGCTTCCTCCCTCTCTAGTATCTCTGTCATATAAGTTTAGCATTTCCCCAAAAGTCAAAGTAAAAAGGACATATGTTGATGTAGCTCTGAAGTGGTAATAGTATTCAGTTGAACTGTGACCAAATTAAAAGCTCTGGCATTAATACACACTCACATGTGCAGGTGTTTTCTCCTTGAGGAGGTAGTAAGTTCTTTGAAAGTAGGAATCAACCATTCTTTCTGCAGTGTGTAGCAGAGAGCTAGTCATGCAGGGGACATTACATCAAAGCACTTGAGTAATTGAGGAGCAAGAGGAGGAGGAAATGCAGAGTCCTAGTCCAAGTACACTCATATGCATGTCACCCACAGATCTTCCGGTTGGGCAGTGTTGATCTCCAGAGAAACAGAAGCCCAAAAAGCTCAAGTACTTGAATCCCAATCCGAGCTCCAGCTGGAGCCTGTTTGCTGCAAAGTTGACACATTTATCCGTTCACAAAGATCTAAAAGAAATCAACATTTTCTTAGATAACTAAAGAAAATTTCACAATCTCCCTTGGAAATTTCTTCTAGAGCAGAGGTTCTTAAATTTGATGTGAATCAGAATCACCTGAGAGCTTGTTAAATGTATCTTCTCCTGGTCCACTCCCGGATGGTCTGATTTACTAGGTCTCCAACCAGAACTTCACTCTGCTGGTTAGGAAATCTTCTAGAGTTCCTCATCCTATGGTGAATAATTTCTTCTATTGTGCCTAGCAAATTGATATGCTATGGACCCACAAACTCTCTCATCTGCAATTCTGAATTTCAAAAGCTCTGAAATGTAAACATCTTTACATAACTCATCTGGCAACAAAACCTGAACTTAACTCATCTGGAGGCAAACCCTAGCCTAAGCTCACTCAAAACTTTTTAAAGGCTTTGATTATCTAACTTCGTATGGATTTGTGCATTCTGTTGTGGAAATATTAACATGATGGCTACAAGGTGGGTACCACTTGAGACCCCCTGGGGGTGTCCCAAAATATCAAATATATGCTCCATTTTACTTTTCCAAAATCATAAACATTTGACTTACGAAATATATTTGGCCCTAAGGGTTTTGGACACAACTGTGGATCTAAATAAACCCCCTTGCGATTTTCAGTACTCCTCAACCATGGGAGGTTTAAAGTGGTTTAGGAAGCAAAATTCACAAACATCATTTGAGCTGCCTCAGTGTTCCCAGGGTGCCTGATCTTCAAAAGGCAAGGGTGAGAAATATACAAATTGCAACAAGCACAAGAACTCCTGGCCACCTAACGTTGGAAGCCTTTTCATCTCTAGGACTACACCCCAACACCCTAGTATTCTATTTCAGGTACGATCAGTTCTTCAACCTTTTTAATACTCAGTACTTTTATCTCATGAACAGTCCAGACCACCTCATAAATCCATGGGTATTTTTAAGATTTTCATGAGTGTAAGCCCATATTATCCAGTCCCTTTCCAGGCCCAGGAAGATCTAGTTAAGAATGCCAGAAAAGTGGATAGATAATAAAGTTGGGTTCCAGGGACTGAAGTATACAAGCCAGTGAGATTCTCAGAAAAAAACAAAATGTAAAGCACATGAGAGTTAAACCAAGAGAAAATGTCTAGATACCAGGTGTTGAGTAAAAGCAAACTAACATAATCTTCAAAGTCCTGCATTACTTTGTCTGTGCCTCCCTCTCAGATTTCCTGTTCCTCTACTTCTCCCCCTTCACCTCTTCCCTCTATTCCTCTTAATTATCTTCAGTTCACTGGAAATCCCTGCTTCCTCTTCCCCCTTTTTACATATGCTGTTCATTCTGCCTGGAATACTCTACAACACCCTGATTTCCCTTCATCTTTAGTTTTCTACATCCCATCTCTTATCCTCCAAAGCTGTTTGCCTTCCACTGTCCAGTTCTGTATCTACCAGAGCCCACATCCACTGTATTTTAATCGCCTGGTAACTTGTCTTCAAGTCTTACCAGCCTGTGGCCACCATGAAACTAGGAATCATGCTTGTCTTCCACTGTTGTGTTCCCAGTGCCTAGCAGAAGGCCTGGAAGTGATTAGATGCTCAAAAAATGTGTGCTGAATGAATGGGTGAACAAACGAAAGAAAAGTAGGAGGCAAGAAACAAAGCAGGAAGACAGGGAATGGTCCAGAACTGTTTCTGAGAACACTGTGGCACATGCAAGCCATCTTTTGCCAGGTGGGCTTTCAGTGGTCAGTTCACTAAAGGTAAAAGGACAAGGCTGAGCAAAGCCCTACACTATTTCTCTGTTCCTTCTCCCCTTCTCTCTTCCTTCAGAGTCCAACAAAACTTTTATTATCCACTTTTGTGTGTTTATTTCCTGTCTCTCCCCAGACAGTAAGCTCCATGGAGTTAGAAACCATATATCTGCCACCATCTTCTGTACCTTTGTACCCAGCCCTTAGAGTCATGCCTGGAGTACTTTTGCATAGTAAATATTCATTAAATGAAAGACTGATTAATGAATGAATGGGTCTATGATGTTTAATCTCTCAGGTTCCAAAGAATCTGTGTTTTGCAATCTCCTAGGTTCCCTCAAAGAGCTGGTATTCCAGCCCTGTCATAAGTGAGCAGGAAATTATAAACTGGGAGGATGGAATGATCTCTTATGAGACAGAATTTTATCAGTCTGTCTCACAGAAATCTATCCACTCATCCCAACTCGTTCTTAGGAAAAATTACTGAATTTTACCATATTCTAAAAAAATTCACTACTAAAATTTTACTATACTCTAGTTGATACTGTGCAAACAACCTGCCCTACCCCTCTTCCATCTTTCATCCCAGAGTCCCAAGAGGAATTTCTCCAGAAGATAAAACCAAATAACAATATTTTCATAAATTTTGTAATTGTGAAAAGCTGCTTGCCAAAGGGTTGGTGAAGAAAAGGAAATGGTCTTCTCTGAACCCAACTTTAAAGAAAATTAGATGTCCTTCCATCCTTCTACCTGGAAAATCAAAGGGCTTCAAGGAGAGGTTTTTCCTCAGCACAGACTTGTCTTGTGAAATAAGTAATTGGTAGACAGATTAACATAGCTGTATCATGATCACTACAGGTTCTAATAAAGATGAAAAGTTAAAACAATTTCCACCTAAAGAACTCAATTCGTGTTCCACTCTCCTGAATTTCTAGATTCCAAATTCTCATTACTTTCTCCAGTTAAAAATATGCGAACCAAATAAGATGGGGTTTTTTTGAAAGATTTCAGCTTCAAAAGAATAAAAAATTCTTCAGAACTAATGCAAATGATTCCAGAAACAATGCAAAGTGAGAGGAGGTCTTTCAACATAATTTTAGTAGAAGTGGGCTCCAATATATCATATAACCTTTATATTTTAGAAGAATGAGACCAAGACTCCTGAATATCCCAGTTTTTGACTACTCCACGTGTCTATACCATATACTCTGCCAAATTTTCTTCATCTACAAAATGGGGATTCTGAGATCCAAATACTGACTTTCTATGAGAACTAAGTAAGACCATGTGGTAAACATAAACAACAAAATCATATTAAAATATAGGTGCTGAGCAGTCCTAGAAAAATTACAAGGGGCTCCAGAGCATTGGCCTCCAGAGTCATTCATAAAAAGCAGAAATATAGAATATTAAATCCGTGTATGCCATGCAACCTTCCTATGATTTTCTCCATCCCTCTGGCCCACCACCACCAAGAATAAACCATTTTGTTCATGTTCACAGTTGGCATAAACTGGAGATTAACTTGAACAAAAGGAGCCACCCCAGCAACAGGAAACCTTGAGGCTGATTCATCAAAAACTTATTCCCTGAAGATGTTTCCACTGACCCAACGGTCACAATCTCAAAGAAAAGTCAGGGGGAAGACAAAGATGTAGGAAGAATGAGATAGAGAAGAAAAGGGAAAAGTAAGCAAAATGAAGTCTAAAAAGATGTCATGATTGTCCATTTTCTGTGTGAGCATACAAAGAGTAAGAGCTGGATGTTTGCAACACTTAGAATTACAATAACAATCCCATGTTTTCTATAGTCAATTCCTCAGAGATTATAGAGATAAAAGAATTTGCACACAATTTATAACGCATTGTTCAGACTGATAATCTTTATAGATGTGTATGTACATTTATTTGTAAATATGTGGCCAAAAGAACATGCTGGTGAAAAATAATAAGCATTTGTCCATTTTAAATGAATTTATTTTAAATACTTAGAGCATAAGTATGGGAGCAGACCTAAATCCAGTTGAGTATTCCCACCATCTTTAGCAGCTTGATCAACTTAGCAAGGACACGTTTGGCAATACAGGGCTTGTATTTAAGTCCTAGCTGCTCTCCTTATTGTCTCTGTGACTTTAGGCAAGATGCCCAACTCCTCTGATCCTGAGTTTCTACAGTTGTAAAATGGGGACAACCATAAAACTTACCTCACTGTTGTGAATAGCAAATGAAGCAATATAGCATTTTTAAAATGCCAGACTGCAACACATATTTTACAGTCTGCAGCAAAATAGGAGAATGAAGACTTGTGGATTCTTAATAAAGCTATTCATTCAATAAAAGACTAACCCCTTATTTGGGTGTTAATGTCTTTCCTACTTTTCTGGTATTAAGATTCTCTGTTATTAAAGAGCTGGCAAAAGTCCAGCTCTTTCTGTATGATTTTAGTAAATGGTTATTGTTTTTGGTTTTCTCTATTTTGTTATTTTCCTCAGGTGGCAAAATAAACTTTTGGCAATTCAATGTTATTTCTGCAAATTGTTTCTGAACTGTTACTAGTCTTTGAAATCCAGAAGCCAGAGTATCATTGTAATAATACATGGATGGCAGTAGTCCCTGCATGGACCTAAGTTATGGTCAGCAGATGATTCAGCTGCATTTGAAGACAAGTAGGGACCACCAGAAGGTAGCTTTTTTGCTTGTGGGACTAAGGAAACTCAGAGAGAAAAACTCATTGAAAGATAAATAGCTTATCAGACATATCAGTTAATGATTAGTGGTTGAAGTCAGAGATTATTCCAAGGTCAATATGTTATCTGTTGTTTGGGTTTATGTTTTCCTTGACCAAATCTCACTGGGATGTTCAAGAGGGACTATGGTAAAACTGAAAGTACTATTTCACTAAGCTTCATAAACCACTGGGATGGGGGTGGGGGGCAAGGCAGTACTGCTTTGAGGTTCAAGGAAAGGAGCTTGACACAGAACAGGGAAAGGTTTTCTCCCCACTTGGGTGGTCTAACCAGAGGTACTGTGAGCAGGATCTCTATGGCTTAGATGGCATATGGTGAGCAGCAGCACCAGGGACTTTGGGAGCACAATGAAACTGCACCTTCAATATAAACTCCTTTGATGGCAGGCACCTGTAGTCATAGCAACAGGGAAGAACCTTCACAGTGCTTCAATTCAGGTGACAGATCTCACCAAAATAAACCACATCTAGAGAGAACACAAATGACCAACACCAGGCAGTAGCTAAGAGGATGTGCTTGTGAGGACTTATTAAAGAGTCCTCAGGGAATCCTACAAATACAAGGGGACCAGGAAAGCCAGTGGTAGCAAGGAGGTGGGGAGTGCAGAAGAGAGGTAAAGTCAGTACCTGAAAAGTACCATATGTTACTCTTAGGTCCATTGGGTGAAGCCCAAGCTTACTTCAACTGTATAACCTTAGTCAAGTCCCTTAACTTTTCAGAGCCCCCACTTCCTCATCTGGAAAATGAAATAACAATGAATATTAATAACTGATTCACAGAATAATTCTGCGAATCAAACAAGATGATTTATTTTAAAATCTTTTTTTTTTTTTTTTTTTTGGAGACAGAGTCTTGCTCTGTCACCAAGGCTAGAGTGCAGTGGCGCGATCTTGGCTTACTACAAGCTCCACCTCCCGGGTTCATGCCATTCTCCTGCCTCAGCCTCCCGAGTAGCTGGGACTACAGGCACCCACCACCATGCTCGACTAATTTTTGTATTTATAGTAGAGACGGGGTTTCACCGTATTAGCCAGGCTGGTCTCGATCTCCTAACCTTGTGATCTGCCCACCTCAGCCTCCCCAAGTGCTGGGATTACAGGCATGAGCCACCGTGCCCGGCCTTAAAATCTTTCCTAAATGTTAAAGTGCAATGTAAATATTAACTTTAATATTTAACAGTGGATGGTTATGCAACTTTCAGTGCTGAGATCTTCTCAGCATTTTAACCTGTAGCATCTCCACTCCAGACATGCAGCTGAAAGCATGCCTTCAAGGAGAAAGAATGAGGAAAGAATGAGCTAACTTGATTATAAAGTGGGAGGGAAGGCAAAACCCACCCAGTTATTCCCAGAGGACCAATAAGCCATCAATGTAGGAAGGAATTGTGAAGGGAGGAAAGAAATATGCTATGTATATCAGTTACATAGTGTCATTTATTCCTTTTAAAACTATAAGAAAGAGATGACCAATCTTTTTACAGATAAGGCAAATGAGTCTCAGAGGTTAAATGTCATACCCAAGGTCACATAACAAACAGAAGACAGGGCTGACATTTGTAACCCAGGTATTTCCTGCTTTAATCAGATAGCATTTTCTTTTTTTTCTGTTTTCTTTGTTGCTTCTACATATAAGATGACAAATAAGTCACTAACATGTTGCACCATGCCCCGTGCCTCCATGTTGTTGCAAACCCAATCCAAATCTTTCTGCACACTCAGTAGCTACCTTGGCTCCCCATAAAAGATTCTTCCAACTATACTTGCACTTGAACACTTTCTAAAAATGTTCTTTTGGGTGGCAAAACATTTTATTTGTGTGCATGAGCGTATCCTGAATGCACTAAAGTAAAATTACTCAGATGAAAAATAACGTCCTTTCATTGTGTGTAAATGCAATACATGTAGCTTGCATGGGGAGAAAAGAAAACTTAAATTCTAAGCACGTGAGCTGAGTGAGAATTAAGTAAGCTGTTAGTAAGGATGGGAACTCTGCATAAGGAAAGCCACAGGCCTGTGGCTTTCTGCTCTAGAACACCATCATGCCAATGGGATGATGTGGGGCTGCATTCCTGATAGAAAGACAGTGTACCATTATTTTGCTCTTTATGAAATGGGGTATGCAGGAAAGCACATGTGGTAGTAATAGGAAAAATGTAATTCGCTTTGGCTGCTTTTCAAACTTTACTATTTGGATAATCTGGGGACTTTTTTTTTTTTTTTTAAACTTTGAGAAGTTCTCCTAGGACTGGCTGATTATGAGATGAGAATATGTCCTAGATGCTGCCAACAGAGAAAACTTGGCTGAATTAGATTTTTTAAGTTGTGTGTACTTTGGTTGGGAGAGATTGGTTTCTCCAAATCACCTCTTCTTTTTCAGAGAACTAACTCAAATTCTGCCTTGAAAGAGTTTTAATCTTTCCTGCACAGGATGAAGGACCTTCAGTACTCTTCCCAAAGTAAAACCCCCTGTTCTCATTGTCAACATGCCAAGCCAAATGTTGACGAACTTATTTCTGTGATGTACTGTGCCCTAAGTTGATGAGGCAACTTTCTTGTGATGAGTTAAAACCCTAAAATGTTCACTTATTTTTGCAATTCATTAAATTGTGTCTGATTGCTATGGTCCCTGGGTTTATGCTCAAGGACAAATAGTAACCAAAATGAAGAACCTACAACTTGTTCTTCCTAAAGCCAAAAAGTCTCTAGGGAAGAAGCAAACCTGAAATGTGACTCAAATGCAACCAAGCCCACATGAAAGAGGCTTTGGGAGCATAGAGGAAAGAGGATGGAAGAGTAGAAAATAGACTTAGGATTGAGTGACTGTGTGATCTCAGGCATGTTACCAGTCACCAACTCTCCAAGCCCCATCTGTAAAATAGAACTAAAGATACCTCTATTCTGGGGTTAATGTATTAATGAAATAACTATCATGAAAGTTCCTGGCTCACTTTCAGGTACGAAGTAATGCTCAGTAATTGCTGGTTTCATTCCTTACTTCTCTGTCTACGGGATTGATGTGAAGATCAAATGAGATTATTGGGGATGGATTAAAGTGCCATTTACATGTGGGATTGTTGTAAAAAGGAAAAGTTGAAATATAAAAAAGGAAAGGAATGTAAAGAACAAGGGAACAGATTTCAAAGAGATGTCTGCACTTCCATGTTCACTGCAGCATTAATCACAATAGCCAAGACATGGAAGCAACCTAAATGCCCATCCATGAGTAAATGGATAAAGAAAATGTGTTTTATAAATATGATGGAGTATTATTCAGCCCTAAAAAGGAAATTCTGCCATTTGTGACAACATGGATGAATCTGGAGAACATTATGGTTAGTGAAATAAGTCAGACACAGAAGGACAAATACTACATGACACAATTTACATAATAAAGCTGAAATAGTCAAAATCAGAAGCAGAGTGGACTGGTGGTTGCCAGTATCTGGAAGACTAAGAGATAATAAAGTATATAAAGTTTCAATTATACAAGATCAATAAATCCTAGAGATCTACTTTACAACATAGTGCCTATAATTAACAATATTATGTTCTTAAAAATTTGCTAAGATGATAGATCTTAAGTGTTCTTGCCACAAAAATTAATAATTGAAGGTGATGAATAGGTTTATGGCATAGATTGTGGTTATGGTTTCGTGGATGGATATTTATATCCAAACTCATCAAGTTGTAAAATTAAATGTGTACAGCTTTTTGTATGGCAATCCTATCTCAATAAAGTCTTTTAAAAATAGGGGAAAATGTGATAAGGGATACACAACAACCCTCTGTACTATCTTGCAACTTTTCTTGCTACTTTTCTGTGAATATAAAATTATTCCAAAATTTAAAAAGAAAAAGACCAAGGGCCTGCCCCCCAGAGAATCCTTCTGGGTCTGATCTGGATGTTGTCCAGTTCTTTGTGATAGACTCAAACTGCTGGCAGACTCTTCAAGGAGAGAGAGGCAAAACATACACCATGCCCTTATATAAGAGACTGCAGGGAAATCAATGGAAAAAAACGCCAAAATCCTAGGCCATACCATTACTCATTCAACAAATATTTATTGAGTACCTACCATGTGCCAGACACTGTTCTAGAGGTTGTGAATGAAACAATGAACAAATGCAAAGATTTCTGCCCAAGTTGAACTTATATTTTAGTGGAGAAAGATGAGCAAAATATTTAAGTGAGCACCATAAATGCTATGATAGATGAGAAAAAGTAGAAAACGATTGAAAACATTGGGTTTTGTGATTTTTAAGTAGGGTCATCAGGGAAGCTCCTACAGAGAACGTCAAGATTTTAAAGGAATTGAGTAAAAAGAATACTGGAGAGAGATCCAGAAAAAGCCTGCAAAGACCCTAAGGCAAGAGATTGCCTGTGAAGTCCAAGGAACAGCAAGGCACCCAATATGTATGGAATAGAGGGATCAAAGGAGAGAGTAAGGGCAGGCAAAGTCAGATAGGGGTCCAGATCATGGATGATCTTGAGGGCTCTCCTAAGGAGTTTAGCTTCACTTGGTAAGGAGTGGGAAGCCATTGGAGGGTTTTGAGCAGAGGAGTGAGATTATCTAGCTTATACCTTAACAGAATCACTCTGGTTGCTGTATTTAGGAACAACGGCAGAAGCAAGAAGGTAAGTTGGGAGCACATTGCCATTTGCCCCTGATGGGAAAGATGGAATATGGTAGAATTAGTTATTTATTCAATGTTACAGCAGAGTCCATAAAGGAAAAGAAAATGCCTATAGTGTAATTCTCTAAATTGATTTTACCCCCTGAAAGCCTGCCATCACTCAAAAACTGGTGAGGAGTGGGGAAAGGAGGGAGTTCTGCAAAGAAGTCCATCATTTAATTTCTAGATTACTGTTTGCCCCTGAGATATATATTTGTTATCTATAAGTAGGTAATCTACATAACCTTCCAGATACTTTGAAGTAGAGATTCCTTAGTAATAGTGGAAATTTACCCTCAAGTTTTTGCATTCAAGCTCTGAATGTTTTTCAATCATCAAAGCACTATAACTAAAAAGAGAAGAAGAAACAAAATTCTTTCAATGACATGGTGATCTGACTTGTTTTCCAACTAAGTTCTCAAATGTGGAAACAAAAAATGGAGAAATCAAATTCATCACTGGTAGAAATAATGGTCGGGCACCCTGAATAGCTGAAATATTCTGCAGGGCAGGAGGGATACAGGGTGAAAGGAATCCTAGCTTGGAAAAATTAGGTCTAGGAGATACAGTTTTCCAGGCTGAAAGATCTCAGGGACAATCAAAATCCGGATGTACGAAGGAACTAGATGCATTAGTTACAAAGAGGTTGGGAGCAGAGGACAGACACTGTTGGAAAATTGTTCAGGCAGGAAGTGCCAGGAAAGAGAAAGGTTCAATAGTGAGGATTTCTCTGTATGGAAGACCAACAGAGTTTCACCACTCAGATGCATGGGGTCTACTCTGAGAGTAGTCCAGTCTGAACCTGTGGGTAGGGCTAGAGAATCTAGGAGAAGCAAAAAGGTCTTATTTCCTCCATGACTAACAGATCCTTCAGGGAGAGCTCTTTTTTGTGGCTTGTGAGGTTATACCATACCGATAGAGGACTGTGAAGCTAAACAGAGCTGACAGTTAGAAGTCTGAAATTTTTATCAAGCTGAATTGAACACCGCAACTCCCTGTTCATACCTGAATTCCTTTATCTGGTTACAAAACTATTTTTAGACTACCAATGACTGACAAAGCAAGCACAATGGTTTGCTTTCCATAAAAAAAAATAAATTAAAAAATAAATAAAACAGGTAACAAATGAGAAATAAGGGATAAGCCTCAGGGGCCCAAGGGCATTTATGGCTAAATCATAAAATCTTTAATGGGGACAGAAGTAGAGGTGATGATAGAAAGTAACCAACAACAAAAAAGAGTAAGTTCATTGAGACAATATAAAAAAGTAAAAAACAGATACTTCAGAGTCTACAGTTTGACTCCCTGGGTTAAAAACCTCAGCCTGTCACTCACTAGTTTTTCTTTGTTTTTTGAGACTGAGTTTCACTCCTGTTGCCTAGGCTGGAGTTCAACAGCACCATCTTGGCTCACCGCAACCTCTGCCTCCCGGGTTCAAACAATTCTCCTGCCTCAGGCTCCCCAGTAGCTGGGATTACAGGCATGCATCACCAAGCCTGGTTAATTTTGTATTTTTAATAGAGATGGGGTATCTCCATGTTGGTCAGGCTGGTCTCGAACTCCTGACCTCAGGTGATCTGCCCGCCTTGGCCTCCCAAAGTGCTGGGATTACAGGTGTGAGCCACCATGCCTGGCCTCTAGTTTGCTTTTTATTGTTTGTTTGTTTGTTTGTTTTTACCTTAGATATATCACTAAACTTCTCTGAATCTGTTTCCTCAACTGTAAAATGGTAATAACTTAAAAGAGGTCACTAATTATGATATATAAAGCATATAGCACATAGTGTTCAATAAATTTTCACTTCCTTCTTTCATCTTAGTACATATGGATTTGATCATGATATAGTCAAAGATTAAAACTGCAAAACTACAAATGACTATGTAATTTGGTTAATCACTATAGCTGATTTAATTAGTAATAACTTCACCTTGGGTCCCTTACTAATTCATCTTTAAATGAACCACAAAATTTCCCACAGTTCATTATTTTAATAAACATTTGTTGAAATTGCACTACAGATCATGTATCACATGAGACACTATGCAAGACAGAACAATGTTGTTTCGATCTTCTGTAAGCCAACATCTTAGAGGCATATAAACAAAATAACCACCACACTGTGATAATCATTATCACAGAAAATTATACCATGAGTGTCCAAAAGAAGGAATAACTCTACCTGAGGAAAAATACTAGCCAACACTGACTAAGCACTTACTATGCTCCAGACAATATTTTTAATACTTCACATGTACCAACTCATTAAGCATTACAACACCGCTATGAAATTAGTTACTATGATTATTTCATTTTGCATTTCAGGAAACTGAGGCATGGGAAGTCAAGTCACTTATCCGTAGCTAATAAGAGACATAGTCAGGATTTGAATCCAGACATTCTGGCTCTAGAACCCACACTCCAAACTCTATAGTGTACTGTGGATACTGAGTATGCTTTATAGGGAAGGTAACATAGGAAGCAGGACTTGTAGGATAAGCAGTTTGCAAGCCAGAGGAGGGAATCAGTACGGAGGGAACATCATATATCAGAGTGTGGAAACTCAGTATTTGAAGGTAATTTAGCAATGCATACAGCCAAAATGGGGGAACAGGTGAAAAACTGAAAGAAGCCAAGGCTGATAAAGTTGCCTGTTAAGCCTCCCAATATTTCCTCTCCATTATTCTATGAGACTCGGATTCCTTCCAATGGTGCCAAAGCCCATGTTCCGCCTCTTTCTTTGGCCTCCTTTAATTCAACAGCTAGACTTGTAGGCTCATCAGAACAAATATCCTGTGAGGGATAGTGATGGACTTACCTGCTTTGAATAAATAAGATGCTTAAAAATACAAACTATTTAATGCTATTTGGATGACCTCTCAACACTGAGTATTTAAAAATGATTTTAGGTGTTTGGTCATGTGACTAAGATGGCTAATATTTTTGCCATACCAGAAGAGGCCACACTATAATTTATTCATTATCTTAATGGAAAACTCTTCTAATTGTCCATGTGTTTTATGAGGGATGGAAGTGTCATGGAAATAAGGGAGATGCTTGCCTTACTGAACTTTAGAAACCCTAGATTCTAAGAGATACCTAAAAAGGGAAATTACAAGGATGCAAGCATTAGCTCTTTCTCAAAGTGCTTGCATCAGCCAATGTTTGCCTTTTGGTAAATTGCTACCAAGAAAGGCTGTGGGAATAGAGCAAATAATATGATGTGAGGCAAAGTATTTGGAACTGTTGGATAAATCACATGCCTGGATAGCACCCAGGACGGCCCGACATCACTCTTAGCTCATGAGACATCAAGGTGAGAACATCCGTTCTAAGAAACAGTCATAAAGAGTTTAAAGAAAGAGTCATAGACCACTTACTAAAACAGCTTGTTCTCACAGGAAGACAGGGACTGTGGGAACAACTCTAGAGATAATTAACGTTGAAAGAAGGGTTTATGTTAGAGCAAATAAAACTTGAGTTTGTTATATAAGCAAAAAAAAGGGCACTAGGAGAGGAAAACTTGAAAATACATGACAGAATGAGGATAAGAGATCAAGCAAAACCATAAAGACGACAGGAAGAGGGGCTCAGAATTTGCAGCTTGGAGATGCTGGATGGAAAGGGAAGAAGGAGACAACTTTCCCTGATATGGGAAAAAAGAGATGTATGGTGATTCATGAAGGTAAATAAAAGAGGGTTGGGCTGCTGCATGGCTTCATGTGCTCAGTGAAAACAAAAGTCTCCTAGTTTGACTCAGGGAATCTGACACCCATCCTTGTTTCTGTCTCACTTCCCACATCAACCCATCACCTGGTTCTGCCAGTCCTATCCCCAGAGTATGTCTAACAACAGAGCCACCTTTCTCCATCCCCAGCACCGCCGCCGCTGCCACCACCACAGTCCAAGTCACAATTATCTCTAGAACGGAGTCCTGCATACGTTTTCCAGTTCTTCCCGTGTCTCTATTTACCCCCAATCCATTCTCCACATATCTGCCAGAAAGAGATTCCAAAAGTGAAAATTAACTCCATTTCCCTATGGCCTTTTGAATACAATACAAATCCCTTAATCTGCCAAAACTGTCTTAGATCTGACTCAGCTTTCTTCTCCAGTCCTATCATATGCCATTCTCTTCCTCCATCTGTGGTCTAGCCATATTGACCTTTCCATTTTCAAACACACTTAGGCCTGTCTCCATCCTACTTGTTCTCACTGAAATGTTCCTTCCTGGCTCTTTCATTTATTTATGTCAGTATGAAGGGCTTCTTCTCTTTCCTGAAGCCTCAAACTAAATGCCTTCTTCTCAAAGGAGCTCTCAAAGACCAGCTTGTCTATGAAAATACCATGACTGCTGCCCTAAAGCAAGGAGTTAGTGGTTAAGAAGGTAGACTAAGGACACTGATTTCAAAGCCTACCTCCCTCACTTGTGTGACCTCCAGGCAAGTGAACTTAATTGTTCTGTAACTCAATTTTCCACCATAAGACGGAAAAAACATAACATACTCAGAGGCTGGTCGGAAGGATTAAAATAATCAATAAGCATAAAGAACCTATAGTAGTATCTGGTCCATATAAATGTTCAGTATGCACTTTTTATCATCACAGCACTCTCTTCACTTCCTTCTAACACTTTAATCAGTATTTTTGTGTTTATGTTTATTATCTGGCTTATCCACGATTTCATAAGCTCCAGGAAAATAGAGAACTGGTCCACATCCCCAATACCTATGAGAATGCCAGCTGTTCAGTCAATATTTGATGAAAGAACGAGTTTATAGCATATCCACCTCACTGTGTAGGTTTTGAGAAGGCCGAAACTATTCCTGAGAAAAAAAAAGCTGAACTCACTAACCATAGTAACTGTGCTAGCTAAGAATGTCCAAAAGGACAAGACACGTCTCTTAGAACACAGAGTGGTTCCCAAGCTTGAAGGCATCGTAAGTATATTCGTCCATTCTCCCACTGCTATAAGGACATACCCAAGACTAGGTAATTTATAAGGGAAATAAGTTTGACTTACAGTTCTACAGGGCTGGAGAGGCCTCAGGAAGCTTACAGTTACGGTGGAAGGAGAAGAGTGAGTGCCCAGTCAAGGGGGAAGCACCTTATAAAACCATCAGCTCTCGTGAGAACTTACTATCACCAGAACAAGATGAGGGAAACTGCCGCCATGATTCAATTGTTTCCACCTGGCCCCTCCCACAACACGTGGGGATTATAAGACCTACAATTCAAGATGAGATGAGATTTGGGTGGTGACACAGCCGAACCATATCAATAAGGATCAGTAGAAAGCTTATCAGAGTCAGAGTGTATCAGGTGAAAGGATAGAAAGTTGTGGTAAGAGAGAAAGCATCTCAGTTTGGGGTGAAAGTGAGATCAAAATGCAATTATTTTTACCCTCGTGATTATGGTTAGAGGAAAAATGGAGGTGATCAGAGTTGAGAGGACTAAGAAAGGGAGAGAACCAATGTATTAAAAGAGTTATCAGTGTGAAATTGAATCCCTTGAGAATAGGATGGGCGAGAAGTCAGGAAGTAAATGCCGAGGCAGGTGCTAAGGTCACTAATAAGAGTAAAAGAGGATCCTGAAGGTCAATCAATGACAGCAATGAGGATGCCAAAGAAATGGCCAAAGTGGCCACCTGAGCTCCACAAAGGAAAAAAAAAAAAAAAAGATTGATGAGTGTTGGAAGAAAAATCATCCAGAGCAGCAGCAAAGGGTGAGGAGATTGCCAGCACTCCTTCTTGAATTAAAAGCCTTATGAATTAAAAGAAATGGGAGCATCCTGATATAGAGATTAGGAATGGGATAGTCCAGAGGAATATATCAGTGAAGGGGAGAATGTGGTGCATTTTGGGGTCTTAGACAGGTCTGACCAGTGTCAAAGTTGAAGAGATGCTGTGATGTTGTGATAGTCATGACACCCTGAGTTTTGTCCTCTATTCTAAAAGGGCTGGGAAACACTGGCTGATTTTTAATTTTATTCAGATATCCGTACCATTTCTGGTAGAGTGTGATTCAACCACCGTAAGCTTGCTTCATGTCTCTGTCTCATTCTCAATCTCTCTCACCATTTTTCTCTGACCCAAAGGTGGGACATAAATGTCTTCCTGCAAATTGATGGAAGCATCCTTCCTGTGGGCCTCCCCAGGAGATATCAGGAAGCAAATGGCAAAAATCAAGTCCATATTTAGGTAGAAGAAAACACCAGAGGCTACTGACATCATCATAAATCCCTGGGGAAAACCTCAAGCTGGAGTTTGTCTAGGCAGATTCAGGAATTTGCTATTTTTCTCATCGTTCCTCATGGGCACTGCCTGGATAGCCTCTTCAGATTGGAGCCAAGACTACAGCCTGCACTGGCCAGATCATGGGGAATACTTGGGAGAAACGCTAGCCCTCAGCCCTCCCTCATTCTGAGCAGTAGGTCAGGTGAATTACTTCAAATACATGCAAGGCCTTTCTGTTACCATGGTAACTGTTCTAAGAACCGTAACAACGTCAATCATAGAAACGGGGAAATCATAACTTGAACCCATCTTGCTCACAAAGATATCTTGAGAAGTAGCCACTGCTCAGTGGCAGACTTTTTGCCTCTCATTTGGGGGAGAATGTTTTGTTTACATCCAATCAGTTATGGGAATAAGGGGAAATGGTGCTTAGTCATTTTCCTTCTGCTTCGCTGGGTCTACCTCTGTCTGTATGTTGCTGATATGCTTGTAACTCATTTTCCCTGCTTGAAATTACAGATGGAACAATTCGTTTTTTCACCTCTCTTTCCTGCATAGGTGTAAGCACTTGAAGACAAAATATTGATTTTTTCCATCTACTTTAAAAAAAGAACAGTGTGCTCATTTTCATTACATTGTGCCAGTTGTTTTAATTTCTATGTGCCTGTTTTGATGAAGTAATCTCACAATATCTGGAGATGAAGTTCTAATCCTGGGGCCCTGAAATAAGATCCAATGTCTTTTGTCTACAATGAGAAATGGAGCAAACATCTCAGTTGACAGAGTCTTACATGAATAGAGAAGTTAAGGAGTAATTCTTATTTCTTCCTTTCCTGTTTGTGAAAAATCTACACTCTGAATTCTAAAGTGATATCCCACAGAAATAAAATACTAAAATGGTATATTCATGACATCTGGAGCCTACATGATACTTCTTACAAATAAGAAAAAAAGTATTCTGGCACATTATCATTCAAAATCTGTTGATTATTTGTCTAGTTTTATTTTTTAGTGTACATTGTAGGGCACTCTAGTCCTACATAATATTTTTATCCTTTCTTTAGAATTCTAAAGAATCTCAAAGCAAGAATATTTCTGTGAGTTTATTAGAGGCTTCAGTTTAGATACCAAATTGTTACAAAACCAATATTTTTTACATTTTTCTTCTTAATAATGTTCTTTGACCCAGAGAGAACTAAAAAATAAGCTATTTGATGTCTAAAATTGCAGAGATAAACTGACATTGTGTTCTGAAGGTGTCTTTTCACAAGAAAAATGGAATTTTAAAAAAATGTAATCAAGTTATACAGAGCCTCTCACCCTCAGGTCATCAGTTCAGATTTGTCTGAGGTTGGAAAGTTATACAAAGTTGCAATGGTTGCTGGACTCTCAGTGCCCTATAAGAAATGAGTTGGAGGTCCCAGGGGAGGTCACCACTTTGTAGCCATCATCCCGAAATTGACACCTACGAATTCTTTGGAGAATAACAATTCCGACAGAAGTCCATAGATTTTGCCTAAGAACTCCAAGTTGGTCCTAAGCACCATTAGGCTTGCAAATGTATGTTTGCAAATGTAAGCTCCCCCAAGGAATGGAAGCCACTATTTTTAGTAACTCTGGAAAGCCTCTACACAGTATCCAGCTTAATTCATGCAACTGAGGTGTTGACAATCCTGAGGAGAGTGTAGATGAACAAGGAGGAAAAGCAGGAGGAAGACAATGAGAAGGAGAATTTTTAAAACTAAGCAAACAAAAAAAGAAAGAAATAGAGAGAAAAGATGAGAAGAGGCAAGGGAAAGTAAAGAAAAAAGGAGGAACAAGAAAGAATGAAGAAAAAGAAAAAGGTCAGGGGAAATAGAGAAAGAAATGAAGAAATAGGATATATGAAATTCTATCATGGTAGTGAGTAGAGATCTCTCCATTCCAACAGAGGTTTTATATTCATTGTTCTCACCACAAGGATCTTTCTTATATAGGAATTTCACTTTTTGTAAATGCTAAATTTGATTAAAAATCCAGACTTAATAGTCATCCTCCAAAGAAAGGAAGTCACTGGCAAACATGTTTTTGCATTCCAACCCTATGTATGTGAAAGAACCCAAGGAGGCTCAGGAATTTATGGCTCCCTGTAGTTTGAAAGTTGGGGTGCAGATAGGACAAAAACAAAAGATTTAATTGAAAGTCTGGATTAGAAGCTGCAGATGGGTTTTCTCTTCCCCTGTTCCAGTAGAAGACTAGATGTATACCCTAAGAAGAGGTTGAAACACATACTCTGGTCTTAGGGTTATTGAGCAGAGCTGAAAAGTGCAATTTCATACTGAAAATGGAAAGATTAGGTGAGGTCGACTTACTGAATGCTGAGAAGATCAATCTTCTTACCAAACTCAGCAACAAGAATGCTGGAACCAAGAATATCTCCTCTAGAAGGGAGATCAGAAAACTGATATCTGAAAAAAGTGCTCAACTTGATAGAAAAAAACTAAAGTTGCTCATAGTTGCATTGGTTCTTGCACCACCCTGCCAGATCATCATATAGTGAAACTCACCAGGTAACATCTGCTCACAGAATGATCATTTCCCCCAAGACTGTAGTATCTCACTCTGAGCAAAAAGGCCCCCATCACCAGATACTTGAGGGAAAGCTTCTATTGTGAAAAAGACCAAAACAAAAAGCAGTAAACGAACACAGGAAAGAAAAACAATGCAGACAACCATAGAAAACATCTCCAAAAACTAACTTCTTCACAGAAATAAGAATATTGTGAGGATAAAGTAAGAGTAGGCATATAATTTTTAAAAAACCAATTTATATCATGAGAGATTTTATATTAAAAAATTAAGTAAGCAGAATGAAAATCAGTGAATGAGTTGGAAGATAAAGTTGAGGAAAATCTCAAAAAGTGTAAAATAAAGAAAAAGAGATAGAAATTGGTCAGGTAGGGGGGCAGATAAGAAAATTAGAGCCACATCCGGGAGGCCTAGTATACAAATAATAGGACTTTCAGAGAGAAAAAGAAAGAAGAAGAGAAATACTAGCGGGCGAGGGGAATTGAGGGTTGTTCTTCCCTTTTCTTGAAAAATAGCACATGTTTTCAAAATAGCTTCGCTGTCCTGTCCTGTTGAATCTAAGAAGCCCAACAGCCTTTCTTCATTATTTTCTTCTTCACCCACTTCAGTTCAAATTGGCAATGTTTCTACTCATATAATCCCGTCTCTATTCCTGGCTTCTGTTGTGGTGACTGATTAAATTTATGGTTCACCTTCATACTTGTCTCCTTATCAAACGGTTGTTCAGCCACACCCTTGATGTTTCCCTGAGAACAAACGTTTTTACTTTTTGTAATATGTATAGCTGAGGATTTTCTAAGTCCTCAAGTTTTGGTTCCTTTTTGCTTAACGATTCCTTCTTCAGCTTCTCTCTGTCTCTCTCATTTTACTATAAGCAGTCAAGTGGTTAAGGGGACCCAGTCTGAACCTTCAACACTTTGCTCAGAAATCTCCTCAGTTAAATACCCAATTTTATCACACATGAATTACACTTCCACAAAACACTACAACACAGTTCAGTCAAGTTCTTTGTCACTTTATGACAAGGATTGCCTTTCCTCCAGTTTCCAATAACTTATTTCTCCTTTCCATCTGAGACCTCACCAGAATGTTCTTTAATATCTACGTTTCTATTAACATGATTATTCTGTTCATGATTATATAGTCTCTAAGAAGATAAAGGCTTTTTTTCTCCAGTTTTCCTTTATTTTTAAGTCTTCACCAGAATTGCCTTTAATCATCCTTATTTCTACCAATATTTCCTTTATGGCAATATAGGCTTTTTAGCTTGTTCCTCAAAATGCTTCCAGACTCTACACTTCACCCAGTTCCAAAGCTGCTTACGCAGTGTTAGATATTTGTTACAGCAGCACCCTACTTGCTGGTACCAGTATCTTAGTCTGTTTGGGCTACCATAACAAAATCAGACTGGATGGCTTAAACAACAGATATGTCCTTCCCTCCCTCTCTCCCTCCTTCCCTCCCTCCCTTCCTTCCTTCCTTTCTTTCTTTTTTGACAGAGTCTCACTCTGTAGCTCAGGCTGGCTGGAGTGCAGTGGCGTGATCTCGGCTCACTACAGCCTCCGCCTTCTGGATCCCAGTTCAAGCAATTATCCTGCCTCAGCCTCCTGAGTAGCTGGGATTACAGGTGTACGCCACCATGCCCAGCTAATTTTTGTATTTTTAGTAGAGATGGGGTTTTGCCATGTTGGCCAGGCTGGTCTTGAATTCTTGCCCTCGTGATCTGCCTGCCTTGGCCTCCCAAAGTGCTGGGATTACAGGTGTGAGCCACCATGCCTGGCCCCCAGATATTTATTTTCTTACAATTCTAGAGGCTAGAAGTCCCAGAACAAAATCCAGAAGGGTCAGTTTCTGCTGAGGGATCTCTTCCTGCTTGCAGATGGCTGCCTTCTTACTGTGTTTTCACATGGTAGAGAGAGAGAGGGGCATCTCTTTCTCCTCCTCTTCTCCTAAGGCCACCAGTCCTATGAATTAGGGCCCCACTCTTATGAGCTCACTTTACCTTAATTACCTTTAAAGCTCCTGTCTCCAAATATAGTCCTACTGGGAGTTAGGGCTTTCACAAATGAATTGTGTGAGGATGCAATCATTCCATAGCAGGTGACAAGAAGGATGTCACTAAAAGTATGACACTGACTGACTGAGGAATTTGAATGTAAGGGAGGAGGTATATATGCCTGGCAAAGAGTTTAGAGATGAATTAGCAATCATTCATAGAAAACAAATTAAACAAAAAAGAGGATCATTATTAAATGCAGCAAAGTGAAAAAGAAAAGCTATAATATCCCCAATCTCTCACAAAGAAAATGTAATCATAATATACTATATGACTCATGTATAAAGTGTAAATAATGTTTATTTAGTCATAATTATGTAAACACTGAATCTGTTTTTAGACTTCAGTGCAGATGGTAGAGTTAATCATACTTTTCAATCTCTGGCTTACCAGCATTGGTCTTAGTGCAGCCCCTTTCTTATTTATTTGTGTATCTCCCCTCATATCCATTCCCCCTTAGGCAAACACCCTGATATGTTTCATGTGTATTTCATTTATATGAATTCTTTTAAAATGTGTATTATATTATTTGCATACATTTTTAATTTACACGTGGTATCTCTAAATGTTTAATTCTTTTTGTTTTTGGTGGGTTTTTTGTTTTTGGTATTTGGGTTTTTTTGTTTTTGTTTTTGTTTTTTTGCTTTTTTTACCCAGCTATTTTTTAGATCTATCCATATTGTTGTTGTGTCTTAGTCTGTTTTGTGTTGCTACAACATAATACCACAGACTGGGTAATTTACAATAAACAGAAATTTATTTCTCACAGCTCTGAAGTCTGGGAAGTCCAAGATCAATGGGCCAGCATCTGGCAAGGGCCTTCTTGCTACATCATCCCATGATGGAAGGTAGAAAGGCAAAGGGAAGGCAAGAAAGAGAGCATAAGGAGGCCAAATTCATCCTTTAATAAGGAACTTACTCCCACAAAAACAAACCCACTCCCCTGATAATAGCATTAATCCATTCATCAGGGTGGTGCCCCCATAACGCAAACACCTTCCATTTAGCCCCACTTCCCAACACTGCTCCATTGAAAACCAAGTTTACAACACATGAACTTTGGATGGGTACATTCAAACCATGGCACTGTGTATACATCTAATTCATTGCTTCTAATTCACAAGAATTCCTTAATGTATATCCACTGCATGTATTTACCAGGTCCCTTATTGATCAAAAACTAGATTGTCTCCAATTTCCAACTGCCAGAAACAAAGTAGGAAATTTCTGTAGGATGAAGATTCTGAAGTGCAATGGAGTTGACTAAGTGGTGGCAGAGTGCTCTCCAGAATTGCTACCCCAATGTACACTTCCATCATGGTACTTTGCAGTTCCCGTATGATTATCATATACCTGCCACCCTTAGCACTAACCAGCTTTTCAATTCTGACTTTACTGAGAGGAATAAAGTAATATTTTATATTTTCCTTTTTCTAGTCATCAGTGGGTTAGAGTATCTCTTCATCTGCTTGCTAATCATAAGAGATTTTTTATTTTTGAATTACTTGTTCACACCTTTGCCCATGTTTTTCATTTCCTATATTTTCCTTTTGCCTTGCAAGAATTCCTTTTATAGTCTAGAAGCTGATCTCTTTTGGCTTAGGAAACTAAGCAAACAAGAACACAAGACCATTAATAATTCCACGAAAACCAAGTGTACAGGAAAGGAAATTTAATCAAACTGATGACATGACTCAGATGTAAATAATATTTATACAGTCATAATAAGGTAAACACTGAATCTTGACATAACAAAAAAAATGATTATCAGAAGGTGGGAAAAGGGAAAGTGAATGAAAAGAAGATGTAAGGAGTATAAGAACTAAATCCTCATATTTTATGGTAAGAATATAATGGATGATAACTTGTATGGTTGAATTGTGTCCCAGAAAAATATATATTAGAGTCCTAACACCCAGGACCTCAGAATGTGACCTTAATTAAAAATAGGATATTTTGCCAGGCATGGTGGCTCACGCCTATAATCCCAACACTTTGGGAGGCCGAGGCAGGTGGATCACCTGAGGTCAGGAGTTCAAGACCAGCCTGGCCAACATGGTGAAATCTTGTCTACTAAAAATAAAAAATTAGCCAGGCGTGGTGGCAAGTGCCTGTAGTCCCAGCTACTAGGGAGGCTAAGGAGGAGAATAGCTTCAGCCCAAGAGGCAGAGTTTGCAGTGAGCCAAGATTGCGCCACTGCACTTCAGCCTGGGCAACAAGAGCAATACTCTGCCTCAAATAAAAAATAATAATAATAGGATATTTACAGAGGTAACCAAATAAAAAAGAGGTCATTAGGTTGGGCTCTAATTTGATATGACTGGTGCCCTTATAAGAAGGGGGAATTTGGGCACAGAGATAGACACATACAGAGAGAAGACCACATAAAGAAGACAGAGAGAAAGCCACATGAAGATGAGGGCAGTAATTGGGTTAATGCAAACACAAACTAAGGAACACCAAAGACTGCCAGCAAACCACCGAAAGCTAGGGAAGAGGCATGGAACACTCTTCTTCACAGCCCTGGAGGAAACCCACTCTGCTGACAAGTGATTTGGAACTTCTAACCCCCAGACTGTAAGACAATGAACTTCTGTTGTTTAAGCCACCCAGTTTGTGGTACTGATGGCAGCAGTGACCCGTCTAGAGCAGCTGCTGCATGACACGAGCTGCAGTGGGGAAGGTGCAGTCAAGGCTGCATGCTCCACAGAGCCGGTGGGAATTCCACCCCCTTCTGAGATGGAGGGGCCGGAGCCCCACCCTCCCAGGCACAGCAGCAGCTGCCTGGCTGCAGCTGCAGACCCAAGCATCCCTGCATTCTTGGTGGCCTGGGAAGCCCCTCCTGCCCCCACAGACTCGGAAGTGCCCACTCCCACTGCATGGCCTCTCCCTGCTCCAATTTTGGAGCAAAGCTGTGGCCAAGCCTGGGTGCTGTCATGACCTGGCCAGGTGTGAACGCACTTGGGGTGGTGCTGACACACCAGCCCCCTGCCACCTCGGCCCCCTCCAAGCTTTGGGCACCAATGGACATGGGAGAAAGGCCAAGGGGAAGCTGAGGGGGGGTTGGTGCAGGCCTGCAGGCGCCCCTCAGCATGAACAGCCTGGGCACCATGGATGACATATAGATGGTGGCAGGAGGCAGACAGGCTCCTGGGTAAAAAGGGGTAGGTCCCTGGTGAAGCCCTACTTTCAAGCCAGGGATGGTCTGAAGCCTTGCGGCCAGGCTGCCAGTTCTGCAGACTAGAATGAGAATTTATGGTGCTTTTTCTGGGCCCACCCACAGACCAATCACCAGGCAACTTCCTCCCCTCTGAAGCCCATAAAAACTGGATTCAGACAGACTCAGGCAGACCACCAGACAACCTGCCTGCAGATAGGAGCTACCCACTCTGGGTCTCCTCTCCACTGAGGGCTGTAGAGACATCGGGATGACCTGCCTGTGAATAGGAGCTATCCATTCTAGGTCTTTTCTTTGCTGAGGGCTGTAGAGATATTGGAACAACCTGCCTGTGGACAGGAGATACCCATTCCGGGTCTCCTCTGTGCTGAGAGCTGCAAAGACGATGGGATGACCTGCCCGCGAATACGAGCTACCCACTCTGGGTCTCCTCTCCACTGAGAGCTGTAGACTTGACAGGATGACCTGCCTGTGGAAAGGAGCTACCCCACTTCAGGTCTCCTGAAAACATTCTGTCACTCAATGAAGCTCCTGTCAACTTGCTCACCTTCCAGTTGTCCGCATACCTCATTCTTCCTGGATGCAGAACAAGAACTTGGGACCCTGGAAAACAGCTGTATCACAAACGAGGCTGAAACACACCCACCCACCCCACTCACCAAGTTGTGGGTGACAAGAAGGAGAGAAGAGCTGTGGCCCTTTGAGAGCCCAGACCTAGGGGTGCCCCAAGCCAGGTCTATGACACCCTCTTTGGAGATCTGTGGTTCCTGGCATGTCCCAGCTTCTGGGCTCCACCGCATTCCCCTTGTCCAGGTATGGGTGCCCACAACAGAAGCCATGGGCAGTATATCTGGTCCAGCTGCAGCCTTGCATGAAGCCGGCACCTGTGCTGGTGTCTGGAGCTGCCTACCCCACCACAGCAGCCAGCATGCCTGGCTGTGTGCAGTGGCTGGACCCCATGACCACTCCACCACACACCCCTTGCCTCTCCACACCTGGCTCACCCTTGGCAGGTGTGGAATCCAGGCTGGCAGCACAAGCCGAGCACAGCCTGCTGGGCCAAGTGGGCAGAATGAGCCTGGTGGGCATGAGCAATACTCAGGCAAAAGGTGCCACTGGCCACAGAGGTGTCCAGCTGGTGAAGCAATACCCCAAGGATCCTGTGATAGTACTTTGTTATGACAGCCCTAATAAACTAATATAATACCTCTTAAAAAAGAAATGACAGTATATACATTATATTTAAAACATGGAGGCAAACATAAATGTAAGTGGCTGCTTTGGGAAGTAGAAACGGGTGGGAACAGAAAGGGGATGGGAGGCCAGAGATGGCTGTTTTCTATTGTAAGTTATGTAAAATTCTTTGACTACTTTAACTGTGTTCTTATAATTTTTATAAAAACATATTCTTAAAAAGATATCTTGCCATATTTTAAGCCTCTGCAGCATCTTAGGGAAGATAATTTCTATATTTTTACTACCTTCATAGCAACAAAGAAGATTTTTTTGTTCTATTAAGAAAATGTTGGTTGTTAGGCTTCAAAGTACATTGTTGTATGGTTTTGTGACCTTATATATTATTGACAATCCTGAGACTGGGGCCTAAATTTAAGTTGTTATTGACAGGCAAAAGCATTTACATTTCAAGAGTTTGGATAGTGAGTGCAGAGTATTATAGACAGAGAATGAGCTTTAGAGGGAGATAGAAATAGGTCTGAGTCCAAATGCCCCTGCTTATTAACTTGTATGACCTGAGGCAAGTCCATTTAATTCTCAGTTCCTCAATTTCTTCATCTGTACAATTGGATAATAAGGGAGTACTTCCTGGGAATTCTGTGAGTCTTAATGAGAAACACTTAGCACAATGCCTGGCTCATGGTAAGCACTTGATAAATGGTAGCCATATGGTTATGATATCCATAGTAAGAAGCTTTTCCATTCTTTGCCAACTATATCTTCAGCCACTAATTTAAAATTCTTCCTTCTACTCCCATATCCTTCACTCTTGATTCAAACCATTAGTTAATTTTGCTGACTGTTTATATGATTATGTTAAAAAACAAATCTTCAAAGAATCACTTTTAAGTCCTAGATCTGCAAATTTATACTGCTGGTATCAAGCAATTTATTTAAATTTTCTGAGCCTCAGATCCTCATCTGTAAAGCACATTAAATAATATCTGTTGTGACAGATAAATAAATAAGACAAAGAATATAGAAATATCCAGAACAACAACAGGTAGCATATAGATCCTCCATTTATGGAGGCACAAGGCAAAGCTTATAGGCAAACTCATTTCCCAATATATTAAATTAAGTAATGTTAAATAAACACCTCATATTCTTTAGCTGTCTCAATAGAAACATTTTGTGAATATTTAACAGCTAGCTCCACCCTTCAAAGGAATGCTGAGAGACATGGATATTGTAGATATGTGAAATATACATCAATTTCCAACCCCTTTGCTTTGTAATACGCCAAAAAATTGGATTTACACAGTGCTTGAAGCAGAGCAAACTATTCATGCTTCTTTAATTGAATTAATTGTCAGTGAAATCCAGAACTTTGCAATACTTGACAAAGTTCTATACAAAGGAAAGGTAATATGAGCAAGCAAATATTTACAAGATACGTAGTAAAGCTTAAAACAAGCACATTTTTGTTAGTATTGCCCACTGTTCAAAAACAATCCAACTTACAAAATATCAAATTTACAAAGCATCTAAAACTGCCATCACAAAAAGATTCCCAGAGTCCTCAATGAATTCCTTCAAATAGTGGTCTTCCCAAACAGCTTTTAAATCATCTGATTCTAAAAATCTGCCTTGCACACAAATCTTCATGAATATAGCTATTTCCCAAATGAAGAACACTCAAAATTAGAACAAGATCCTTCCTGCTTTGATGCCCATTATCAAAGTGAGCAGGGGCTGAGTTTAAATCACCATGCCCCTGCTCGAACAGTCTCGTTCCCTCTCATCCTCACCACTGCTGTGGTATCCTGTCCGGGAGAAGACATAGGGCTCTCTAAATAGTTGAGTTCAGCAATCTTCTAAAATGCTGATGCAGCTCCCTTGGCTAAGTGAATGCAATATTTCTGTGACAACCTTCCATAATGCAAGGAGCAGCTCTCTTAGGTCAGCAAAGGTTATAGTGGTTCCCTGTCAACGGGGAGAGATTACTCCAAGTTTCATTTGCAGCCTAGAGGAATTTCTCCCCTCTTTTTGTTTAGATAAACTCCATGCCTAGCACAAAGTGCTGAAAGACCCCTTGAAATCTATGTTCTCTCACAATTCTTCCGTGCATGGGACTATACCCCACACGTGGGCTTGATGGCTATTACTAGTATAATGTGGATAGCCATTTAAGTACACTTGAATGTTTTGATGTTGTTGTCCATGGGATCAAATTCAGCTATAGGTTGTTATTATGAAATAACAAAGATATAGCCAGCTTTCTTTTTTATTTATGAGGCGACTTAACATACTTTATATCATGTGTTCTTTCCAGAAACTATATAACATAGGGATTGTCACCTTCATGATACAGATAGGGAAATGTTTCTGAACATGGGCCTCTTTGTCGATGCTCCTCCCCAGGTGCTGCATCCAGATATGAGTTCATGCTTTTGATGAGGTATGAATGGAGCGATGCTGGGCCATGTGCCTTCAGTCAGAGTACCTGCAGACCCCATCACTCCTGCGGCAGCCACTGCAGCCCAGCAGAGATTCCTCTTTTTCACATAATGCAAGCACACAGGTCCACTTAGAAGGGAGGAAGGCAACAATTGAGCTGTCAGAACTCTGAAAGCTCAGGGACTATTTAGACCTTCTATGTGAAAATGAGATTGCAATTTAATTATGAGAAGAAATTACATTTGTTGAGCACTTACCACGTGCCAGACACTATACTTCGTGTTTTTCATGTATTATCTCACTTAATTCTTGAAACAAACCAAAATGGTAATTGCTATCATTATCCCTGTTTTTCAAATGTGGGAACACAAGGAAATTAACCTACCCAGTTGATGCCGCAGCCTGAACTCCAAATCTCTCTGCTCTGCTGTCCCCAACACGGTCCAACCTGCCTTGTTTCCTTTCTAACAATAAAATGTCCCCAATGCTCCAGTCATGCATTAATGTGGCCTTAGACTTGGAAATCAGGAATGTTTTTTAGTTTTAAGAGGAAATTGAGAGCATCTACTCATCCCCATTTGATAGTCACAAAAGAAACAGTCCATTTCAATGCTATTGCCTGGCATTTCATTTTTATCAACTTGCATTTTCACAGCACAAAATATATCTAAGGTACAGATGGATGTTGAGAAAAGTTTGTTCTCTACTCAAAGGTATGAAACCCTATGTTTAGTTTTCAATTTGTTTTAACATCTGGAAGCTGGATGTGCCTCAACGTGCTAGAGATTTAAAGGTGAATGACAGTTCCTGCCAGTGAGAGGTGGCAGGCAGGAAACAACCAACTGCAATACAACTAGCGCAGCATTAACAGCATGAACCAAGTGTGGACTACGAGTAGAGAGAAAGTAACATTTACTTTGTGAATAGCAGGGCTATGACTTCATCGAGGTAGTGATTTTTTAGTTGAAATTTAAAGGTTATGTAGGAGTTGATCACAGAAGCAAAGGGAGGAGACAGGCACCCCAGGCAGACGCATGGCCAAAAAATGACTGGTGCACAGGGGCCAATAGATATGGTAGGGGGCATGCTGTGTAATAAGATCACAAATGGTAAGGGGGTAAAAATGTAAAGAATCCTGAATTCATGATGATATGTAATGAGATTTGCTTAATTTACATAGCACTTTCACCTTCATATTCACTTGATATTTAAATTAATCCTGTGAAGTTATTATTTTCTCCTCTTTGCAGAAAGTCAGAAAGGTCAGGCCCAAGTCCTCAAAGTTGAAGCGAGAAACTTTTTAGTCTTTGGCCTTAAAATCCAATGCTATTTCCAATACTTTAAAAAAGCAGACTGCCCTGAGGAAGTCAGAAAGCCCAGAGACAGTCTCCAGCTTCATCCATGTCCCTACAAAGGACATGAACTTATCCTTTTTTATGGCTGCATAGTATTCCATGGTGTATATACACCACATTTTCTTTATCTATCATTGGTGGGCATTTAGGTTTGTTCCAAGTCTTTGCTATTGTGAACAGTGCTGCAATAAACATATGTGTGCATATGTCTTTATAGTAGAATGATTTATAATCCTTTGGATATATACCCAATAATGGGATTGCTGGGTCAAATGGTATTTCTGGTTCTACATCCTTGAGGAATCACCACACTGTCTTCCACAATAGTTGAACTAATTTGCACTCCCATCAACAGTGTAAAAGTGTTCCTATTTTTCCACATCCTCTCCAGCATCTGTTGTTTCCTGACTTTTTAATGATCACCATTCTACCTGGCGTGAGATGGTATCACATTGTGGTTTTGATTTGCATTTCTCTAATGACCAGTGATGACGAGCCTTTTTTCATGTTTGTTGACACAGGAACAGAAAACCAAACACCTCGTGTTCTCACTCATAAGTGGTAGCTGAACCATAAGAACACATAGACACAGGGAGGGGAACATCACACAATGGGGCCTATCAGGGGGTTTGGGGCTAGGGGAGGGATAGCATTAGGAGAAACACCTAATGTAGATGACAGGTTGACAGGTGCAGCAAACCACCATGGCAGGTGCATACCTATGTAACAAACCTGCACATTCTGCACATGTATCCCAAAACTTAAAGTATAATTAAAAAATAAAAGAAAGAAAGCCCAGAGACAAATCCAGGGGAAGAGTTCGCTGAAATGTTCACATTTCATTTAGTTCTGTGCTCTTAGTCTTTGGCACTGTGCTGACAAGAAGAGCACAAGGTTAGCAGCCATACACTATGGCCACTTCTCTTAGCTTTTTCTTGAATGTTGTCTCCATTTGTAGTGTCTTTCTCAAGGGTGGTAGAAGCTAGGAAATGAGGTTATGGCATTTGATATAGATGAGGAAAAGCCTGAAGTCAGTTTTGGGATTTCCTGCCTTTGCTCACTTATCCCCTTAATTTGCCCACTCAAAGGTTGCTCTAGCAAGGCTTATTCATATCTATTTTTGTTTATTTACTTATATATTACCTCATTAGACGAAGATTTTAAAGCCATTCATATAACATACAAAAAATAGTAAAAATATTTGTTTCTAAATCATCACAACAAAAGAAAAAGAAATTGCATTAGAATAAGAGAGACAAGTCAAGGGAAAAACAGAATATTGTTAAGCAGGTGATGGGATCCCTACCATAGCTGTTTTTAAATTTTCCCCTAAGTTTCCCAATAGACAAAGCAAAATCAGAAACTAATTAGTGATATATTCATGAGGAGAAAACATATGAGCTCCTCAGAAGCAGCAAATATTTCCTGGTACTAAATTCTAAAATGAATTTATCTTATGAAGTGTCCTGTAGGGAACTCTGAGAGATGCAGTGAATAACACCAACAATGAAATTTGTGTATGCTTCAAATGCAATGGAGGGTTTCTCCAGCAGTTTACAATGTTATCCAACTGCATGTGGGCTCCTATGTCTTAGGGTCCACCAGCCCATCTTTCTTTCTGCTCTCCTTTCCTTCTGTTGCTCAGAGTGCATACAACCCTGGCATGTACACACACGCACACATACTCTGTGTGTGTGTGTGTGTGTATCTTTGTCTCTCTCTCTCTCTCTCTCTCTCTCTCTGGGAGCTCCCTCATGCCCCAGAGGGCATTTCACATTGGATGCCTGCTTTTCTCCTGCTTGTCAGCAACATATTTTTCAAATTAGCACTTGGTAGCTTTGAGGGAAACCCAGACCTTTTGGGGAAGACAGTGAGAGGCCAGCTGAAAAAAACAAGAGGTCTGCTTTTTTCTCAGCTTGTAATAAATCTGCAATACAAGCAAAGAAAAATAAACACCCAGATTCTGCAACTGATATAAAAGTTCCCTGGATTGATGTATTACCAAAGCTTGGTCTTCCCCCAGATCCTCTGCTATTTACAAGCAGGGCGCTGTTTCTCATGTGGAAGAGGCATGGCATGGCAGCTTTGGTCCTCCTCCTCCCTGTCTTCATTGCTGTGCTTCCCAGTGGGTAGACAAGAGGCAGATGGACAATAGACAAATAGAAGGCTTTTCTCAGGAGACTCAGGGATTCCACCCTGCCCAGGCAGCCACACTAGGTCCTGGTGAGAAATGTCTCTTCTGAAGCTATGCTTTTAACTCAGTAAGACACCTCCCTGCTACTGGCAGAGGAGAGGCTCAGGAGGCCCAGCTGATCTTCATTAACAAATGGACAGATCTGTGCTCATGCCAAGACCTTCCTTGTGGCCTCTTTCCTGCCCCCTGTGAGGACTGTTCTGACCTTGACTAGGGACTAAAGCTAGGGAAAAGTCAAAAAGGAAAATTACTCTGGCAAAAAGCTAGGACTAGATCAAGAGAAGTGACTTCTCCATTTTGATTAGGGAAGTTGCATTTAGAGTCCAGTGGAGCGCTGTAGTGGAGAAACTCATGATTTTGTAGTTAAGGGGTAAGAAAATGTTCTACCTACTAAACCCTGGAAGCTGGCAACAGAAGATCTGGGTCCCAAACTCTCCCAAATCTTTTAGCTCCAACATTTACTAGCTGGATTGTTTTAAGTCAATCCTTTGTTATATCTGAGCCTCAGTTTCCTGCCGTAAGAATGCTGACAAAGGAAGTCACCTCAGATCCCAGGGCTGTGGCGAGAATCAAGTAAGATTAAACATCAGGAATTACTTTGACAACAGTAAAATGCTAGACAAATATGAGCTGTTAATTTTATTAAGCAACAGCCTAGAGGCCTGACCTCTGGTACCAGCTTTGCTTGTGTCTTTGCCCTTGGTGCTTTCTCGGCTGGATTTATCACATTCTCCTATGAGCTGTCTTTCCCCCCGACAGTTATTTAATTCCTTTCTCAATAACCAAGTTCTCTGAGTGGAGCCCCAGTATCCATGGGGAGAATAAATCTATTCCTATCTTTAAGGAACTTAGATGAGGCAAGGCAGAGAATAAATAACTAAAATGGCTGAAGGAAGACAAGGTATAATGGAAAGAATACAAATCCCGAAGTCAGAAAAGTTGTTTTTGATACCAGTGCTGTCTAAGTGATACAGAGTATCTTGGCTTCTCTGAGTTTTAGCTTCTTTTTCTGTAAGATGTGTCTGATGAAAATAATAATACCTGCTTCATACACTTATAATGAACATGTGATAAGATAATGCCTACTCACAGCATCGTATAAATGTTATTTTTACTATTATCTGAAAGGAGCTAGTGCTTTAACAATAAAGACAGCTACAACTTACTAAATACTACTATGTGCCAGGTACTGTAGAAGGCACTTTACTGGTGTTATTGCATCTACTCCTCACATTAGGAGAGGGCAATTATCTCCATTTCACAGATGAAAAAAACTGAAGTTCAGGAAGGGTAGGAAAGTAAGTTGTGGAGAAAGTGCTAGAACCCAGGTCTGTCTGATTACAAAGCTCACATTCTTTCTATTACCTATTTGATTTTTTTAATAAAGTGACATAGTAACAAATACAACTTCTCAGGATTCACTTACTAGAGTAAGAGTGGACTTCTGCAGGTACCTTCCACGCATAGTAGACTTTCAGTACATGTTTTCTTACTTGGCTTCCCCCAGAAGCAGACCCAAAGACAAAGATGTGAATGTAAGTATAGGGGAGCAGAGACATGAGACAGCCAATGAAGGGTTTCTTGCCAAGCCAGAAGTTTGATTCCATTGGAGAACTCTGGGGTCATTGTAAAGGATTCACCTCAGATTTTTCCCCGTTGAGTGAGTGAACTAATATGGTATTTATACACAAACTTCTGTCTGGCATTAATTTTGGTTTTTCTGAAGCAACCCAAGACACACACACACACACACACACACACACACACACACACACACACATCCCACAGTGGGGAGGAAAGATATTTCAAGCAAGAAATGCAAATGCTGCAAACCATAGCATCACTGAGTACATAAATGAACCAAGATCAAACGAATGAGCAAGTATGTGGTAGTGGTGAAGGGTTGGGTAAGAGAGGGATACAGAAAAGACAGGGAAAGATAAAGAGAGTTACCAAAGCATTGGCTTGAGGATTTAATAGGCTCCAATCTTTCTTATCATTTTATGTCATACATACTAAGAGACCTGAGGCAAATGAGATTATTGTTTCAATTTTTCATTTCCTCCCCAATTTTATAATTTTATAAATTTTATAATTTATAGAATTATAAATCTACAGTTCTTTGCTATGTAACTTTGTAGTGCCCTCCCTTTAAGTGGGCTATATTTCCTTACCCTTTAACTGGGTGCTTGACCATGTGACTTACTTTGATCTGTGGGATGGTAGCAGACACAACACAAGCAAAGGCTTGCAATAGGGTTGTTTACTGGGACTTGCACTCTTATATGTTATGCCAGAGTTATCCTGTTGGTTGCAAAAGACAGATGAGTTACACCAACCAAGCCCAATCTAGATGTGCTATACTCAGTCAGTTACAGACATATGAGTGAAGCCAGCCTAGATCAGCTGAGCTGACCCACAAGCACATAAGCTTAAAAAATGCTTATTGTCATATAATGCCCAGACTTTTGTGGGTATTGAATGCTCTGAAGCCATAAGTAACTGCTACAAAAACTGTACTTCTTTATTCTCTGATAGTACCAAATATTCATCCAAAAAATTAATTCATCAAACATTTTGTAAGCAGCTACTTTGGGTCACCATTTGGAATTATTTATTTATTTGTCATGTATCATCCCATCACTGAACTGTGACCTTCATGAAGTCAGGAACCTTTTCTGTCTTGTTCATTCCTATATTCCAAGGGCCAAGTACAGTGTGTGTCATATGGTGAGTGTTGAATAAATATATATTCACTGAAGAAATTGGTATCAGTTATTTTGATATCTACTGCAAATATTCAAAATGTCATTCTGATTACACTCAATTTATTGGAGGAGACAAATGGACACAACTCTAATTAATTTCTCTTATCATCATGTTATAGAAGCATAGAGAAATACATAACTCTAAGTGGAGAAATATTGAAAGACTGCTGAAATAATGGCATTGGAGCCATTATTTGTTGACACAGAATGAAGACTGATGAAGGTGGGAAGAGAGGACATTCCAATCAGAAAGGACATCATAAATGAAAGTATGGAGGTGTGCAAGAATACCTAGAGCCGCTGAAGTATAACACAGGCATACAGGGGAACAATGGGTAGAGTTCAACTCTGAGGAACCATAAATGACATGCTACAAACTTTGTACTTTGTCTTCTAGGAAATGAGGAACTAGGAAAGATCTTTAATCGTAATATTAATACAACCTTATCTCTTTCAAATAGCTCTTCAGACAGCCATATGAGAGAAAAAATGGATTTACTACATATTCTAAATAAATTTGCCTTGCATTACTGTCCTTCCTTAAGCCTTCTTTGTCCCAGTGGCAAATGAACACCATAAGCTCTGAGATCCAAGTTACATATGCTCCCTTAAGTCTCCTCCCTTTCTTTCCCCTGACCCCAAAACCCTGAGTTTTCTATACCCCCACCCAAATACCTACTACACATGCTCCACCCCTGTGGCACATCTGATGTCAACTCAAAAAACAGGCATGTTAAAATTAATCAGAAATACAACTTTCACACACTTGGGAATCTTTCAGCACAGCTAAGATTAAGAAATCTTAAAGGTAGATGAGACAACCCTCACTTGCAAAACAGCGAAGGGAAATGTTCATGTGTAGAAAGAATCCCACTGGGTATCTGTTTCCTGACCTTAGTTAGACTCCCCTAGGGAGTTAATCTAAGGAGATTCAGCACACACCAAAGAATATAACTCCAGAAATCATAAATGCAAGAGCCAAATTAAAGTTACACATGGTAGAAAGTATCTGTTTTATATAATCAAAATCATTATCATCAATACTCACTAAGTCTTCTTTCAATATGATAGTAAGCTGGGCAATATAATATTACATATGGTCACTGACTTGCAGCTTAATAATCTAACTCTCTTTGACTTATGGGGTGTATCAGTGATCCATTGCATTTCAGTAGGTAACGTGTTATGAGGTGAATACTGACAGTATATGATGGAAAAAGCCATTTTTTATGTACTCCATTGGTTCACAGAATCAGAGAACTAGGTGGTTGTGCAGTATATGATCTCACTTCAATCTATATCACTGGTAGTCAGTAAAAGAATAATATCCATGGTATGTGGACCAGAATATGTTCATAACAGTGTGCCCATAGCTCTAGATGTAAGAATAGCTTTATCTGTACCCAAGAAGCCAATAAAGTCATTAGCCAATCCATGCATTCTGCCTATTCAAATACAAGTCTAGAGAGATATTCCCTTATGTGCAGATGAATAAAAGAAAAATCCAATATAGAGCATGTGAAGTAAAATTGCAGCTAGAGGGAAGGATAGCATTATCCTTAGTAATCCAAGAAGACATGATACCTTTGAAAAATAACGTATAAACCAAAAGATAATTTTATTATATTACAATAAATTTACAAAGGAATTCAAGATGGCGTGACTTCTGTAAAATGAAAATAATAAGTGTAATAATAAAAGACTAAAAAGAAAGGAGAGGTAAAAGGATAACAGGATAAGGTGCAAGAGAGTTAACTGAGATTAAAACAGGAGCCAGGTAACAGTAGAAAGCAATAACAGAAATGATATCCCTGTTAGAAATAGAATTGGTGTTGTGATAAATCAAGATACTCATATAGAGGGAAAACTGAAGTCTCTAAGAACTCAAAGGAGAAGTCAATAATTTTTAATTAATTAGGTAAATAAAGAAAAGGAAAAAGAAAAGTATGATATAATCTAAGGATGAGATAATTTCAGAAATCTTGAGTAAGAAAAAATAACCAAAGACATAACTGAAGAAAACTTCCCAGAGCTTTAAAAAAAAAAAAAAAAAAAAAAAAAATTGACTTTTAAAAAAATATTTGACCCAGAAAAACTAATATAAACAAGCCCAAACCTAGATATCTGGAATTTTTGTTAATCATATAGTTAAGGGAAGAGGGGTGGTTGTTATCTTGAAAGAAACAAAATTCAGACAGGCTTCAAAATTTTACTCTGGAAAACCAAAATATCAGGAGGTAATAAAGCATTCTGAATACTATGCTTTGTAATATGAGTATTCTGAGCTAAGGGAAATCATTTTATTCATGTGATTTTGTGTTATATGTAATATTGGAAGAGCCTCCCAATTGGTCACCTTTCCACCCACCTCTCTGCATCCAACACATCTTCCATATCCTTTGAATCGATCCTGCTTCCTTGCTGAAAATCTTTTAGAGCTATATGATTTTTTTAAGTATGATAAAATATTAATGATATAATCTAGATGGTGAGTATACAGTCATTCAATGTTAAAATTCTTTCAATTTTACTGTGTTTTATTTTTATAATTTAAAAACTATTTCACATCATCCTCATTGTCGACTGGATAGAATCCAAACTCCTTGCAAAGTGTGCAAACCTCTTCAGAGTCTAACCTCAATCTACCTCTCTGGTAGCACCTTCTGCCTATTATTCTTACCCCATCTAGTCACCATGAACTCCTTGCTGTTCTTGAAGTACCTCTGTTAGGAGGTCCTAAAAGGATAATTTTGACTGAGATAGTACTAAACTGAATTTGTCCCGTAGCAGCTGAGTTTGAGGACAGAAAAAATATGAATACTCTGACATTTCATACAAGTTATGTTTTACTGTAGTGTGCAGTACAGGCTATATAGCTTATGAGGTACAGTGCAAAATGAAATTTCAGAACCCCTTGTTCAAAAATTCTTAAGAATTTCAAGATGGCAACAGCAAAGCAATACACCAAGTGTGAACCCCACCTTTTTTGTTTGGAGACAAAATCTCATTTTGACACCCAGACTGGAATGCAGTGGTGCAATCAAAGCTCACTGCAGCCTCAAACTCTTGGGCTCAAACGATCCTCCCACCTCAGTTTTTTGAGTAGCTGGGACTATAAGCATGCACCATCACATTTTTTTTTAGAGATGGGGTCTTGCTATGTTGCCCAGGCTGATATTGAACTATTGGGCACAAGTGATTCTCCTGCCTCAGCCTCCCAAAGTCCCAAAGTGCTGGGATCATAGGCATGAGCCACCACAACCAGCCTGTGGGCCCCTTTTGAGTGTCGTTCCCCGTGTGACCACTCATGAAGCCAGCTGTAACTACCTAAGGATATCAAACTGACTGAGGCTTCCCAAGTATTTACCAGTTTCCTTGAGTGGCAGTAGTGGGTATCTGCTTGCCTGTGGTGATGCACTGACAAGGAATGGGAGCATTCAAGTGGAAGATTACCAAGTCTTTTCTGTCTTCCTAACATGTCTTTTGCAAGCTGTATCTCAATTGAATGTCTAGGTCCTGCATACAGTTCCCTATACTGCTAGCAGAGTCATGGTGTTTTATTATCCATAGGTTATATTATGGCACTTGTATTGCAAAGAGGTAATGATGACTGGTTTATGATCAGACCCAATCTTTATCTCCCACTTGAAAAGACTTAGAATGAACTGAGTACGGCATTCTAAGAGAATAAGACAATTTTGTGCTAGTCAGTCTTCTCATTTAACACTATAGAACATGCTGTGTCACTCTAGTTATCAAAATATTCTTTACATTACTCTGTACAATTTTTAAATTTCTTCATGCTTTAAAAATACACTGTTTTTATTGTTGTCACAATTATAAGTTAGATGTTTTTTCTCTATCACATCACCTAAAAATTTTTTTGTTCTACTTACTACATAAAATCTATTAATGTTTATATATTTATCTCATATGTGGTGATTTTACTAAACTCGTTCATTCTAAGAGTTCTACAGTTGATATTTCCAGGCTTTCTATGACTATAAACTCATGAAAATCATCATGTCTTTGTCTCTTCCTTCACAATAGTTACATTTCTTATTTCTGTTTGATGTCCTATTGGGTGGTCCAGAACTTTCAGAAAAAAAGTTGTGTAAAAATATCTCATTCTTGATCTTGGTGGCAATAAGCCTAATATTTCACTATTAAGTATCATCATGATTATTTTTAAATAGTTCATTTTCAGCACATTGCAAAAATCCTACTCTTAGTTTGTTTTTCAAAATCTGAAATAGCATATTATTAAATGCCTTCTTACTACCTACTAACATAGTGTAGCTCTTGTTGTTTTGCCTAGAGTTGTGATGTACTATGTTAATCAACTTGTTTTTATTGTGGAATAAATAAAGGAATTATCTTCATATTCCTAGAATAAATCACTCTTAGTAATTAGGGGTGATTCTTTTGACATATTACTGTATTCAGTTTGCTACCATTTTATTTAAGATATTTGTATCAAATACATAGTAAGAATGTCTATAGTTTTCTTTCTTATAATATTAGTATTATGTCACTCCAAAAATATATTTATATTGTGCATTGACCATACATGGAGAAATCAATATAATATTACAAGAATTCCCATCCCCACAATGTTTACTTCTTTGATGGAAGCACTAATCACTACAAATTCCCCCCAAAAATAGAATATTGCTTTAAGTTTTTTTTTTTTGTTTTTTTTTTTTTTTGGCAGAACAGGAGAATTTCAGAGACTTCCATTTGGCCTTTTCTACTATATTGTCCCTTTATCTAAGACTCATAGAGCCAAGATAAGAATTCTTCTAGTTCCTGAAGTTGTATATTCCAACTGTACAGTCACTGTACAGTATATTCCTTCTATATAGTGAACCTAGTTGTGCACTTTGCATGGAAGAAGAAATGGCCAGATGTGTGATTATATACTGATTCATGGGCTGTAGGAGCTGATGGTTTGGCTAGATGGTCAAGGACTTGGAAGAAGCATGACTAGAAAACTGGTGACAAAGAAGTTTGGGGAAGAGGTATGTAGATGAACCTTGCTGAGTGAGCAAAAACTGTGAAGACATTTGTATCCCATGTGAGTGTTCACCAACAGGTGACCTCAGCAGAGAAGGATTTTAATAAGCAAGCAGATAGAATGACCCATTCTGTGGACATCATTCACCCTCTTTCCGCAGCCACCCCTGTCATCGCCCAATGGGTCCATGAGCAAAGTGGCCATGGTGGCAAGGATGGAGATTATGCATGGGCTCAGCAACATGGACTTCCACTCACCAAGACTGATCTGGCTACAGCCACCAATGAGTGTCCAATTTCCCAGCAGCAGAGACCAACACTGAGCCTTCGATAGGGCACCATTTTGGGGGCTGATCAGCCAGCTACCTGATGGCAGGTTGATTATATTGGACCTCTCATCATGGAAGGGGCAGAGGTTTGTCCTCACTGGAATAGACACTTACTCTGGATATGGGTTTGCCTATCCTGCATGCAGTGCTTCTACCAAGACTACCATCCATGGACTCATGGAATGCTTATCCATCTTCATGGTATTCCACACAGCATTGCCTCTGACCAAGGCACTCATTTTACAGCTAAAGAAGTGCAGCAGTGGGCTTATGCTCATTGAATTCACTGGTCTTACCATGTTCCTCATAATCCTGAAGCAGCTGGATTGATAGAATGGTGGAATGGCCTTTTGATGTCACAATTACAATGCCAACAAAGTGACAATACTTCGCAGGGCTGGGGCAAAGTTCTCCAGAAGGCCATGTATGCTCTGAATCAGCATCCACTATATGGTACTGCTTATCCCATAGCCAGTATTCACAGGTCCAGGAATCAAGGGGTGAAAGTGGAAGCAGCACCACTCATCATCACCCCTAATGATCCACTAACAAAACTTTTGCTTTCTGTTCCTGCGACTGTATGTTCTGCTGGCCTAGAGGTCTTTAGTTCCAGAGAGAGGAACACTGCCACCAGGAGGACACAACAACAATTCCATTAAACTGGAAGTTAAGATTGCCACCTGGACACTTTGGGCTCCTCCTACCTTTAAGTCAACAGGCTAAGAAGGCAGTTACAGTGTTAGCTGGGGTGATTGACCTGGACTATCAAATTGAAAACAGTCTACTACTCCACAATGGAGGTAAGGAAGAGTGTACATGGAATACAGGAAATCCATTAGGGTGTCTCTTAGCATTACTATGCCCTGTGATTAAGGTCAATGGGAAACTACAACAGCTCAAGCCAGGCAGGACTACAAATGGCCCAGGGCCTTCAGGAATGAAGGTTTGGGTCACTCCACCAGGAAAAAAACATGACCAGCTGAGGTGCTTGTTGAAGGCAAAGCAAATACAGAATGGGTAGTAGAAGAAAGTAGTCATCAATACCAGCTACAACCACGTGACCAGTTGTAGAAACGACGACTGTAATTGTCATGAGTATTTCCTCCTTCTTTTGTTAAAAACATGTTTGTGCATGTATACACTTGTACTAAAAAAAATCTTCATTTTATTTCCTTTTTCCTTTATGATGTGACATAAGATTTATTGACTTCATATCAGCATTTAAGCATTGTTAACTTTATGTAACAGCATTTGAGTTGAGATTGGTGCATTTCTGGTTGTACAGTTATTAAGCATAATTATGACCTATTATTGTCTTTATTTGAAGATTATGTATGATCTCAGGAGATGGGTATGGGTTCAAGTTGACAAGGGGTGGACTCGTGATGGTTAATACTGAGTGTAAACTTGACTGGATTGAAGGATGCAAAGTATTCATCCTGGGTGTGTCTATGAGGGTGCTGCCAAAGGAGATTAACATTTGAGTCAGTGGGCTAGGAAAGGCAGATTCACCCTTAATCTGGGTGGGCACCATCTAATCAGCTGCCAGTACAGACAGAATATAAAGCAGGCAGAAAAACATGAAAAGGCTAGACTGACTTAGCCTCCCAGCCTACATCTTTCTCCTGTGCTGGATGCTTTCTGCCCTCAAACATCAGATTCCAAGTTCTTCAGCCTTAGGACTTGGTTGGACTGGCTTCCTTGCTCTTCAGCTGGCAGATAGCCTATTGTGGGACCTTGTGATCATGTGAGTTAATACAACTTAATAAACTCCCCTTTATATAGATAGATAGATCAATAGATATCTATATAGACATAGATATATCTTAATAGTTCTGTCCCTCTAGAGAATCCTGACTAATACACACATCTTACAAGGTCTATTAGCGTTCTCTAGAGGGACAGAACTAATAGGATAGATATGAATATATGAAGGGGAGTTTATTAGGAGAACGGACTTACACGATCACAAGGTGAAGTCCCACAGTAGGCTGTCTGCAAGCTGACGGGGCAGGAAGCCAGTCCGAGTCCCAAAACTTCGAAAGCAGGGAAACTGATAGTACAGCCTTCAGTCTGTGGTTGAAGGCCAGAGAGCCCCTAGCAAACCACTGGTGTAAGTTCAAGAGTCTAAAGGCTGAAGAACTTGGAATCTGATGTTTGAAGGCAGGAAGCATTCAGCACGAGAGAAATATGGAAGCCAGAAGACTCAGCCAATCTAGTCCTTCCACATTCTTCTGCCTGCTTTTATTCTAGCTGCTCTGGCAGCTGATTAGATGGTACCCATCCAGAATGAGGGTGAGTCTGCCTTTCCCAGTTCACTGACTCAAATGTTAATCTCCTTCGGCAACATACAGACACACCTAGAAAAAATTCTTTGTATCCTTCAACCCAATCAAGTAGACACTCAATACTTACCATCACAGTGTGGCAGGTCCCTTTGGATAAAATTAGGAGGAAGACTCCCAGTACATAGCTGTGATGTGACTGTGGGGTTATGCCATTCCAGGAATGCAGTCTCCTCTTTAATCAAAATATGTCATGACCTTACTCAGGCCTGGGGATTTGGTTACTGGACATGATCTGTTTAGTAGCTCATGTCAGGCCATAGTTCATCAGATTGCAGGGAATTTTCTTTTTTCAATCATACAAGTCAAGAACTTTAGTGTGCTGCCTTCCATTTTGGTCCTACTCACTAACCAAAGATCCCTGCAGATTCCGATAATGGTGATAACCTCTGTTCTTGCTCCTCTAGTTGTTAAGTGTCATGAATGAGTCTCTTCACCTCCAAATCTTCCTATGCTGATTTCACCATCAGTAAATGCTGCTTTCTCCCATCAGGATCCCTGGTCTTACAATAAGTAAAGAAAATTCTGTATGTAAGCTTCATTTAATATGGAACAAGATTACAAAACAATATCTTGATTTCAGTCAACCAACCAAATAGAACTGTTCCATCTGCTAAATATGGCACACTCAATTCAGAATTTCTGATAAGCACACCCATTTCAAAGTATTCAGCCCTATGTAAAGTTCTGATTTTCCTTCCCTGATTGAACACCCAGGCAAGCATTCTCATACACATTCTTCAGAGTCTTGCCAATATAAATTGGCAAAGTCCTACAGTCATTTTGGTGTTGAAGTCTTTTTCTTCTGGGTTGTCTTCTGAGATGTGCTGAATTCTTTTAGTTTGTTTAGAAATAAAAAAAAGGACAGGAGTACAAACTGGCTTTCCTTTAAAAAATAATGCTCTCTGGTAAAGAAGTTACAGTATCATTTAGCAAGATATTACTAGCATTATTATGTAAGAGAGAATGGGCTTTTTGGTTAACAAGGAAAGCTGGGAGATGGGATCTCCTTTCCAAGTCTTCAGGTATCATTCTTTTCCATACCTTTCACATAATACACCTGTTAAGTCTATGCATTCAACTGACATTGCACCTCAGTAAACCACATTTTGTTTGAACTAGCAAAAGGAAAGACAACTCTTCGGCACAGATATTAACATTTCCTGGGTTTCTATTTATTTGTTAAGCCAAGACATTTGAACAAGTCTTTCTCTTTCTTTAAGTTACTCAGAGCTATTAGAAGCACCTACTCTCTCTGACCATTCTGGCATTCCTTATCCTCTCCATGCCAGGCTATTTCATGGTTATGGCCCCTTGATTTCCTAAAGCCTCCACTAGGCACTTCATTCTACATGACCACAAGATATATAATAATTTGCTGTTTCATAAATGTATGCCAGGCACTGCCAGTTTCCCTGACAATCTGGATCTTCACCGCCCTCATTTCTAATTAGGGCAAATAAACAATTCTAGTTGCACACGTGCACACACACACACACGCACACACACACACATGCACACACACACTTCCCTACCTTCTGAGAACCATTTGCATGTAATCCTCTCCTATGACAATTTCTACACCAGTTAGGGTTCTTGGTTGAAAATAACAGAAATATTTCCAGGTGAAAGTAACTAGGAAGGAAAGTGCATTCAAATATCTGGTACAGGAAAAACGCTTGAAGAAACTGGTTTAAGACTTAAGTGTATTTGAGAGGTATTATCAAATAGAACTGTCATAACAGACACACTGGGAAACTTCATCAAAGAATGGTTTGATTAGTAAGACAGTGAATAACTCAATAATAAATTACAAAGCTAGAAGACCAAGCCCATAAACCAAGGGAAACCAAATATGCCAGCCCACAGCTAGTATGCTGTCATGGGCAGTACCATCATTGGGTCCAGGAGTCACTCCTACCATTTCAGAACATTTGCTCTGTTACTGTTTCTTTGCCTTACTCATTCAGATTCAAAACCCTGGGATGGCAGCTTGCACAAGGCCCAGTTTCTATATCTAAGGAGAGCAATTATATGACCATCTGAGAATATATTATGGGATGTGGGTCTTGCCTCCTATAAAAACTCACACAAATGTAGGAAAAGAGCTCAGAAGATGCGTTACCTCCCCCACAACAAAAAATGCTTTCTACATGAAAAGTTCCTTTATTTTCTATGTGAAATAATGTATGTGTGTATCTGTTCTTTTAAATCTTGAAATGATTCACTACTAAAGCCATATGGCTCCAGGGTACTTTATTAATAATTATTTATTAAAACTATTTATTTTAGCATGATTATTAGTATATTTTAAGTACTTGTATGTGGCATATTCAAGGGTGACTAATACACAGCTATTGCCCTCAAAGAACTTATAACCAATGCTATGATTATTGTGTTTCTTCTTATACTCAAACATTAAGCAGAATGCCTGGCACTGAATAGGTGCTCAGAAAAGTTTTCTGAGAGAATAGTTTCCAAATGCAAATTTTTTAAAAAAAAGATTCGTTTAAAATACTGTTGTGTTTGTTTAGGTATTCTCCTGATTTAGTGATTGCATTGTTAAGGTTAATCTTAAAGAAATCAAACCTACAATTAGATAACTGGATGGGGCATTATGGGTGATTCCATGCATACAGAAAACCAGTAAATCTATGGATTATGGAGGGATTGGAGAAGCCAAGTGTAGGTACTAATATCTTCCTCAAAACTGGGTCATTCAAATGTAACAGTGAGCCAAAAGTAGTGAAAGTTAGCGCGCATTATACACAAAAGTACAATAAAAATTGTTTTTAAAATTGCTGAACATTATTAATGGTAACCCCAGAAGGAATACAGAAAACTAATAATTAAATTGAGCCAACCACCTAATTTTCTGATTATACAGAGTGACTGCTAAAGACAAGGCCATCCACCATTTGTCAGAAACATGTTGAGATTTGGAACCATCAAAAACTAAACCATCCTACTCAGCCAATCCTTTAGGTGAAAATTATAAATATTCTGGTAATCATAAGAATCCCTTTAAAAGAGAGCATATGTTTACAGACGATACCATTATGACCCTGCTTTCTTAACCAAGGAGTCCCAACTCAGGCACCTGAATAAGGATACAAGGCCAGAATTAGACAGGAAATGACCATTTCAGAAACCTCTGGCTAACTATGAGACATGGGAGTGTTTTCTTAAGGCTTTCTTTTACTGCTGCCTTTTTTTTTTTTTTTTTTGCTAACTGGTCCAGAAGGAAAATTACAAGGTGGAATGAGAAAAGGATGAAAACTCCCAGCAAAATGATGACATGTCAGTCCTTTTTAAAGATGCTTGGAAGAGTCTTTACAATGGCCCCTGTTGATTTTTAAGCATCCAAAATGTGAAAATCATTGCATTATTTTTCATCATACCAGAAGGTATTTGCATTTTTATTTTTGTGTGGTTGGGGCAGATGAATTCCTAGAAAGGAAGCTGGCACCATGCCAACTCTCAGCAGCTGGTGTGGATGGGGATCCTGCATCTTCCAGGCAGAAAGGTGACTAGTAAATGTGTTGTGTTGCTGTTTCCAAGTAACTTTTTTGACATCCACCATCCCACCACAACTCCATAAGGTAAGTAATTAAGATCCCAATTTAACAAAGAAAATTCAAGAACAGTGAGCGACTGACCAAACATCAGTTCTGTGTAACAAGATTTGGCTTCAACATTGATGCCTCAAGCAGATTTGGTTAATGTGATCACCCAGGCAGGTGTCACCTTCCCCCGAACTGCTCTTTTGAAGCTCCACAAAGAAACCTCCCAGCCAAAAGACCATGTTAGTGATTTTTCCTAAAAGCTACAGCTTCCACGGAAACTCCAAACCAGCTTTGGCAGTCCCCTTGAGTGTAGGCAGGAATTGGGACTTTCCTCTAGCCCATATAATACAGCAAAGGGGGTGGGATGTCATTCCTGTGATGAGGTTACTGTACATAAGACTTCACCTTGTTAGTAGACTCAGTCTGGCTCTGCTGCTGGACTTGAAGAAGGAAGCTGCTATGTTGTGAACTGCCAAGGTAGAGGTCAACATGGTGGGGAACCACAGGTGAACTGTAGGACCTGCAGATGTCCTTCAGCCAATAGCCAGAGAGAAACTGAAGCCCCCAGCTCCCATAGTCCACCAAGAAATGAATTCTGCCCACAACCTGAATGAGCTTGGAAGTGTGTTCTTCTTCAGTCAAGTCTCCAGATGAGAATGCAGCCAGCCAGACACTGTGATTTAAGCCTTTGAGACCCTGAGCAGAGGACCCAACTGAGCCATGCTTAGATTCCTGACCTATAGAAACTACAAGATAGTAAATGCGTGTTGTTTCAAGCCACTATGTTTAGATAACTAATGCAAGCAAAGCTAGACTTGAACCGAGATTATTCTATCACAAACCTTTCTTTCTTGAGTTGTACAAGTAAGAACCAAGCTATGCAGCTACAGAAAGCTTATAAAATGTAAACCTAACTGAGGCCGGGCTCAGCAGCCCCAGTGTCCCATTACTAAGTGGCTATCCCTTCACTAAGGAGCTATGCTCACTGACCACCTCTCCATAACCATGAAAAACAAACAATGAACAGAATCGGATTCATCTGGGTCCTCCCTTCTACCTAGAGACGTCCTGGCATTATGGAAAAAGCCATGAAAATCTATGTTTGCCATTCCTGTGCTTATTTGGGCTCATTTGAACTAGTCATATCAGCTCGCTAAGCCTTCATTATTCTTTCCTTTAAAACAGGGGGCATCAAACATACTTTGCAGGATTATAGAGGAATCTGGAGCTATATTAATAATTATATATGGAAACTGTTAATATTATATCATCTATGTTATTTTCCCCATATTACAGATGCAAAACAAAAATGACTTGTCCAAGACCATGCAGCTATTAATCTGCAAAACTGGGAATGGAGCCCAGGTTCTCTGGTTCCAACTGTAAAGCTTTTCCTATTACATTCCCCTTCCTAATTTTTGAAAAACGTTCAAAATATAATTTAATTTATGTGAATTTGAAAAAAAATATATCCCATTCAGTTCTTTGAGGAGAAGGGTTGCTGTGTAATGAAACAAAATATTTGAGCTGCCTCGAATCCTTTGTGGAAGAGGCCAGGATAGAAATGCGTTTCCAAAAAAGATGGGAATCCCTGGTTTAAATAATTATGTCTCAGATAACCACTGCAATTAAGCAGTTCCTTAGCATCAAGTTTCTAAATTTTGGCAGAGGCAATTGACTTTTTCTTCAATTCTTTCATCCTAGTTACAAAACTGGATTAATTGAATCACTATGTCCAAGTTCCTTCTGCAACCTTGGGGAAGACTGTTACCATAAGCATGAAACACATCTGTGACAGAGTATTAAGGCTTTATCCACAAATTACCAAGGGACCACCAATTCTCTAGCACTCGTGGCAGTCAACACATTCTAATTTAACAAAGAAAAAAAGCCTGCTATTTTGAAATTAACACAACCACGGATATATTCACCAAAATGAAGTTTGGCTGCAGAATTCAGTACCACACTTTTCTTCCTAGTTTGTCCACCTCATAAGCAGGTGAGGGGTTCTGATACCTCTCTATTGCCTAAGGAAGTCAAGAAAAGTATCAGATAGGGATTTGAACTAGACCTCCTTTCAGGTCCCATACAGCCCTGGGAACCCATGATTCGAATGTGTGTTTTGCTATTCCAGGATACAAACCACAAGTCTATGAGGGAAATCAGATTGAAAATAAGACTCATAGGTTCTATTTAAGTGCTGCTGCTTTGAATCACATAGCTAGAGAAGTCTGCTAAAGGCACTTATGCACCAGTTAAACTACAGGCACACAAGCATTTCTATTTACTGCCTTAAGAAGGAAAGGCAAGAAGGGGAGAGCCGCCAAACCAGGAAGAAATAGAGGTGATGTTCAAAGGCCAGCTAAAAGTACATTCAAGGTTTAAAGCAATCTCGAAATGGGAAACCAGGCCATTAAATAATAAGCATTAGATGAAACAGCAACAAACATTAGATTAAGAAAAACATCCATAAATATCAACTAATATAGTACTTTGATTAGCAAAAACATTGCATTATTAGAATATATTCCCAGTAGAGAAATGGTAATGGAAACTATTAGATCTCCTGGGAAAATGTGCATAGAAATGGAGATAGAGAAAAAGAAAAGGAGGAGAGATATGGAACAATTATGCTGCATCTGTTTCTTACACATCAGCGGGGGGTACTTTTCCCTAAATCAGTTGAACAGTCAGTGATGTGAAAGATGAGGGCTCATTAGGCAGCCTGCAGACAGCACCTGAAATGGTTTGTCAAACAGTCGTGCCTCTGAAAATCAACAAGGAACCAGGACGTGATGCTTCATTTATAGGGGGAAAGGCAAAAGCAATCAAGACCCAAAGACAGGGCAACTGGGCTCTATGTAGGCTCGTTATGCTCAACTCTGCCTTAAAAAAATGACAAAGAAGCAGAATGCCAGGGTAGGAAATAAAAATTAAGGCAGCAACAAGGAAGGAAGGGACAAATATTTCTTGAATGCTCAGCAGGTGCCCTGTACTGCATATCATCTCTTTTTCATTTACAGCAACTCAGTACAGTGGTATTGCTTCCACTCTTCAAGATAATGAAACAAAGAATAATTTGCTCAAAGTCACAGTGCACTAGATTCAAAAACATGTATGTCCAACTGCAAACTCAAGTCTCTTGAACACAGCAAAGCTGTTTTCCAGAAAGTACAAAATATTAATGATAATGTCCATCAATGAAAGAGACTAAGAAAGAGTTTTAGGAGCTCAGTAGAGAAAACAGCTGCAGACCTGTGAATTAAGAGCTGATTATGGATTCAGCTTATACTTCTCACATGTCAGGAAATGGAGGATCCACAGTTCAAGCAGGAATGAAGGGGAATGGGGAAGTAAGTCTTTGTGGACAGCATCTTTGTATGTCTTTCTTTCTCTACAATAGGGATTTTGCTGAGGCACTGGTCCAAACATTCTTGGGTAGTTCCTACAAATGCTTACCAAGTCAAGTACCCCCACTTACATGGAGAACACTGCATGTGTCCTTCCAGACCAGGAGCCGTTTATCAGACTGTGTGAATTATCTACTAGAGGAATTTAGGGTTCTCTATTGAACAGAAAAGGTTGGAGGAAAGAAATACTGCTTAAACAAGATAAGTCTCAGATCTCCTTTTGACCTCAGTTTTATAACTTTACATGCAGCCAGGAAAAAGGCTTTTATTCACAAATATTTAATGAGCCTCTACTATGTGCTGAGCATTAGGTTTCATTTCACTCATCTACTTATTCTCACCCATAGAGAAATCCATGAAAACCCTCAGGTCATCTTACCCAACTATCATATAAAAAGAAAGCCCACCCTTAAATTCAAGAAAAAAAAATATTTCCTGAGAAGTCAAGATACCATGGAACCAAGAAGCACAAAGCATGGCTCCTGTTGTCTAAAAGGTTTAAGATTATATAGCATGCAAATGTAAGTCGCCTTGCTCATTCATAAGAGAAGCTGTTATCAGTTCAGCTTCTGCCTTCCCTAGCATTTCCACTACCAGAACTTCCATCTGAAGTCATGTTCTCCTTCAGGTTCCAGTACAACAAACGAAAAAGCAAAAACTAGTCTGGCTCATGGACTCTTCAGAATCCTTATTGGCTTCATGATCCTCCTTTACAAACCATAGCAGCAGGTTATGTCAAGCCTTCTTCCAAGTTCCAACAAACAGATGTAACAAAGGTTATAGAGGTTAAAATCCCCTCCCTACCACACCACACCATAACAGTACATATTTTCCAGAATTCTCACAGAATTATAACAGCCAATCATGAAAAGCATAAGGCACATTTTCAGGAGGGACAAAAGGAACACAGAGAGTGCTTAGCTCTGCTGTAGAGATGTCTGTCCTCAATTGTATCATCTCATGATCTTAGATCCTTCTGAGGGTTCTTGGCATCTAGCGATGAATTGCACCATTGCAAGAGCCCTGGAAAAGTCTAGACTAAAGCAAAGAATATACTGAAGAATGCTATGAAAGTGGTATTACGATTGTGGAAGTATCACTTGAATCTATGTGTCCTTCCCCAATATCCAGCATTACTAGATTAGACAGCACTACATTTACATAAATTATTTTTTAGTGCAGAAAAGCAAGAGATTTGGACAGTATGATTGCAATTATTTCAAGGCTAATGAGAATGCAGGTTATTAGGTGGCCCATCCATAGACAAGAAAACAGAAGATGCTTGAGTGTTACAGCAATAACTAACTGGAGAAGAACATGAAGAGAAACGTTGATCACTGCAGTTTTGTACTCAGACCCCAACTAAATCCCCAATACGCTTTGCTCCAATTCCCATTCAGGACCCACCTTAGTAATCCTCCCCAAACAACCAGCCCTGCCCAGCTGTCAGCTCAAAGTCCTCCACCTGCCCAGACTGTAACCAGTGGAGCAATTCAGCAACTTCAACTCTAAGGTCTAGAAACAGGGCCTGTTTCTTCAAGAGGGGCCTAGACATCCATGTGAATTCCATATCTTAACCTACCTAACTGGGGGACCTTGGGTTATTTAACATCTCTATTCCTCAGTTCCTGCATCTTTAAAATGAGAATTGAGCCCTACTGGGGGACCCGCCCCCAATACTTCAATGTAGGTTCTTTCTTTTTTCCATAAGTGTTGACCAGCTGAGAAATAAAAATAAAGAGTACAAAGAGAGGAATTTTACAGCTGGGCCATGAGGGGTGACATCACATATCGGTAGGACCATGATGCCTGCCTGAGTCTCAGACCAGCAAGTTTTTATTAAGGGTTTCAAAAGGAGAGGGGGTGTAAGAACAGGGAGTAGGCACAAAGATCACATGCTTCAAAGGGCAAAAAGCAGAACTACTACTAAGGGTCTAACAAAGATCAGATGCTTCTGAGGGAACAGGACAAAGGGAAAAAGCAGAACCACTGATAAGGGTCCAACAAAGGTCACAGGGCAAAGGGCAAAACCAAAACCACTGATAAGCGTCTATGTTCAGTGGTGCATGTATTGTCTTGATAAACATCTTAAACAACAGAAAACAGGGTTCAAGAGCAGAGAACCAGTCTGACCACAAATTTACCAGGGTGGAGTTTCCCAATCCTAATAAGCCTGAGGGTACTTCAGGAAACCAGGGCGTATCTCAGTCCTTATCTCAACTGCATAAGACAGACATTCTCAGAGCAGCTGTTTATAGACTTCCCCCCAGGAATGCATTCCTTTTCCAGCATATTAATATTAATATTCCTTGCTAGGAAAAGAATTTAGAGATATCTCTCCTACTTGCATGTCCGTTTATAGGCTCTCTGCAAGAAGAAAAATAGGCTCTTTTTGCCCAACCCCGCAGGCCGTCAGACCTTATGGTTATCTTCCTTGTTCCCTAAAAATCGCTGTTATTCTGTTCTTTTTCAAGGTGCACTGAATTCATATTGTTCAAACCCACATGTTTTACAATCAATTTGTACAGTTAACACAATTATCACAGTGGTCCTGAGGTGATGTACATCCTCATCTTATGAAAATAACAGGGTTAAGAGATTAAAGACAGGCATAAGAAATTATAAAAGTATTATTTGGGAACTGATAAATGTCCATGAAATCTTCACAATTTATGTTCCTCTGCCACAGCTCCAGTCGTTCCTTCTGTTTGGGGTCCCTGACTTCCCGCAACAGATCCCTAGAAGGATTAAATTAGCTAATATATGCTAAATGTATAGAACAAAATTCAGCCCATTTGTGAGAAACTTTGTAAGTGCTTGTCATTATAATAATTATTATTATTATTATTTTCCTTCCCACCACCACAATTACTTGTCATAGGCTATATGAGAGGTTTCTGGCTTGATTTCTCTCCTGAACCCAGATCCTTGCCCAAAATCTCAGCCACCTAACTATGTCCTAAACATGACAAGGCTCTCACTAGCTCCCTTTCCCAGTAAGGTGCAACTTTTCTCTTTATTTGCAACACAGAGTTCTGCCATGAACCAAAATATGCTCTGATATCAAGAATCACACCTGACTGGACCTACTCACCTTCTCAGCTCTCTAGTTTTGGCCTATGTAGCTAAAACAAACCCAGTAAGGTCTGGAACCTAAAGGGACCCAGAGGAGAAGCAAATGACTGAAGGCAACAGGTCCCAGGGCTCTGATCAAGCTGAGCAGTATTTTTCTAAGGGATATAGACCTTGGGAAAATACTGAATATATGTATGTGTGTGTATCTGTGTGTGTGTGTGTGTATATGTATTTTCCTACTATTTATTTTATTTCCCTGGATATATATAATTTTCATTATACATAAAATAATAATTATTATGATGATGACAAGCACTTACAAAGTTTCTTACAAATGTGCTGAAAGCTGTTCTAAACATTTAGCATCTACTAATATATATCCAGAGAAAGAGTCTGGGTCACATCAGTGAGGAAAATCCAGAGAAGCAGTCTCAGGTCTTTGCTATAAGGTTAAGCTAAAGCAATGAGCAAGCAAATAGCCAAGATGTCAGAAACCAACAATATTGGACACAGGTCAAGAAGTAAAGTATGAAATGGCCTAAAACAAGTAGTTCAAGCCAAAGACATGAATGGCATGCCCACAAGGACAGAGATTTTATTTCATTTGTTCCCTTGTACAACCCCATACTAAAACGTCCTCCAATATTCATGGAATGAACAAATGAATGAATCATCAGATTGTAGAGTTCCTCTCGATATAGTACTACCTGAATGGTACAGGAAAACCAAGAAGAGGATAAGCCTCAAAATGCTAAGGATTTGAAGACCTAGACACAGATTTTCTAGGGATCAAGCCTGAACATATCTCCAGCCTGGACCCGGACAGCTGGCTTGCTTCTCTGGTCTTCATGGTTTGGGACCTCTCCTCCGCTATTTGAGCAGAGGGGACTTCCCTCTGTCATTGCACTGATTACACTGCACTGTAATCTTCCACTTCTCTGTCTTCTGGACTGAATGTGACACAGGACCTGGCACATAATAATAATTCAGTAATGTTGCTTAATGGTCCTTCCCTAAGGATCCTCCCATAGAGGTGAATGGGCAAAGAACAAGAGAATAATTCAATTTGGTGGTTTAAGTCTTATTTTTGCCTGGACAGCAGGGCACTAATTTCAGCAAAAGGCAATAAGATAAATTCATAACTAACTAGAAAATAACCAAAAGAGTTTGACTCTATATCTCTAGACTCACTAGGATGGCAAGGGAACTGAAAACTGAATTTAAAAATTGAAAATAATAACAACAATAATAATAATGGCTGACATAAAGAGTGAATGTAGGGATATTAGTTGATGAGGTACTGAAGCTGAATCAGCAGAGCCACGTGATCGCCACAAAAAATGATGCAGCCCTCAGTTTCAATGTTAGACTAGCACCTAGAACAATGGGGAAACAGCCCTGCTCATCTCTGTACTAGCCAGACCACATCCTGAGGGCTACCTGCTCTCAGCTCAAGATTTCACACTCTGAGAATGAAAAAAACCAGACTACTCAGTTGAGCATACCGGTAAGGTCAGCAAACTCAAACCTATAACAAAATAAGACCTGTCAAAAACAAAGCAAAACAACACAAAACAATACAAAAGGCTGTTTGGCTTGGAGATGGCCTGCAGAGGCATAACAGCTATAGTCAATACCAAAAGGCCCATTAGACTAGAAACTGAGGCTCAAGGAGGTTAAGTTACTTGATCAAAATCACACCATGACTTGGTGATATATACCTGGGAGTCAAACTCAAGTCTAATTCTAAAACCCAAATTAAGCATAAAATCATTATGCTTGAACTGGAAAGACCTTGATGTCTTAGGGAAACCTCTCTGGGTCTCAAGTCTCCATCCACACAAGGGCAAAGGTATATCACTTCAAAGCACCAGTGGTGTTTTGAAGATCTCTGCATTGTATGTACATTCAGTGAAGGAAAGAAGACCTGAGTGTCCTTAGCAAATTGACCCCAAACTTTCTCACAGGATCAGGGTGCTGACACCTACATGTTGGAACAGTACCTTTAGCCATCCTAGCCTGACATGTGTAATAACAGATATTGGATCAGAGTCACATTTATCAAAGTCCCATCAGGACAATGGCTGGAACCCCCACATTCATTCAACAAATACGTTTACGTGTCTGCTCAAGCCAAAGCCCCATGCCATGTGCTGGGTGCATAGTGGTTAATAAAATGGCATTCTAGTGAAAGAGACATGCATTGATCAATAAACCATAAATAAGTTGTGTGTAATTACATCCTGTGATAAATATAATGAAGGCAAATAACTAGATTTTATAAGAGAAAATAACAGGCAGGTGGGGTTTAGTAAACAATGCAAGCAGTACATAACCCACAGTGTTCTCTCTGGGAAAAGTTGTGTTTTGTTTTGTTTTGTTTTTGTTTTTTTATTGAGATGAAGTCTTACTCCATCTCCCAGGCTGGAGTGCAGTGGTGTGATCTCGGCTCACTGTAAACTCCACTGCCTGGGTTCAAGTGATTCTCCTGCCTCAGCCTCCCAAGTAGCTGGGAACACAGGTTCATAGTATACAGGAATACAATAATGTGTACCACCAAGCACGGCTTTTTTTTTTTTTTTTTTTTTTTTTTTTTTTTTTTTGGTATTTTTAGTAGAGACAGGGTTTCTCCATGTTGGCCAGGCTGGTCTCAAATTCCTGACCTCCGGTGATCCGCCTGCCTCGGCCTCCCAACATGCTGGGATTACAGGCATGAGCTACCATGTCCGGCCGGAAAAGCTGTTTTAGAGCAAAGTTTCCCCTAAAGCCAAAACTGAGAACTTAGAGATTCAGGCACACCTTAAGGGAGCCCTTCAGACCTTCAGTAAAAAGGTGGGACAGAGAGAATGATGTGCCCCAATAAAGAGGAGGCACTAGCTGAGTATGTGTTACCATAGCAGAATCAGAAACACAAGAGGAGTTGTCTTGAGTTGAGCTCCAGAAAAGAAAAAGGAAGAGGAAAGCAGGCAGGAAGGGGCACTGCATATGAGCGGTATTTACCTTTAACACAGGACACAACCCACTAGTGGCAGTAGCAGTAGAAATGACAACTTATGTCCACACAATGACTTGTACACGGACGTTCATATCAACTTTATTCATAATATCCCAAAATGGGAAAAACCAAAATGTTCAACAAGCAACTGAATAATCATGGTATATTTGTGAAGTGGTATAGTCATCAGCAATAAACAGCAATGCTGCCAGACTACAGCACCCCTGGTGGTCATTCAGAGTAGGTCCTTTTGGGGAAAGTATTTTTTATAAAGCCAAGACTTCCACCCTATAAAACTCATTATGTTGTTGTTGTTACTTAGCAAAAGTTTTTGAGGACATAGTTCTCTACTTTATCCTGTCCCTGGTAAAAAGAAACATAAGAGAAATTCTTCTCTGTTCTTAGTCCCAGGATTAAGTGTGCTAAACTGCTTTTCACTTATGGATACTATTATTGTTTTTGCCTTAACTGCTCAGAAATTAAATGTGTACCCCACCTCTAGCAAATGTCCACACATTTTATTCATTAACCTTACCCAAGTTTTGAACTTATTTCTCTGTTATTATTTTCTTTTTGCCCTCATTTTCTCAATTGCTTTTTTAAATATAGATTTTATTTTTTTAGAGTAGTTTTAGGTTCACAGCAAATTTGAGCAGAAAGTACAGAGTTCCCATATTCTCCTCTTCCCTGCCCCCAGCCACACAGTCTCTCCCACTATTAATATCACACACCACAATGATATTATACATTTGTCACATTCCATGAACCTACAATGATACACCCTTCTCATCCCAAATCCATCATTTACATTAGGGTTCACTCTTGGTGTTATATGTTCTATGGGTTTTGATATGTGTATAATCACATGTATCTACCATTATAGTATTATACAGAGTAGCTCACTGACCAAAAAATCATCTGTGCTCTGCCTATTCATTCCTCTCATCTCCCAAATCTCTGGCAACCACTGATCTTTTTACTGTCTCCGGAGTTTTATCTGTTCCAGAATGTCATACAGTTGTAGTCACATAGTATGTAGCATTTTCAGATTGACCTCTTTCACTTAGTAATATGCATTTAAGGTTCTTCTATGGTTTGATAGTTTATCTCTTTTTAACACTGAATAATATTCCACTGTCTGGATATACCAGTTTCTTTATCCATTCACTAACTGCTTCATTGCTTTCAAGTTTTGACAATTATTAATAAAGCTGTGTTAAGTATTTGTGTACAGGTTATTATGTGAACATAAGTTTTTAATTCATTTTGGTAAATACCAAGGAGCACAATTGCTGGGTTGTAGGGTAAGTGTATGTTTAATTTGTAAAAAAACTGCCAAAATGTCTTCCAAAGTGGCTGATATGGTTTGGCTGTGTCCCTATTCAAAATCTCATCTTGAACTGTAATAATCCCCAAGTGTCAAAGGGATTGTTACAACAGTATGGTGGTTTTCCCCATACTTTTCTTGTGATAGTGAGTGAGTTCTCATAAGATCTGGTGGTTTTATAAGGGGCTTCCCCCTTCACTTGGCTATTATTCTCTCATCCTGTCTCCTGCCACACTATGAAAAGGTACCTTCTGCCATGATTATAAGTTTCCTGAGGGCTCCTCCCTCAGCCATGCAGAACAGTGAGTCAATTAAACCTCTTTTCTTGGCCAGGCATGGTGGCTCATGCCTGTAATCTCAGCACTTTGGGAGGCCGAGGCTGGTAGATCATTTGAGGTCAGGAGTTCTAGACCAGCGTGGCCAAAATGGTGAAACCCCATCTCTACTAAAAATACAAAAAAATTAGCTGGGCGTGGTGGTGGCACTTCTATAATCCCAGCTACTTGGGAGGCTGAGGCAGGAGAATCCCTTGAACACAGGAGGCGGGGACTGCAGTGAGCTGAGATGGTGCCACTGCACTCCAGCCTGGCAACAGAGCAAGACTCTGTCTCGGAAAAAAAAAAAAAAATCCTCTTTTCTTTATAAATTACCTAGTCTCGAGTATGTCTTTATTAGCAACATGACAGTCCATTAATACAGTGGCTGTATCATTTTGCACTCGCACCAGCAACTAATGAGAGTTCTTCTTGCTCCACCACTTCCCAGCATTTGGTGGTGTCAGTGGTCTGGATTTTAGTCACCCTAAAAAGTGTGTATCTCAATGTTTTAATTTTCAGTTCCCAAATGACATATAATGTGAACATCTTTTCATGTGCTTATATGCTTGTTCGACATTTGTGTATCTTCTTTGGTGAGGTGTCTGTTCAGATATTTTGCCCATTTTTTTAACTGGGTTGTTTCTTTTCCTATTGCTGAGTTTTAACAGTACTTTGTATATTTTGAATAACAGTCCTTTATCAGATACATGTCTTGCAAATATTTTCTCTCCATCTGTGGGCAAGTGCCCTGTCATTCTCAATTACTTTTTAGAAACCTTCTAGTGTACTTAAAAGTTGGCTGTATGGCTCAAGCCTGTAATCCCAGCACTTTGGGAGGCCGAGACGGGCGGATCACTTGGCCAGAGATCGAGATCATCCTGGCTAACACGGGTGTGAAACCCCGGCTCTCTAATACTAAAATATGAAATTAGCCGGGCGAGGTGGTGGGCTCTGTAGTCCCAGCTACGGGAGGCTGGAGGAGAATGGCGGAACCCGGGCGGATTGCAGGAGCCGGTAGATCGCCCACTGCACTCCAGCCTGGGTGCAGCAAGACTCCGTCTCAAAAAAAAAAAAAAAAAAAAAGTCAGCCTGATCCTGTCTGAGACAAATTCATATATTGATAATTTTTACACAGATTTTACATATAAAATAGAATAGGGAAGTCTATGTCACAGGCGATTTCTCCTGCTTTGTTATCTGTTTCACTTTGTTTTAGCTCATTTACTGACTGTCAAAGCTTGAATGAATTCCTTCCTCTTAGGACCTCAACTTCTTCTTCTGTAAAATGAGGTAGGTGGATCAGATCATGCCCAGGGTTCCTTAAAATGTTCACAGGACACATGCCAACAGTCCAGCCAGTAGAGGGCCCAACCCCAGCTCATCTAGTGGCGACAGACAGACCTATACCCTGAAAACTCTGAAAAATGGATTCAACATACTGACATAGGGCATGATTCTCAGTGACTCTCTCTAATCTTCACTAACATCTGTCTGAGCAAAAAACTGGTATTATTTGATTAGCTTTTTGGAGGAATATCTGGGATAGAAATATCCCATGCTCAACTGTTGGCTGACAATATGGAAAAACAGACATGATTGATTACAAATCAATGTAGGAGAGATTGGGAAAAACACAGAAGGGAAAATATTTTGCAAATCTAAACCTGAAAATGGTTAGGAAAGAAGTCAAATAACAACAAGCATTTAAAGTTCATCGAATCCTAGCACCTCCAAGTATTCTCGTAGCCCTTAGCATCACTTAAATTGCAGTGAAGATTCCTTGGAAGCTCAAATTCATTTTCTGTGATTCCCAATCTTACCAGGTGTTACTAGTCACACTTTGTTATTTTATTTTGTTCTTGTTGTTGTTGCTTTATGGATGAATAAACTGAGGCTTAGATACATTAAATAATCTAAGACCACACAAGCGACAGAAAGAGTGAGGGACCAGGTCCTCTAACTTCTGGCCCACAGCTCTTTTCACCCCACACTCCTGCACCATGATTGGTTCCATTTTAAACCTTTCTTGGGTAAATATCTCCCTTCTATGTCCATTTCCATTCTTACCCCTTCAATTCCAGCTACTGGCCAGTTTTACAGGGCTTTATGGACATATTTCAGATGACTCCAAGTCAGGAGAGATTTTTAAAATCGCAGATGTCAAGATGAAGAATTGAAAATAATCCTAAAAGGCTGGAATGCAGAGCAGAAGCCAGTATGCTGAAATTTTACAGGTTTAATATAAAAACCTGAACAAGTTATGTCCCACTACATGCTGTGTGCTGTGTTGTAGCTCCAGGTTTCTTGCTGAGAATGCCTTTCCACCACAGTCTACCTAACCAGGACCTCCAGTTAATCCTGCAAATCCTAGCTGAATTACCTCTCCTCCTGGAAACCTTACTTAGCACATCCAGGCAGAATCATCAAATCTTTCTTGTGTCACCTAGAACACACTTCTGTTGAGGCACTGGCCTCGATTCCTATATAAAATTGTATGTGTCTATGTCTCCCTACTCTGTGAAAGCCAAAAGTAGATAGTCACAAGAATCTTGTGAGCATTATAAACTATTTCTTTACATGACTGAAAGTTCCTGGGGAGTAGGATCTGGGTCTTATTCATGCCCATAACCCCAGCCAGCACCAGGCCAAAGTACATAAACATCTGCGCCACACAGTATTCTAGTGAATGAGACAAAGTTTATATACTCCTGGTTCTTATGTTCTAGCAGAGAGAAGCAGATAATATGCATCAAGGTAAAAAAAAGAACACTTGAGATTGCTGTACTAGGAAAAAAAAAAAAAAACCTAGATAACTTCAGGGGCTAGCCTAGGGTTATTTTTTTTTTCTTTTACATTAAAGTTCCAGGATACATGAGCAGAATGTGCAGGTAAATGTGTGCCATCGTGTTTTGCTGCACCTATCAACCCATCACCTAGGTATTAAGCCCCATATGCATCAGTCATTTGTCTTGATGCTCTCCCTCCCCTCATCCCCTTCCCCGACAGGCCCTGGTTTGTGTTGTTTCCCTCCCTGTGTCTATGTGTTCTCATTGTTCAACTCCCACTTATGAGTGAGAACATGCAGTGTTTGGTTTTCTGTTTCTGTGTTAGTTTGCTGAGGATGATGGCTTCCAACTTCATCCATGTCCCTGCAAAGGACATGATCTCATTCCTTTTTATAGTTGCATAGTATTTCATGGTGTATATGTACCACATTTTCTTTATCCAGTCTATCATTGATGGGCATTTGGGTTGGTTCCATGTCTTTACTATTGTGAATAGTAGCCTAGGGTTATTTTTAACCAGGGCAAGAAGAGCCTTTGGAAAAAGCAACCTTTGAGCTCAGACTTGAATGATGCCTAGGAGCCAGCCATGGGGGGGGAATCTAGGCAACGACCATTCCAATCAGAAGAGCAGCAGTGCCAAATAAATCATAGAGACAGGAAGAAGCATGACACATTTGAGGGACAGCATTAAACTGCTTATTAAGTTTAGAGTCATTTCGCAATCTTCCATGAGGATAGGGGTGAAAGATAGAAGAGTATGTGATTAATTTTTCTCAAATGCCTTCCAGATCCCTGGAACTTCACATATGTGATCTCATATAATTCTCACAACCACAGAGCAGATTTACCCCATTTTACAGATGAGGCCCAGAGAGGAGGGGTGGCAGAAGTCAGATCTGGTAGACCCGGCTTTGGTTCTTCCCACCTTGTCACTCTACACCAGTTGCCTCCTCATGTAGTAGAGGAAACGAGAGAAGAGCACAACGTACTCCAATGCTAGGTATAAAGCCCCAAGTAGCACTGAAATGTACAGCCCAACAGCTGTTGGTATTTTAGGACACGAAGGAACACAACCCACCCATCCTTCCAGCTTCTGCCCATCTGTCAATGCCACAGCATACCACAGGCACCTAGCGAAGTCTTTGAAATACATTTTCTGAGTGATATGTTAAGTATCCAATTTGAAAAGAAAACTGGCTATGAAAACTGAGCTGTGGATAATTCCCTAAGCTCTTTCCCCTTAATTATGGTGCACACAGACAGCCAGCGAAACAAAGACTTAGGCCCTCTGTTGATTCTCTGATGCCTCATCTGAAGTCTAGGTATTTATTTTAATTCAGGACTTGGTTCCTTTTAAAGAAAAATCAGAGTCCCTGAAGAGATTCTCCTGCTAAGATTTCAATCTCCATTTCCTCCGAAATGGATGTCAAAGACAAAATCCCCAGGATCCCTGTGACAGTCCACTTTGGGTTTCTAATTTTGACAAGGAAACCATAATCTGGTGGTTTAACCCCTGAGGATGAATGCAAGAAGGAATGAGAATCAAATGGATGAATCGATCAAATAGAAACAGAGGTCTGCACAAAACAACATTCATGGAAATAAAATCTCCTGAGGCTCTAAGCTAATAGAAGCAGCTGGTGAAGACCACCAAAGACAAGAGAGTGAGAAAGGGCTTCCAGTGCGAGAAAGCAGAGTGGCTTCTCAGGGACAATGGAGCAGAAATTAGCATTCCAATGAACCAGCACAAAGGGACCCTGGCCAAGCCTGAGAAGGAGGCCCCTCTCCTCCTGGCCCCTTCTTAAGGTCCATTTGTATCCCTCTGCAGCCTTCCCACAAAATAAGTTGGTTTCCTACACGTTATCTCCTTCTGTATTTTTAATCAAAATATGTTTTCTGCTTCATTTAGCTAGAAATAGAGGGCTCTTCGGCTTGATATTTGGGCAAAATATGGCCCCAACATTGAAATACTCACTTGTTATCAGAACTGTGCTGTCTCCCTTTCCCTTTCTTTTAATAAAAGTTTGGATTCCACAGAGTGTTCTTCCACTCTTAAGCTCCAAACATTTCAAACACCACAAAAGATATGACAAGATGAAAGGAAGTGTCCGCAAATAGACAGCTAGACAACTAGTTAGCAGCTGTCTGCTTTTCTTCAGGGTTTGCCTTTCTTCAATTTTTTTTTTCTGCAGGGGGGGAAAAAAGTTTATTTTTCGTTCTTGAAGAAGCCTGACTACAGACTGACACTGACTCACTCTCTCTCTCTCTCCCCCCCTTCCCCAACGCCCTCTCTCCCTCTCTCCCTCCCTCCCTCTTCCCCTCTCCTTCTCTCTTTCTGTGTCTCTAACATTGGCCATTTTCCAAGTCTGTTGAGTGTTAGAAGGAGAAAAACACTTACCACGCCATGTGTAACCCTGACCTTTGGAACTCATTGTCCTTCTAGGGCACCGTGTGGAGGGCTGCAGCAGCTAAGTAGAATTGCTCATTCTCCATCTTTTATAGTCCAATGTTTGCAATTTAATGAGGTTTTGATGTTCCATCAAGTAAGGGCATTTCTTTAACAAAAGGAACCTGAAACACAGGTTTTGATTTAAAAACCTGCCCAGGCTTTGGAGAACTGATTTAAATCTATTTTAGATCTGGATCAACTGAGGTTTGATTTGAAGTTATTTCTCTTGTTCCCTAACAGATCAGGCAAGGACATTATTCTTTAATTCTTGATTTTAATTGCAGCTGCTTTGCAAATTTCTCACCTTTCCTCTCTCCAGGTCTTAAGCGCATGAGATGAAGATCCTGTAGCATAAAGACAAACCTTTAGAGTGCAGCTGAGAACATCTCTTTCCTACTAGTTCGGATCCCCTCTCAGATCTCCGGCTGATATCACTGGACGGCAGAAGAGGCAACAAGAGCTTCCCTGTGAGTGAATTTAGGGCTGGAAATGTGTACCTCTGCTCACACTGGATCACCATTCCCCCCTGCCTATTAAATACTGCCATGGAACCTTCTGATGTACCTGACCAAACCCTACCCATCTTGCCTATTTTACAAGCTGGGTATAAAATGAACATCACATGTAAAACCACTTTGCAAACCAAGGGTAATGCAAACTATCATCCTCATGCTCATCACCTGTTCCTCCCCCAAGGCTTCCCTTTCTCATGAGAGACCATATCCTCTACCTGTCCAGAATTAGATGGTGCCTAAGGATTTTCCTCTCTTTAGCATCACCATAACCCATCCATCTCTACCAATGTCAATTACCTCTCCTAACCACCTCACAAATGTATCTCTGACCTCTCCCACAGCCTTGATGGTGCCCAGGTCTAGGCCCTCTTCCCCTCCTAACTGATGTTACAGCCTAAAGTCTCATTTCTCTCTAAATCATCCTCTGCTGCAAGAAAGATTTTTTAAAATTACTATTATCACCCCCTTTATTACCATCCCTAAGCAATTCCCACCAGCTTCGGCATAAAGTTCAGACATAGTCTAGGTTCTAGGGCCCCTCACAATCCAACCTCTGTCAATTTCCATGGCTCCTGTCCCATCACTTACCCCTCACCCCAACACCAGTCACACCGGCCTTTGCACTCCCAGGCTTCCATGATTTTCTTTAAGGCTACCCCTCTGCTAGAATGTCCTTTCCCTATTCCAGCCTGATCAACTTCTCAGTTCACTCCATTAAAACTTTCCCTGCCGTGGTTTTGGTTAATGGTCCTGCCCCTGTTCTCCCACAACACTGTAAAAACACCGCTATCACTGCAACCAGCAGTCAGCCACTTACTAAGCCTCATTTGCTGTTCCTCATTTCTGTGCATTCTGGCCAAAGAACAAATAATACATTTCTTTCCCCACAGCCTAACCCACGACTAGGCATCAATAAATAGTTGATAGGTGGATTAACTAATAATTAAATACTTATCTATGAAATAGGTCAAAGTTTTCAGCAGTCCTGTAAGTTGTGGTAGAAAAAAAAGACCAAGAGGGCCTCGTCATGAAAGATCACTTAAGGCAGCTTATCCATCTAGAACTGACTGTATGTGGGACAAAGGATGGTATGTACGATGCCATAGATAAAGAAACATCCTGTGCTCAGATGGGCACTTATGAGGCATAGCTTACTCAGTGACAGGGCTAACCCTTCCAAATCATACTGAAGCAGTCTTAGGGTAGCAGAATGAGACTTGGACTAGAGTCCAAAGTCCTGGGTCTGCTGACATGTACTCACTTTGCAACTCTGTGGAAGTTATGTAACCTCTCTGATCCTTTTTCATGAAACAGAAAAACACTGCAGATTCTGCCTGTTTCACAAGCTGGATATGAGATTAACATCACATGTAAAAGCACCTTGCAAACCAAGGGTGATGCAAATTATCATCCTTATTTGATTTAAAGTCAGCTTAGCAAATATGTCTGAATTTTTTTAAAGTCTACCCTCCACAGATGTTCTCCTATTAAAATCTTGCATATGTATTTACAAGCAAGTGGGACATAATATATAATAATAATTTGAAGTAGTAATTAGTGTGTTTTCCTTCATGTCTGCTTTCATGGAATTTCCTCACTGTTTTTCCAAGGACATCCCCTCTTTGCCTAGACACCTAGATGTGAGCCACCTACTGCTTGGAGGTAAATGACACGCTGAAGAACTAGAAAACCACAAGGGACTATTCTTAAATATTGAGTTCAAAAGCCACTGGGCTAGGTGTAAAACAGATTGAGAGCAGACATTGAGAGGAGATTGTTTCTGCCACTAGACTAGATAAAAGTCTCCACGGGCCAAGAGAAAGGAAGAGGAGGAATCACATAGACAGAATGAGTGAGATGGAGAGACCACAGGCATGTGCCCCAGCAGGAGCCATTCATCATCATCGTCAGCCTGGGAGCAGAAAGAAAACCTGGCTTCCCCATTGTTATCTACTAACAACTACCAATCAATGGAAACCAGTGCATCACTCATGAGATATTCACCTCCTTTCTGCCCTTAAAGATTTCCCAGCCTCTTACACAGTCCACTCTATGTCAAAAATGCTTCATTCAATGGCCCAGATCACTTGTAGGGACACACACACACACTCACATACACATACCTGCACACACACACACATGCACCCATGCACTGAGTAAAAAATAGGGCCCAGAAGACACAGTAGTGGTTATCCTCATGTTTGTGGAAGTGAGACTAGATGCAACCAGCAGAAGATCTCCTGCCAAGCTGACACTGGGACACACACACACACAACCCTATCTCCTTCCTCTACACGTTGTAAAGTACTTCTCAGTCTTCATACAGAACATCAGAAATTGAACTGATAAACAAAGGATACATTTTTAAGGGGATAAAAAAGCTTGGCTTCTAAACAAATACAGTAGAATATTTACTATGAAGAATTGACTTAGAATAACATCAAGGTCTTACCTGAAGTAGCTTTTGTCATAAAACTTCCTTCTGAGTGCATCGTCCTTACATATCAAAAGTGTTTGGTACATTTTGCTGAATACTGAGGAGCATTTATGAAGCCAGGTGATCTTAGGTGCAGAATGGCTAAATATTAGCACTCATGAAGTTGGTGGGAGAAAGAAGGGTCACCTTGGATGTGTTACACAGTGCCAGAGCATCCATACTTCTGTCCAACAAGAGATCTGCCTATAATTCATACTCTGATCTTTGTGGCAAGAAGCAAGCAGGATTCAAGCCACCCCCACCCCCCACATCTTGTAGAGCACAGTGGCTGACCCAAGCCTGGAGCATGAAGATGAGGAAAAGGCAGAGGGGGTGGGCAGAATCCTGCAAATAAATGAACAGCCCAACTCCTAACGGAGTAGTAGAGAAGTTACAGCAGGTTGGAGACAGGAATACTGCACGTAAGAACAGAAGGCAGCAGGATACACAGAGCTACTGCCCATGTGGAGGTTACTATAGACGATGAGGGAAGAGAAATAACTGCCTAGGCAGCTATAACACAGTGGGATAAGTGCTAGGACAGGGAAAGAAAGGCTTCCTGTAGTGCCTCCTATTACAGAAACACCCTGGAGGGGAATTTGACATAGCCAAGGGTTAAGGGCAGCAGCTAAGAAAGGTTATTGTCAGAAGTAACTTCTCTATTGAGAAATAATAATTCTATATATTTATGGGGTAGAATGGGGTGTTGGATACATTTAAGAATGAGTAAGGGTTTTCTAAGTAAATTGGATGTGATGAGTGAACCAGGCAGTCGGCAGTGTTCTCATACTAGATATTCAGGAGAAAAAAAACAAACCCACAGATCCATTCAATCTGGCTCTCAGAGCTTTGTGGGTTTGTGGATGTTGTTTTTAATTACTGTCATTAATGAAGGTTTTCACATTAAAATTCTGATTTCTGATTTCTCTTGAAATACCCTCATGGTAACAACTGACTAGAACTGAGTAATGACTGCCCCTTTAAATGGAGTCTGATTTACCGCAGTTGCTATCACTTTTTCTTGTGCCTTTCTATGGTCTGACTGTATCTCCCCAAGTTCATATGTCAAAACTTAATGGCAATTAATTATTATTAATATGAGAATGGTAAGAGGTGAGGGCCTTTGGGGCCACCAAGTTATGAGGGCGGAGCCCTCATGAATGGGATTAGTGTCCTTATACAAGAAGCTTAGGGAGCCCCCTTTGTCCTTCTTCTACCATGTGAGGACACTATTAATCTCTCCTGTCACATGAGCACACAGCAAAAAGGTTCCATCTATGAGAAGCAGACACCAAAGCGGCTGGCACCTTGATCTTGAACTTCCCAGCCTCTAGAACCATGAGCAATAAACTCCTATTATTTATAAATTACCCAGTTCTGTAACTTTGTTACAGAATCCAGAATGGACTAAGACATGCCCCTAGCAGTGAGGCCTAGGTCAGCTCCATTTATCATTAAGCTTGTGCTATCGTCTTTTTAATAGTACAGTTCAAGGAAAAACAAAATGTTTCTTATGTTCATGTTTCTACCAAAAGTGGAAAAGGTAAGATAGAGCAAGAAAGCCATGTTTCACCCACTCTTTTCCCGCATAGTATGGCCGTCCCAGCCCCTGTGTACCTCTGAGTGCTGAGTCCTGGCCTACACCTACATGAGGATAGGAACCACATCTTGTTCACCTCTATGAATGGCACTTGGTAGAGAAGAAATGAATGCTTTTTGAGTGATTTTTTTTTAATGTACAATTGTCTACAATCCAGTAAGAACATATTTTATTCAGAGAACTGGAGGGAAAATTAGGATGAATATAAAGGAATAAGGAGAAACCTGGCATGAGGGTGAAGAAGAAGACAGAGGCCACATCAGGAAAGTCTGCCCAGGCTTTCTAGAGTAGAGAGCTTAAGAGCATTGGGAACGTTTTGAAAGATTTTAAGCAGAGGGAGTAGACTTCCCTAGATTTACATTTAGAAAGAGCTCTCAGCAGCATGGTAAAAGCTGCGTCAGAGGAGCTTTCATTTTGTTCATACAGAGGCTGGTCTAGGAAGGCATCACAGTGGTCCAGGTGATCACCAACGGCCTGAACTGGACAGGGGTGGGTGGCAATGGTGGATAAAGAGTTTTAAGGCATCAGAATCCCCATCAGAAGCTGACCATTTGAGGGCAGGGAAAGGAGAGTACAGGTCAGACTTAGGCCCGGTGGGGGGAGCCGTCCATGTCTAGAAATGAACAAGGCTTCCATGAATGCCCTGAAGTGAGATGAGGCCACCTTCCCTAGTTACCTTTTTCTGTTCCATAATCCCTTGCCTTTCTGAAGGTTGAACTACTATTTCAGCTAGGGTTTGATAGACAAAATATTGGGTGACCAGTTCATTTGAATTTCAGATCAACAAAATTTTCTTTAATATAGGTATGCCTCAAAAAACATTTGGGCATCCTATATTTTTATTTGCTAAATCTGGCAACCCTGGTTTCAGCCCCATTTCTTCCACCAGGGTTTGCCATTGTAACCCACCCTCATCTCCCAGAGTGATGGATTTGGGCAGGCATTTTCTTACCACAGGGTAGAAATCTCCAAACGCTGTTCTAGAGCAACCTTACATTTGGAAATCGATGGAGTTGTTTTTCTGTAAAATATTCCCGTGGCCCATTAAGTTTTGGCGTAAAGAAACTATCACCGTGCTCCCCCAGTGCAGTTTCCAAAGGAAGTAAGTGAGTACCCCAAAGGCAGAGCCAATGAACCAAAATCACAGACACAAAAGGAGACAGGTGACAAGAGAGAAAGGGCAACTATGAGCAGAGAAAAGAAGAGGAGTGGTGGAACGAAGAAAACTACATCTATCGTGAATCAGGCAGAAGACTCCAAGGTCCGCAGGGAGTCTTAACATACTCGTGATGGAATTATCAATAATATTCTATTTCTTCATCTTCACACTTTTCTATATTTCAAAAAGTGCTACACTGAATATGTGCTACTTTTATTTTTAAAAATAGTAAATGCTATTTTAAAAAGGAAAAACAGGCAGGCTATTCAAAGTTTTTGCTACAAAAATTTTAGGATTTGTCTTCAAACCCATGATAGCAGTTAGCACCATTTGAGTTTATGGGGCAAATGCATTTGTAGCAAAGTTGGTGGAGGCGGCTAGGTTGTCTGATGACTGCATAAGCGATAATAAATCCAAAGTACTTGCATCTAGGAGCAGCACCTCCTAACAAAGAAGCTACTGGAACTAAAATGTCTCAAACCTTAGAGAAATCCTGCAACATGCCACATCTTTTTAGCAGAACTTTCACAATCTGATGACTCTATACACCCAAAGTGTAGACCCAGAAAAGGAAAATATAAAATGATATGTTTTCTTGGTTATAATGCTTTTTTCCCCCACACATGAATTCCAATGGGTGCAAGCTACTCTCTCTAGGGAGGAGGGGGAAAGAGGTAATCATGACAAATTATCCTTTTTCCAAGTTATCATCATCTTGCTCTGTCTCTGTCAAATTGTTCCTCCAACACAGCAGCCTGCAAGCCCTGCTCAGCCTTCCCCTTCTAGTGCTATTTATACCTTTTGGATCAAACCAGCACTTTTGCATATCTCAGCCATTTCAGGGGCTGTGATGGTGAACTGTACCGTTTTCAATCATTCCCATCAGAGTCACTCGTCGTCATGTCCCTGAATATCTGTAAGGACAACGCATTCCACAATCACTTCAATCTAAATCTGTCGATAATTATGATAGAAGGGGATAGTCTAAGTTTCACCTGTGAAGGAATGGGTCATTTTTCAAACCTACACATTGCTTCCAAATTATCTGCAAGCAGCAACACAACCTTGATCTGCAACTTTGCAAAGAAGTGATTGTGAGCCTCTTTTTTATAATTCTCCCAGGAAACAAATCACTATTTCTCCTGAACAAAGACTGTATTTTTCTCCTTAAGCAATTTTCTTTCTTTCATGCTGTTTGTTAGGTATTGGCTTATTTTACTGAAGAGAACACTCATGGAAAAGAAACAATATCCAAGGTGTTGGAGCAGAGAAAGGAGGTAAAAGAACAGAAGGAAGGAAAGAGTGCTACAAAGAAGGGAGAGAGGAGATGGGTGGAAAGTATGACGTTAACGAGGTGATGATGCTTGTCCTGGAATAATCAGCTTAGCAGAACATTGCAGCTGCTTCTTTCCAACTATTTTTCTGGATGGGAAGTAAGTTAGAGTGGCTGCAGAATTTTTAAGCTTCCCCATGATGGTTTACAAACTTCCCTTACCACAGACTCATTTCTCCCACCACATTTCCTTCTTTCTTTAGTCAACATCCTAGAAGTTTATATCTAAAGTATTTTAAATTACTAGATAAAAATAGACTCAAACCAAATTATTGATGCTATAAAATCAGGAAGTTTAAAACTGAAAATGATACTTCTGTAAAACTTAAAGGGAGTAATAAGGTATAGAAGGATAGGAATTTTTTTTAACTCCAAGGCTACTTTTCCCAACCCATCAAGAGTTCACACATGTGAAAAATTCAAGAAAATGTATGGTATTTACTAGAAACTTGTGGGTTTCTAAACAATCAAGTAGGCTGTGTTTCACTCATCTTCCCCAATGAGGGTTTGAGAAAATATATAGGAAGGAGCTTCACACTAGCCAGCATTTCTCTTAACCCTCAAACAAGGAATGCACTGAGTAGCCAGATTGTGTCTCCATGACCTCAAGGGAAAACTAGCTTTCCCATTAAATTTCTACCCAGTAAGGGAGAGTACAAAGAGTATGGGATGTGGAATCAGGGGACCTTGATCAAGTCTTGCCTATTTGTAGATATGGAGTAAGTCTCAGTTTTCATACCCTTAAAATTAGAATAATAACTAAAAATCTGTGTGCATTTAATAACACGGATTTTTTAAAACACTACATAAACTATAGAGCTCTAAGTGTTTTGTTATCAGAAGCAACTATCCTGGCTCAAAGGGAGGATCAGTCCCCACATCATCCTCATCATTTGGCTCTGGCATTTGCTTCCAAAAATTAGCCAAAGAGGTTTCTATTTACCCTCTGAGCATGCTCAAGCTCTGTAAAAGGGCAAAATGAAATTTAAAGAGATGACCCTTGCCTCCATGATTAAAAGGTGTCTCTAGACCAAAATGCTCACATCTAAAACTAAATTAGAAGTATTTTCTGTATGTTTCTTACAATGGGAACAAGGTAATTTTAAAATGCAGACAGGAAAGCAAGATGGAAACAAATGAGTTTGCTCTAATAATGATAATAATAGCAAACTTATATGGAGCCTTCTCTGTTTAACCCTCACTCTACTCCTGTGAAATAGGTACTTTTACTAACCCATTGTACCGATGAGGAAGCTGAGGTAGAAGGCATGGAAGCAACATATGCCCAGAAACTCCTATGGGTTCTTCAAGCCAGAAATGTGTAACTTAAATGAAGATGTAAATTCACAAATCCTCTCTCTATTTTCCCATTGCTGTCTCCATGCAACTGCTGTTGTACGACTCAGCTGGACAAATGGATGAGTCTTTTACCTAGATACTTACCCCAAATGTTAAAGGCAGAAAATATTCTTTAGTGCATCATGGTTGCAGCAGTAGTACGTGAGAAGCACCAGGAGGAAGGTGAAGCTTGGAAAAAAAGGCTGAGATTTCTTAATTCGTTTTTCCTTCCTTTTTAAGAAATTCTTCTTACAGTGCCAACTTGGAGGTTTCTGTATCTTATTTTTATTAGGAATATGGCTTTTCCATATAAGTTCTAATTAGATCTTAGAGCTTTTAGAGGGAATTTGAGATATTTCTTGCTGTTATCCTTGTCCTGGGCAACCCCGATTTGTAGAACCATAAAAGCATCTGGAGAGGAATCAAGAGATGAAGAATCAAAAGTGAGGGAGGGGATCATGGCAGATGGGAGGCAGGACTACATTGCAGCTCTGACATAGATGAACAGAGCAGCATGTGGAGGCTCCCATCATGAATTTTTACTCCAGAATGATTGCAGGCATAAATCAGGAAGCCTGAGAGGACCCGCAGACCCCCTGAAGGAAGCAGATTGCTCCTGTGGGACCCAGGAGACAACCCAAATAGTGTGCTGGTATCCATGACAGAGAGACCGACAGATGGTTCACATCACAGGAGTCTGTACAGACAACCCCCCACTACCAGCCTGGAGCCTGGTAGACCCAAGACAGAAAGTGTTCTTTAGTGGACAGCATCATGGTGGTAGCAGCAGTACATGAGAAGCACCAAGTCTACCAGGCTCTGGGCTGGTACTGGGGGTTTTCTGTACAGAGTGGCCAGATTCAGAAAAGAGACAACAATCACTACAGCTCTGGCCACCTTGTGGGACAAAAGAATCTCAAAAACAGCCTTCTGCCCTAGACCTTCCCTCTGACAGAGCCTACTCAAATGAGAAGGAACCAGGAACCAACTCTGGTAATATGACAAAACAAGGTTTCTAATACCTCCAAAAAATCACATTAGTTTACCAGCAATGGACCCAAACCAAGAAGAAATCCCTGATTTACTTGAAAAAGAATTCAGGAGGTTAATTATTAAGCTAATCAGAGAGGCACCAGAGAAAGGTGAAGCCCAATGTAAGGAAATCCAAAAACTGATACAAGAAGTGAAGGGAGAAATATTCAAGAAAATAGATAGCATAAATGAAAAACAATCAAAACTTCAGGAAACAATAGACACACTTATTATACAAAGCAAAATGAACTGGAAAGTCTCAGCAATATAACTGAACAAGTAGAAGAAAGAAATTGAGAGCTCAAAGACAAGGTCTTCAAATTAACCTAATCCAACAAAGACAAAGAAAAAAGAATAAGAAAACACTAACAAAGCCTCGAAGAAATCTGTGATTATGTTAAATGACCAAACCTAAGAATAACTGGTGTTCCTGAGGAAGGAGAGAAAAACAAAAGTTTGGAAAACATATTTAGGGGAATAATCGAGGAAAACTTCCCCAGCCTTGCTAGAGACCTAGACATCCAAATACAAGAAGCACAAAGAGCACCTGGGAAATTCATCAAAAAAAGATCATCATCTAGGCACATTATCATCAGGTTATCTAAAGTTACGATGAAGGAAAGAATCTTAAGAGCTATGAGACAAAAGCACCAGGTAACCTATATAGGAAAACCTATCAGATTAACAGCTGATTTCTCAGCAGAAACCCTACATGCTAGAGGGGATTGGTGCACCTCCTCAAACAAAACAATCACCAGCCAAAAATTTTGTATCCAGTGAAACTAAGCTTCATATGTGAAGGAAAGATACAGTCTTTTTCACACAGACAAATGCTAAGAGAATTCGCCACTACCAAGCCACCAGTATAAGAACTGCTCAAAGGACCTCTAAATCTTGAAATAAATCCTGGAAACACATCAAAACAGAACATCTTTAAAACATAAATCTCATAGAACCTATAAAACAAAAATACAATTTAAAAAACAAAAAACCAGGGTATACAGGCAACAAATGGTACGATAAATGGTACCTCACATCTCAATACTAACATTGAATGTAAATGGCCTACATGCTCCACTTAAAAGATACAGAATTGCAGAATGGATAAGAAGTCACCAACCAACTATCTGCTGCCTTCAAGAGACTCATCTAACATATAAGGACTTGCACAAATTTAAGGTAAAGGGGTGGAAAAAGATATTTCATGCAAATGGATACCAAAAGCAAGCAGTAGTAGCTATTCTTATATCAGACAAAATAAACTTTAAAGCAACAGCAGTTTAAAAAGACAAAGAGGGACATTATATAACGATAAAAGGCCTTGTCCAACAACCCTTAATCCATCAGAAGAAAGGAAATAATCAAGATCAGAGCAAAAATTAATAAAATCTAAACAAAAAAATAAAATAAAATAAACAAATGAAACAAAAAGCTGGTTCTTTGGCAAGATAAATAAAATTGATAGACCATTAACAAGATTAACCAAGAAAAGAAGAGAGGAAATCCAAATAAGTTCAATAAGAAATGAAACAGGATTATTACAACTGACACCACAGAAATACAAAAGATCATTTAAGGCCACTATGAACAACTTTATGCACATAAACTAGAAAACCTAGAAGAGATGGATAAATTCCTGGAAAAATATAACCCTCCTAGCTTAAATCAGTAAGAATTAGATACCCTGAACAGACCAATAACAATCAGTGAGATCTAAATGGTAATTTTTAAATTACCAACAAAAAAAGTCCAGGACCAGATGGGTTCATAGCAGAATTCTACCAGACATGCAACGAAGAATTGCTACCAGTCCTATTGACACTAGTCCACAAGACACAAAAAGAGGGAACCCTCCCTAAATCATTCCATGGAGCCAGTATTACCCTAATACCAAAACCCGGAAAGGACCGATATCCCCAATGAATACAGATGCTAAAATCCTTAACAAAATACTAGTTAACCAAATCCAACAACATATCAGAAAGATAATCCACCATGATCAAGTGGGTTTCATACCAGGGATGCAGTGATGGTTTAACATATGCAAGTCAATAAATGTCATATATCACATAAACAGAATTAAAAACAAAAATCACATAATCATCTCAACAGATGCAGAAAAAGCATTCAACAAAATCCAGCACCCCTTTATGATTAAAACACTAAGCAAAATCAGCATACAAGGGACATACCTTAATATAAGAAAAGCCATCTATGACAAACCCATAGCCAACATAATACTGAATGGGGAAAAAGTTGAAAGCATTCCCTTTGAGAACTGGAACAAGACAAGGATGCCTACTCTCACCACTCCTCTTCAACATAGTACTGGAAGTCCCAGCCAGAGCAATCAGACAGGAGAAAGAAATAAAGGCCATCCAAATCGGTAAAGAGGAAGTCAAACTGTCACTGTTTGCTGATGATATGATCAGTTACCTAGAAGACCTGAACAATCCTCCAGAAAGCTCCTAGAACTGATCAAAGAATTCAGCAAAGTTTCCAGATACAAGATTAATCTACACAAATTAGCAGCTCTTCTATATACCAACAGTGACCAAGGTGAGAATCAAATCAAGAACTCAACCCCTTTTGTGATAGCTGCAAAAAATAACATAAAATACAATACTTAGGAATAAACCTAACCAAGGTCATGAAAGACCTCTACAAGGAAAACTACAAAACACTGCTGAAAGAAATTGTAGGCTACACAAACAAATGGAAACACATCCCATGCTCATGGATGGGTAGAATCAATATTGTGAAAATGACCATACTGTCAAAAGCAGTCTACAAATCCCATCAAAATACCACCATCATTCTTCACATAATTAGAAAAAAAAAAATTCTAAAATTCATATGGAACCAAAAAAGAGCCTGCATAGCCAAAGCAAGACAAAGCAAAAAGAACAATCTGGAGGCATCACATTACCTGATTTCAAACTATACTATCAGGCCATAGTTACCAAAACAGCACGGTACTGGTATAAAAATAGGCACATAGACCAATGGAACAGAATAGAGAACCCAGAAATAAACCCAAATACTTACAGCCAACTGATCTTCAACAAAGCAAACAAAAACAAAAGTGGGGGAAAAAAGCAAACAAAAACATTAAGTGGGGAAAGGAAACCCTTTTCAACAAATGATGCTGGGATAATTGGCTAGCCACATGTAGGAGAATGAAACTGGCTCCTCATCTCTCACCTTATACAAAAGTCAACTCAAGATGGATTAAGAACTTGAATCCAAGAACTGAAACCATAAAAATTATAGAAGATAACATTGGAAAAACCCTTCTAAACGTTGGCTTAGGCAAGGATTTCATGACCATGAACCGAAAAGCAAATGCAATAAAAACAAATATAAATTGCTGGGACTTAATTAAATGAAAGAGCTTTTACATGGCAAAAGGAACAGTCAGAGTAAACAGACAACCCATAGGGTGGGAAAAAATCTTCACAATCTGTACATCTGACAAAGGACTAATATCCTGAATCTACAATGAACTCGAACAAATCAACAAGAAAAAAAATCTCATCAAGAAGTGGGCTAAGGACATGAAGAGATAATTCTCAAAAGAAGATACACAAATGGGCCAACAAACATATGAAAAAATGCTCAACATCACTAATAATCAGGAAAACACAAATTAAAACCACAATGTGATACCACCTTACTCCTGCAAGAATGGCCATAATCAAAAAACCAAAACATAGTAGATGTTGACGTGGATGCGGTGAAGAGGGAACACTTCTACACTGCTCGTGGGAATGTAGACTAGTACAACTGCCATGCAAAACAGTGTGGAGATTCTTTAAAGACCTAAAAGTAGAACTACCATTTGATTCAGTAATCCCACTACTGGTATACACACACACACACACACACACACACACACATATGCATATATACACATACATATATATATATGATGGACTACTATTCAGCCATAAAAAGGAATGAATTAATGGCATTTGCAGGAACCTGAATGAGATTGGAGACTAGTATTCTAAGTAAAGTAACTCAGGAATGGGAAACCAAACATAGTATGTTCTCACTGACATGTGAAGCTAAGCTATGAGGACACAAAGGTATAAGAATAATACCATGGATTCTGGGGACTTGGAAAGAGTGGGAGGGGGGTGAAGGATAAAATACTACAAATAGGGTGCAGTGTATACTGTGTGGGTGATGGGCATACCAAAATCTCACAAATCACCACTGAAGAATTTACTCATGTAACCAAACACCACTTGTTCCCCAATAACCTATGGAAATTTTTTTAAAAATTTTTTTGAAAAAAAGAGATGAGGAATCAAGTGCTCAGAAAATAACACTGATAAAACCCTAAACCAAACATACAAATTTATAGAGACCCTAATAGAACAACAAACCCTTCACTCTAGACACCATCCACAGTGGCATCCAGGATGGTGCCGCGGCTCTTTAGATTGTTGCCAGGAGAGGTCTGAGCTCTTTAACATCAGCTGAGCCCTTAGTGTGCCTAAACAGGCATTGCTCTTAATCATCTGTGACCAGTTCCTTCTTTGCCCCTTCAATGGTGGCTCCAAACCTCTCCACTCACCTGAAGCCCCCTATGTCTTCCCTTCATCTCTCTCCTTCAGATGATCTCACAGACAATATTCAACAGACAAAACAAGTGAGCCAGCCTGAATTTCCTGATCCTCTTTCGTCTACACCAACAACCATCTGACTCACCCACTCCCTCTTAAACTTCTCCCTCCAGTTCCCAAGGAAGATACGTTCCTCCCACCGCTCCAGGCACATTCTTCCAGTTGTTCTTCATCTTATCCCTTTCCACCAGTGGTCCTTCAATCTGTGATGGTCCAGATCCTCCTTTCTCCTGGATCCTTCCTTTACTCCTGGGAAACACGAGCAAGTGTCTCCTAACTTTAATGTCCCTCCCTTTCCCATATCCCTATCTAGTAGCTACCGCCCTCTCCTTCCCTCTTTTTATAACCACGTGTCTAGAAAGAGTTGTCCACTTTCACTGTGGTTAGATTCTATCATTCACTCCTCAACTCAACCCTAGACACTCTCACCAAGAACACCTGTGAACTCCATATTGCACAAGCCAATGGATACATCTTAATCCTCACCTCCATTATCCCTCATCAGGACCACTACTAGCTCAATTATCTGGGAAACATTTATTTACCCCTAAAATTTGGTTTAAGAGAGTCACCTCTTCTGTGATTCATCCACAGCCTCTCCAGGCCAGGGTGACCCCTCCCTCTTGGCACCTACGCAATACTGAACACTGTATGCATACTTCTGCTACCCATCTTCTCACCTTGTACTGCATTTAACTCCTGACATCTCTTTCTCTGCTCCAGGTGTGTAAGTTTCTGGAAAACACATGCAATGTGTTTTCAGTACCTGACATGTAGGCCTCCAATAAATGTATCTCAAACTGAACTGAATTCATTCTAGTCTTAAGTTCTTAGAGAGTAAGTTCAAATAATGCTTATTTGGTTAAGAAAATCTTGTGGACTGATGTAAACTAAAATCAAGTCTCTGAGTTTTTATCAAACAGGAAGAAAACAGAAGCATGAAAATATTCTCCACATTGAAACTAAACTTCACGTTTTGATTCAAGTTCACAGTTGCCACCGCTTTGGGTATGTCTTATGTACATGGTTACATGCTAATGTTGATAGTAAGAGAAGAAGTCTCTCTGGGAAGATGCAGTGGTGCAGCTCAAAGAATCCCCAAACAGAAAAAAAGAGACTTGGGATCTATTCTCTGCTCTGCTAGTAACTCACTTGGTCAAGTCCCTTCTTCTCTCACCCTATCTGAAAAATGATAGGGTTGAATTAAATGATCGATAAGGGTACTTCCTGTTCTGAATGGCTAAAATTCTGGGGGTTTTTTTCTAGCTTAAAAGATTTGATGTATGGAGTACAGCTGAAGGTCACAAATTTTAAGAGGCTGAGGAACTGTGAAACTAGCCTCTGGGAAGGGATGTAAGCAAGGATGTTGAAGTCAACAAGGTCAGCCAGGGCTGGAATTCAAGATAATTTCTTCATCTGCAAAATGGGAACAATGGTGGTCATCTAAATTAACCCTTGTGGTAATTGTGAAGATGAGTTTAACTGATCATGTAAAATGCAATATCAGCAGTCAAGCAAGCACTTTAAAAAGTTTATTTTTGTTTTTCATAATAAATTATTAATAAGAGTAGCTAGCTATAGGCAGAAACTACAGTAGAAATTTCTCAAGAACTTAAACACATAAATCAACAAATACTCTGTCCTACTCAGTTGAGAGCAGTTCCTCTAATATTCATCTAAAAAAAAAATAGCAGATTTGATATCTCTAAGAGCCATCTAGATTCACTATAACCACAGTAAGAAAGATTTACAAAGGTTACCCTGATATTTGAAATATATTCAAACTGCGTTATTAATAATAATAACAAAAACAATAGTTTTCAGGATGCACTTTAGAGTTTACAAGACACTTTCATTTTACCCATGAAGATACTGAGTCTCAGAGAGGTTAAGTAACCTGCCCAGTGCTTCACTCCCAATAAAGAAGGATGCTGGAGTTTATCTTACATAAACCAGGATTCCATTTCCCATGGAACTACTAAGAAAATTTCTAAAATACATATATAAAGACATAGACAAAGTGATACAGGCGATAAATAAAACTGAAACTCCCCATGCTACAGAGCTCATAAAAATGATCAGTGTGTGTGTATAAAATTTTCATTGTTTTAGAATGAAAAACCTGACAAAAAGGCCAGAGAAATGTATCCCCAATCACATAGCAGTATCTGAAAATTCACTGAGTCCAACTTTGCAACGGGAAGGTTTGCTCCTAAGTAGATGGCAAGCAAGGTTTCATTTTCCAAGGTGATAGCAGGCAAGAGGACATGGGGAGAATAGGACACACACACACACACACACACCGAGCAGAGATTTCCCAAAACCTCGGACCCTCATTGTATAAACACACAGGCAAAGTAGTCACCAAACGAAGTGGCACTTGCCCAGAGATATTTCCTGGTATATAAAGTCTGCCTTTTATTTCACCAATGCACTACTTTGTAAAAGCATAGCATTCGTGAGATTCCTAACTCCGTGCAAATCCAAACACTCATGAGAGGGTGGGAACTTCTTAATTGCGGCCTTTCACAGACTGGTGGGGTCTAGGGTTACTAGGTGGCAGATTGGAGGTTAAAGCTAAGAAGAAAGTTCAAAGGAAGCCTCTCCCTGACCTCCCCCTTGATCAGCAGGTGGATTTGAGGGGATTTGCCTGGGAATATCATATCTACTCTGTCACTTTAATCAAGAACCTTACTTTTTTAAATTTTCTAACACATTGCAGTAACATTCTAACTAGAATCTGAATGCCTAATCTCAGTCCTCTCCAATTTATCTCTTCAGTGACAACTAGTGATCTTTGTAAAATGCCAATTTGACCATGTTATATCCCTTAATTAAAAAAAAAAAAACCTTCCAATAAATTACATCTGCTTTCAGGATGAAAGATAAATCTCTCAGTGCTGAATCTAAAGCTCCCTCATCCTCTGCCTCCCTTCTGCAACTCACTCTCAACCCTAAAATTCAGCATCCCCAAGTTAATTTCAAGACACACTCCCATGGGTACCATATTCTGCCATGTACTCATGCCTTCATTCAAGCCAGGCTTTTCGTTGGACATGCCCTTTCCCTTGTCCATTAGGCAGCTCCTATAATGCTTCAGAGCTTCCAGTCACATGCTACCTGGTCTAAACATCAGCACCCACCCCTAAAACCCCCAAATTAGTTGCTGTCTCTGTGATATGCTCCTTCAGCCTTCTACTGACCTGTTTCATAGCATTGTTCTCAGTATGTTACAATTGCCTCTTGTCTTTCCCCCTAACTAGACTGTGATGGCAGGAGGGATTATGTCTTATATATCAGTATATTCCCAGTTTTGGCAAGGACACAGAATAGATGTTCAGTGCAGCTTTGTTGGAAAAAAAAATGTCCATGGAGCATTTATGGAACTCCATAAGTGCACCGTAAGTATTGGGCACTGCATGTATACTATATTAGGATCTCTAACTTTGTTAAATATCAGGGGAACAAATTGCTGGAGTGATCAAGCGAGCACACCCACTTACTGGCAAACATTGGCTCACTGACCACATCCAATTTCTAATAAAGGTTTTACTTTTTATGTAGGTCATAATAAAATAAGAATAAAGTAATATAATTAGATTTTCTACCATTATTCCCTTCTTCCTTTTTTCAGTGCTAAAGTATCTTCATTTAGTAAGATAAATAGAGCAGTAGTAGACAGCAGTTTTGTTTGGGTCTTGCTTATTTGTTTACGCCCTTACTTGGCAATCTAAAAATAAGCAAGTCAATGTTGGTCTTTGTAACAGTCAGGGTCTCAGCAGGAAACAGAATTCACCCCAGATGGTTCAAATAAAGAGACGTTAATGAAAAAACCACTCACAGAGCTGGGAGGGGTGGGAGAATAAACAAGGGCAACGAGATGCCCAGAAGGGTCAAGGGGAGAAAATTGTGTCACTGGAGCCTGGTGAGTGCTGGAGCCATGGAGAAGGGGCCACCAGCAGAAGCCATAGCTTTGAAGGAGTATCAGTACCTCTGACATGCCACACTGCAGCAGAGTTTCTCTCCTGTTACCACTCAGTCTCCTGCCAGGGACTCCCATTGGTCAACTGGAAGCCAGCCAGCAAGGAGCTGGTACAGCCCACGGGTCAGGCCTGGGATGGGCCCAGAATGAAATGAGGGAAGAGGAGAAATGAGGAATAAACTGCATAGTTTCCCCCAATTGTTAAACTGGTCCGTGAAAACCAAATCTTGGCTACTACTGAACAAGTGGCCTGAGCACCAAAAAGGGAAATAGCATCCTGAATTATGCCTTAATCTATTTTAGTTACTAGCTGGGTGACCTTAAGCAAGTCCTTTAACTTCTCTGTAAGACATTTTCTTCATCTGTAAAGTGGAAATAATAATCACTGTCATACCAACTCCCACGGTTGTTGCAAGAATTAAAAAGTGTATCATATACGCAAGGACTTATAAACTGTCGAGTACTATAGTTTAATTTAACCAACATTTATAGTCCTTACTGTGTGCCAGGCTCTGTTCTAATCCCTTACCAAACACCAATCCAGGAAATCCTTCATGCAGGTTTCCCTCACATACAATATCTTTTCCTCACAGGGGCGGAAAAATATTCAAAGGATGAATGATACACTCATCATTACTCTCAATGTTGTAAAAGGAATCAACTTCATTCATTCTGAAACAAGAACACTGTTAATATTTACATATCACAATAAGAGGCTGTAGGATATCCTGATTCTTTTATTCAAAATAACACTAAAATTTACCTTATTTTCATGGATTTCACTACTGGAGGAAAATAAGAACCAGTGGCAGACTATGGACATTTACTATTGCCATTATTCTTCTTATTATTTTATTGTCAACCAAAATTGAGTCTCTGTAGTGGCCTAGAGATAAACACAGAACATTCTCCTGGGAAGATAACACATTTTTATGGCATTTCTTCATTGGCATTTCCAAACACTCTAAAAAAATAATAATCATGGACACCATAATTGGTTCCATCAAAAATGAATAATCAGTGTGGTTCATCGCCCACTCATTTTGCCAGTTAGCCAACTATGACCACCTGCAGATTTAGACTGGTAAACAGGCTTAAAGAGTTGTTTGTTCCAAATCTGTTCCAAACGCTGTTCCTTGTGCCCGGAGTTTTCATAAAACATGTTCACAAATCATCACAGACAGAGAATTTCCAGTGGAGATTTTAGAGGGCGTGGCTGGAGGGCAAAAGTCTCTGAGTTCAATTACATATTGTTATTAGGAGTATTTCTCATCCTAGAGCTCCACAAATCCTAAGCTATAATAAAGTAGCAGAAAGAAGACAGGCTCTGAAGTCACACTAGGACTTAAACTGCAGATTCTCCACTTACTAGGTATGTGACCTTGGGTAAATTACTTAATGTGGCTGAACTTTGACAAAGTAGGAAAAGAATTTCTGCCTTATAGGATTATTGTAGAAATACATGAGATAATATATGATGCGCCTGGTCTGGTGCCTAGCATATAGCTAGTGCTCACTAAATAAATATAATGATGCTGATGATAAGGAAAGCCTATGATGTCCTGACCCAGAAGGGGTGGCTGTGGAGGAAGACATCAAAAGTGGATGAATACAAGACTTGGCTTTCTCTTCAGACAGGAATCTGTGCTAATCAATGCTCTTTGGCTGTAATGAGCAGTTACCTTTTGTCTGCCTAACATTCCTCCCTCTTTCTGGGAACAGCACTCCCCATTGGAATGAGAATGGAGTCTCCCCTTCTCCACCTCTTCCACTTTATTTAGTATACTCCCCACACCACCTCCAGCCACAGAAAGCAAGAAAAACTGATCAGAGTCCTTCCCCAGGACTTTCCAAATTGGAACTAAGAGAAGAGAGTTTTTTCCACCCTGGAGTCAAAGCTAAGAGGATGTGAGCTAGCACCTGTCTGTGCCCAAAACTTGGTGAACAGAAACTAACATGCAGCGTAAGGTAAAAGTAAAGGCAGTGCATGAGAGAGAAACCTGGTGGAAATTGAGCCCCTGGTTCCTGACATCCCTAAGGCCAGCTGTACCCCTGCCCATCCATTCTACGGTTTGGTATCAGAGCCAACAAATCTTTCTGTCTAAGCCAGTTAACTTAGTTTCTGTCATGCTCAATCATGCTGAGTAATACAGGGGCCATTCATCTAAATACAAGACAAAATCTAAGACAACACCTCTCCACCTCTTCAGAATTCAGAGTAGCAGAGAAATATCCATGAGACGAAGCCTTGGTGGTAGGGGCAGGGGAAACTGCATTTCTTCCTCTCTTCAGTCAGTCATTCAACAACCGTTACAGAATTTTATTATGCCCCATATGCAAATCCAAGATAATTCATCATTGTCTATATCTTCATAGTCTAGAGATCAATGCGAATCATTATATAAGAAAATAATTTTATTAATGAAGGTATGTACAAAGGGCAGAGAGCATAAAGAATATTTTTCAGGCCTTCACAGAAGAAAAAAGCTAAGCTAAGACTTGAAAGTTGAGATGAGTTTGCATTTTCAAACTCTCTCTAGTGAAAGCCCAGTTTAGTTTGAGTGAGTGTGTGTGTGTGTATGTGTGTGTGCATGTGTGTGTGTTTTATTGCCAATCCTTTGCAGTAGGTTTATGGTCCTACTACATCTGAACTTGTACCACCTGTGACTCAATGTACAAGTTCAATAACTCCTCAACTGTCAATAACCTCTTCAATGACACGTTTACTAATCAAAGTCCTGTATGTTACAGCAATACTAAGTTGTTATAAATTTTTTTAAATGCTCACTTTCCATTTCTGTATTTATTTTGTCCCAGAGTAGTAACTAACCCTTCATGGCCCAGTAGTGTGCTAGAGGAGCAGCAGAATTCTAGAAGGCAGGCTGGGCCAGAGCATCTCAGGCAACATGGTGAAGGCTTCAGAGAGTTCAATAATAAGGAAAATGAAGTTCCCTCTTGGAGTTAAACCATAAAATAAACACATAGTTACAGGCACCTTAACCATGTTGACTGGCTTCTAGATGAGAGTAAGACTTCACTATATTGGTGATATTATAGTCTTGAGGCAAGAAGCAGAAATCAGAATATTATAAGGTCATCATAGAAAATAAAGAAAAATTAGGAGGAGCATCTCCAGTATCTGCCTAGCCCTGGCCCAGGGTCCCCATCCTGGCCCTGGATCTGGCACCTGTTAGATGGTTGCTTTTATAGACCTTTCTCTTTCTGAGATTCCAGGTGTTACAGAGTGTCTGACTTTGAATCCCGCTGCTATGTCCAGCTGAACTTTCAGCATTCCTGTTGTAAAAATGGGTACATCAGAGCTAAAGGCCACTGAACACAGGTATCTTCCAATCCAGTCTTCCCTTTGTTCTAAGCCCTGACTCTCCAAACTCTCCTTGTCCTGTGGTGCCCCATGAGCTGATGTTGGGAGACAGACCTCTGGTTAAGTCAGTGAACATCAGTCAGTTGGTACAAGAGACTTGAGTTTTCTCTCACACATAAATGACGAACTGGGAATCCTGGTATATAAGTTGGTTATCGTTACATAATAAACTATCTAAAAGCTCGGTGGCCTAAAACAAGATGCACATATTACTGCACACAAGTCTGTAGGTCAGCTGGGTGTGCTACTGATCTGAGCCAACCTTGGCAGATCTTGGCTGGGCTCACTTATGTGGTCTGCAGTCTCCCGGTAGATCAGCTGAGGGCTGGCTGCCTAGGGGTTGGCTGGCTTCTGGCAGCTGGCTGGCTGGTGACTGTGGGAGCAGGGGTGACTGCTCTAAAAGCTGGTTTGGTCTTGTTCACATCACAGTGGCAAGGATCTGAGAGTGGAGGCTTGAGCGGTCTCTTGAGGCCTAGGTTGAACTAGAACACCATCAGTTCCACTTCATTCATTTTGCCAAAGCAAACCACAGGATAACCCAAATTCAAGGAGTGGAGAAACAGGCTCCGTCCCTTGATAGGAGCAGTTACAAAGTCACATTGCTAAGGGTAGGAACTTGGGGGCTCAAGAATTGGGGCCATTTTTGCAATCCATCTGCCCCATCTGGCTTCCACTTTGGGTGTTTCCTCTGGATGAGTTACTGACCAAGTATTAAGTTTCTGAATCCGCCAAATCCAGCCCCTGAACCATAGAAAATTCCCCAAGGTAAATGCCACTCTCCCCAGCTTTGGTAAGCAAGATCCACATCTGACTAGGTGCTTTTTGTTTGTTTGGAGACAGGGTCTCACTCTGTCACCCAGGCTGGAGTGCAGTGGTACAATCTCAGCTCACTGCAACCTTTGCCTCCCGGGTTCAAGTGATTCTCGTGCTTCAGCCTGCAGAGTAGCTGGAATTACAGGCATATGCCATCAGGCCAGGAGATTTTTTGTATTTTTAGTGGAGACAGGGTTTCACCATGTTGGCCAGACTGGTCTCAAATGCCTAACCTCAAGTGATCCTCCCACCTCAGCCTCCCAAAGTGCTGGGATTACATGTGTGAGCCTGACTAGGTGCTTTCGTTAAAACTCCAAACAGTAACAAGTTGAACATCCTTTTTGGGGGAGGGAGGGAAGGAGCATTTAAGTTAACCAAGGAGCTCATGAGAAAACGTTATCCTTATGTTAGAAAAAAAGCATGCAAGAATATGGGAATGATAGGATTCAAAATTCAATTCATTCATTTAGTTATCCATTCAATAAACGCTGGTTTAACACCTTCTAAATGCATGAGGCACCTAAGATGTTTTGGGGCATATAAAGGCAATTTAGACCTGCATCGTGCCCTTAAGGGAATATGACCTCATATATAGTCAGTATCAGAGGGTTTGGTGCCCAGTTCCCCTAGAAACTACAGTTGTTTACCTATTTCTCCTTCAGCTGCCTACGAGATCCTCAAAATTGTGGATCTCATTTTATCTACATTTAACGCATATTAAGCACTCAATGAATGTTTGCAGAAATACAATTAAATAAATATCTGAACAAAAGAAAACTATAAACATTGACAACATAATTTACCCTTCACAGACAAAATGGTTTGATTTACCCACTCCCCATTTAACAGAGTTAAAACATGTGGAAATGACACAACTTACCCACAAAATAGTGATACTATGGCCCCTTTACAAAAAGCTTAGTGAGTTTATAAGTCAATACAAAGGGCATTTTTGTTTTTCCCCACTCCTCTGTAGGAGCATCTCCTCCGTTGGAAGGAAGAAACAAGAAAAACAGCAGCCTGCATGCTTTTGAAGCTGGACTATCAACAAAGAATCTTCTCAATCAATTCATTACCAGCAACAGAATGCAGGCAGTTCTCAGAAATGGCTCACAAAGAAGCACAGAGAAAGGCTTTCTGAAGGCAGAAGCAGGAGATGTTTCCCTCCTGAAGATGGAAATTGGACCTGCAGGCTTTTCTGTGGAGTCAGAAGTGCCATGGCCATCTCGGTGCGGGTGATTCAGAGAGGGTCAGAACACTTCCTCCAGGCCACCCAGGGGAGTTTTCATTAGAGCCATAGAAGTCAGATTCCCCAGCTGCCCTCCTCCTGGGCTCTCCAGCCTCTGCCAGCACGAGGCCCAACAGGCAGTGTCCCCCAGCAGAGGAACAAGAAGCATTGAGGAGGAGCACCAACTTGAGCAGCTGCCAGCACCATCTGCGCATTCCACCGATGGAGGAGACAGAAGCAGCCTCAAACCCCACTGAATTTAAAGAACAGGGACGTTAAAGAGTGAGACTGATGACATCAGCTGGACTTCACGGGGGCCAGGACCTAAGGGGACTCAGTGGGTCCACTCAGCTTTCCAGGCTCCAAAATATGATTTTGCCCATGCACTCTGAGCTTGTAAGAGCTGCTGTTTCAACTAATCTCATTTTTAAAATGATCTTTTTGAAAAATAGACTATTTTTTAAAGTAGTTTTAGGTTCACAGAAAAATTGGGCAGAACAAAACAACTATATTTTTAAATTTATAATTGGTTCAATAAGCATGCCTTGAGCTGGATGAAAGTATAGCAAATAAGACAGCATTGTCCCGAAACCGAATTGCTCAACGTGGATGAGACAGAAAAATATGTGTAAGAGTTTCCCAAGTTAGTGAAGGGTTTAGGGGACATTTTATTTTAGGAAAAATTGATGTCCTATGATCTCTCCTTGTCCAAACCCAAGGTCAAATGAGCCTTAGAAAATCCTTGTAACTGCCTTCTCTGAATCCAGGAAGTCCTCCGTGTCCATCTCTAATATCCTACTCTAATGCTTCACTTTCTTCCCATTGCTCCTGTTTTCACTGTGAATTCAACTTCTCTTGGCAGCTCCTTCAGGGGAGTGACCCACTGGATGGTTTCCAAACCTGGATTTTGGTTTCTGCCCCAGATTCTGCCTCTCTTATCACATCCACATGTGGGTGGGCTATTTCCCAAGTTACTATATCTGAGCCCAGAGCTCCATGACCCCTCTGGCTTGGTAGGGAATGGGGAGATTTGACCGTTGCAGGCAGTGGAAGCAGATTTACAATGGCAAAAATCCCCTCTCTGAAGAGTGCTCTGCCTTACTCAGATCCCAGTGTCTTCAAATCAGGAGAAACAGGTGTCTGGACGACATTAACTCCACACCCAGAGAATCCTAAAAGTGAGTTCCTCAGGTTGTAGCCAAAGCCCCATGAACGATTTATCCCAATCAGAAAGGTGACTGAAGAGTGAACTCTCAACACACCTGAGAACACACACTGCTCTTCTTAATTCAATGTGAACATCTTTAATGTTCATTAAGTGACATATCTGAGGACCATCACCCCAGCTCTTTCCTTAGGAAGATAGCCAACCTCAGCCATTCTAGACTGATATCTACAACTGCCCCCCTCGGAAGGGAAATGCCTTACAAATGCTGATGACCTCCAACTGTGAGGTCCTATGTCTTGCTGCAACCCCTCCAACATAATTGAAATGAGGTATTTCACTAACAATCTCCATAGGTTCCTACCCATTCCTTCTCCTAGAGAGAAATATTTCCTTGAAGCCACCCTGGGCCTCAGCCTACTCTTACACCCATCTGTAAACACAGCCTGAATTATTCCATATAAAAGAGTTTCCTCTCCCCATCTGAATTGGGAGCTCCAAGAGGGCAGGTGCCACATCTTAAGTCATTTTTTTGGCATGCTATGAACACACATTCAATGTGTGCACTAAACAATGTGGAGCAAATGAGCCTCCCTGTAAAATTGGAAGAAATAACCAAATGGACATCAGAGGTTCACTAGGTGCATTACATGGAAGGATGTATGAAAAATCCCAGCATGGAACATAATAAGTGCTCAAAACTTATTTGCTGCTGTTCTGTGTTGTTAATATCTTAATTAACTAACTCTGGGTCTTAGCTCCCTCATTAGTTCAATAGTAATAAAGTAGGTAGTTTATCGGGTTACAGTAACTAAATGAGACAACACTCATAAGAACCTAGAATGCTGATGTTCTCACTCATAGGTGGGAATTGAACAATGAGAACACTTGGACACAGGGTGGGGAACATCACACACTGGGGCCTATCGTGGGGTTGGGGGAGGGGGGAGGGATAACATGAGGAGAAATACCTAATGTAAATGACGAGTTAACTGGTGCAGCACACCAACATGGCACCTGTATACATATGTAGCAAACCTGCACGTTGTGCACATGTACCCTAGAATTTAAAGTATAATAATAATATAAAAAAGAACCTAGCATGCTGCCTGGCACATACTACTCCCTTTGTAAATGGAAGCAATTAATACTAATGCAGAGAACTTGCCTCCCCTTCTTCCCTATTTCCGCCCATGGAGAGGGGTAGTTGATCTGGTCCCTCTGAATTTAAGTACCACCAAAAGACCTAAGGTACATGAGGTTGAGGATGCTCCTCTCCCCGGGGTTCCTGGGACCTCTGAGAGATACCCTGCCCAGTGCTACCACAGAGGGCTGTGATGGGGCTCACCAGAGGCATCAGTAACCTGCCCCAGGAAAGCTGAGCATCTGAGCGAGGGACACACACCCCAAACAGGAAACAAATGCCTACCACTGGTGAGGACTGCAGAGGGATGCTACAGCCCACTCCCCTGGGTTTTATGAATTTTTAAGCCAGGGCAAAGAGAACACTGCTTGAGAGCCTACTGAAAGTCATCCATTCATTTGCTTATCTAACCATCCATTCAGCCACCCATCTGTTCATTTACAGCATAGAGGCTCTGGAGGTAGGCTTCCTGAATTGAACCCTGACTCAATCATTTACTAGATGTGTGACTTGAACAAAGCACTTAATACCATAAGCCTCATATTCCCCCTTTTATAGAATGGGAAATAATAACAATAAATGCCCCATAAGTTTATTCATGGAAAAAACAATCCCTGAGTGTAGCACCTGGCACAGCATAAACATCATTACATGCTACCTGCTATTATGACAATGATGATGATGATGATGATGATGATGATGATGATGATGATGATGTAGGAAGCCTGCACAAAGTGGAGGATAGAGCTGCATAAACCAAACTGCAGATGGAGTGCACACAGGCAATACCATCAAAGCCGGCCCTGAATAATTGGGGCTGGGGCTGCTGCTTCTGTTATTAGGCTGTCTTAAGATCTGTTGTGTTTTCAAAGGGAAGAAGATATGCTGCCACTTCCCTTGAAGTTTCCAGTTTACATGGGTCAGCTGCACACCTGCAATTAAACCTTGAAGGGATTTTGGGAGGCCCTCTTTTTCAGCAGCTACTTTTTTTAACCATCCTTTTCCAGGTTTGTTCCCACAGTCACCTGTCAATGTGTCACTTCCCTTCAACCTGCCCTCAAATGCACTAGCTAAAAAACAATTTACAAACTCTCCTTGTTACCAACAGAGATGCTGAGAAAGAGAGAGGAGAGCTGGAAAAGCTACCAATTCTCTTTGATGAGTCAAAGATTCTAGCATTTTCCTTTCTTGATGCTCTGCCTTTGACTGACACTGGGGCCTGTTTATAAATCTCTAACCTGAGCCAGTGATCATTTCCCAAAATCTAAAACTGCAGACCAGAATCAACCTTAGAATTGATTGCAGTGGATTTGTTTTGGTTGCTCATTTCTCCGGAGCCTTAACAAGCAATCTTTCAAGGCTTGCTGGTGGGAGGGATGGATGGCCTGAAAGGAAGGAAGTGAGGGGATGAGAGCTCCCCAGGCTCTTGCACCACCCCTGCTTTCTCTCTACTACTGGGTGATTTCTTCTCTCTACTACTTTTTGAAGCTACCAATTAAGTCTCTCCACTACCCTCTGCCTAAGTCAAGCACTGCTTCTGCTTATGCCAAGTCACATTCAAATTGAAAAAATTCAGGAAGTGTAGTAGCAAGAAAGACGGCCCTAAAATCCTGTTCAGTGAGTTTCAATAGTTCCATTTTTTAAAATTACCGGAACATCAAGACATGGTACACGTAGGAAAAATACAGAAAAGCACATTGTCTATATTGATGATCTACACGTTGGTGTGTACATGCAAACAGGGGATTACCCCCTTGTGTCACACTGGAAGCCTCTGACAACATCAGATTCTAAATTATTAAAGTAACGAAAATTTAAAATGGCCACAACCCCTCACAATGCCCAATAACAAATAGCTGTATCTCTAATAAGATGTATTCTCAGGCCACAAGCCCGAAGCCTGCTGAGCCACTCTGCAGCTCATCTTGTTCACCAAGGCCTTTGCAGCTTGAAGGTGACAGAGTCCACACCTGCAAGGGCAGGGTCATCCCAGCAGCCACCATGGCCCCTTCAATCAGCTAATCCCAGAAATGACCTCTTTTCACGGAGATGAGAAACTACATGGATCTTTCCACTTGGTCACATCCTGGGGATGGAGCCTGGTACACGAACGTGCTCAGAGACATGCCAGCCAGACAAATTAACTAACAGGCCTGGGGCACAGAGGCCAGGGCCACCTGTGCAGGCAACCTGTGATTAGGCAGGCTCCTAGCATATAAGCAGAGGGACTATGGCCCAAGGGACAGAACCACATACCCCGTTAGGCCCCTTTGCCCTGTCAGCCTGCAGCCTGGACAACCTCTGTTCCCACCAGCTTAAACAGAGCTGAAAGAATTGTAGGCACCTTCGCCACTGCTGAGAGTAATTGAGCAATAGCCTCCCAGCAGGTTGAATCGCGATGTGTTCCTTGGGAAATTATATACTTTTAACCTCTAAAACAATATAATTTAAAGGTGAAAGCATTTTTCCTCAATGGTTACAGAGCCTCTTATTTCCTCTAAAGAGCTGATGTGGGAAGTTATTTTGCTGCTCCTACATATATATTTAAAGAGATACTTACAATGGATTCACCTCCAAATGTAAGTTTTGGTAGAGGGGTATTTAGAAGGCCTCTGAAAGTAACATTTCTATATAGGATTTTATTTCCAATTAACCCAGTTTTGCAACCAAAGTGTATGTGCCCACTCCAACCCCTTACAGAATTTCTATTTATGACAACAGAATCTTCCCAAACACCAAGACAAGAAGAGTTATAGTCATGGTGAAGAATGAAGGTAATCTCATCACTACCCTTCATTGCTCATATTCCCTCATTCAATAATTCCATCACCGAGAGTTAGTCAACCATCCAATCTGGCCTCTTTTTCATTGATTGAAGTGGCTCTTGTATTCATTCCTATTCAGTTCCAATATCCCTACACAAGGCAAGACTCTTCCACCCTGATGCTGGGATCACTGTGTCCGTTCCAATTAAACCCCCTGGGTTCCAGCAGCTTCTCCACATGGTACAATCCTGCACACAGCTGCTAGCAGCATCCACTTTCACGCTACTTTTTGTGAGGTCACTCTGCTCAAAAACCTTCAATGCCTTTTATCCTACCATGGTATTCAAAGCAGCATTCTCTGGCCATCTCACAAGCAAGATTCACCCTGCCTATCCTGCTGTATTCACAATATTTTTCAGCAGGTACTCACTATTCCAGTCACACCAACAATGTTTGCACCCACAAACACATCAAACTCATTCATATCTGAAACTTCTGTATCTTTGCTCATCCTGTTTCCATCATTTGGAATTCTCTGTAATCTTCTCACTTCCTAACTCAATTCTAGGCATCCTCCCAAGTTTACTTCTTCCATGAAGACTTTCTTGATTGCCCTGTGCCCTGCTATTCTCCCACAAGTGCTATGTCAGTCAATGTTGTGCTTTATTATGGACTATTTGTGACCAAGTCACTGTTTCTTGTTTTTTTTTCAATGTCCTATTTTTTCAAAATTGCAAGAATTTGAGCATCATAAGTCATCCGTATCATTTTTTATACAAACTCTAGAACCGATTAGCAAATAGGCAGCTTATGCAGACTTGGAAATAAATGAAAAGATGCTGTGATGCCAACCTGAGCTCATCAAGGACAAGTCACACCAGACTAGCTTAATTCCTTCCTGTTCATGGATTTTAGAAAGGTATAATAGGAAAATAGAATAAATGCAATGCTCTGCATTTCACCAAAGTATTTAACAAAGTCTCTCCTTCCCAAAAATTTATGAGCAAAAGTACCTTTGATGAACTTTCTAGATAATCATTTGATTATCTAGAAAGGATGCCAATCATTGCACTGTTGTCAACCAGGTAGGAGAGCTCTAGTGGTATGCTCATGAGTCTATGTCAAGAATATTTTTGTCAATGGCAGAATGGTAATATTTATAGTACTCTGGGGAAAATACACAACTTGGCGGGAAAATTATAATACTGAATGACCAAATAAAGTTACAAAATTTTCTTAACTGGCTGGTGAAAGAGACAAAGCTGTCAATATGGCATTCAATAGAGACAAATTTAAAGTTTCACCCACGTCCATTTATCCAATATGACAAGTATGGAATTCCAGTTGCTGAAGCTTTTCTGATATAAGTTATTTTTTCATTTTTATGATATACAAAATATCCAGTATCCAAAAGAGGGCTGAACTATATGATGTCAAAAAATCTTCCCAACTTTGAGATCGTAGTGATATATGATTCTATATATCTCTGTCTCTATCTCACACCGAAACTAGATTGTAAATCTATTGGCATGAACATCCTGGTGTAGGGAAAAGAGCATGGAATTTGGAGACAGATAGACATGAGTTCATATAATAGTTTTTCCAGTTACTAGGTAGATAACTTCTGTTTCTTTTTCCACAAATTAGGAAATGTGCAAGGTATGATAGTTGACTTGGATAATGTTCCAAACATATGACCTAGTCTAATGTCTGGCACACGGTGGGCATTGAATAAATGTTAATTATAAATATTTCTCTGTATCCTATCCAGCTGATAGACTATTAGGAATAAATTGGAATTTTAGTAAGAAATCGTTTAGTTCTTTGATTTTGAAGAATGTCTTAGCGAGGTTACTTGCTCATTAGAAAAGGTTTGAAGATGGAGGAAGAATAAATACAGGTATTCTAGGCAAAGGAATGGCAGGAGGAAAGGCATGGAAGTGTGAATATGTAGAACATGGCATTTGCAGAGAATGGGAATGACTACAACTCACTAGGACTAAAGGTTGGCGAGAAGGTTGGGTTGGTAGAATGGCTCAGATGGTGCAGACCTTGAAATGCCACTGAACCAAACTGTAAGCCATGGGTACCTTCTGATACTCACATGATAACTCACCTCTATACCCTCTTTTTGGCACATTTTAGGAATATTAACTAATTATTACAATCAAGACATTTTCTCTTTGAGAGCAAGGGCATGACAAAAACAATTCGCAAGAGATGTCTCTTCTAGCAGCAATCAAATTATTTCATCCTTATTTTTCTAGTTTGCTTTCAAAAGCCAAGGTTTACTGATTTGAAACAGGTGCCCCATTGTACCCATGCAGTCTCTCTAGCCAGCAGAGTTTGAAGGTCTATTTCACCAGTTCTATTCTTTTTCTGACACTAACATATTTGACAGGAATATGAGTAGGTGGAAAACACAATGTTTTCAATTGAAGTTCACTAGCAAGTCTCCAGTAGAGTTATTTTAGAGATTAAAGAAAGGATCATTTGGACACATGAATTTGAATATGATTTATAGATTACTTCCACAGACATAGAGTTGCTTATCTCTCAGACAGCTGTGAGAATAGACTTAGAAATCACATAGGAGGTACGTAGTCCCTAGACTGGGAAAAAATATATATTAAATCTTAAAGTGGCTGATGCAGCAATTAATATTTCAACCTTCCTTGTGCAAGGAAGAAAAGAGTAAGATTACAGGGATGTCGGATTCCCATGAATATGTGATTTCAGACTTGCGGGGAAAAATGCCTAATTATGTATTACAAACCTAAACCTCTCAGGCACTAATGGGCTATTTCACAATGTTTTTTAAAAATTGTGGAGACTAAAAAATTGTTTCTATCAAGGTTTCAGTAGCACATTTCTAGCACATTCCTAAATAAGGTTATGGAAAAGAAACAGTATATAGTCAAGCTCCTGTGAGAATGAATTTTCATTGTTTCTTAATTTATCGACAAGTATTTAGTAACCTTGCTCTGTGGGGCTAGCAGACCACATCCTTTCACCCTCTAAATCCCACTCTCTTTCCAAAACACACAGTTTCTTACACAAATACACAAGAAAAAAGATATATGGGTCAGTCCTAAAGGGTTTTATCATCAGTTTAGGGATAGAAAACAAACAGGAAAAACCTATAAAAAATTTTTGTGCATTCACCTCGCTGACCCTGACATGAAGTGCTTCTGGAGCTCCAGAAAGGCTCTAGGTGAGCTAAAGAAGTCAAAAGAAGTTTCAGAGAGAAAGTGCAAAGGCATCTGGGCCTTTGAGGTAGAACGCAAAGGAGGCCGGGTCTACAATGAAATGAAGAATTTGTATGTTTGGCCAAAGGGAAGAAGTCATTTAAATGAAAAAGGAACATCTTTAAGTTCATCAAGCACTCTACCAACTCTATACACACTTTCTCAAAAATTGTATTCTGCCTTGCATTTCCAACTGATAGACCCAGCACATGCATCACCTTCCCATTTACTGAGGTCATGTTGATATATTGATATGATAGAAAAAAACTTCTTATGAAACCAAATATAAAGGAAGCCAGCTGTCACAAGAAATATTGAAGAAATCCTGTAAAATATAAAGCAGCTAGGACAAGTTCAATGAAGAATAAGAGTTGGGAAAACCATAGCTTAAAAATAAACAATCAAAGCAGTCCTTCCCAAGCATATGACAGAGCCTGAATGGGCAGAGGACTCATTATCAGGATAATAAACAACAGAATTACAATAGGAGTGTGAGTCTTAATCAGACCTTTGCTGTGTCCTCAGGCTTACAGAGCCTATGAGAATGGCAGCAGCATTTTATGCCCTCAGGATAAAGCATGACAACTTCTCTCTAGGAATATTAGAAATGTGACTGGAAAGGGAGTTAGTACAGGAGATGGGGCCTGAAAGAGTTTGAATAGATGACTGTACACTTCCACATTAGACCAGATGGATGGGAGATAGGACAAGTCAGCTCCATTTAGGAGTAAAATAAACTAAAGTTTTCTAATCGCAGAGTAAATTTCTGTTACTTTGGAGATTGTGAGAAGTTTGCCAATCTACATGCTTCTTGTTTGTTTATGAACCCTATCTCAAAATCTGCCAATCTATTTACCTTTTTGGAGCCCTAAGTAAGACCTCCCAATCAAAAGAGAAGCCTATTGAGAAAACAGACTTCTAAAAACTGCAGAGAAAATCCCATGTAAGTTACCGATATGAATCAAACCACTCCTTCATTTATAATCAGGATCACAAGACATTTGAGGAAATCAATTTACATTAAAACAAGATGAACCCAATATGACATCAGAAGAAATAAAAATCATTCAGAAAAGTGAAAATAATTATTAAATGTTTTCAGATGTTTCTTTTAGAGATATTTGAGTGGGTGTTGAACATACATAAAAAAATGAATAGATTATAAAAGCTTCTATGAAATAAGAGTAATCAGAGTACATGAACAAATGTTGGGAAATTAAAAATATGGTTACTGAACTTTAAAAAATTCAATGTATGGAATAGATGATTACAACAAATAAGGCTGAAGACTGGATAAAGAAAATTTCTCAGGAAAAAGAGCAAAAATGAAAAGAGATAGAAAATATGAGCTTGTGGAAGATAGAGCTAGGAAGGCAACATACATCTGAGTCCTGGAAGCAGAAAATTGCAACCATAGAGGGGGAAAAATAATAAAAGAAATAAAGGTGAGTGGGAATCCTAGGGGTAAAGAAAGGTAATTCCGCTCTATGCAGTGGCTCACCCCTGCAATTCCAATACTTTCAGAGTCTGAAGCAGCAGGATTGCTTGAGGCCAGGAGTTTGAGACCAGCCTGAGCAACATAGCAAGACCCTGTCTCTAAATTTTTTTTTTAAACTTAGCCTGACATGATGGCCTATGCCTGTAGTCCCAGCTGCTGGACAGACTGAGGCGTGAGCCCAGGAATTCAAGGTTACAGTGAGTTATGATCACATCACTGCACTCCAGCCTGGGCAATAGAACAAGACCTTGTCTCTAAAACAAATACATAATAATAATGAAAAGACCTACCAAGTTAATGTGTGAACAGAAACAATACACATCTGAACAAATCTTGGTGAAATTTCAAAAATCCTAAAAATTATCACAAAGAAGGGAGGTTCTTACAGAGTAACAAGATCAGAGTGATAGCATACTCCTCAACAGCAATAAGGGAGCAATTCCTTCAAAGTTCTGAGGAGGATGTTTGAAATTAGAAATATATACTTAGCCAAAGTGAAGTAAAAATAAAGACAGTTTTAGATATTCAAAGATTTTTAAATGTTGCTCCCTTATATTTCATATTTTTTAAAGTTCTGATGAAGGACTCCAGTAAAACAAAATTGGAATAAGAAAAATGAGAGGAGATAAATATTTGAGAAAAAAGATAACATCTGAAAATGACCCAGAAGAAAGCAAGCTCCAAAGAAATGAAGAGAGAAAACTCTGGCTTCTGTGTCTTAGGGATCTGTTGAGTGATTTGGGACTACATTCCTTTCTCTTTGGATCCAATCTCTTTGCAGGGATAAGTTTTATAAGTACTATTTTTCCTTGGTTAATAATTGCAATTAACCCATGGATAAAGCATTACCAAAAACAATTGTAGTGACAACAGAATGTAAATATTTTAAAACTTGACAACACAAAAATAAGTGCAACAAAAATCTAGAACAAAGGGGAAATGCAGAAATAAATGTAAATGTGCTACATAGTGGGAATTCCATAGATAATGTCTAAATACAAGTCATCAAACAGAGAATGGAGAATTTTAAAAGTATAAAGCTAACCATTAGAATATCAATAAAATCTCAAGAGATAAAGAAGGGGAGGGAAAGTGTACAATACTAAAAATAACCAAATACCTCAAATTTCCATAGCAGGATGTCAAAATATACTCTAAAATGTTGATATATTAAAAACATAAAATTCTACGACTTACAATTTTAATTGTTGCCAACAAAAATCCAAAAGCAGAAACTTGAATTTCTTAGGGATAAAATTGGGGTACGGGGGGAAATAGACAAGATAAATGTTTACTTTCCATTTTAGACTCATGAGTAGTTTAAATAATTTTTTCTGTTTACATAGGCAGGTTGTTTAAATTAATTCAAAAAATCATAAAGAAAAAATAAGTTATATTTTCTCAGCTTATCAGTGAGTGGTGCCCGCAAAATGAGCTGGGTCCTTTTAGGTACTAGGAATTTAATATGGCAGCTGAAGCCAAGAACTGGTATGTGAGATTTGAAGGTCAAAAATTTTAGACATGTAAAATCCACAACAGGGCCAGATCAAGACTAAAAAGACATGTAATTGATTAATAAGCATAGAAAAATCATTCATTTATACATGCATTCATTCACTCATTCACTCATTTATTCCCTCTGACTCATTTTCCAAGTTATAAATCATTAATTCTTTCATTGATTCACTTATTCAATGGTTTATCAGAAAACATAAGGCAGGCTCTCTGCCTTCAAAGAGTTTAAAAATCAAGCTGGAGGGAAGGCAATAACCTAATACACTACTCTCAGAAAGCACTGAATCATGCTAAAAGATGGGCATGGGCGAAAGTCTCATGAATGGGATAATAAGTGTACTGGGCTTTGAAAATGAACAACCTCTGACTCGGAGGAAGGAATTTGTTTCGTTTTACATCTTCATACTTTTATTTTTAAGTTTTATGCTACCCTTTGAGATATTGAGGATAACGGTAGTGAGTAAGCTTTCTATAAACTGGAGGTAAGAATCCATAGATCTACCATCTCACACTAGTCAGAATGGCAATTATTAAAAAGTCAAAAATAACAGATGCTGGCAAGGAGAAAAAGGATGCTTTCACATTGTGGGAGTGTAAATTAGTTCAACCATTGTGGAAGACAGTTTAGCAATTCCTCAAAGACCTAGAGGCAAAAATATCATTTGATCCAGCAATCTCAATACTGGGTACATACCCAAAGGAATAAAAATCATTTTATTATGAAGATACATGCATGCATATGTTCATTGCAGCACTATTCACAATAGCAAAGGCACGGAATCAGCCTAAATGCCCATCAATAATAGACTAGATTAAAACATGTGATACATATACACCATGGAATACTGTGCAGCCATAAAGAGGAATGAGATCCTGTGCTTTGCAGGGACATGAATAAAGTCAGAAGTTATTATTGTCAGCAAACTAATGCAGGAACAGAAAACTAAATACCACATGTTCTTACTTACAAGTGCAAGCTGAATGACGACAACACATGGACACTTGACAGGGAACAACACACTGGGGTCTGTCAGAGGGCTGGGGGCAGGAGGAGGGAGGGCATCAGGAAGAATAGCTAATGGATGCTGGTCTTAATACCTAGGTGATGGGATGATCTGTGCAGCAAACCACCATAGCACCATAGTACATGTTTACCTATGTAACAAATGTGCACATCCTGCACAGGTACCCCTGAACTTAAAATAAAAGTTAGAAATCAAAAAGAAAAAGAATCCATACATAAATCCACAATAGAGCAGGCAACTAGTCCACAGAAGAAAACAAGACCTTCTTCAACCACAGAGAAAGTTCCATGACCCCTTGGGGTACTTGTTGAAGCTGTGTCTGGGTCCTCCAAAGCGGATAAGTTGCCCGGAGTAAGATGACTGACCACCCCAATTTTCCCAGGACTGTTCTGGTTTTAGCACTTAAAGTCTTGTGTTTCTAGCAGCCTGTCACTCTCAAGCAAACTAGGACAGTTGGTCACTCTAGAGTCAGCATTCAGTTTCTAACACTTCAAGACTTACTTCATTGGATTCACACCATGAGTTTACTGTGAGTTGAGATACTCGTATCCCTACTTTTCTGATGACAAAATTGAGGCACGAAGGGGTCCACTGATTGCTAAAGAATACATACACAAAGAAAGTGGTAGAGCCAGGACTGAATCCCAGGTCTGTCTGCTTTTATCTAAAACTCTCTCTCCAACAACCTCACTCCATGCCCTGTGTTTCTTCACATAGACAGGCGTAAGAACAGAGGTAGTACATACTAAGGAATTTCAATTCTCTGTGTGCAGAAGTGACAGAGGAGCAGGAGACCTTGAGTTCACTGGCACCTTGCTCCAACCCAGTGAGCTAGGCAGCACAGTTATGAGGATAAGGCAATATCTACATTTAGCATTCAAGATCCACAGAACTGCTTGCAGGGTCTGATGAAATGCCATTTAATTAGACAGGTACTCAATAATTTTTCTGTAAATTGAGACAACATGTTTCCTTATTTTCTACAGTATACATAGTTTATCATTCCTGGATAGTCATAATAGTAATAATAATAATAATAATGCACCACTTAGGCACGGTATGATTTTTTTAACAAAACCTTTGCAATACCTTGTCAAGGATGTTGAAGATTACATATCTATCCAGTACAAAGAGGAAACTTCTGAGGCCTCTTCCAACCCTAAAAGATGACAGTTATCAGACTCAGAGACAATGTACCCATATTCCTGAATAAAATCTTTGCCTATGTGTACCCTACTAGGGATTTTTTAAAAGAAAAGATTATATAAAAGAGAAAGAGAAGAGATCTGGGAGAAAATGAGATAAGAGGGAAAGGAGAGGGTGACAGAAATAATGAAAGAGGTAGATAAAGGAAGGAATGAAAGAAAAAGAAGAGCTAGACCTGCATGATGAGAAACTAGAACAGATAAATGAAAAACGACAGTACAGAAAGTCATGGAGTGTTCAATTAATTAGTTATTGTCCATTTCCTTGAGAGACCTCTAACAAATCTGTCCTTGTCAGTGACAGGAAATCTTTTTGAATTCTTTGTAAAAGGATATTAATGGCCACTGCAAGCTTCGGCAGCCCTCCACTGTGATGCTGTGATGCAGGGAGGTTGCCGGAGTTCCTCTAGGTCATACCAGGAGCCAGCCTTGGTGCAGGAGCGACTCCTCTCATGTGGACACAAAGAGTACTCCTCCAGCCCACAGACTGTCAACCCTCTATCCTTGACTGGTACATGGGAGGCTGACATTTAATACCCTGAGGATATAGATGTTTGAAAGCTGGTTATTGTAACAAAGGAAGCCATCCAAACTCTGCAAGACCAAATGGATCAGATAAAGCTGACACAGAGATAAATCTGTTTTACATCCATTCTTGCACAAGTTTTGCTAATCTATGTAGTTATAGCTTTCCCACTGAAGGGGAAAAAAATAGCCCACCACATGTCGGCAAGTCCACATCGCATTCCTATTTTTAATCTCCAAGGTATAATGTTCTGGGCAAAGACCATTTTTATGCTGACTTTTGCATGAACTCCATTCATGTAGAATGACACAGGAAGAAAATAAAAAAGGAGGATGAGAGAGTATAGGGAGGAGAAAAAAGAGAGAGAGAAGGGGAGAGAATTTCTTCTTGAATGACTGTGTAAATGCAGATTTTGTTTTAAATGAATGAATTCTGCTCCATCAATGACACAGGATCGCTTCTCTCTCAGGCAGTCAGACATCTACTCTTCATTAGCCAGTATTTATGCTGCCAGATTGGACTTTCATATGGGAGCCTGAAGCAGGAATGGTGCAGATGGCAGGAAAGCTCTCATGAGATTGATAACGATGAAGAAAGATGCCACATTAAGTCAGAAGGTGCCACTGTTAACATCCCAGCTCGGAGGAGAATATTTCTAGCTAGCACTCCCCTCCAAGGTCTGTTTCTCTTCCAGCTTCAACTAAAATTCATCCCCCTCCCCAAAAGCTCTCTGCCCTACTCACTCTCTTTCTGGCAAGTAAGGGATACTTTGGATTTCCTGTCCTTTGTGTTTCAACACTTTTTGCCTTGAGTACTTAACCTTTGCTTTCCAAAGGTGGCTGAGATCCTAGCTGTGGAGAGGAGCTGAAGCAAGCAGGGAGGAAGGGAGAAGGCATTTTAGTCCATGTTTGCTCTAACAAAGGAACCACTATATAAGAAGTTCCGAGCAGGAAACCTGAATGGTATTTATTGTTTCGATTCAGGCCCTCATTGCATCTGCTGCCTTTCAAAGATAGATGCTGTGTCCATAAAACCAGAGCCCTGCCTCAAAACCTTTGAGAAAGGGCAATCTCCAGGGTGTAGGACTGACAGAAAGTCAACACCACTGGAGGATCTGCAGTGCTAGGCAATTGCTGCTAGGATGGAGGAGCAGAGCCTCCTAACTTCCGACTTGCAAAGGAGGGATGGAGATTCATTTATGACTTCAGTTGCTGGCTAAACTAGTTGGTTCCTCATTCAAGGAAAACACAGGTCCTCATCTGTGAAGTCTGAGTCTTTCCACTGCAGAATAAAAGAATCCACTATGTTTCAACAAAAAAATAGGGCAACATCTTCTTCTGATTTTTAATCTCCATGGTCCTCCTTACTGATTTTATCTGGTCAGTGACAAAGGCTCTCTTTTGTGACCAAACTTGAGTCAGACTCCTCTGAATCCTTTCTGACTAGGGCAACAGTGGACTTCCCTCTCTCTCCTTTAGAATCGAGTTTGAGAAGGAATCCTGCTAAGTCAGTCACTGAAAATCCCTACCCTTTGTTTCTGACCACCCCCTACATCTCATCACCCTGGTCTGCCTTCAGCAAGAATTCTATTGAGCCAGTCTAGCAAGAATCCCCTTAATCCCTCATGTTTTCCTTTTAGCAATTTTCCATCTACCAACCCCCACCCTGCTCCTTGGTTATAAATCCCCACTCCTCTTTGTTGGAGTCGGAGTCCAGCCCAATCTCTCTCCCCTACTGCAAGACCCTGTTCCAGTGGACCCTATATCCATCACCATAGCCCCACCTGAATAATGTCTGCCTTACCATCTTGAACAAGTGCCACGAAGAATGTTTTCTTTCACACCACAAAAACATCTTTGGCATTAAAGCAGGGAATGAGTTTTCTGGTTTCTTCTGACATCCTAGCCTACCTGGATGGCAATCTGACACCAGGCCAGGAAGGAGAGTAGATGAAAAGTGCTTTAGCCCTCAGTGCAATCAGATAGGGAGAGCATTTCCCTTGTTCAGAAACAGTCACCCAGAAACCAAACCAACAGACAAAATGTGATATAATGAGACTTGCGAACTTAGCAAGTTTGGAAAATTTGGCTGCTTTCACGCAACCTGAGTTATATACTATCAGAGTCCATCCTAGAAAATGTAGGCTGGAAAACAAAGGGAGGCCACATCAAGGGCCCCTGTGCGGCAATCACAAATTCATGTTGGTGTGTAAGCATTTAATTAGCTTCCCAGGTTTACAGGAGCTCCAGTCAATTTAAGACACTCTAGGTAGCTCCTCCTAGACCACGCCGGTCCTCTTGGAAGCCTGGACGTAGAATGCCTACCACCAGGGAAGGGTATTCGGAGAATCTTAATTGAAGGAAATTCCTATTTTTATGTCTATATGATGTACCATCAGCATTTCCTCCCCCACAAAAATACACAGAGGGGCAACTAGTCCAAATAACTGGTTTAAATCTGTAAATTACAGCACTGCTTCAAGGAACTTTTAAGGTCGTTTTGTGTCTATGGAAAAGTTAGATGGCATCATAAAATTTTTAGAGCTAATGTAATCTTTATACAGTGGATTCATCTCCACTGATGAGATGTGTTTGAGGCACTACCCCTCTCTCCCTTTCTTTTGACTGTCCTTGAGTCCTGAGAAAGAATTACTGCTCCAGTGATACTCATGCCATGACCGCACAAAAACATCTTCCACCCTTTGGGATGCAAGATCTCAGATCCCAGGCCTTCATTTTACTTTTCTCTACCAAGGGAAGGGTTGGCTAAACATGGTTAATTTTCTGAGTTGGTTGCATTTCAGCTGTAGAGTCTAATCCTCTCTTACATCTCCTGTGTGTATTTCTTCTCGGCACTTCGGTCTTTAGTGACCTTCTCATACCATTTCATTAAATGCCCTCCGCCTCGGTAAATTACAGTACTTTGAAGCCTTGGAGTTTAGCATATAAAAAAGCAAGCGCCTCTATATACTGCCCTGGGATAAGGTGTGATGAAAATCCCATGCAAGCTGAACTGTACTTCCTAATCAAATGGGTGTAACAGATGGCTGTTGGAGCGAACCATCACAATGGAAATATCTGCAGTTCTCATGGTAACGGAATCTGCCAGGTCTGAGGGATTTGCTGTTTTTCAGGACATCTGAGCTGCAATCTCTTTCGAGCTGTCTAGCAGTCTCCGTCTCGCTCTCTCTCACTCTCTCAGCATGATGGAGATAGAGTTGAAAGGTGGAGCTCGATTTTGCATTCCAGCTGTGATTAAAGACACAGGCACACATCCTGGGAGATAATACGCTGCATATTCATTATGCTATCTAGAACCTCTTTAGCTACTGGGACACGACTGTCATACAATTACAATATGCCTTCTTCAGGAGTAAAGGGGGGTTGGGATGAAGAAGATCAGAGAATGACAGTGAGGGAAAATATGAGGAATTAAGATGCATGAGACGTACCTTGTAATAAAGATATGGAGCAATATTAAAACGAGCAGTTGTTTCCATTTCATGGCAACATGTCAAGATGACTTAACACAGCAGGATAAAACATCTGGCCTGGGGAAAAAAAATACATGATGTCAAATTTCCAAATCACAATGTAGACTATGTGGAAGAAAAACAACAGATAAGCAACTGTGTACCTTCCCAATAAGTGAAAGCATGTGGAAGATTTCTTTATACTCCGCCATCAGAAAAGAGATCCATCTCATAAGGTGGAGGTTAGCATATAGACACTGAGCTTTTATTATAAAACTAAGGTTTGGGCTTAAACCCACAGGACTGCCTTAGAAAAGGGTTTTTTTATTATTTTTTTTCCTCATGCTATTCATAACCTTCTGATTTCACAGCAGTGCTCGGAAAGGGGAAAATAATCAGTCACAATTCTATTTTATTAAAGTCTTTTCCTCCAAATCCCTATCGATTTAAAGAAATAAGGAAAAGTATACTGTCTTCTTTGCTATAGTACCTCCTAGAAAACACACACACACACACACACACACACACACACACACACACACGCACAGGGTTGATTCACAGCTGCCTGGTCCCTTGGGTATTTCAGCTTGAAGATCAGACAACATATAAGAATTCAGCCATGACTCAAAATGGAAACAAAGAAGACCATTCTTAGCAAACCCAGCAACGTGAAATGAAAAACTACAGGCTGTAGGCTGGAGCCCCTAGCATGCTTACTACCCCCCACCCATTGTCCTTGAGGGCACTACTGTTAAATACATATGACAGCCAAAGAGATGAGGAGAATAGTTTCCAGAAAGCAATGATTGGATCTCCCTTTTCATGAGGTAGAATAGGCAGGACTATGTAAGCCTGTAAAGTAGCTCTTGAGAACAGGCCCTGGGAGGCAGCATTGTCTCCCTCTCATACGGCGCCTGAAGAACATATTATATTATATAACCTTTCTCCAAAGCCTGCCTTGCTTTGACTGGGACCCTCTTCCTTTAGAAGCCTGCTAATAACAACTTGTGGATGACAATCTCTGTCTTAACAAGCCGGATTAGTTAGTTTAAAGCAATGAACTGAGGCCATTTGTGCAGATGCTAATCAAAAAAAGAAAAAGGAAAAAAATTAGAAAAGACCCATGAGCCTCCATCTCTTGTAAGTACAATATAGATAAAGAGGAGCGCGTCCCAGGGCCACATCTGTGAGCTGACCTCTAAGGCACACAAAGGTCTCCGGGGCTGTGGGGTTATAAAAGGAGGGAAGAGGGTTTGTATGGGGCCAGTAGCAGACAACAGTGGCTCTGAAAGGGCAGTTATCGGAGGACTGTCTGAAGCTTTTTTCCCCCTTGGAAATTGTTCTTTATTTGTCTCTTATGAGGACTTTGCTTTTGCTTCACAGACACTTCCCAGCTCCTAGCACAGCGCCTGGCACATAGTAGAGGCGCAGATTAAATATTTGACATATAAAAGATTAAATGGATAAGGAAAGATTCAAAAATGTTCAAATGTCAAGAACAAACATACAAATCCCACAAATATATGACTGACCTCTCCTTCCTCTCTTCACCAAGAACAAAAATAAAATTGTATTAAACACAACAGTCAGCACATTTAGAAAGACATTCTGTATCTTTGAAGATCAATGGCCAGATTGATTATTAACATTCAACCATGACTGGCACTTTAAAATATATACACAAAAGGGAAAGCTACTCAGCGGGCGATTCAGATTTAGAATATTGCAGAAAACGTAAGTCCATTTTCAAAAAGTAATCTGTCATTTCATCGGCTTCTCTGAGAGGTCACTTTTTTTTACACCACAACTAGGAAAACTGACTCATGAAGGAAGGAATGTTTGGTTTCCTTTCAAATATTCTGAGAATAACATAATATGCACTCTATTACATTTCAAATCTGAGTATGTAATCAGTGTGAGAGAGAAAAACAAATTACTAGAGAGAATACTAGCTGTCACATTCCAGAGGCTGAAATACACACACACACACACACACACACACACACACACAGAGTTTCTATTGGCTCCTTAAATTTTAACTGCCTTCAGAGTACATATTTTTTAGGAATTCTCTAAGCCAAATGTTTGCTGGAATGCTAACCTCCTTAGAAGCTCAGGATGTCCTGCTGAGATCATTCAGTTAGAAGACATTCAACTGCCCTACAAGTTAGAGAAGGGTAAGTTTGAGAATTGGAAAGACTCTTAAAGAGCAAAACATAAAAGCTGCCTCTCTGGGTAACACTCATCTCTAACTCTCATAACAAATAATATTTTTGTACAAGAAGGTTGTAGTCAAACTCAAGAAGATACAGATATAACTTCAATGTTCCTTCTATAATTTATAGATAGAAAATAAGCTCTTCATATATATTCAGCTCATACTTTCAGCCACAGAGATTCTTTTGTTTTATTGTCAATAATTATCTCATTTTCTCATGCCCCTGTCACCTTGAGCTGGGGAATAGGATCTAACCATGGTGTTGCTGCTTACAATAAGTTTTAGGATCCAGTTTGTTTTAGACCTCACCTAATTCTCTGGAGTGTTCAAAGCCCAGGTAGGACAATCAGATCTGTCCTTTCAAAGGAGCTCTTTTATTAGCAACCTTCTCTAGAATAGATCCTCAAGAATTGAACTAGAATATTTTGTTGTAGTTGAGTTCATCAAACCTGAGTAGGAAACCCACTACACACACACACACACACACACACACACACACATTCAGGGTTCTGGGGGAATATAAAATAAGTCAATACCTTCTTGTCCTAAGAGTTTACAATCAAGCTGGGACAGTTAAGACAAGATTACTAATGGTTATATACAATATCAGGTAGGACAAAAGAAGTATAATTCAAGTACTCTGCAGAGGCAGAGGAGGGTTGATAAAAGGCTCTATGAAAAATTGAAAATTTGATGATATTTGAAGGATTATGTGTAAGAGTTCAACAGACTAAAACAAAGACATGAACAAAGACATCCCAAATGGAGGAAATGACATGAACACAGAGGCAGAAAAGTGTTAAGAATAGTTTGGGCACACTGAAGAGGCATGTTTGACTAAGCAGCGGAAAGTAGAAGAAAACAAAGCTGTGGTCATATGAGAGGAAATAATATTTAATCCCAGGAGCATTTGGGAGTTGTTGACCATTATTGAGCAAAGAAACATTTTAATTGGGAACTCCAGCTTCACTAGATGCATAAAATACAACGCTTTTTGAGGTTTCAAAGGATGCCCCACACAAGCAACAGTCCCAAGGGTGCATTACCAGCAGAAAATCCAGGGGGGGTCCCAATTTACGTGGAGCACCTTTTTGCCCACTGCAAGAATGATCTTTTAAGAGTCAAAACAGCAAGATGTAAAACCTGTCCTGTTTTGCATGTCTTTGGAAATAAATAAACCTTTTCTATTTCAATACTTGGCATCGTGACAAGACCTAAGAGGAACTAGAGAGATAATTAATAAGGGCATGAGGGGAAAGTGCAATTAAAAATGGCAAAGACCACTTCGTAAATAAGTGCTTCATACTGCGAAAGATTATTACTGCGATCTCCAGCTTCAAACTGAAATCAAATCACTCCGAATGGATAATTTGAACATTATTAGGGGGGAAAAAGCCATCATGGTTCCTAGCCTCTAAATTACAGAGAAACAAGATTTTATTCTGACTTCACCTTTCTGTCAGTTTAAATCAACAAAATAATCACAGCTTAGTCCCAGTTGGCATAACTCTCCATAACCTCAAGTTTTAATGTTCTTTAGTTTCCTAACCAGAAGAGGAAGTTAGATTGAGAATGCCTCAAGAAGAATCTTTTCCAGGGAACTATTAAAAAAAAAAAAAAAAAAAGTCTCCTAGGAAACAAGAAAGGCAAACTCCCTTTATCTGAATAAGAGCCTTTGTTGGAAATAAAATCTAGCTGGAGCGAATCTGAAAGCACAAACCCCACCAGGCTTGGAGATGTTTGAACCTCTGGCCCAGTTTACAGAGCCCACTTAAAGTACCGATGTTTCCCATCTAAAAAGCAGTCCATGTGTTTGTCACTCACAGGAGAACTTTTGGCTTCTGCCTTTTGAATGGAATGATTCAAAACCGTATCATTTCCTGCAATTTAATTTCATAGCTAAATGCAAAGTATAGGAAGATAAGGTCACAGGGACATGGATCTATCTACAGAAAGTGATCACACTCCCTAGGCTGCCGTAAGTGGAGATTTAATTGGATACAGTAGGTTTTGCTATCATTGCAACATGGAGATAAATTATTTTTAAAATGGCCAATGACCATTGGCAGTTCAGCAGGAATAGGGGTCAGAGAAGAGTATGGCTTCCAATTATGGCTAGAGATAGAAAGAATTGCTTACATCAATTTCAGATGGTTGTGAATAGCATCATTATTTTATAATCACCATCATTATTGTCGTCATTGTCATCATCCTGACTTATATTTTTTAGTAATCTTAGAAAGGAACAATGACCAGAGGGGAATACTGTGTACTGTTCATTCTCTCTTTACCTTAGGTTGAGGAAGTCCACTAAAATAAAAGTGGAATGAATAACTCCTATCATTCCTGCTCAAAATAATTGGCCCAAATTCCTTTAAGTCAGAAGTCAACAAATTATACCTGCAGTCCAAATCTAGCATTCTTCCTGTGTTTGTAAATAAGGCTTTATTGGAACACAGCCATACTTTTTCATTTATGTATTGTCTATAGCTGCTTTTACAATACAATGACAAAGTTCAGTAGTTAATGACAGAGACCATGTGGCCTGCAAATGTTGAAATATTTATTCTCTAGCTCCTCACTTTGCTAACCCCTTCTCTATGATCATCATCATTATCATAATCATCCCTTCCATTGTAGAAGTCATGGAGTATCTGAAGGTTTAACACATCTTGTTTGATAACACCTTTCTGATAGATGGAGAGAACTGCAGTGCCCAGAGACATCTCAGACTAGTGTCACTTCTCTATGAGAAATTCAGACTTAACATCCCCTTCATCATGGGACACTCAGGATAAGGACATCACTCTGTTTATAGAGTGAGGCCTAGTGCTCCTGGTTGTCAGTAAGACTGAGAGGCATTAAGCTTGATCTATGGACTAGGGCGATTCATCAGGAAATGACAGTGAGGGCTGTTAAACTTGGAAACTGCTTATTAAACCACCTTGTGTGTAATACATTTGTAACTGCACATATTCTCATCCATCTGGAGTGGAAATATATAAATGAAGAAACATCAAAGTTGAGTATTAACCTGTTGGACTCTTACAAACTGTAGTAGCAGAATAAAATATTGGAAATAATTTAGAGCCTAGACTCACCTTAGCTCAAATCCAGATGCCCATTAGCTATGAACATTTGGACAAATTTCTTACCCTCTTGAAACTTCCATTTCTTCATCTGCAAAATAGAAATGTTAATAGATAACATTTATTTTGCAGGGTTGTTGTAGGAATTAAATAAGGTGATTCCTGAATAATGCCCAGCACAGGGCAGTAGATGCTCAAAATGGCAATGGCAATGATTACTGTATTTGGCTTTAACTAAGAAGGCAGTAGAATTCTTTCCTAAGAAACACTGATTTTAATGCTCTTAGTAAATTGGGCTGATATGCTTAACAGTTATTTAATTTTGTATTCAACTTGTTTTTAATATTATACTTAAAATATTATAGCTTGCATTTTTACATCACTTCTACTCCCAAAGCTTTCTCAAATGAACCCAACATTTCTGTGTCTAAAGTATGGCATAAGGGTCAGGTATTTGTCCATTTAACAGATAAAGAAAGTAAAGTTATACCTAGATTCCTACAGTAAGTGAACTAAGTTAAGGCTCTGGCTGTAGTGCCTCATGGCTCAAGCACTTAGTACTACCCTGGATGTTATGTAATAGTCTTTTAATAGTCAACCCTAACATCCTGGGGAAGGCAGGGATCCCAGTTAGAAAGCTACACTATATGGAATGAAAGCCAGGGCAGAAGATGCTGAGAAAGAAGGCAAGACATTCAAGAAAGCAAGAATCGAACAGAAAGATGATGCTTCAGAATTCAGACAAATACAGCAGTGTGCCTTTAAAAAGGACCACGTCTATACTTCTATATTGCTTACTATCTGAAGCTAAGCCAGAGGGATGTACATAGTGAGATCTTTGTCTCATTTCAGGAAGGATACAAGATAAAGATTCTGTGCCAGTAATCTTCCTTGGATTAATGGTTTCTCTTTTATCTGCTGTATTTCTGCTCAGATGTCTTTTCTCTGAATGAGTCAGAGGAATGCAAATGCTGGGTACAGTCCGCCTGAAATATTTAAATCTAGTTTTGCAATGTTTTGCAGGTTTGGAGGGAAAAATTACACACACACACTTACATATGATGAAGGAATGGCAGATGAGAATTACAGAGACATCAGCCAGCAATACAAAAATGTGGTATTTCAATTTGACAACAAATTCATTTTTCTTTTTCCATGTCTTTGTTTCTCCAGATCAACATTTAGATGCTTGATGTGAGTGGAAAGAATCTGCAAATTCTTTTGTGAGACTCGGAATCTCATCAAGAATGTATCTGACTACATGGGAAACTGATTTTATTTTGGCTCCTAAATGACAAGCCTTCATTAAGCAATGAGCATCTCTCTTCCTCTAAACAGCATTCTCTACATCCTTATAAAAGGTGAGACATGTTGGATTGTTGGACATGATTTGTGTTCATTTTCCTGATTCTTCCTTTTACTGATATACTCTGAACTCTTTATTCTTGCGTTCAGTCATAGACTTGCAGGCAGGGTCTCACTATTGTGACTAAGAGGGCTTCCTCTAAAAGGAAACCTGAAAGGCATTAATATTCAAATCCTCTGACTTGGTCTGCAGTGGCCTGATGGAGCTTGCACAGAGCTCCTATGCTGCAAGGGAACAAATCTTGGGAAATACAGCTGAGTAAATTGGAATTTAGCTTCTGTCCCCATGTGCAGTACTTAACATGAAACCCTTATAATGAAAGGTCTCTTCCAAAGGCTTTTATTGCTGCAAGAAAGAGTTCCTACAATGTGAACCCAAGGACAGAAGGAGGCTTTCTTATTTTCCTTTCCACCTCATGTGAAAGAATAATCTCATGCCTTTAGGACAAAGCCTTCTTTAGACAACAAAGTGAAATGCTTTCAACATCCATGAACATCTCCCAACATCAATGAGACTTCTATTCACAGATGAAAAAGGAAGAAGAAAAGTGTTGGGCATGAACAATTGGTCAACACGGCATTACCCTCAAAAACCAGAAAGCCAGAATCTGAAACGTGAAACATCTCTCACTCCTATTAAATTAGGATTGATGAGTTCTCAGGGTTTTTCAACATCCTTTGACTTTACTTAAATGATTTATAACTCTTCTCTATGCCATGGTTTCTAAATTTTCTCCAAGCATGCACCTGAACTAAGACTGGAGAAGGCATGACACAAGTATACAAAATCATACTTCTTTTTTTCAAGGAGTTTTTGTAAATTGGTCTGTAAAATTTTATTCAGTATTAACTAAGCACCTAAAACGTGCCAGGCACTGTGCTAGATACTGGGGCACAGATATGAGTAAGACACAGTCCTGGCCCTCAGAGAGCACACACCTGGTAGAGAGAGAGACGAACCAATGTCTGCAATGTCATACAAGTGCCAGAGCAGAGATGAGTGTAAAAGAAGACCAACCAGGAGGGCAGATACACACACACACACACACACACACATATACATATATATACATATAACCTTCTGTATATATGTATGTATATACATATGTGTATATATATATACACATACATAATATACATATAACATATACATATATATACATATAACATGTAACCTTCTGAAATAGGCCCCTGGGTCACACACACACACACACACATTTCAGAAGGTTACATGTTATAAGAAAATCAGACTTCAGCCTCTCCAAGTGAGATTTCAGTGGCATCAGCCTCTGCCTGGCAGTCATCTCTCCAACTCATTCCCCTTCTAAAAAACCATTCAAACAATAAAATACTCTGAGGTCTCCGGCAGCTGCAGACATGAATACAGGTCTTCTTTGGACCCCATTTAGTCTGTCAGCAGACTATCCGTTGTAGGCATCAAAACGAGAAGCAGCAGAACAGGGTACCCAAGTCATAGGCAGGGACAGTCTGTCTCAAAGAGGCTCAACCAAATTTCTGTCTAGCATGGAAATACATCCTGCCAGTACAGAAATGCAAAACACACTGTGAAACAACTAGCCATTTGTATTTGCATTCCCTTGGAAGGGTTCCAAGTGCTTCTGCCATCCTTTGTGTATTCTCCAGAACTGAAGAATGATCAAGGTATATGTTAGAGTCCCAATCTGAGTGGCTACAGCTTACCCACTGAGTCCTCTTAGAAAATCCAAATGTGATACACCAAAATGCCTTTGATCTCTTGACACCATAATTTAATGCATCATTTATGCTACAAAGAGAAAGATTTTACATCTCTACAAACATCCCAGCCAAAATTCATAGAGATTTTATATCTATACAAATACACCTTCCTTGGCTAGAATAGCATGTTGCTGAGAAGGATTTTTAGGATGCTGGTTTAAATGAGATGGAGGCTAATTTATTCTCTGAAATGATATTGAAGCTCTGCATCACACAATGTAAAAAATGACTAAGTCCACTCATGCATCAGCCAGAATAATTCTGGCAAAGTTGATGCTGACAGTATTTAAAAAAAAACAATGATGGAGGAGTCTGGCCTTGTTGTTGTCATTTTAATTGTCACTATGAGTGACGAAAAATGCATTTCCTTCTCCAGCATATATATCTCTCAGCTCTGCAATACCTTAACTGGGTCTGTGTCACTCAAGGGTGTGATTAAGGAGAGAGACAAAGAAAGAAAGAGCCAAGTGAGCAATAGAATCTGAGCGAGAGAATGCGACAAAGATAGAGAAAAAATGATATACAAACAAGGATTGTTTTGGATGGCTCTTCCTGAATATCAAACAAAGGGTGCTGTTAGTAATCTCATGAAAAAGGCTAGTTTTTTTGCTTCAAATCAAGAAACCTGCAATGTTTCCAAGATCTACTCAGAGTTTTCAGGCAAGACAGCCCAGAATTTCTTGTTAAAAGCTTAAGGGCTCAATTTATGCTAAGCATTCAAGGAAATGTCTCATCCAAACAGAATATCATTTTTCATATTAAAGAAGCAAACCAATCTCAGAGCATAAATGTTATTATTCACAGTCGCAAAGGAAAATGGCATTTACATTCTCTTCTTTCATAGGGAAGGAAGAAGGAGATGCTCCCTTCTTTGGGGCCAGAAGAGAGCTCAGAAATCCTATTACTCCTCCTGAAAGAAATACATTTTTTTCCTCAACCCCAATAGGTGAGTCCACAAGCCTCCCCCAAGGCATTGATTGCTTTGATGGGTCAGTGTACAGTATGCGCATGTTGCTTTTAAACATATGTTTTGGGGGGAAGAATCAAAGCTAATTTCAGTGTGTGAAAAGCTAGCAGATTCCATTAGTGATTGTGACTTTACTTCAAAGTGATAAGGCTGCTGGATGCAGGTTCTCAGAACTGAATGTCCAAATGGGAATTTATGATGTAGAACTTCAGTTTTATCAACTATTGGAGTCAACACACATACAAGAGAAGAAATACTATATTTTTCCCCTAGCAGAAATTTTAAGGTTAATGCAGTGAACCTGTTGTGCTTTTTTTTTTCCATTTTCTCCCTAGTTTTTTCTTCTTGAAAACTTGTTACAGTGGGGATTAGGGTCACTGGAATCACCATTTCTGGTTTTCATATTGATGGATCTGAAAGAACGCACATTACATGACACCCCTCCCATAGCCTCTTCTACAGATGACCATGGAAAACTGCCAGAAATAATTCAAATGGGATTAGACTACAGCCCTGAACTCTCCTTACAACATTGATATCTGGTAGTACTCTTAATGATCTTGGTGTCAAATCCCAGCAAGTCATCTCCCACCTTTATGGATAACAACCCCAAGTAGAAATTTGAAGAGAACATGGTCATTGATACTCAATGGATATTATTACACTCAAAACACAACAAATCCATAAATGTACATAAATAGACAACTAATATGTCCAAAAGAAAAAAAATATATGTACTGCTAAATCCTCAAAATAGAGCACACTTTTTAAAGAAAGTTTGTTATAAAACGACATTTGCTGTTTCCCTTATAAAACTAGGTGGTCTCCATTTAATGAGATATGAATTTTTTTTTTTTTTTTTTACAACATTTACCTTACTCAGGATATGAAGAGTTAAAAATCGGATCCACCAGTTTCATAAGAAAAGAAGTCAGGACTCACGCCAGTTTAACATCATTTCAGGCAGCGTAATAATACCCTTCCCTGTTCTATGTCCAGGAAAGGGAAAACAGAGTCATTGAGAGTGATACTGGAGTCCTTCCTTATTTTATTTGGCCACAGTTCCTTAGCAGCTATTGTTTGCTGTGTGTTCAAGCACAAGTTGCTATAATCAGTGGAAGAAAATGAAAAGACAAAGAGTGGCATGAGATAACTAAATTCTACTGAGTGTCTACCATGTGCCAGGCACAGTTGATTATCTGTTTCAGTTCTCATAGATATCTTGTGAAGTACATTCTCATTCAAATACCCATTTTACAGATGATGAAACTGAAACTCTAACCCTTGCCCAGGATGGTATAGCTGGTAGTCGGTGTAACAGCAAATAAACTCAGACCCATCCCATCTGATTCTAAATCCCATGTTCCAGAAGACAATAGAGCAATGGTATTCAAACTGTGTGCCAGTGTGTTAGGGGTTCTGTCAATGTTTCATTTAAACTGTTTTCCTCAAAATACATTTTAAAATATCTTAAAACTATAATTTTTAAAAGGTAATTCAGTCAGGCACAGTGGCTCACACCTGTAATCCCAGCACTTTGGGAGGCTAAGACCAGCCTGGCCAACATGGAGAAACCCTGTCTTTACTAAAAAATACAAAAAATTAGCTGAGCGTGATGGTGGGCGCCTGTAATTCCAGCTACTCGGAAGGCTGAGTCAGGAGAATCACTTGAACTCGAGAGGCAGAGGTTGTGGTGAGCCAAGATCGTGCCATTGCACTCCAACCTGGTCAAGAAGAGCAGGACTCCGTCTCAAAAAAAAAAAAAAAGAAAGAAAGAAAGAAAGAAAAAGAAAAAAGGTATATTCGAGTATCCTATATTCAATGTCCCTTTTGGAGACTACCAGGATATTAACTTGTTTCCTCATTGGCTGTGTAAAATACTGCTTTTACAACATTCAACATTTCATATGTTGAATTTTGCATAGAATTTGCATCAACTAAAAGACAAGTTTGAAAATCATTGCTGTAGGGCATGCATTCTCAGTAGGGGCCAGTATAACTACCAAGGGGATGAAATTTGGTTCTTGAAGGCCAAAAACCTTAGATAATATCATGGTTTGCTCCCTGCTTCCCAAAGGTCATCGTACATAAAGAGGTATCCAGTATTTCTGTGGGATTAAAATTTCACAGGGGCCCTCCCTGTGAAATTTAAGACATTAAGCAAAAATATTTAAGACATTAGCAAAAAAAAGTCTTAAAAGGCTGTTTATGAGGGAGATAATGAAAAAAACGTTGAGCAACACTGCTCTAGAGTATTAAGAATTTCAGGGAATTTGAAACAGAGAAGAAGGACAGCTTGGTCCTCACTTGGCCTGGGCAGCCCACCTACTTGAATGGTAATCCTTTGGGGAGTTCTCCTTGGATGCTGTCCATTGTTAACAAGCCTGGCTTGTTTGGAACCTTAGAATTTTCTATCTGTAAAATGGTTTTACAAGTTCCAATCCCTCTGTGTCTGGGATGAGATTTAGCAACTTGAGCCAGCCCCTCTCATCATATAGAAGGAAAAAGTGAGGTCTGGAAAAGGAAAGGATTTGCCCAAGGACATAGAACTATTTGTGCCAATCAAAACTTAAACCTAGAACAGTACCTTACACAGGGTAGGTGCTCAAAAAGTCTTTTGTCAAATGAGTGAGTAAAGGGACAAATGACTTCAATTTAACCAGGAGATTTAATTGGGAAGATCGGATATAAGAATATTTTAAACCAACTGTATGCCACCAACTGACAGGGAGAAAGAAGGGAAAAGGAAAACCCCTGACTAAATAAATTTCCCCAGTGGGTAGGCCTCTAAGAGTCACGTCACACGTCATAGCCCCAGCTGAAGCAGAACAGTGTTGGGAGTCAATGCAAGTGAGTTCTTCCTCTGGCTGACCCAACCACAGATCTTTCCTTTGTTTGTTTGTTTTCCTTTCTTTAATGCTCTTACAATACTCCTAGCGTAGTACCATCTGCTGAAGCGGGATGAACAGGTAGCTTTAAAATGATGATAGCTCTGGGAAATGATAATCACTAGGTCATAGAAAGCTGCACTGCAGTGTATAAATAAGATAAGTAAAAGTGCTGAGGACTGCATGTTTGCTTTAATAAAATGTGTTTTCCTTTTTTGTGGAGAATGCCTTTCTCAAACGCCTGGGGAGAGAAGCTGAACTATAGACCAGAAACATGCAGACTTTTCCAGAATCTGGCAATGAGGGTGGGATCAGAGGGGAGAAGGATGAAATATTACCTACTGAGACACAAAAGGAAAAGGGTTGGACCAGAGCCTTTGTGTTGAATTGCTGAAGCAATGGAATGAGATAAGAACTTCCAGGTCTAATTCCAAAGCTCCCTTTGGTAGAGGCAATATGCTGCAGTGAAAAGAGCAAGGGTTTGGGTTACAGCACAGCTCTCAACTAACTATGTGACCTTAGGAAACTCAATCTCTCTGAACCTTGATTTTCTCATACATAAAAAGGAGATGATTATCTTAAAGGGATATCGCAAGGTTTAAGTTAGAGAATGTATGTAAAGCACCAACCATAATGCCTGATATACCTTGTGTTTAATAAATGGTGCTGGTGATGATGCAGTGATGAAGATGCAGATACGCAGATGATGATGACAATGAAGATGATCCACAGGCCTTCTCTAGAGAATAGTAGCTGCATGTACATACTGAGTCCTGAAAATCATCAGTGGTTTAGAAGTTACCATGCCCTGTGAGATATGCTATTGGAAAGTGTAATTCAGAGAGCGAGAATTCCCTTTGCGAAGGGTTTCAGTGAGTAAGAACCAAATCTAAAAAGATGTGCAGCTTCTGAATTTTTGCATACTGTCTTACTTGGGCTTTCTGCAAATCCAAAATATTTTCACTGACATTTTCACATTTTATTCCCACACCAGCAATGTAAGGTTGCCAGCGTACATACTAGATGCCCATTTGACAGATGAGAAAACCTGAGGCCTCAGGAAGTTTAAACCATTTAGTTACTAGCACGGCCTCGTACAGTGAGAAATGGTACCTGGACTGAAAGCCTGGTTGTCTGCTTTCTACTCTAATGGTACAACATGCCAATTATTTAAAAATTTCTACCTGGAAAGAAATGTGGAACACACGCAGGTCTGGTGCAGGTGCAGGTGCGCCCTCTCTGCATCCCTAATGCATAGCCATCTATCCCCTACCTGATCATTTCCACCTGAGTCAACATAGCATTCTCATTATTGATCCACCCACTCTGTCCTCCATTCCTGACTCAAAGTAGAAAATCTAGGGGAGACTAATGAAAGAATCCTTCCTCTCGAAAACTAATAAAGTGAGATGTCTATCAAACCAGATACATAAATGGCATCATCCAACCATTGTGCAATTGCCGGGGAAGCAAGACTGAGCTCTGGAGGGCTTTGCTGTATCTCAACGGACAAAGTACAGCTGAGTTCTGTCTGCAAAATTTCAACCCTGTTGGGGATACTGTCTCTACTCTCAAACACATTTCTGAAGGTATAAATGATGTATCTTCCTTCTCACAACAGTCCTATGAGGAAGATGGGGCTGTCCTTTTTCTTCAAGTGGGGAAACAGGAATCATAAATCAGCCACCATATGCAGGAACACAATACTAGCTCATTGGAAAGCCAGGTCTTAAACACAGATTTCCTCACTCTAGTCCTATCTTCTTTGTGCTGTACTAGATTGCTGCCTCTATCAATTAGAAATCTAGCAGCAACAGAAAATCCAAAACCCAAATCCGCTTGAACAACAACAACAACAACAAAATTTGTAAATAAATAGTTCAAGGAATAAGTCTGGTTTCAGGCCCCAGGTAAAAATCTGGGGTAGCTCCAACTTCAAGCCTTACATAGCAGCTACCTAGTGACCACAAGTTCTCCTCTCACAGAGAAGACAGTTCCATGCTACAAATCCTCTTATTACCACCTTCCATGGGGAAGAGAGCATTTATGTCCCTGCATTTCCATGACAGGTGGTGAGCTTTACTCTAGTTAGATCAGCTTAAATCATGTTCCCATCGCTACACAATCATGATAGAAAGAAGGACAGGACACTTTGATGGGCTAATCAGGACCCACCACTGGAGTTAGGGTGAGGTCAATCCCACTCAGTCTACATGAATTACTATGGTGGAGAGGTGCTCTCTCAGTGGAAATTCAAGGTGCTAATAGCAGGAAGGAAAGCTAATAGGAAAATGACAATCTTTGAATTCCTACCATGTGTCAATTGCACTGCCAGTCTGGAAGTCAACTTTTAAAAAGAAAACACCAATGTCTGCCTAGGCAGAGTTCAGTCTGGCATACCTTGACCCAATGGTAGAAAATAGATGTTGTCTTAGTAAGTTCAGGCTGACAGAATACATAGAATGGCATGAACAATGGACATTCACTTCTCACAGTTCTGGAGGTTGCGAATTCCAAGGTCAAGGTGCCAGCAGCAGATCTGGTGTCTGGTGAGGGGTTTATTCCTGGTTCGCAGACAGTCATCTTCTTGTTATATCTTCACATGATTAAGAGAGAGAAAGCAAACTTCCTCATGTCTTTTTATAAGGGCACTAATAATAATGAGCACTCCATCCTTATTACCTGATTGCCTCCCCAAGGTCCTATTTCCAAGAACCATCCCATTAAGGGTTAGGATTTCAATATATGAATTTGAGAGGGGACGCAAACATTCAGACCACGGCAGACAGTTTCACTGCTGATGGTACTTTCAGTCACTTCCCTAATGTAGCCTCTAGCTCACCTAAATTGCTCTCCTGTCCAGACAGAGTCTGAGCCAGGCTGGTGAGAGAAACAATGGAGTGGTAAGTTCAAGTTGTTTTCTACCCACAAGGCAACTAGATTTATGTCTTATATAGTAAAAGGGGCAGTATGGTACAATGGTGAAGAGGGCAGGCTATAGAGTCAGACTGCTTAAGTTTGAATCTTGAGTCAACCACTTCCTAACTGTATGTGCTTGGGTGAGTTATTTAACCTATCTGTGCTCCAGATAGGTTAAATAGTAAAGTAGTAGCAACTACTTCATTCTGCCATTATAATGTGAAGCCAGGCATAGATGATAACTGAACAAATGAATGTGACTTTGTTCCAGTAAAACTTTCTCCTTTTGACACAGGGTCTTGTTCTCTTGCCCAGCCTGGAGTGCAGTGGCACAATCACAGCTCACTACAGCCTCGATCTTCTGGGCTCAAATGTTCTTCTTTACCACCTTGGCCTCCTAATAGCTGGGACCACAGGTATGCATACCCAACTAAGTTTTTTTGAAATTTTTTGTAAAGATGGACTCTCACTATGTTACTCAGGTAGTCTCAAATTTCTGAACTCAAGTGATCCTACTGCCTCAGCTTCCCAAAGTGTTGGGATTACAGTCATGAACCACGTGCCCAGCCCCAATAAAACTTTATTTATACAAATAGGCAGCAGGATAGATTTTCCTGACATCAAGTAACAATTTCATATGACAGCTAATGTTAAAAAGCCATAGCAAATAGCATATAACTTTATTTATTATTCTCTTCCACACAAAATTCCTCTCTCTCAATAGATTCTACTTCCACCCCTTTTTGACTATGCTGATCATAGATTTATTATTTCAGATATGTACACATGAACTGTTTGTCTTAATTTCTTAACTTGATGACATAAAAGATCAAGAAAACTCCCCACTTCTCTAATTGGATTATCTTTCACATGTTTAAATTGTCTTGTCCATATGACTTAAAGAGGAAACATTCAGCAAAAATCTTGGCATGTTGTATACAACCCGATGCTGGGGTGATGCATAGCAAGTAAAGAATAATAACGGTGATTATTTGCTATAAATAAACTCTCAACCTCATTAGCGAATGTTCACTTGCAGACATTTACTCCCATCAAAATGATTTCCTTATGTTACAAGCCACCCCTCAAGTTTCCTTCTCTACAACTACACTCCAGGTCCAGAAATCACAACTCAAATTTTATGGTGCTCAGTCATGCTGAGATGTCTCAAGAGACACAAAAACAACGCTGGAGTTACAAGTTAATTCTTCCTGCTGGGTTAATAATTAGGTAAAACCAGTTTGAAGTAAAGGGAAATCAGTGTGTCTGGAGTTCAGAATGAATTAGTGGGGAAAGAGGCAAAATAAGGAATTACAGAGTACGAATATAACTGCCTCTCCTCTTCTGGAGTGGTGCACTGGGCGGGAAAGGGGAGAGGACAAGGAGAGCCATTCAGGAGCCTGAACTTATAATTGGCAAAGAATCCCTGAACTCAGAATCAGATCCTTGTCTGTGAGGAGACCTTTTAGCTAATCAACATGAATAATACTTCTGTTTATTGGTGAGACAAAGACTTAAAACTTGATAAATTATAAAATGTCTCTCCCCTTAGCACTTCTGCTGGCAGCCTGGCTCATGTTAACTTTTATTTTATACCAAAGCATCCTCCCATTAACTCAGCATTTTCCCTCAAATTTGTATAGTAAAGAGAAACTTTACATCTCATGTATTCATTTTTTTAGGATGTCTGTAACACCCAGTCAATATGCACCAATCAATATGCACATTACCCAAAATGCCAAGTGACAACCCTGGGAAACACATGAATAAGGAAAAGAGAAGCTGACAATTTCTCTGCTCATTGGCACAGAAATGCACTGCCATATTTTATGTCTTTCAATAGAGAGGTACGTGGGTGAGGCCATAAATGGTCCATGACTTTGTTACTAGGAAAGAAACCAGTGGAGGTGGGAATATTCCATGTATTTGGACAAAACTGTATCAACGTTACTAGAAATAAAAATGCTCTCATCCATTGTACTCCCCTGTAGAGACCCGGACATATATCCAAAAGCACTTAGCGTAGTTAAGTCTCAAATATACCAAAGCCAAGATTAAGTTTTAAATGACTGAAATGCTACAGCTTTGTTGATCATGCTACTGGTGCCACCTACAGCCTATTAACTTGTGAGGTCAGCACTCAAGTGTTCACACAACTCTGAACTTTTTACTCTGCTTTCTAAAAGGAGAGCTCCTGATCTCATCCAAATGCCAGCCTTTTCCATCCATCCCTTTCCCTAGGACTTGAAAATCTTAGCACAGGCTGGGCACAGTGGCTCACGCCTGTAATCCCAGCTCTCTGGGAGGCCGAGGTGAGTGGATCACTTAAGGTTAGGAGTTCAAGACCAGCCTGGCCAATATGGTGAAACCCCATCTCTACTAAAAATACAAAAATGTGCTGGGCATGGTGGTGCACACCTGTAATCCCAGCTGCTTGAGAGGCTGAGGCAGGAGAATCACTTGAACCTGGGAGGCAGAGGTTGCAGTGAGTCAAGACTGTGCCATTGCACTCCAACCTGGGCAACAAGAGCTAAACTCCTTTTCAAGAAAAAAAGAAGAAAACTAAAAAAAGAAAATCTTAGTGCAAGGAATTAAGGAATCACAAAAATCCCAGTTGCAGAGAGAAAATTAAATGGGCTTGAAGTCAGATGAGCTGGTTTTGAATTTCGAAACTGCCCTTACTAACTGTGTGCTATAGTTTGGATAATGTTTGTCCCTCATACCTCACGATGAAATCTGATCCCCAGTACTGGAATGGGGCTTAATGGGAGGTGTTTGGGTCAGATACCTCATGAATGGCTTGGTGCTGTTCTCATGGTAATGAGTGAGTTCTCACTCTGTTAGTTCCCACAGAAGCTGGTTGTTAAAATGAGCCTGTCGCCTCCCCTTCTCCTGCTTCCTCTCTCACCAGGTGATGTCTATACACACTGACTCCCCTTTGCCTTAGGCCAGGAGAGGAAGCAGCCTGAAACCCTCACCAGAAGCAGATGCCAGTGCTATGCTTCTTGTACGGTCTGCAGAACCATAAGCCAAATAAACCTCTTTTCTTTGAATTACCCAGCCATGGATATTCCTTAATAAGAAAAAAAAAAAAAAGAAAAGAAAAAAGAGAAAGGACTGACACTGTGGGAACTTGGGCAAGTTACCAAAGTAACTTGAGTAAAGTTACTCTATTTTCACTTACAAAATAGGAATAATGATATCTGCTTTCTAGGGTTGCTGTAAGGATTAGAGAAATACATGTTAAGTGTCTAACATATAATAAGGCTCAATAAGTAAGTTATATTTTTCTGGAAAGACAAGTCATATGAGCTTGACATATAATTTCTCCAGCCTTGCTCTCTGCTCTTCCCTATGTTTTGATCATCTCAGGACCATAGGAAAGGCCAGGATCCAGAGTGCTTAAGAAGAATAAGAGAAGGACAAGTAAAAGAAGAGGAAGAGAAGCAGCAACACCTTACTAAATAACACTAAGTACCAGGGATTGTTCTAAGGTGTTCATAAATATTGACTCAGTCTTCATAGCAACCCTATAAGGTTGGTACCATAATTATCCCCACTTTACAGATTAGAAAAGCACAGAGGGGGGATATATGACTTGCCCAAGATTGTACTGCTAGTAAGTGCCAAAGCAAAGATGCAAACCCAGGCAGAATGGCTCCAGAGTGTGCATTAGTGACTACTGCTGTAGGACCCCAAAAAACAAATATGGAATCTACTCAAGTAAAGACATCAGAGAACTTTAGGGGATGAGTACTTTTTTGTTTGCCAAAGGTACTAGGTCATAATTTTTAATATAAAAGAGGTAACTAATGAGCTTAAGGACACTCTCTTGCATAAATAATACAGAAAAGGCTATGTTTGTACACATACTAGTGAAGAAAGGTGACAAAGTAAGTTGTGTCCATCACAATCTATGTCTCTTCAGATGAACTGACTCTAAATCACTGGAGAAACTGAGTATGCATAGAAGCACATTGGTTCCTGCCCTTCCTCCCACATCCTCTTTGCTCTTTAGCAGCCATTGGCCACATCACTGAGTGTTCTTGTTGCTTGAGTAGTACCTTCGGAAATTGAAAGATATGTATGGAAGGGAAAGGTCCAGGTATCTTCATTGCCTAGTCTTGAGGATGGAAACATAGGCAGACATCCTGGTCAAAAACAAAGAGGGAGACTTGGTTCAGATGTCAGGAAAATAGCTTAGCTAGACTGAGTGCCAAATGGAAAAGGAAACTCAAAGATACCTTAATCAGAAAACCATGGCTACACACTCCAATAGCAGGGAAAAAAACATCAGGTTACATGGGCAACGTTATGATTCTCTTTCATTTACTTTACACAAATGTGAGTGTTCCAAAGGCACTCTCACAAAGGTTTCCTTCACTTTATACTCTGGCAAAATGAGGTCTATTAGAGCCATGTTAACTATTCAAAATACCAAAAGATACCTATTTTTGGAACCATTATTCACATATAATGGGGTAATGCAATATATAGATTCAAGGAGTTCTCTAGGTTCCCTCACAGTGACAATTTTGTTGTTGCCGCTGTTGCTATTGTTACAAGTGCTGGAAGTTAAAAGCAAGCATATTTCTGCATGTTCAACAACCTCCCAATCTGGAGAGCCCATGTAATTTAGATACACTTTAAGGTTCACAGCTACAACCAAAATGTTAGTTTCTATACTAAGTATACAGTACAAATAATATGGATCCAAAAAGTACAAAGAGATAGAGAATAGGAAACTCCAGAGGTAGAACAGAAGCAATATACTCCTGCTGGGGACAGCCAGGGAGGAGAACCTCACAGGAGCTATTAAAGTCCAACTCTTCCTCCTTGAGAATAAGAACAGGAAAAAATGGAAATGGGCTGGCTACAAAGTAGGGAAAGGCCAGGATCCAAGCCTCTCCGCTGTAGCACAATGGGAATTACTCATGGAAAGGACAGAGGGAAGAGAGGGGACTCTGTTGATTGTAAGAAGTACCAGAATCAACCCAGCTATTCTCTTCTTAAACTTTCATGCAGCTATGCCCTCTGGTGTCTTCCAAAAAGTCCAAAATGAATTATTAGGATATCAGTGAGTCAAAGCATGATGTTCAGGATTCTTCCATATTGCTAGGATTTTCATAAATTCTAAGATTTTTATCTTAGAATTACAAAACTACCTCAGATTAAAGCTATAGGGAATGGTGTTGAAAGAATGCAACAGCTTTAATGTGACCACGAGCTTTGAAAGCTACAGTAAGTAAACCAGCTACCTAGTAGTTTAGATTCTAAGCAACTCAAAGGCAATTGCTAAGGATAGCATAAGAAACGAGGCTCATTTATGTGAATTAACTGCCAACATCCCCCGCCTCTCTCTCTTGCATACACACACACACACACACACACACACACACACACACACACACAACTTGCTCTCTGTAAGAAGCCACGTTATAAGCCGCCCTATAGAGAGGCCCATGTGGCAAGGACACATGGCTGCTTGCCAACAGACTCCTGACAACAGTGTGTAAGCTTAGAAATAGATTTTCCAGCCTTGGTCAAGTCTGTAGCACTGCAACCTTGTCTGACAACTTGACTGCAACTTCATGAGAGGCTCTGAGACAGAATCATCCATCTAGATAGCTCCAAAATTCCTGACCCTCAAAATCCATGTGAGATAATAAATGTTTTTCATCTTAAGTGACTACATTTTCAAGTAATTTTTTATATAACAATAGATAACTAACATTAACTCTTGCTTAAGTCATATAGCTTAAATAGAGTGGTATATCCATTTCCCAAACCTATGCCATTGCCACTGCAACATTCTGCCAAGCCTATAGTAATCCTGGATTCATAATTAATGGCTTCTGTTATGGTTCTGCAAGAAACAAAAACCCAGTCAAGCTAACTCAAGTAAGCTCAAGCTAATTCAAGGCTGGGTGTCTAATAATGTATCTTTCCATAAATAATATCTATAAATGCTAGAAGAAAAAATATAAATACTTGATGGCTCCAAGAACTGAAAAAAAGCAGGCATATTTTGAAAGGCAGTCAAACTTATAGTAAGAAGTCAGCACAGAGTGATTTATAGTTTTTGCAGGTATGCCCGAAAGGCAACCAGAATCATGACCAAAGTAGCACTGCTGAAATTCCAAGAAAAAGTCTCCTACTTTTCTGGCTGGAGGAACTAGCAAAATTCCAGGCAAAGTAGACAATCAGAAGTTGTGGGAGAAGAAAGCCAGGAAAGAATACCACCAAATTCTGTTTGTACTCAGTAGCTCACATTTCTGGATGACCCCTGAATTATGTATGAATGGGTCAAATAGAAAGCAGCTAGCAGTTAAGGATTATAGAATTAAACTCAGTTCTGAACTTCCACTTAGCAAAGGTATTACAGACTTCATTTTAAACCAAAGGAAATAAGATGCCTGCTAAAATGAAACATCAACACTCTTTAGAGCAATATAACAAAATTCAGAGTCTCTATAATAATGCCTCTACAGCATCCAGGATAAAATACAAAATTACTCAACATACAAAGTGCCAGAAAAATGTGACCCAGTCTCAAGAGAAAATGCAAACAATAGAAGCCCATGTCAAGATGACCTATATGTTGGAATTATCAGGAAAGAATTTTAAAATAGCTATTGTGAGTATACTCAGTGATGTCAAGGAAATATAACAAATATGAAGATTAAAAACCTCAGCAAGAAAAAAACAACATATAAAAAAGAAATGAATGGAAATTTTAGTACTGAATACTAAAACATCTCAAATGAAAAATTCAGTGGATGGTCCTAATAGCAAAATGGAGATGAAAGGAAGCAATGAATTTGAAGACAGATCAATAAACATCATCTAATTTGAATAAGAGAGGTAGGGGAAAATTTTTTTTAAAAATAAGCAGAACCTCAGGGACCTATGAAAAAATTTCAATATATCTTACCAAGAAAGACACATGGGGCAGGAAAATATTTTAAAGATAAACACCAGAAAACATCTCCAAATTTTTTAAGATGTAAATGTACAGATCTAGGAAGCTCAAAAATCCTCAAAGAGAATTAATGCAAAGAAATCCACATCTAAGTACATTATAGCCAAACTGATGTTCAGGGAAGAGAAAGAGAAAAATTTGAAAGCAGACAGAAAAGAACATCACATTATATATAGCAGAATAATGATAGAAATTATCACAAACTTTTCTCACAAACCTTTCCCAGAAACTAGAGAGGCTAGAAGACAGTGGAACATCTTTAACATGTTACAAGAAAATAACTGTCATCCTAGAATTCTAAATTCAGTGAAACTTGCTGCAAAAAGGAAAGTGAAATAAAGACATTTTTAGGTAATGAAAAACTAAGGGAATTGGTCTCCACCAGAACTGTACAAAAAGGTCTTCAAGTTGAAGGAAATGATATCAAGGGAAATCTTGGATTTTCAGGAATGAATGAAGAGTAGAAAATATAAGTGGTAAATATATGGGTAAATAAAAATACTTTCTTCTTTTAAATTATTTAGAATACAAATGATTATTCACAGCAAAAAGTATGACATTTTCTTGTAGGATTTGCCATGTACTTAGATGTAATATATGTGACAATGATAACTTAAAGAGTGGTAAGATAGAAACTAAATAGACCTATCTATGTATTACAATAATTCTACTTTTTATCATATTAGCACTGCATAAACTGTGAAAGGAATGTATAGAGCAAACATGTTTTTGAAATATACAGAAGTATAATTTCAAATGAATAAGTATCCTAAAATGGAAATTAAGATATTGAAATAACCCAAAAGAAGGTAAGATGAGGGTGGGGAAAATGAGAGGGATTCAAAATATATAAAAAATAAAATGGCTACCTAAATTCAACCATATCAGTAATTATATTAAATGTTAATTGAGCCGAACACTGCAATTAAAGTACACAGGTTATCAGAACGGATTTTTTTAAATGAAGACCTTACCAAATTCTATCTAAAAGAGATATATCTTAAAAGAGATATATCTTAAACATAAATTTAAAAGTTGAAAGTAAATGGACAGAAAAAGACATGCCATGTGAAGAGTAACCATAGTAAGGCTACAGTGGTTGTGATAATAGCAGATAAAATAGATCTCAAGAGTTTTAGAAAAAATAATGAAGAGTATTTTATAATAAAAGGATTAATCCATCAGAAAGGCATAGAAATTATAAATGTGTGTGTACCTAATAACAGAATTTTAAAATAAGCGAATCAAAAATTGATAAGATTAAAGGGAGAAATAGATGATTCTACAATCATAGCAGGAGAATTTAATACCCCCCTTTCAGCAAATTACTTAAAATCTAGAAAAAAGAACAAGTAAATACTAGAATAACTGAATATGTCATTCATTTTTGCCTAATTTGTATTTATAGAGCTTTACACTCAACAACTACACAATACATGCTATTTTCAAATATACTTAATACATTCACCAATATAGAACATATGTTAGGTCATAATGCAAGTTTCAATAAATTTCAAAGGACTGAAGTTATACAAAGTATGTTCTTTGACCACTAAAAGACTAAATTATAAATCAATAACAATAATATAACATTACAATTACAAAGAATATTACAAATGTTTGGAAATTGGACAACAGATATCTCAATAATCCATGGGTCAAATAAAAATCAAAAAATTAGAAAATATTTGAAACTAAATGATAATAAAAATACAACATAGAAATAAATTTGTGGGATGCAGTTAAGGCAGTAGAGGGAAATTTATGACTTTAAATGCTCATGTTGGGAAAAAGAAAAAGGAATAATTTGTAATTAATGTCCTTTAAGAAGCTAGTGAAAAAAAAGAACAAAGTAAATCCAAAGCAGATAGAAGTAAATAAAAAGCAAAAATCAATGAAATAGGAAATAAACAATAAATAAAATAAAGCCAAAAGATGACTCTTTAATTTAAAAAAAATTCCTACATCTCTAGCTGAACTGAGTTGAAAATGGTGGTAGAAAGGGGAAGACACAAATTACCAATATCAGGAATAAAAAGGGGTTATAACTCTAAATAGTACAAATATTAAAAAGTTAAGAAAAATTGACAAGTTAAATGTAATAAACACACTTTTTGAAAACTAGTACAGCACAATCAAGAAGAAACAGATAACCTAATATCTACTAAAGAAATGAAATTACTTGTTTCAAAAGAAAAAAAAAAGCCTATCTATAAAAATTGTATTTAAAAGTCTTCAGGGCAAGATATCCCTGCTGGTGAATTCTACCAAATATATGAGGAAGCCAAAATAACAATTCTACAGAAACTCCTCCAGAAAACAGGAAAAAAAAGAGTGTCATTATCCTGATACTAAAATTACATAAGATATTACAATTTTTAAAACTACAGATTCATATCCTTCATAAACACAAGTACAAAAAACTTTTAACATGTTAAACCTAGCAATATATCAAAGGAATAGTTAATATATCATGACTAAGTGGTATTTATTCCAGTAGCGCAAGGTTGGTTTAACATTTAAAAACAAAACCAATGCAATTCACCATATTAACAAAATAAAGAAGAAAAAAATTCAAAGGGGGGCTGGCCAACATAGTCCACAGAAGCAGCTAGTGTGCACTGCTCTCATGGAGAGAAATAGAAGGGGCAAGTAAACACAGCACCTTCAACTGAAGTACTCAGTTACACACATTGAGATTAATTAAAAAAAAACAAAAAAAACACCTTGACCGACAGAAAACAGAACAGAAAAAAGCAAGGCAGGACTGCTCACCCAGAAGCAACAAATAACAAGGAGCCAGGGGAATCTCCCCTGCCCAGGGAAGTGGTGAGTAAGTGAGTGACCCTGGGGATCCACACTACTCCCATAAATCTTTGCAAACCTCAGGTCAGGAGACTCCCTTGTGAACCCATTCCACCAGGGCCCACAGTCTGACATGCAGAGCTACACGGAATCTCAGCAGAGCAAACACTCAGGCATAAGTAGAGCCCTGTGGGCTTTAGATGCCCAGGTTTCCCAGCAAAGCAGCAGCAACTCCAGCAAAGCAAGAGGTTAGGCCCCTGTACATACCCCTAGAAAAAGGCTGAATCCAGGGGGTTGAGCAGCAACAGTCTTCAGGCTCTGTTTCCACAGCACCTCACAAGATAAGACCCACTGGCTTGGAACTCCAGCCAGCCATGGGTAGCAGTGTTACACATCCCTGAGATAGAGCTCCCAGAGGGAGGGGTGGGCCACCATCTTTGCTGTTTCACAGCCTTAGCCATTGATGCCTTCAGGTTCTGGGAAATCCGAGGCAACCAAGGGACTGGATTGATCACCCCACACAGTGTAGCAGCTCTGTGAAGAGTCAGCCAGACTGCTTTTTCACATGGGTCCCAGATCCCATTTCTCTTCACTGGATGTAACCTCCCAACTAAGGTCTACGACCACCCTCACCAGTGTTTTCCAGATGGCAGCAATTCCAAACCTCCCTGGGACAGAGCCCCCAGAGGGAGGGGTAAGCCACCATCTTTGTTGACTTGAAGTCCCAGCCATTGTCACCTTCAGACTTTGGAGAGTCTGAGGTGACTAGGGGCTGGAGCAGACTCCCAACACAGCACAGTTGCTCTATCAAAATGTGGCCAGACGGCTTTTTCACAGTTTCCTGACCCCATTGTTCCTCACTGGGCAGGACCTCCCAACCCAGGCCCCCAGCACCCCACTCCACCAGCATGTCTGAGCCAGCAACAGGTCCATATCTGGAGCTCCCCAAAGAAGGGGCAGGTCACCATCTTTGCTGTTTTGTAGTCTTTACTGTTGATATCTTCCGGTACTGCAGCAGCTCTGTGGAAAAGTTTCCAGACTGTTTGTTACATGGGTTTCCTATCCTGTATCTCCTCACTGGGCAGGTTTCTCCTGGTGTGGACTCTAGCCACCCAAACTGGGACAATCAATCCAGTAGCAACTCTGCAACCCCTTGGAAGAGAGCTCCCAGTAGGAGGCATAGGTTGCTATCTTGACTGTATCACAGCCCTTGTCCTTGCTTTCTCCATCTCTGGAGAGTCTGCAGTTAAAGGGACACCCACACACAGAGATAAGAAAAAACCAATGCAAGAACTCTGGCAATTCAAATGACCAGAGTGTCTTATGTCCTCCATATAGCGACACTAGTTCTCCAACAAGGACTCTTAACCAGGTTGAATTCACTTATATTACAGAAGTAAAATTCAGAATATGGATAGGAATGAAGATCACTGCGATTCAGGAGAATAGTAAAACCCAATCCAAGGAAACTAAGAATCACAACAAAATAATACAGGTACTGAAAGATGAAATAGACAGTATTTTTTAAAAAACTAACTGATCTGACAGAGCTGGAAGACACACTATGATAATTTCACAATGCAATTGCAAGTATTAACAGCAGAATAGACCAAGCTGGGGAAAGAATCTCAGAATTTGAAGACTGCCTCTCTGCATTAAGACAGTCAGAAAAAAATAAAGAAAAAATAAACATGAATGAACAACACCTCTAAGAAATATGAAATTATGTAAAAAGGCCAAATATATGAATCACTGGCATCATTGAAAGGAACAGAGAGAAAGCAAACAGTTTGGAAAACGTATTTCAGGATATAGTGCATGAAAACTTCCCTAACCTTGCTAGAGAGGCCAACAGTCAAATTCAGAGAACCCCTGCCAGATTCTACACAAGAGGATCAGCCCCAAAAAACATAATCAACAGATTTCCCAAGGTTGAAATGAAAGAAAGAATGTTAAAGGCAGCTAGAGAGAAAGGGCAGGTCACCTGCAAGGGAACCCCCCCATCAGGCTAACAACAGACCACTCAGCAGAAACTCTACAAGCCAGAGGATATTGAGGTTCTATTTACGGCATTTTTAAAAAACAAAATCTTCAACCAAGAATTGTACATCCAGCCCAACTAAGTTTCCTCAGTGAAAGAGAAATAAGATTCTTTTCAGATAAGCAAATGTGGAGGGAGTTTGTTACCACCAGACCCACCTTACAAGAGATCTTGAAAGGAGCACTAAATATGGAAAGGAAAGACCATTACCAGCCAATACAAAAAAACACTTATGTACATAGTCCAATGACACTATAAAACAACCACACAAGCAAGCAGGCATAATAACCAGCTAACAACACGATGACATGATAAAACAGACACATATTAATACTAACCTTGAATGTAAGCAGGCTAAATGGCCCCATTTAAAAGGCACAGAGTGGTAAGCTAGATAAAAAAGCAAGACCCAATGGTATACTGTCTTCAAGAGACCCATCTCACATGCAGTGACACTCATGGGCTCAAAATAAAGAGATGGAGAAAAAATCTACCAAACAAATGAAAATTAGAAAAAGAAGCAGTGTTGCAATCCTAATTTCTGACAAAACAGACTTTAAACCAACAAAGATCAAAAAAGACAAGTAAGGGCATCACATAATGGTAAAGGGTTCAATTCAATAAGATCTAACTATCTTAAATATATATGCACCCAACACAAGAACACCCAGATTCATTAAGCAAGTTCTTAGAGATATACAAAGACACTTAGAATCCCACACAATAATAGTGGGAAACTTCAACACTCCACTGACAGTATTAGACAGATCATTGAGGCAGAAAATTCACAAAGACATTCAGGACTTAAACTCAACATTGAAACAAATGGATGTGATAGACCTCTACAGAACTCTCCAGCCAGAAAAAAAACAGAAAATACATTCTTCTTGTTGCCACATGTCACATACTCTAAAATCAACCATGTAATCAAAATTGAGGGAAAAAAGTCACTCAAAACCATGGAATTGCATGGAAAGTAAGCAACCTGCTCTTAAATGGCTTTTGGATAAATCATGAAATTAAGGCAGAAATCAAGAAGTTCACTGAAACTAAAGAGAACAAGGATACAACATACCAGAATCTCTGGGACACAGCTAAGGCAGTGTTAAGAGGGAAATTTATAGCACTAAACATCCACATCAAAATATTAGAAAGAACTCAAATTAACAATCTAATATCAAAACTAAAAGAACTAGAGAAGCAAGAGGAAAGTAACCCCAAAGCTAGCAGAAGATAAGAAATAACCAAAATCAGAGTTGAACTGAAGGATATCAAACAAGCAAAAAAAAAAAAAAAAAAAAAAAGTAAAGATTAAGAAATCCAGGAAATGGCTTTTAAAAAAAATTAATAAGACAGGCCACTAGCTAGACTAATAAAGCATAAAAGAGAAAAGATCCAAATAAACACAATCAGACTTGAAAAGGGGGATGTTATCACTAACCTCACAGAAATATGAATAATAATCAGAGATTACTATGAACATCTCTATGCACACAAGCAGAAAAACTAGAAGAGTTGGATAAATTCCTGGACACACACACCTCACCAAGACTGAACCAGGAATAAATTGAATTCCTGAACAGACAATAATGAGCTCCAAAACTGAATCAATAATAAATAGCCTACCAACCAAAACCAAAACAAAACAAAAAAAACTCAACCCAGGGCCAGATGAATTCACAGCCGAATTCTACCAGATGTACAAACAAGAGATAGCACCATTCCTACTACAACTATTACAAAAAATTGAGGAGGAACTCCTCCACAACTCATTCTATGAGGCCAGCATCATCCTAATATCAAAACCTGACAGAGATATAACAAAAAGATAAAACTTCAGGCCAATATCCTTAACAAAGTTTGATGCAAAAATCCTTAACAAAATACTGCAAACCAAACCCATCAGCACATCAAAAATCATGATCCACCATGACCAAATAGGTTTTATTCCCTGGGATGCAAGGTTGATTCAACATATGTGAATCAATAAATGTGATTCATTACATAAACAGAACTTAAGACAAAAACCATGTGGTTACCTCAATAGATACAGAAAAGGCTTTCAATAACATTCAACATCCATTCATGTCAAAAACTCTCAATAAATTAGGTACTGAAGGAACATACTTCAAAGTAATAAGAGCCATCTATGACAAACTCACAGCCAACATCACACTAAATGGGCAGAAGTTGGAAGCATTCCCCTTGAAAACTGGCACAAGATGGCCGGGCGCGGTGGCTTACACCTGTAATTCCAGCAGGCTGGGAGGCTGAGGCAAGCGGGTCACGAGGTCAGGAAATCAAGACCATCCTGGCCAACGTGGTGAAACCCTGTCTCTACCAAAATATAAAAACTTAGCCAGGCATGGTGGCATGCGCCTGTAGTCCCAGATCATCAGGAGGCTGAGGCAGGGGAATCACTTGAACCCAGGAGGCAGAGATTGCAGTAAGCTGAGATCATGCCACTGTACTCCAGGCTGGTAACAGAGTGAGACTCCTTCTCAGGAAAAAAAAAAAAAGAAAACTGGCACAAGATAAGGATGCCCCCGTCACCACTCCTATTCAACTTAGTATTGGAAGTTCCGGCCAGAGCAATCAGGGAAGAGAAATAAAGGGCATCCAAATAGGAAGAGTGGAAGACAAACTTATTCCTGTTTGCAGATGATATGATCATGATTCTGTATCTAGAAAACCTCGTAGTCTTGGCCCAAAAGCTTCTTTAGCTGATAAACAACTTCAGCAATTTTCAAGATACAAAATCAACATACAAAAATCACTAGCATTCCTACACACTCGACAGGAGCCAAGACAAAAACCAAATCAGAAACACAAATCCCATTCACAATCACCACAAAAAGAATAAAATACCTAAGAATACAGCTAACCAGAGAGATGAAAGATCTCTACAGTGAGAACTACAAAACATTGCTCAAGGAAATCAGAGATGACACAAATGGAAAAACATTCCATGTTCATGGATATGCAGAATCAATATAACCAAATATATTTAAAATGTCCATACTGCCCAAATAAATTTATAGATTTAATGCTGTTTCTATCAAACTACCAATGAAATTATTCACAGAACTAGAAAAAACTATTTTAAAATTCATGTAGAACCAAAAAAAAAAAAGCCCAAATAGCCAAGGCAATCCTAAGCAAAAAGAACAAAGTTGCAGGCATCATGTTGCCCAGTGTCAAACTGTTCTTGTACCAGTAGCACGCTGTTTTGGTTATAGGCCAATAAAACAAAATAGAGAGCCAGGAAATAAGGCCACACATCTATAATCATCTGACTTTTTTTGACAAAAACAAACAATGGGGAAATGACACCCTACTTAATAAATGATGCTGGGATAACTGGCTAACCATATGCAGAAAATTGAAAATGGACCCCTTCCTTATACCATATAGAAGAATCAACTCAAGATAGACTAAAGACTTAAATGTAAAACTGAAAACTATAAAAAACCCTAGAAAGCCACTTAGGCAATGACATTCTGGACATAGGAACTGGCAAATACTTCATGATGAAATCGCCAAAACAGTTGCAACAAAAGCAAAAATTAATAAATGGGATCTAATTAATACCTTCTGAACAGCAAAAGGAACTATCAAAAGAGTAAACAGGCAACCTACAAAATGGGAGAAAATTTTTGCAAATTATGTACCTGACCAAGGTATAATAACTAGCATCTATAAAAAATTTAAATGAATTTACAAGAAAAAAACAACCCCATTAAAATGTGGGCAAAGGACATGAAAAGATACTTTTCAAAAGAAGACACACGTGCAGCCAACAAGCATATTTTTAAAAGCTCATTATCACTGATCATTAGAGAAATGCAAATCAAAACCACAATGAGATATCATCTCACACTAGTCAGAATGACTATTACTAAAAAGTCAAAAAATAATAGATGCTGGCAAGGTTGTGGAGAAAAGGAACACTTATATGCTGTTGGTAGGAGTGTAAATTGTTCAGCCATTGTGGAAAGCAGTGTGGCAATTCTTCAAAGAGCTAAAACCAAAACTACCATTCGTCCCAGCAATTGTATTACTGGGTATATACCCAAAGGAATATAAATCATTTTACTCTAAAGACACATGTACACATATGTTCATTTCAGCACTATTCACAATAGCAAAGACATGAAATCAACCTAAATGTCCATCAATGGTGGACTGGATAAAGAAAATGTAGTACATATAAACTATGCAATACTACACAGCCATAAAAAGAACAAGATCATGTCTTTTGCAGGGACATAGATGGAGCTGGAGGTCATTATCTCCAGCAAATTAACACAGAAACAGAAAACCAAATACCACATGTTCTCACTTATAAATGGGAGCTAAAGGATGAGAACACATGGACACAAAGGGGAACAACAGACACTGGGACCTACTTGAAAGTGGAGTTTAGAAGGAGGGAGAGGAACAGAAGAAAGAACTATTGGATATTAGACTTAGTACCAGAGTGGTAAAATAATCTGTACAACAAACCTCCATGACACAAGTTTACCTATGTAACAAATCTTCACATGTACCCCTGAACCTAAAATAAGTTTTTTAAAAATCCTGTGATATTTTAACCTCTGAATAAAAGAGCACTTGACAAAATTTCACACCCATTCATGACAAAAACTCTTGGCAAATTATGGAAGTTCTTCCATGTGATAAAGAATATCTAGGAAAAAATGTATAGCTAATATTATATTTAATGATAAAATAATGAATGCTTTTCCCTTAAGATCAGAAAGAAGGCACTGATATCTGCTCTCACCAATTCTATTCAACGCTAATGGTGCTAGGAATTTAACAAATTAAGAAAAATTAAAAAGCATAATGATTAGAAGGGAATAAATAAAACTGCCTCTATTTGCAAATAACATGACTACTTACGTAGAAAACCCTCAGGATGATACCAAAAACCTACTAGAACTAACGAGGAAATTTATCAAGATCTCAGATTATAGAATTAAATTTTTAAAAATCAAGATAAAATCAATATTAATTGAATTTTTACATATTGCCAGCAAACAATTGGAATACAAATTTCAAAACTGCATTTATAATAGCACCAAATAAATATAATATCTTTAGGAATAAATTTAACAAGTGAAACAAGATTCCTATAACAAAAAGAACAAAACACTGCTGAGTTAAATTAGCAAAGGTCTAAATAAATGGAGAGGTATACCATGTTCATGGATTAGAAGACAATATAATTAAGATGTCTCTTTCCAAATGTATCTGTGGTTTTAACACAATGCCAAAAAATTTCAACAGAACTTTTTTGTAGAACATTACAAGTTAATTATACATTTTATATGGAAATCAAAATGACTTAGAAAATAAAAAGCATTTTCAAAATAGAAGAAAAAAACTGGTATATTTACACTACCTGATTTCGAGTCTTACTCTTAAGACCCAGTAATCAAAACAATGTAGTAGTGCCAGAAAGATAGACATATAGATCAATTTGCATAGAATATAGAACCAAGAAATAAATTCATATATATTTGATTAGTTTTCAATAAAAGTACTGAGGTAATTTGAAAAAGAAAGGAAAGTTTTCTCCCCAAATTGTGCTGGAACAAGTAGATACCCTTAGGTGAGAAAATGAATATTGACCCTTATCTTATATCATAAAGAAAAATTAATCAAAATTGTCCATAGGCCTAAATGTGATGGAACAAAAGAAAAGCAAAGAAGAAAATCCTTGCAACCTCAGAGTAGGTAATAATTTCTTAGATAGGACACAAAACCACAAACCATTTAAATAAATTGGTAAATTAGATCTCATCAAAACTTGAAACTTTTGCTTATCAAGACATCTTGAAAAAAATGAAGAGACAAGCCATATCATGAGATAAAATATTTGTAATGTGACAAACAGCTAGTATTCAGAATACATAAAGAATTCTTACAGCTCAATAAGAAAATGGACAGAATTGTGAACAAAATAATTAAACAGACACTTCACATAATACAGATGCTCCTCAACTTAAAATAAGGTTACAGCCCACTAAAATATTATTTCAATTGTGAATGAGAGTTCTTTCATGATTTGACTGTCTGCTTGTGTATTGTTGGTATATAGGAATGTTCATGATTTTTGCACATTGATTTTGTATCCGGAGAGTTTGCTGAAGTTGCTTATCAGCTCAAGAAGCTTCTGGGCTGAGACAATGGGGTTTTCTAGCTATAAGATCATGTTATCTGCAAACAAAGACAATTTGACTTTCTCTCTTCCTAATTGAATACACTTATTTTTTTCTCTTGCCTGCTTGTCATAGCCTGAACTTCCAATACTATGTTGAATAGGAGTGGTAAGAGAGGGTATCCTTGTCTTGTGCCAGTTTTCAAGGGGAATGCTTCCAGCTTTTGCCCATTCAGAATGATATTGGCCATTAAAAGAAGAAACCTAATGTGCTTATTCCAAAAGATAGCTGTTTCAGTTCAGGCTGAGAAATACCTCTCCTTTTTCACTCCACCTTTGATGCTTCAACAGTAACCAAAGTGGATAAAAAATATTAATTATTCCTGTGGGAAAGCTTTCTCCCACTCTACCCACCATGCTTAGTATTTCAAAAGGCAAAAGAAGGTTTTGAAAAGTAATCACCAGCAGTGCCAGGGACCAAAGAAATCTACTCACTGTTTTTGGCAAATGCAAGCTCTGCTATATATATCCTTGTTAAAAGGAATATACTCATTTAAAAAAATGTAAAAATCAAGCTTGAGAATGTACAAGTTTCTGAAACAGAAGGAAAAATAGCACAGCACTCAAGATACAAAGAAGAATATAATGGACCCTACTGTATTGACTGTCCATTCTTTGTTCATGTTTTCACTCTTTGTAGGCCTTGGTGGGAGACAGAGGCCACCTTCTACTACAGGTGCTAAAAAGATCAGAAACTTGCTTACCAGACTTACTTGCAGTTAGACCATGGACATGTAATCTAGGTTCAGCCAAACATGTGCATGCTTCCTGAACTATGAACCAGTGTCTAGTAATGCAAAAAGCAGAACAATGGAGAATCCATTCGGATGGCAGAAGGGCAACCATGGCAGCAACATAGTTTCTGGAGGAAATAATGACAGAGGTGGAAGCTGTGGCACTGGGTGCTTGGCAAAAATAGCAGAGAATGCTCACCTGGCCAGTTCTGTGGTGTGATTTTGACAGGATTCCAGCCATGTCACCTCTAGGTTCAGTTATCCAGCGCATGCCCTCTATTCAACAATCCAGAGACTACCCAACATCAATACACTCAACTTAAATTAGCCAAAGTCAATTTCTTCCACGTTAAACTAAGATCCCTGACTGATTCAAACAGCTGTCTTCTGAAAATTATTGATACAGAAGACTAAAGAAATGTAGAAATCATAAATTTTAGTTTTTAATTAGGTTCAAGAGAATACGGATACCATTAAGCAAATAAAAATTGGGAGTATCAGGTGTTAGACACAACTTTAAAAATAGGTGAATGAAATACAGAGACATAAAGATAAGCTTGCTGAGATGAGAAGGAAAATAGAAATGAAATAACACCATGAAAATCTGCATTAGAAGCAGAAAATATAATCATAGACACTGTAGAAAATCAAATTAATTGCCTAAAAACAAACCTAGAAAATCCTTCAAAAATGTAAAGGGCAGGGAAGAGAAGAAAATAAAATGAGAGAAGATGGATAGATGTAGAGGTGAGAACAGAAATCAAATCTGCAGATAATTGATATTCCTAAAAATGAGACCAAAACAAATGGAACAAAATTGAAATAGAGCAAAAATCAAAGATAAAGGTGGGGGAAAAAAAGCCTTCCAGCATTAAAGAAAAATTTATGTCTACTAAATAAAAAGATTTAAAAGTACCAGTCAACACTGATTAAAAAGAGACTGACAGTCAGAAAAAACAATTGCCAAACATAAAATAAATTATTTTCAAAGATAAAATCAGATTTCTCCTTAAAACTAAACACCAAAAATAAATAAATAAATAAATAAAATAGAGCAAAGTCTTCACAGTTTTTTAAAGGAAAAACATGGTAACTGTTGATGGTCAATTTTATGCGTCAAGTTAACTGAGCTAAGGGATACCCAGATACCTGGTAAAACAAGATTTCTGGGTGTATTTGTGGAGGTGTTCCCAGAAGAGATTAGCATTTAAATCAGTAGACTTGAGTAAAGAAGATCCACCCTCACCAGTGTGGGCGGTCATCATCCAACCCATTGAGGGCCTCAGTAGAACAAAAAGGCTAAAGAAGGGTGAGTTTTCCCTCTTTCTTCTTGAACTGGGACATTCATCTTCTCTGGCCCTTGGACGTCAGAGTTTCTGGTTCTCAGGCCTTTGAACTCAAACTGAATTACATCACCAGCTCTCCTGGTTCTCAGCTTGTAGACGCCAGATGGTGAAACTTCTTGGCATTCATAATCACCTGAGCCACTTTCCGTAATAAATATATCAATATAATAAATAAATATGTGTATAAATATGTTTATATACATAATGACTAAATAACGACACAGTGATTAAAAGTGAGTCAATCAGAAAAACTAGGAAGATATTCTCGACAAAAACAGGACTGATAGAGATTATGACCCAGATACAACTCAGAAAAAGTACTTGAATATAGACCCTAACTCATTAAGAGTTAAATCAAAGAAGTCAAAAATGCGACTTCCATAGTATTAAAAAACTGAATATTAAATATTTAGTATTAAATAATAAAAACCTGAGTATTATATTAAATCAGTAAACACAGAATTCAGGATAACCAACTATTATAAATGTGGCTAGAAAATAGAATATTATCTTGAAAGAAAATGAATACAAAAGTAAAAAAGATAATTTAATAATAGCTCTGTGTTGATAGACGGTGTTATCAGAGTCTGAAAGTGGGTAGGGGAAAAGGTAAGAGTAGTAAAAACATGTTTACTTCATTACTATATGTAGGAAAAATTAAAATTGTTACGTTGATTTGTAGAGTAATACAGATAGAAGTAGGATTACCAAAAACAAAGAAATCAATGTCCATAGAGCAGAAAACTGGAATTCAGAACAAAGTTTAAAAATAAATAAATAAATGACAGACATGTCATTATCAAAATATACCTAATTTAGACTTCCTATATACCTAATTTAGAATATACCTAGTTTAGAATTTTACTTAGTGTTGAGAATCTTCTTAACACTAGGTAAGATAAGTCTAAATTAAAATATGTTAAGAAAATTCTTAACACTAGGTAAGAGATAAAATTTATATTCTCAGCAAGAATGTTTTGGAGAGATTAACAAAAAAATTGGTCAAAAAAGAGAAAAACAAAAGAGCAGAGTTGACTAATAATATCAAAAAATGAGAATTTAAGGCAGAAAATGCAATATAAGAGAAAATGCCAATTTATACTGATAATGGTCACAATACATATTGAAGGTAGAACAATCATGATTATATAAGTGGTGAATAATATCAAAATATCTAAAAACAAAACTTATACATGAGAAAGATATTTAATGTTGTAAAATTGTACAGTAATTAATAAAAGAACTGAAAAGATTCATTTAACTATTAGAAATTGGGAAAGGGAAAATAAATAGTGTAAGGATGTCAATTCTCACTGTCCATAGTGCAGAGTCAATTAATATTACCTACAATTGATAAATCAAGTAATGGCAGCATAAACACATTATAACGAGGTGTGGAAACAATCCCCAAAGAAAGTAAAAACACAAAGACAAGAGAGAGAGTAAGAATAAGAAAAGGTTGACAGATTGACTCTTGCTTTTCAGACAAACTCATTTGTGCTGTTTAATTTTTTCTAGATGTATAAATTTTCTTGAAAGTTTTTTGTTTTTTCTTTTTTTCTTTTTGAAACAGAGTCTCACTCTGTCACCCAGGCTGGAGTACCATGGCACTATCTCGGCTCTCTGCAGCCTCTGCCTTGCAGATTCAAGCTATTCTTGTGCCTCAGCTTCCTGAGTAGCGGGAACTACAGGCGTTTGCCATCACGCCTGGCTAATTTTTGTATATTTAGTAGAGACAGGGTTTCACCATGTTGGCCAGGCTCCTGACCTCAAGTGATCTGCCCACCTCCCAACGTGTTGGGATTACAGGCCTAAGCTACCGTGCCCGGCCTTGGAAGTTTTTATAATTGATACATCATAATTGTATATTATGTATATACAATTGTATATATGAGGTACATAGTGATGTTTTGATACACACAATGTATAGTGATCAGATCAGGGTAATTACCATATCCATTATCGCAAACATTTATCATATTTTTTATGTTGGGAACAAAGTTTAATCATGAAAAACCATATGAATCCCCCAAAGTGTCAATTATACGAGTCACATTTTTTGACTACAGCATAATGAAATTTAAAATTAAAAGAATGTTTATGCAAATAAAGAAAAACAACTGCTTTGAAATCTTAAAAATTATGTTGTAAATGATCATTAATGGGAAATCAAAATTACAGTGTAATTAGAAAATAGAAATAGTGGACATATTACATTACAAAATTTATGCAGTGCAGCCAAATTTATAACTGGAGCCAAATTCACAGCCTTAAAAAGTATACCAAGACAGACTGAAAATAAAACAACTAATCATTAGCAAAAGAAGTTAGAAATGAAGAACAGCAAAGCAAATCTCATAGCAGAAGGAAAAAAAAGAAAAAGATGAATGGAATATCTCTATTTTGAAAACAAATAGCGATATTACATATGTGCAACTATTATGTATCAATTTTTAAGTGAAAAAAAGTAAATATAATAAAAGGTAACTTGCACCACCAGATATCAAGATGTACTATACAAGTATGATTGAAACCACAGAATAGACATACTAATAAATAAAAGTGAGTAGATATACTAGGTTGAAATTCACATAAGCATTGAATATTAATTACATTTCAATTCAAATAAGTGAAAATAGAGTTAAATATTTAATAATTTATTCGGGGAAGATTTTATATAGAAATAAGAAGGAAAATCTTACAAATTAACAAATGTAATATGTTCCTCGGTGGAACATTAATTGTAGTGTTGGAAACATAAAAACTCTATTCAATATAGTATAAGACATTAATAAAATTCCAATCACTTAGTTGGACTTTTATTGAAGTTCGTCAAAGTAACTCAGGAGTTTATCTGAAAGAAAAAGTTGGTAGTAATAACTGAACATTTTGGAGGAGAAAAGGTGAGGAGGTAGCACCTGCCATATCAATAATAAAATATTCCATAGAGCTACAGTAATCAAAACAGTAATGTTTTTAAAACCAGAGAAATATGATAGAAATTACAGAAATAAACCTCTAGTATGTAAAAGAATTTAGGAAATGATAACATCACAAATAGAAGGAAAAAGGATTATTCAAGAAATTGACCAGATTTAGAAAAAAATTTCAGTCTGAATCTTTACATCACACTTATCCAGAAATAAAAGTCAGATGAATAAAAGAGCTAAATGTAAAAAACGAATTCAGGAAATATTTGAAAGAAAAATGTATTAGAAAACATGTTTGGGGATTGAAGAAAAATGTTACACTTTTCTTGTAAAAGTAATGGAGGACGTCTCAAAGAAAAGTGGGATAAAGTGGCCCTCATGAAAATTAAAATCTTGCATGTATATATTTTTAAAACAAAAATAGACCAGGCACAGTGGCTCTCACCTGTATTTCCAGCACTTTGGGAGGCTGAGGTGGGCGGATCAGTTGGGCCCAGGAATTTGAGACCAGCCTGGGCAACATGGTGTAATAAAACTCTGTCTCTACTGGTGAGGTGAGGTGGAGGCTGCAGTGAGCCATGATCATTCTACTGCACACTAACCTGGGCAATAGAGTGAGATCCTGTCTCAAAAAAATAGAAAACAAATATAAAACTAGGGAAAAGATTAGTACCACTAATAAATAAATAACAGCCCTTACAAATCAGTGTAAACAACAATCACACAACAGAAACACAGACAAAAGGCACACACAATTGACAAAAGAAGAAAACTAAGTCATTAAAAAATATATTAATACATATTCATTATCACAAGGAGTCAAAGAAATATAAATAAACAATCTTTTCTTTCTTTTTCTTTTTTTTTTTTTTTTTTGAGACGGAGTCTCGTTCTGTCACCAGACTGGAGTGCAGTGGCATGATCTCAGCTCACTGCAACCTCTGCCTCTCGGGTTCACACAATTTGCCTTCCTCAGCCTCCCGAATGGCTGGGATTACAGGCACACACTACCACGTCTGGCTAATATTTTTTGTATTTTTAATAGAGACGGGATTTCACTATGTTGGCCAGACTGGTCTCGAATTCCTGACCTCGTGATCCCCCCACCTCAGCCTCCCAAAGTGCTGGGATTACAGGCATGAGTCACTGTGCCCGACCGTCTAAAGCATCTTTTTTACCGTAACTTTGGCTTGTTGTTTCTTTCCTAGCACTATTGCAATCTACAATTACTTGTTTGTTTATTGTCTGTCTCTGCCAATTAAACAGTAAACTCCTTGAGGGTAGGAGCATTGTCTCTCTTTTTCACAATTGTCCTTAACACTTAACATAATGCCTGGTACACAGGGTGCTCAATAAGTAAATTAACAGATTTATTTTTTCTCACTATTAAACATTTTTATAACACTAACTGCCTCGCATTGTTGTACAAATATCAACATATTTCATCCTCAGAGCAACCCACTGAAGCATTTTATCATTAGTTTACAGACTCAAAAACCAAGGTACAGATTAATGAGATAACTAACTCAAGATCATAGAGCTGGTAAATAATAGCACCAGGGTTTAAACTGAGGCATTCTGATTCCTGTCTCTATGTTCTTAAGCACCAAACTTTCAACCCAATATATATTATATATGATTATCTTCTGCAATTTCATGTGTGATCTCTGGTTATTTCAAGAAAACCTTAGAGATCACAAATGACTCATTATGTTAGGTATAGACTAGTAATATTAGCAAATTTCAGAAATGCATTCATAGTTATCTGTTCACATCAGTGACTTCATTTGTTACACTTTTGCTTGTGCACATGCTTTATTTTTTAGTAAACTTAGAACACCTTTAAATTTATAGAAAAATTGTGAAGATACATCCCACACCCAGTTTCCCTATTATTAGCATCTTCCATTAGTATGATAAATTTGAGACAAATTATTAATCAATATTGATACATTATTAACTCCATATTCAGATTTCCTTGATTTGACCTAACATTTCTGTTCCCAGATCCTATCCAGGAGACCACATTGCATGTAGTTATCATATCTCCTTAGGCTCCTCTTGGCAGTGACAGTTTTTCAGGTTTTCCTTGTTGTTGGTGACTTTGACAGTTTTGAGGAGCACTAATCAGGTATTTTGTAGACTGTCTCCCTGTTGGATGTGCCTGATACATGATTATACTGGGCTTATGGGGTTTGGGGAACAGATTTATTTTTAATGATACAACTCAAGACTGGCATCAGTGCATTAAGATGAGTATTCTCATATATGGTGAGAGTAAAAATTGCTAAACCTTTCCTAGAAATAATTTTAGTAATAAGACTATCCTTAATGAAAGCAAGCGATTCAATTTCTAAGACTCCTAAAAAAGTTTTCAGAGATAAGAGCAAGGATTGAGCTACCACTCTCAAATCCACACATAAGAGGAAATAGATGAATACAGCTATATAAGACACATGACTAGGAAAAATGTCCAGAGGGAGCTCTTTAAAAGGTTCACAATGTTCCTCTCTGGATGGTGTAGTTATGAATGATTTTTACCTCTGCTCTTTTCTATATTAAAAAATTTTTTTACAATTCACATGTATTACATCTATCAGAGAAAACAATGTGACTTTTTTTTTTTAAGAAAGTCACATAAATACATATTTTAGCTGTAACTACTGTTTTTCACGCCAAGGCTCATGATGGTGCCAAGGTAATCTGCAGCCATCTCCTGCATTCAAGATGCTTGAACTCTCTGCCACAGTTTAGCCCACGTATCTGGACCTGTACCCTCTTCGAGACACTCAGCTAGCAGAGTTGATGTTAAGACTGTTTTCAGTCTATTCAATAATTGAATTCCGACTGTTCAATAGTTGATGTTAAGACTGTTTTCTCCTTACACTTGTCATCTGACTTACAGAATCCTTATATTTACATATAGATTTTTTCTCTTTTATTCTTTTTGTTTTTGTTTGTGTGTTTTCTTTCTTCCTTATCTCAATAAAATCAAGCTCAAGATCCTCATCCTGACAATTCTATCACTATTTGGCTAACCAGTACTTCCTTTGCCTCAGTTCCCACCACCTTCCTTATGGTTTTTGATGTTTGTCTTGAGTTTCTCGAGGACCAGGTCAAATCTAATTCATCTTTGTTTTCACCATTGGTACTCAATAAGTCTTCATTCAATAAGTTGAACAAATTTTAAAAAGTCATTGCTCATTCATGGTTACTCTGAACGAACATCACCCACTATCCTGGTGCCATTCCCCTGCCTGGCCTACTCTTTGGTCTTCTGTTCCCATGGGCATCATTGTCAATCCTTTGAGTTTTGGCAAATTCTGTGTTCCTTCATGAATTCTCCCCTGCGAAGATCATTTGTCCTGGCCTCTGCTTCTTCTGATTTCCTAAGACTCTATTTGCATATTGTTATACACTATCTTATAGTGTCCCCTGCTAATATCAAGTGTGCCTGTGTCTCAGCCAGCATCCATTAGAAGGAAGTCTCCATAATTTGACCTAAGAGAGACCTGGACTTACAAACCAACATTGCCACGACCATCTTGGTGAAGATAGTCAAGTTTTTATACTCTTTGAGCCTCTGGTTAGCATCTGTAAAATGGAGATAATAACTCAAAGAGGCTGTGCAAAGATTAAGAGAAATAATACATATTTAAAAAGAGGGCAAGAAAAAAGCACCTTTATTGTTATTATTACCATTATTAAATATTTTCCCCCCTGGATATTTCATAGTTTGAGACTATGCCACTCCTCTGTATCTTCCAAAGCATCTCATCCAATATTTCTGACACAACCCAGTGTCACAGAAGTTAGACAACATGTATTATTATACCATATGACCTTGAGCAAGTCACTTGGCCTCTCTGAGGTTCCTTATCGGTTAAATAAGGGTTATATTATAATATCTTCCCTACTTATCTTGAACTTAGTTAGTGGCAATAAAAAGATAAGGCCGGGCACGGTGGCTCACACCTCTAATCCCAGCACTTTGGGAGGCCGAGGAGGGCAGATCACAAGGTCAGGAGATCCAGGCCATCTTGGCTAACACGGTAAAACCCCGTCTCTACTAAAAATACAAAAAAATTAGCCGGGTGTGATGGCGGGCCCCTGTAGTCCCAGCTACTTGGGAGCTAAGGCAGGCGAATGGCATGAACCCGGGAGGCGGAGCTTGCAGTGAGCCGAGATGGCGCCATTGCACTCCAGCCTCGGCGACTCCATCTCAAAAAAAAAAAAAAGATGATGATGCACAAGAACTTTCGAACTTGTAAAACACCTATAACCTGTAAAATGTGACTGTGAGTTTTAGTTATTATCAAATATACTCAATATATACATATTGAGTTGGAGTACCCTGACTCAGCCTCTTTTCAAATTTTGCTTAGTCCATTTTACCCCATAAGTTTTCCCATGAGGCTCAAAGAAAAGCTCCCTCCCTAAGCTACACTCATACCACCTCTGACCTGTCACACCCAACACTGAACTGAGATGCTAGACTCCTTCTCTGTTATGGATACCACGGTTCACACAACTGATCATGTTCTCCTCTGTACTTTGGCTATGAGGAGCCCAGATGCAAATGTGTAGCCCACCTCTAGCAACTACACAAGAAATTGTGTATTCTCATACTAACTACGCTCCTGTATCCTAAGCCTTCTATTTTCTCTTTGACCTTGTCCTGCTACATGTATCTCTGCAAGCCACCCCAAATTCCTTCTGAAATGAGAAAGGACAAAAATCTGCAATGAAAGCTCCATCTATTCCTGAAGACAATGCCCTATTTTCTATTGCAGGGTGCTATTATTCTACAGCAACTGTGACATCTATATGGACATTCATCAGCTCAACATCAATAGGAATGGCTATGGTAGACTGTTCACAAAAATTGACACAACAGAGTGCTTCTTTGTATGAATTCATATTTTGTACTGTATCTTTGCAGCTCCTCCCATCAAAAGATGAAAGTTATTTCCCAACTTGTTTAATCATGGTGGGTTTTATGAGTTGTTTCAGCAAACAGAATACAGTAAAAGTAATGTTAAGACAGTTTTGAGAGCCAAGAGAACTTGCACAGTTCTCCTCTCTCTCTTGAAATGCTGTCCAAACGTCAGATAAACAAGCCCAGGTTATCCTGCTTGACGATGAAAGACATAGGGCCTGGTTTCCCCCATCTCTCCAGCCAATGGCCCACTAGTCCCCAAAAGAAAGCCACCCAGGTGACTGGTAGTAGATGCAAGACTGAGGCAATCCAAGACCAGAAGAATTTCCCGAGTCCAGCCTGAGCTGCTGATCTATAGAATCATAATCTAAATATATGTTTATTGTTTAAGCCATTACATTTGGAAAGGTCTGTAACCAGAAAAAGTTCACTGATACAGTGGTTGAGCTCATTCCCAAGGCATGATTCAGCCAAAGGAAATAATCATTTAACAGTCATGAATAGTACATAGATATGAGATATAATCAGAATCTCTTTAAGACCATCCTCTTGGAAGGCACAACTCCATTACACATAAGAAAATGGAGTTTACTTGAAAGAGAAAAGGAGCAAACATCCTCACCAACCAACATTCTTGCAGCGCTAGCTGACTGTAAGCTACTAACCACAATACTCCACGTCCTCTAGGGTCCCATTCCCAAGACACTTCCACACTCTGTGTAACTGCAGAAGAGCCTTGCCTTCACTATTCTCAAAGCTTGGATTTCAAACATCCCAGATACCAGGCAGAAACCTACTTCTAGAGGATGGTTTCTAAGACCAGAAACTCCCAAGCTGCCTGCATTTAATGAGACCTAGAGAGGAGGTAAGGAGAAAGAAACAGAGCCAAAGCATAGCATAGTGCTAGGAGAACAACCCTTGGATTCAGACTGACCTGAATTCCCACTCCATCCCTTATAAGTTTGCTTACTGGACTTGGAGTTAGAAAACCTGGGTTCACTTCCAGAGTTCCTCTTTATTCACTTAGCCTCATTTTCATCATTTGCAAAATGAAGACCTTTGTTTTTTGCAGCCTTGAAAGTCAATGTTGAGATTAGAGATTTATTAATGTTCCTTCTAAACACTAGAATTTTTTGAGCAAATTATTCAGCCTATCTGAACTTCAGTATCCTCACCTTTGAAACAGGTTTAGTAAAACCTACCCCACAGTATTGATCTGTACATAAAGTACCAAACACAGTGCTGACATATAAATACTCAATAAACAGAAAGCAAGTTGGAAAAATGTTTGACTTTGCTGTTCGGATCATGATTTTTCTCCTAGGATCCTATTGACAGCTTATTATTAAGAATTTTAATTTCTCTACTACATCCTCTATGAGTCCTTTTTATTAGGAGTAACTAAAAGTCAAGACTCTTATCTTCTTTTATTACGTGTAAGCAAGAGAAGTTTAAAAACCAGAGAATGTTTTAAAAAATAGAATGTACCTTAGTCGAAACTGTAGTCTCAAAATTACTAATTTTCAAGACTGCAAAGAACAAAGCTTCCATTTTGAAAATAATGAAAATGAGGTCCAGCAAAGAAGTAAAATCTCCAGAAGTTAACCCAGGTTTTCTAATTCCAAGTCCACTTCTCTTTCTACAATTGAGAACAGTATCATCTTCATCCCAAGAACCCTAATAAATATTTGGCCATGGTGATAACAAAAAAAAAAAAATTCTACAGGAAATGTTCCCAAGTCATTTCTCATTCATCCTTTTGGCTAGAAATCCAGATTAGCTTTTGTCACTGCCATATCATCAGGCAGGCTTCACTCAAGACCCACTTATTGTCTGCAAATGTTGCTATAATTAAATCCAAGTGGCCGCTGTGAGTTATCATCACATACCCTCTCCAACCATTAGTCAGATTTCCAGGGCTGCAGTTCTTTATAAAGAGGTCACTCACTCTTCTCTTTCCCCTTGGCTATCCCAGCAGGTTTTTTCTTTCCATTTCTTGGGCAAGAAACTTTTAAGCCAAACTCATTTTCGGGCAATCGGCCAACCTTCCCATTTATCCCAGTGACCTTACAGCAACCAGAACGTCTCTTGCCAGCATTGCTGATGAGGTTTGGGGAAAGTGAGAGGAAGAGCTCTGAAGCAGTGTCTCTGAGAGCAGTGAGGACCGGGGGCTGTTTCTAATAGAGTGCAGGACTGCTGTCATCATCATCACCATCAATATCAGAATCAGAAATCCCTCCAGTTTGGAACACATTACATACTTTTTCCCCCTGAATGTTTACAATAATCCTTCTAGCAAGGGTAAAGAAAATTGTAGAAGCTTTGAGCCAGATAGGATTATCAGAATCACCTCATCCAAGCTCTTCACTTTACAAATGAGGAATATGAGACCCTATGAGAGAAAGTACCCACCCATGATCATTTAGTGAAAACCACAAAATGGGTCTAGATTCAAATTTCCCACCTGAAACTCTATTCAGGAGGCATCCCACTCTTTGCTCTTAGGATCCAGAAGACTAACAAGTAATTGTAATGAAATAGGTCTTGAAGCTCTCCTGAAAGAAATACTCTGCTACCATTTTTAATCAGCACTTGGAGTTGACCTTACTTCTCAGTTCCAGGGGTAAGAATATAGCCCAGACCTGGATAATTAGAACACATCCTCCTTCTGGCCACAGTTATTGGTTTGGGGATAATTAAATGACCTAAATAAGGCCAATGAGATTAATTTTTTTTGCTGGATTTTTGCTGAAGCTTTTCGAAAAGAATCTATTCTGGGTTCTCTAAAATGTTAAGTTGTAAGGGCTACGAAAGCCTTGAGTTGCTAGAGGCCTTTTGTACTACAATTTAGAAAAAGCATTCCTTAGAATGACTCCAACATGGTAACGTGATTTGAGCACCTGGATTCAACTATGCCTGAAGAACTAGAATTTTCAATTACATGTGTCAATAAATGTTATCTTTTTTAAAGATAGTCTGACTTGTTTTGTTATCATTTATAACCAAATGAATCCTGACTGAAACACCAGCTTTCCTTGATTACTTTCAATCATGAATGAAATGTGAAGACTCCCTTGGTACAACATAGCTTTTACCAAAATCACTGACAACATGAGCACCCCTTTTTCAATCCACTTACAGACCTATACCCATTGGACCCCCTAAAAGTAATTGTTCCCTGAGTCTTCCATAGAACTAATCACATTAATAAATTATTACCAGACACTGCTTTTTGCATTATCTCTGACTATACCATCAAATTCTTTAAAATCCCCACAAGGAAAAATATATGTAATAATGAAACAAGAGGGCTTTTAGGATTCTGATCTACCTAATATAAAATGCTCAGTTGTGAGAAAGTAAGTATCCAGTCCAACATCCAATTGTCTTAATACACACCCACCTCCCAGCCAAGGGGTTGTATTAATGATATGCACACACACAGGACAGCCCATTTAAAACAGAGCCAGCCAAAGAAGTCATGGAAGCATTTTTTTTAAATTCACTATAAAGTGCTCTTCTTAAGAAAACAAAATACTATTATTAAAACCATCCAGAAGGATATTGTCAAGCCACCTCAGCAGTCACATCTGCTGGGCTTTTTCCAAAAGACCTATCATCTAGGGGATGAAAAAGATTCTTGGAGAAGTTAATAAAGATGCTTCAAGAGTCATCAAATGTTTACCATATGCTGTGGTGTGGGAGGTGAAATTGCAACCAAACAAAATAATAATAATTAGATTTGCTGGCACAGATATAGAATTGTGTAGTGAAAAGATAAAGCAATCCGTGCCAGCATTCCACTTTTTAATGAATGCCTTACTAATGGTTACAATTTGTGGACACTGAGAAAGCAGAAGCTTGGCTATCAGAGACAGTCAGGCAAGGAAGCCATTCTTTCCACTGTAAACACGCTCGTTTCTCTGTACACAGTGAGGTATCAAATGCCAATAAACCCAAGAACTATTTTTCAAGTGTCGCATCAGAGCCTCAGAACCAAAACTATGATTGGTAGACAGATAGATGGATACATAGATGATAGATACATAGAAAGATATAGAGATGATTAGATGGATGAAGATAGATAGATAGATAGATAGATAGATAGATAGATAGATAGATAGATGATAGACAGATAGATACTGCTTCCTAATTAATTCTACAATCAAATAATGCTCACACTTCTGCCATTGGCTCCCAGAAAAAAATTGGGCATGTGATGTGTGCTAGGAAAAAGAATATATCCCTCAATCGAAACTAATAACACCCTTAGCTTCAGAATGCATCCCATGCAAACAAAGCAAAAGAGTTTTAATATCAGAACAAAGACCACATTGGAGGAAACCCAAGGAGTCTCTGAGTAGAGGATCCATACCTAGGTTTTAGGCTAACTACTCTGTCCAATTTCTGTCATAGAACTTCCATTCATTCTTTAAATAAATAGTTATTAAATTCTTACTGTGTGCCAAGAGTGGGCTAAGTGAATACACAATGGTGAACATAACAGGCATGGCCCCTGTTGTCCTCATGGTGCTTACAGTCTGAAGGAGAAAACAGATAGTAATAAGTAAATAAACATGAATGTTGTTCCAGTTGTCTGTTGCCACATAACAAACTACTCAAAAATGTAATGGCTTAAGGCATCCACCATTTTATTACATCTCACAATTTTGAGGGTGAGGAATTCAGGCAGAGTTTAGCTAGACAGTTCTGTTCCACATGATGTGGATGAAGGTCAGTATTTAACTAGCAGATATGTTGTAGTCTCGAGGGTCTAAAGCAGTTCACCAGCACATCATATGCCTCAGCAGGGATGGCTGGAAAACAGGGCTCAGCTAGGACAGTTGACCAGAAAGCCTATACAGGAACTCTTCAGTGGAGCAGTGTCAGGGTAATCAGACTTCTTGCTTAGGAGCTCCAGATTCCAGGAAGTCTTCCAAGAGATAGGAAGCAGAAGCTTCCAGTTTATTAACATCTCAGCCTGGATACTCCCACATAATAATGTCTTCCATATTCTATTGGTCTAGCAGCCACAGAAGCCTTCCCAGACTCAAAGGAGAGTACACAGACCCCACTTCTTCCTGATGGAATGAGAATTTGCAGCCATATTTAATCTACCACAAATATATAATTCACCATTGTGATAAACACTGTGAAGTATGAAAACAGGGTGCCAGGAGATAGACTGGGGGACAGGCAGGGAAGAGAATCTAATTTACACTGGGAGGGCAGGCAGCCATGGACTCTCTCTAGCCCTGAAGGACAAGGAGTCATAAGCTGTTCAAGTTCAGCCCACCCCTATCATCACACCATGAGCATATCCCATCTTCAATGTCATCTTTTTTTAAAAAAAGAAAAAAAGAAAAAAAGGGAATTGCAACAAGGTGTTTTGTGTTTTTCTAACACTCTGGAAGACAGGCACATGCTTCAAAGCTTCTGAACTCCTTCAATTCTCTGAGGAATGAAATAAAATATATTCCTGAAAATTTATTTAATGACATGGAACAGCAAATTCCACTCTAAGATCAAATACAATATCTGTAATAGTACAATAAAATAATAGGCAATCAAGCAGAAAACTTTGTTACTAAATATGAATTATTTGGAAAGAACAATTTGTCATCTTAATGTACGAAGCATTAGATGCCTCAAAATCACCATAATTTGCATTCACTTTCTGTTATGAAAATAAATATTTTAACTCAAAATTCCCAGGTATATTTATTTATCATGAAAATTATATAGCTGGTGAATGTGAATGTGTATCTCTATGTAAATATCTAATCATATGTGTAATGCAATCTATCTGTAATACCTGGCTTTTATTCAAACAGTGAGTGTCTACTTTGTGCCATTCTACCATCTTAATATAAGAATTCTACAGGTAGAATTGAAATTGAAAACTGTCCTATTGAAAATTGAAATTTTATGCAATTGAAAACTGTCCTATTCTCTTCTTTCCTGCACTGCCACTGGCCAAGTTCAAGACTGTTTCAGTCTCACCTGGACTGTTAGAACAACCTCCCTCTAGTCTGTTCCACAGTCTGAAATTCAAAGCCCTTTACAAGCAGGTTATAATCCATCTCTCCAGCCTCTTTTCCTACTTCCCCAGACACTCTGCAGTCCAGTGGTTCCACAGCTTTGCCTGTCGTAGTCCGTCCACTCTCCCGCTTTGTTGCTGACTTATCCTCTAGCCCCATCTCAAAATTCATCTCCTCTGCAGAACCTTCTCTCCCCTATTCCCACAGGCTCCTGTCCTCAGTCCTGTCATAGCCTGAACCACAGCATATTAAATTGTCCACTTACTTGTCGATCTCCGACCTCCACCCTCAGGCTGACTCTGCAAGAGCAAGGGCTGTGTCGTTTTCACCTTTTTATCTCCAGTGACCAGCAGGGCTTGGCCCAATGTTGGCACTCCAAAACATGGTTGAATATCTCCTCCCTCTGGCTCTCAGCTACCTTCTGGAAGATTGATTTGCTGGCTTGAGGAAATTTTAGCTTTCTTAAAATATCCAAAAGCCATGATGTCAACAGAGATATAAATAAAATATTTTTCTGTTTTTAAAGTTTACTTGAACATTATTGGGTTGTTTTTTTTTTTCCTGTTAAGCAAAGGATTCTTCTCTGTACTCATTTCTTTGTCTCTATCTTGACATCTGATGCAATTTGCCTAATTTTTTTTAAAAAAAAATTAAGTTGCAAAGCTCAGTTGTTGTGAATTTGGGAATTTGTCTGCCAAATATCATCCCAGCACACTCCAACCACCACACTGGCTTATCAAACAGTTTCCTGAGAATGGCTCCTTCTGAAGGGTTCAGAATCCCCTGTGATACCAGAAACTGTCCAATGAGACAAGAAAGGGGTAGGGATTGCAGTGGGAACACTCCAGAACCTTACCACTTCCTAACACTAGGACCTCAAGCAAGTTACTTAACCTCTCTATACACCTCAACTTCCTCATCTGGAAAATGGGGATAGCATGAAAATTCTAACTTCCTCACAGTGTTCAGTGATGCAGTGCACATACAGCATCTAGCACAGCAAAGAACACCCACCTTTCTCTCCTCCTCCATCCCCAGACAATCCTTGCAGAAGAAAGCAGATTCCTACAGGTGGCTGACTGGGCCCTGCCACACAGTCCTGATCCAGCCCATACTCAGGAACTTGTCTTCTCTGCCTCTAGTCACCTTTTTCAGACCAGGATTCTCTGCCTCTAGTCACCTTTTTCAGACCAGGATCCCCTCCTGGGATGATGAGAATTAGAAGCTGAGGACGCTATGTATTAAGTACTGGTCTCTCCTCAGTGCTTCTTTGACCGGGCTGAGGGTTGCAAGAGGCAAATGGGTTTCTCCGCACCATTACAGGTGGCTGCCAGCAATAAACCCATCTGCCTCCCTGGGCAGCACTGTAAGAGGGTCAGCACCCAGACAGACATCAGCACCTAGCACATTCCTTTAACATCAACCAAAAGTCTCCAAACGGAAAAGAAACACTGAGACCCACCTGAATAAATTGTAGACTGTATTTCAATGTAAGGACTTAGTTAAAACCAAGCTACTTCAATTGAGGTTTCTCTGGGAAGACAGTGGTAGGGAAATTGGGAAATATCAGAAATCAGGGCTGGGAAGGAATTTAGAGAATCTCTGTGTTCCGCCCCTCATTTAGCAGAAGAGAAACATGAAGACCAGAGGAGAAATATGAAGACCAGAGAAGAATAATGACTTGCTCCATGTTACACAGCAAATTAATGGTGGAAATGGGAGAGGAGACAAGAGGACTTAAAGCCAACTCCAATATTTTTGCCAATGTGACACTAAAAAAGTAAATGATCATTGAATAGACTTTATGACTTGGGATGGTGAGGGCCTTTAAGAGCAGAAAGACCACCCAAGTATGGACTAATTGATTGATCAAATCATTATTGAATCCCTTCCATGTGTCTGGCACTGAGGCATGGATTGACAGATTTCCTGCCCTCATGTGGTTTAGTCAGCGCAGGATAAGAGGCAAGAAGGGATAACACACAAGTAAGCAAATACACCAAAAAATCAGTTTGTCACCAGTGCCACAAAGGAAGCAAACAAGGTGTTGTGATAACAAACAACACAGTGGAGAAGGTTGCTTTAAATAAGATGGTCCAGGAAGGCCTCGCAGAGGAACTGGCCTTCAAACTGAGACCACAGGGGCAAGATCCAGCCATGTAAGGAGCCAGGAGAAGAAATACTAAGGTGAGGGAGAAAAAAGCAAGAAGCAGGTACGAGTCTGCTCTTCTCTAGAAATAGTGAGATGTCAGTAAGGAGAGGAGCTTGGGAGCAAAGCAGAGACTGTCAGAGGTGCGAAGAGACAGGAGGGCCGGGGCAGATCCTGCAAGGCCTTGTGGGCCAAGGTGAGACATTCATTATTTTGTTCTAGGTACAACAGAAAGTCAGGAGAGTTCCAAGCAGGAGAGAGATGCATTTTTCCCTCATCATTCTGGCTACTTTGTGATGATAATGAGAGGTGAGCAAGCAAGGAAGCAGAGAGCATACGTCAGAACCATGGCAGGGGTCAGGCTAGAGAGAGATCATGATTCCTTGGACTCCAGTGATGATGCCAGTGATGACAGAAGGAAATACGTGGATTTATGATCAATGTAGGAACAGAACTCAGAGAATTTGTCAATGGATTAGGGTTAACTGGAAGGAAGAATCTGTTATTTTACCTTGGTTTGTCACTTACGGGCTGGCCATGTTGAAACTTAGAGAAATTCTAAAGATCTAAAATGATTTTGGGGTGATAGGTGGCAAACTCTGGTTTCCTCCAGGTAAAGTGAAGTCTAGGCAAGTTGGTAGATCTCTTTATGTCCTGGTTTTCTTAGTTGTCAAGGTGGGATAATAACACCTACATTGTCCATTGATCAAATGGATTTAACGAAATAGTGCCCAGCACAGAGTGGCCCTTGATAAATAGTTTCACTCTTCCTAAAATAACAAATCTCATTTGGGATTACATATGATGTGCTGAAGATTTTTTTTTTTACTTAGTCCACTTCAAAGCATAAAGCTTTCCAATACTCTAAATAAGTATTTTCTAATACAAACTAGTAGAGTGCATCATTATTTTATTATTAGGAAAAACCATATAGACTTTTCCCTAATAGATCTCTAAGTCTATTTTCATTTTTTGTAGCTGTTTCCAGCTCTCAGAGTTAATCTCAGTTCATTTTATTGTGATTTAGTCTGGAGAAAGTCTTAAAACTCTTAAAGTTATCAACTCATGAATATGCCAACATGGTTAAAAGAACTAAAAGGCAATTGTGGAGCTGTCAGCCATCCATTATAAGTTTCAGTTCTGGGTCCTCAAACAATATTTTCAAAGGTGTTCTCTCAACAGAAAGAAAAATAATGTCTCATTTGTGAATTCCTAGGGAGCAACCACTTAGGAAGAATAGTAGATCACAAAAGGGTAAACATTAACAACTTGTACCCACTCAACCCATTAAGAAATTCAGCATCTTTTTCATGCCAAACTCTGGAATTACAGCAAGCAGCTCTAGAGCTTCAGTGAGACTCTAAGATAATAGGGAAGAGTCTGGTTTCTCACTCTGCTACAAATGCTTCCAATGTTGGGGCACAGAGAATGAAGATTTAAAGCAGAATAATCATTATTAGAAGATCACCTGAGATTTTCACCAAACATATATAAACACGTATATTGAAAACGTGTTTAAAATTCTCTATAAAATCTTTGGTTTGTCAGTTTATTCACTGGAAGATCCAACTTTATATAATCTCTGTAATTTCTGACCTAACATTCTCATTGTAGAATCATGCTTTATGCCTTAGGGAGAAAATTTTTTTTTCCTCAAGGCAAGTAATTTGGAGCCTGTAATAAGAGTTTGATTCAGCTTAGCTTGGATATTAGTTTCTTATTCAATTTTCCCAAATAGAAGTAGAGATTGTACATACAATTTATTGAATTATGAAGTGGTATATGGGGTACACCCACAAAACTACATATACACATTTGCTATATTTCTGAGCATGTCTTTGAAAAAGATGAACAATATTCAACTACTGATAACCAAAGGACTTGCTATTTTAAGAGGAGGTGGCAGTATAATATGTTTCTAAGGCTAAATATCTCCTCTCACACTGACTGTCATTTAAATTCTTGCCTAGCAAAGGGATTTTTATGGAAGGTTAATGCCTCCTACAACATTTATCCTGGATGGTGGAGCTTTTCGCATAATTTTCTGGGCTTTATTCCTGCAGTGTTATAGAACCTTATCTTTTCTCTAATATAATAGCTTGCCAGTAAAGAGCCAGTGCATATAAAGACAGTCGTTATTTCTCAGTTCAAGCCCTGATTTAATGAAATTCCAAATCTCTAGTGAAAGAGGGCTTGAGGTTAAGCCATGAAGAAAGGAGGGTAGGCCCAAGGCAAGCTGTCATGGCTCTACCTGGGACTGAGCTTTCAAAGGACATAGGACACAGAGCCCTGGCCAGTGGAGGCTGCAAGGAAGAGCATAAGGCCAGGGGACAGAGTCAAGAGTGACATCATAGCTTTCTTGAAGGGGTCTTCAGCAGGAGGAAGCCTCCCCATTTGCATTTGAACTAATTTGCCTTTCCATCATTTTCCTAATTAATTCCCTTTCACTATTTTGACATTTGCTAAAAAAGCCTGGCATTCCAATAAAACATTTTCTTCCCAGTTACCGATCTATCTTTCCTTCCTTATCCAGCAATTGGTCAACAACACTGATAATAACTGTGGCAGATTGTGTTTTCCTTACATTGGGACCAGCAATATTTCTGATCCCACATGCCCTTCTGGAATCTCACCACTTCCTATCAAGAGGCAAAGTCTATCTCACCTCCCGCTGACACTAGACAGGGCTTTGTGACCACCTTGCTGAATGTAATATATGAGTACCTGGTACACGACTTCTGGGGCAAGGCAATGGTAAGCAATGTGACTCTTATCTGATTCTAGCCTTTAGAATCCAGCCACCACACTGTGAGAAAGCCAAAGCTTTCTTCCTGGAGAGACAGGGAGGTTACATGGAGAACAGCCAACCTCAACCACCAGATACCTGAGTGAATAAGTCTTCAAATCATTCCAGCCCTCAGCCTTTGAGTCTTCCAACTGAGGCCTGACATGACATAGAACAGAGATAAGCTAACGTCACTCTGCCCTGTCTGAATTCCTAACCCATGGAGTCATGAGCATAATAAGGGTTTGTTTTATGGTGTTTTGAAGTAATTTGTTTCACTGCAATAGCAGCTAGAACAATGATATGCTATAGTATATCCTTTGTAGGAAATTATAATTTTATTTTTTTTTTTTTTTGAGACGGAGTCTCGCTCTGTCGCCCAGGCTGGATTGCAGTGGCCCGATCTCGGCTCACTGCAAGCTCCGCCTCCCGGGTTCACGCCATTCTCCTGCCTCAGCCTCCGGAGTAGCTGGGACTACAGGCGCCCGCCACCACGCCCGGCTAGTTTTTTGTATCTTTTAGTAGAGACGGGGTTTCATCGTGTTAGCCAGGATGGTCTCGATCGCCTGACCTCGTGATCCGCCCGTCTCGGCCTCGGAAATTATAAATGTTTGCTGCAAATACTTCTTGCTCTCTAATGAAGTCTCATCAGGTACACTCCAAGTGATCCCTTGAGTCAATCCTTAACTGCCTAATAGTCAAAGGCAGCAATAAATCAATGAAAAGGATCTTTGGATTACCCCCCACCCTCAGACCGGGCCCTTTCTTTTTTTGGCCTTCGCTAAGTTATCTAACCTCTCTGAATTTCACTATTTCATCTTTGAAAAAAGGATAATAATTCCTACAGCAAGAAATAAGGCATGTGAAGCTCTTGTTTTCGGTAGGACCTAGATGACCCTATTGACACTATTGAGAATTCTTCCCAGTGCATGCCTCCTCTAGGAGGTCTCTGCCAGTATGGAACTTTTTGCTCTCTGTGCCTCCATATCATTCCTTTATACTCCATCTAACATCACACATCCTTGAGCACATCATTATTACTTACGTATCAGAAAATTTTAGCTAGGCCATTGCCTAAGGCTCAGACACTGCTGGCTATTGCTAAGAATCATCCATTCCCCATCATATCCTTGTACAGCATTTGGGTTACAGATTCCCACATGTCACTTTGTATCCACAAATTCACATAGGAGCAAAGGAGCCTCGTAGGAGAAATGAAGTTAATTAAGACTCTGACTCTCTTGTCCTCTATATGTTTATGTTCAAAGATTAAAAAATTGTTTCTCTAATATATCAGGGTAGGAACAATCAAAATAGGAAGGGAGACACAAGAGACCACTGAAAGGGAATTCACTGAATGGGACATATTGTCTTGATTGGTAAACTAAACACAGTAAATAATAGATTAATGGGACAAATTCTAGACCCAATATGTAATAAACCAAGATCCTTACAGACCCAGCCTAGCTGGAGGCAGAAGTAGGTTTTCAGGAAAAATAGTTACAAGACCTATACTCCTGGAGCATTGTATCACTTGGAGCCCAGGTAGTTTTCCTCTAGAACTGTGCTGTCTTATATAGTAGCCACTAGCCACAGGTGCCTACTCGATACTTAAAAGGTGGCTAGTCCAACTTCAAATGTGTTGCAGAGTTAAAATATACACCAGATTTAAAAACCTCTAAACAAAATCATGTCAATCATTTCATTAATAATTGTAAATAGATTTCATGTTGAAATAATATTTTAGGTATATTGGGCTAAATAACACATTATGGAAATTAATTTCATCTATGTGTATATATACTTTTTTTAGTGTATCTACTGGAAAATTCAAAGCTATGTATGTGATTCACACTATATTTCTATTGAATGATGCCATTCTAGAACATCCCTAAGAAAGGAAGCAGCAGAAAACCAGGTGGCCCTGAGTAAATGTATAGATATGTTATCTGCAGTGGGATAACAGGCAAGTCCTGAGACCCTTGGGGCCCAGAGAAAGCTTCATCACATACTCCTCTAGAGAAATAATAAAGTGTAAGCCCTGCTCTTATCAATAGCTGCCTTCCTCCCTGGCCATGGGGTGCTGGAGGCATCCAGAACAGCCAGAACTGCCAGGAAATCCTTGGTTGAGGAACTTCACCTCAAGGTAGTCATTTTGGTCTCTGCTCTGCTTTTCAGGCAGGGGATAAGTGAGCATCAAGGAGGACCAACGATTCATCACCCTGGGGGTTAACACAAATATTGAGAACAGGCAAACTTCAGAAAAGGCAAGAACTCCAACTAGTGGACTGAAGCAGGTCCCAAACCATGGTAACTTTTAAAAAATCACACAGTTTTATTTACAGTCTTAAATTAGTAAAGACTCCTAATTTTGGTTATATTTATTTTTTTTTCCCTTCTATTTACATATTCATCTCAAATAAGAAGAAGAAGAACTGTCGAATGGTTCCGCTAGACATCTGAAATACAGGTTGAATCATCACCAAACCCCTAAGACCTAGGTATTATTATCCACATCTTACAGATAACAAAATTGAGCCTTAGAGATGTTAAGTCTTGCTCACATTCTAGTAAATGACAGAACCTGAATTCAAATCCAGATCTGTCTCACTCTAAATTTTAGTCTTTAATTTTTAAGAGCTAGAGAATTCTAACCAGCAAAACAAATGTATGTTATAATGTATTTATATTGGTTAAATATGTACTTAAGCTTATGTATGTGAATTCCTCTTCAAAGATTATATGATCCAAAATAGTCAGATGATACCACAGATAGAAAGCTATAAGTAAGTTTCCACTTTAAGCACTGAACTCTCTGACCCTCAGTTTTCTCTTCCATAATATACTTACATATTGAAAACATGTAACAACATGTTAATTGAAAAAAACATGAAAATGACGGAAATTCAGGTTTCCATCAGGAAAATATGAAAACTGCATTCTGAACCTACCCAGTCTTGTCTCCTACTAGCTTCTATAACCCTCGAATATAGGGTCTTATCAAGCTAAAATAGTCTTTTAGTTATTCAAAAATCATGCAGTAGGTATAGTTTTGTCTTACATAGTTTAGTCTTTATTGTGAAGGCAACAGAGCCCAGTTTTTAAACCAGGCATGAGACAATCAGATTTGCATTGTAGAAGGATCCCTGTGGGGTACTCACACATACTGGTGGGAGGGTAAATTGATACAATCCTTTTGGAAAGCGATTTGGCGAAGTATACTAAAAGCTCTAAAAATCTTTAACACGGTAATATCACTTTTGTGACTACTTTAAGGAAATAATCCTAAAACCAGAAAAAGCTTTGTGACAAAGCATCCATTGTAGCATTACTCATAATGGCAGGAAAAAATGGCAATTTTCTCACTACCCGACAATAAGGGAATGGTCATGCAACCTTCAGTACATCCACTAGGTAACATATTACTTAGCCATCTAAATCATATTTACGAAAAGTTACCAATAACATCAAAAATGATGACGTACTAACGTTAAGATTAGTAATACTTTTGTAGACGAGTTTAAGAATGGCCACAAATTTTTTTCCACCCTACACTCATGCCCTTGCAATTGATGTGTGACATCCTTTAAGAAGTGGAATCTATTTCTCAATTATTTGAGGGTAGGTTGACCCTGTGACTTGCTTTGGTCAATAAAATATTAGTAAACAAGATGCAAGCAAAGACTTGAAAAGTATTTGTGCATTGATACTTGCCCTCTCACTATACTTGGAATCTTTCCATCACAGCATGAAGAAGTCCAAAGATAGCCTGTGGATGGTGAGAGATATGAGGACTTAGCTCTTCCTGTCACCCCTGACATCAGCCAGCAATCCCAGGACAGTCATCTAGCTAAGTGGCAGCAAAACAGGGATGTACACGGATGCATGAGTGAGGTCAACCAAGACTAACAAAAGAACCACACAGCTGAGCCCAGCCCAAATTGCTGCTCCAGAGAATTATGAACTAAATCCATAGTTGTTATTTTAAGCCACTAAATTTTGAGGCCACCTGTTTTACATCAAAAGCTCACTGATAAAAGTTTGATAATTTCTGAAGGTAAATGTTGGGTATGTGGGGGAGGGGATCATTATAATAATGTCTTTGTTTTTGTTTATGTTTAAAGCTTTCCATAGGCTAGGCGTGGTGGCTCACGCCTGTAATCCCTGCACTTTGGGAGGCCGAGGTGCATGGATCACCTGAGGTCAGGAGTTCGAGACCAGCCTGGCCAACAGAGTAAAACTCTGTCTCTACTGAAAATACAAACAATTAGCTGGGCTTGGTGGTGGGCACCTGTAATCCCAGCTCAGGAGGCTGAGGCAGAAGAATCACTTGAACCCAGGAGGCAGAGGTTGCAGTGAGCCAAGATCGTGCCATTGTACTCCAGCCTGGGCAACAAGAGCAAAACTCTGTCAAAAAAAAAAAAAAAAAAAAAACCTTTCCATAATAAAAAAAATTTTTTTAATATGTGCATTTGAGTTAACGAAAAAATAAATGTCAAGTAAAACATTTCAATGTAAAACTACACAGGCACATAGCTTGATCACAACTACTAAAAAGAAATTTTCCATAGAAAACCACTGAAAGAAAAATTTACCGTTGGTTGTTTCTGGGTACTGAAACTATGAATTTTTTTAAACTTACATGTATCTTCCAAAGTATCTATAATAAACCTTATTGCTCTATCCTAAAAATAAAAGTTTATAATTGTATTAACTTTCATCTCACATACACCATTTCAATATAATTTCCTTCTATAGATTATGTAGAGAATGAATTTGGAGGGGGAGAAACTAAATGCAGAGAGACAAATCCAGAGGAAATTAAAATAGCCGAGGTGGATAGTGATGAGGGTCCAAAATCAAGGCAACAACAGTAGAAAAGGAAAGGACGGGACAGACCAGAGAGCAGGGAGACAGAGAAAGAGGATTCATAGCCTTCAATGCCAGACATTGCCTTGCAATATGCTGTGGTTTGCATATGGCTTGTTTGTCCCCAACAAAGTTCATTTTAAAATTTGATCCCAAAATGGCAGCGTTGGGAGGCGGGGCCTCGCGGGAAATGTTTGGGTCTAGGGAGTGGATCCCTCATAAATGGCTTGGTGCTGTTCTCAGGGGAGTGAGTTCTTGCTCTGGTGAGACTAGATTGGCTCTTAGGGGAATGAATTAGTTCCCATGAGAGAGCGGGCTGTTATAACACCAGGACGCCCCTTGGGTTTGATCCCCCTGTGCAGATGCCTTCTTCCCTTTTGACCTTTTCTGCCATGTTTCAACACAACACAAAAGCCCTCAGCAGGAGCTGAGCAGATGTCAGCATGACACTTCTTGAACAGCCTGCAGAACCATGAGCCAAATAAACCTCTTTCCTTTATAAACTACTCAGCCTCAGATATTTCTTTATAGCAACACTAAATGCACTAAGACACAATGAAAGGATACATAACCTGGGACCATGAATGAGTTTCATGGGGACCTACAAACCCAAACTAAAAATGCACTCAAATTTGGGTTCGAGCATGTAGATGCATCTCCCTAGATAGATAATCCACAGGTTTCTTCAGATTCTTAAATAATGAATGTGATCCCAATAGCTGAAGACCCATTAAGACTTGTCTCCCTATAGACAGGGAAAAATTCAGTTTGGCCTTTCAACTCTATCCAGATCTGACCAGTCATAGCATGTTGAAGAGGGCATTGAAATGATGAGACCATAGTCTGGGTTGGTCCTTGAAGCATGACCTAAGTACATGATGGTCCAGGTGATAACAACCCTTCTGAACCATCATTCATCACATGCACTGTCCCTCAGAAGCTGGTTCCTCCTAGATTCTACCCTAAAGGAAGCCAAACCCCTGTCAAACAGCACTTTAGGGCATCAGAGACATGGCTACAACTGGAACCCTGACCTCCAGTAAGCAAATGAAAAATAGTTTTCTAACATCTTAGGCTCAAATGGTCCCTGTTCTCCTTTCTAAATGCCTTTCTTGCCATGTTTCTCCTTGTTCTTCTTTGTTCTGGCCTATTTTAAGTTCCCAGAAGTCTGTGCTTCTGCCCGCTATAGGTGTTTTGCTATGTTGTTCCACCTGCCTAGGACTCTATTCCACTCTCCCTTCAACTAATGAATTTATCCTTCAGAGCTTAACCTCAATCACTACTTCCCAGGCTAAGGAAATCCTTCAGATATATGCTCTTAGAACATTTAGGAAATTGATTTTGTTATGCTTATATGTGATTATTTGATTAGCAGCTGCCTCCCTCCTCCAATAATAATTCTAATAAAAGCCAACATTATTTAAATGTTAACTAAGTGTCGGGCACCATGGAAATCTCTTGACATGTATTCACTTATTAGCACAACAATCTCATGAGGAAAAGGGAACACAAAAGGAAAACAACGGAACTGTGATTCCCTAGCTACGAGAGGCAGTGGTGGGATATAATCCCACACAGTGGTAGGATATAATCCCATTTACAACTACACTGGTCTGAAGTTCCGTGTCTTTGTTTTCACTGTTTGTATCCCTACACCCAGCACAAGGTCTGATGCTTAATGGGAACTCCAATGGTGTTGATTGACTAAACTGACTCGCCTTGCCTTGCCTTGACCCACTTTGACAAGTGGCATTCAGACTTAGACAACTTTAAAAATCACTTTCACCAACCCCAACAGATGAGGAAAAGAAGACCCAGAGAAGGAATGTGGTTCCCTCAAGGTCACATCACACAGAACCAGGACTGGAAGCCAAATCTCTAACACAACCCAGTGTTCTTTCCACTGCATTTAAATGAAAATTCAAGTTTCCCACAGCGTAAAAACACTTAAGTATTTTTAAACCAATAAAGGACCATCACTTCCTTTCCCTATTCTAACTTTGCACTGAAATCAGAAAAGAAAAAGATGGGTAGGTAAGGAAACAAAACTATTTCGTTAGTGATGTGTATTTGGAGAAAATCACAGGGATTAGAGAAAATTGTGACTCATATAAATGCCTCCTTAAAAAATTATTTTTTTCAATTTCTTACTAGTGATGAACATTTTTTTAACTCAAAATAGCTTTGCTTTAGCAAGTCTGTGTCTTTAACTTACAATCTTTTCAATGTAATTCTGTCATCAATTTCTTTTGTTAGTTCAACGGAAGTCTCACTTGTGCTGATCTTGATTTATGCAGAGCTGCACCACAATGGGGGTCTCCATGGGCCTGCAATGATCGAGCTTGACCATCAGAAAGACCCTCCTCACGGCTGGGGAGACACTATGCATGTAACTCCTAACAGGCATTGTTCTCCAGGGACTGGGAAGGAAGCAGCATGTCTCTAGCACAAGCTCATCAGTACTCAGATTCTTCAGAGCAAAATAATACTCATTTAAAGAATACATTTATCAGCAGCATGGAGGCAGTACCTGACAGCCTGAGTTCAAACCTCAGCTCCACCACTTACTAATCCCAGGACGTTGAGCAAGATACTTACCTTTTCTGTACCTTAGTTTCCTCGTTGGGTTGTAAAAGTAAACATCTCACTCATATGAAACTCATATAAAAAATGAACAAGATAATATAACTCTGAAGCTAGCATGTAGGAAATGCTCATTTAAAGCTAGCTGTTTCTACTATCAATAAAAAGAGTCAAACTCTGTAAAATATTTTGAAGGGATTTATCCTGAGTCAAATATAAGTGACCACAGTCCATGACACAGCCCCAGGACATCCTGAGAACATGTGCCCAAGGTAGTCAAGATATGGCTTAGATTTATAAATCTTAGGGAGACATAAGACATCAGTCAATAAATGTAAGATGTTCATTGCTTCGGTCTGGAAAGGCAGGGCAGCTGGAAGTGGGGGCTTCCAAGTCACAGGCAGATTCAAAGATTTTCTGATTAGCAATTGGTTGAAATACTTAAATTACTATCTACTGACTCAGAATCAATAGAAAGCAATGTCTGAATTAAAAGAAGGGTTTGTGGAGACCAGTAGTTCCCATTAAGCAGAGGAAGTCTCCAGGTAGCAGGCTTCAGAGAGAACAGATTGAAAATGTTTCTTCTCAAAGTTGACTCTCTCCTGGATTAGTAAAAAGGAAAGAAAAGGAAGGGGATTCTCTTCAGATTGTAGATTTTCCCCAGAAGAGTCAGCTTTGCAGGAGTATTTCAAGATAGGGCAAAGAAAACATATTTGGGGTTAAAATATTCTTATTTCCTTCTTTATCTATCATGTAATGTTATGCCAGAGTCAGACTGGAAAGTAATCCACCTTATGTAGGGGTAAATAAAACCCTTCTGATGAGACTTTATGGTTTGTAGGGCGTGACTCCCTAGGCCCCTTCAATAAGAATTTGGGCAAGAGAAGAAAAAGGTCAGTTTAGTCCTCACTACTCTGATGAACTGCAATTTTACATGAGCCGTAGTCTTAAACCCTGCAAGACCTACACAAGGTTTATTATACACCAATTCAACTACCTTTTACGAAGCTTGGTGCTCTCACAAACATAACTTCATTTAACTTTTTCCACACCTGGTTATAAAGACTTACTTATCTTCACTTTATAGCTGAGGACACTAAAGCCCAGAAAGGAATAGTGAATTCGCCCAAGGGTGTGCAACAAGCCCCAGGTTGCCTGATTCTGAGTCAGAACTCACTCCACGAGAAATATAACACCAGAGTGTCAACAACATGATCACCTTTCACAAGCCGGGAAGCGAATGCAGAGGGGCTTGGTGACCTGCCAGTAAGCTTCAGAGAATCCAGGTCAGAGGCTGAATTAGATCTGTCTTTGCAACCAAGAGCAGTTCTCCCATAGGACCCTGAAGGACCACCACTAAAGCTTTGTAAGAAAGCTTCCTATTCTTTATTCTGACGTTGCCTTTTCTACCAGCGATGACATAGAAGCTCAATCCTGGCTTATTTTAATGCTTTGGATTTTACTAATGCCTTCTCCCTATAAAGGGTTGTGGAAAAAGTTCATCATGTGCTTTGGAAAGTCTCCCTGGGCACCCAAAATAGATGCCTTAATGGTTAGATGTCACCAACAAAGCCCACTGTCTCCTAATAAAAGAAAGCAAAAAGTATGAGGTTTCTGTAAAATGTTCAATAAATAAATGAAATGTTTTGAGAAGAGCACTGGTAAACAGATATGTTTCTAGAGGAACTCATCAAACTGAGCCAAAGGAGAAAGTTTTGCTTGGAATTAAAAAGAAAGAAAAAGAACTGAGAAACCAGAAGAGGAACAGGAAAGCTGCCTCAAATGTTTGAAGAGCTATCATGTAAAAAAAGGAACAAGGTGTGTTCCAAGTGTCTCCAAAGGACAGAAGAGTAATGATCAGTACTACCAATGTTGGAACAGGCTGGGCAGAGGAGTCTAGGGGTTAAGGACATAAGACTGGAGCTTCGTGGGCTTAAATCCTTTTCCTGCAACATAGAAAGCTTCCATTTTTCCATCTGTAAAATGGGAATGACAATAACTACCTACCTCATAAGGCTGTTGTGCACATTAAATAAGATAATGAATCTCAAGGGTTTGCCACTATGCCTGGTGCATAGTAAGTCCTCCATATAATGTCATCGGTTATTCTTGCTGTTGGGAGAAAGTGAGTTCTTTGTCCTTCGCTGTATTCATGCAATAATTTATGATCAATGAGCTGCAAAGCTGTGTTTGGAGAAAGATTCATGCATTAGGCAAAGGGTCAGATTAAGTGACCTCTAAGCTTCCTTCCACACTTGGGTTTCAAAATTCTTTGTTTCATTGAAACTGTGGTTAATGTGAAGTCCTCTATTGGACTACCCTTCTGGGCTCCAGCTTTGGGGTTTTATTTTTCCACTTTTGTACTTGCAAATCCTTGCTGAGGAGCAAAATCTGGAGAGTGAGTCTTCTTTTGCTTGGTGACTGCATTCCTGGAATTCCCAAGATTCCAGTCCCTTTTCCTCCTCACATTGTAAACATTAGGTTCTTGTGGGGAGGACAAAAAGGTCACTTTCCAAACAGCATTTGCTCCCAGACTCTCATCTGAATAATTCAACTCAACTTCGTGAAAGCACCAGACTTTGGGCTGATCTCAAGCCTGTTTGACAGGAACGGTGCTGATTTAGGCTAACAAGAGGTCATTGTTTGAGCTGGAGAATGGCCTCCTCACTTCTTGGTGAGCAGAACCAGGTACAGAACATAAAATGAGTTCAAGGGACTCCTTGCAGTTGAACCAGCAGCAGCCAAGTGCCTTCCCAAATTCCCTTCTTAACAGGACCAAGCTCTTGAGGAGGAGGAGGCATTTATTGGGGGTTGCTACAAATTCGACTTTACTGCCACTGCCTTTATACCCACAGTATAAAGTAACTCCCACAACACAGTGAAGATAAGCTCTTTAAAGAAAATATAAAAGCATTAGCTTGGCAATTCACCCAAACCTCATCATGCACCATAGACATTTTTGAAGTTTAACAAAGAAAAGCACATCATTAAAGAATACTGCTCTATCACCATTCTTATGCAAATCTTTCCAGATAGTTGGGTGGAAAATTCCATCTAACACACAGCAAGAAATAAATGTTGCAGGGTGGAAATTTCAGCTATACTGAGTGCATCTATCAGTTGTATAATCCAAACTACTGTATGTGCGCTGACTACACAATTAGTATTGATCCATTCACCATGTAAACATCAAGTACTTTCTATTATTACTTGAAATAGCATGCTATCACAATTTCTATTTCCTCCTTCTATCTTAAATAGAAGTATTGCACATTAGCCCTTTCCTTCATGCACTTTTTTGCACAGCTATCTAACTACAGTGTTCAGTGTGGTGCTGAGTTTCCTGCAGACATCTGCAGTATTAGCATTAAAGCACTTTATCTTCAAGTCATCTCTGATGGAAGACAATACAACTTTCATTTACCCAGAAACCTGTTACCAGGGCTTCTCTTAGAAACAGGTACATTCTCTCTCTGTCTCTCTCTCTCTCTCTCTCTCTCACTCTCTCACACACACACACACTCCACGCCACGACACACACACACACATACACTCCCCCCCCACGACACACACACACACACACACACACACACACACACACACAGATCATCCTTTGTTTGCCACTCATCCCCATCCTGAGACCACCATCATCAGTATATCTCTTTAGCTCCAACCCTCAGTAGGTCAGGAGCACCAAGTCTCTGGAGCTCCAAGGCAGTGGAAAAACATATTTGCCAAGGCTGAGAATGGCATTTAATTTCAAGATGACTTGCTATAGAAGCTCAAGGCTTGACTCTGGGCTGCACTGTTCAAATGTCTGGATGCATGAAGAAAAATTACTTTGGAGAATAAGTTCTGCTGTTTGCAAGCATATAAAAGCTTAGTAAGAGGTGAGCCTTCTCTGCATTTCCCCTTTCTGCATTCCACGGCATAACAGCATGCGGAAATTTGAACTCGGTTCCAGACCCTGGAGGGTCAATTTTAGCTCAAATAGCTTGGAGCTACCTATCGTATAATTCATGTCTTCTGGAGCTGGTACTGTTCCCTGGGCACCACGTGCATCCTGACCCAGTACATAGTCTTCTTGTTACTCTTGCCATGCTCTGAACAGTATGCACTGCATGTAACTTAACTAGATTTCCAGTGTCTTCAGAGCCCAGCAGTGGCTTTAGTCAGAACACACAATTTTATCTCTGTCCATGGAAATCTGTACCGTGCAACCTTCACCTACCACAGAGTCAACTTTTATGAAGGTATGTAATACCCCACTAGCACAATCCAAGTTGCTCTCCACCATTGATTTCTTTAGACAATACGTGGAACCTGCAAACTGCCATCTGAAAAAAAAAAATATATATATATATATATATATGGCTTTGTTTAATGGAGAGAAAATATCTAGAACCAGTTGAGCACTGTTATGTCCAAACTCCTTTCAACCAATCTAAAACAAAATCATAACAACTAATTAATTTATTAAAACTCATTAGTAGATGGTTGCCATCCATTGTTGCCAAACTAGACAGATGCAAATTCCAACAGATGAAATTCTAAAATTAGATAGTGTGTATTAAATATTCAGAGAAGAGTGAGGAGATTATAAAGGAACTGTACATCTAGTTCTGCCTCTAATAAGTCTCTGATTTTTTTTTTCTTAACACCAACTATTCAGTAATTGTGTTCACAGCAACAAAGTTCTATTCCCCTCCCTACTCAGTGCTCCTTCCAGAAGTGGAACAAGATTTAAGATATGGACATGCACCCTCTCTTTCTTATTTACAATCATTTGAAGTGAACTGTAAAATTTCCAAAGACTAAATCAGGTTGCTTCAACAATAATTGTATTAATGTTTTGGAAAACATAAAATTCATTAAAATAACAGCAGTATCCTAGCAACTCTCTTGATTGCCTATGCTTTCCCCCTAACAATACCTTCTCTGATTATGACCAGGTAACCAACACTCAAGGAAAGATGACCCTCTCCCCAGCTCAGTGTAAAATCTTGAACAGAGAGTAAATTGATTGAACTAATCTCACTTATTTGGGAGTGATCAGTTTAGGAGTGAAGATGTTTCAGTTCCAACAAATGAGACATGAGGAAATCAATTTCTGGGTTGGGGACAGGAGGTTCTTCACTCTTGGAAAGATATTTGGTGGAGAGTTCACCAGCAGTGAAAACACCATACAATGTTGCATGTGCACATGCCCCCAAACCACAGCCACCATATTGTGCAAGACACAAAAAAACCTTGGTCTTCGTTGAGCTGTTGAATTAAATAGCACTGTGGGCTTCTTGTTTAAAAAAAAAATCATTATTATCTTCATGTTTGGAGTTCCCAGTACTGCAGTCAAAAGCACCACAACTGCTATAGGGAATTATTGGTGATTATGTTCAGAAATGACCCTCCACTGGCTTCCTTTCTTGCTGTACCTTTGCCCCAGATGAACTTCTTGGTTGAAATAGGAACATTCACATATTTGAGCAGACGTGAGTTACCGTTGCTCTAAAAATAAGAGACTGATAAATCTTACTACTTAGTACTTTCACCAAAAAAAGAATGATTTCATGATGGTCTATTAACCAAAATCTGCTCTATGAATACCTGTGAGCATTCAGCTAGTATGGCTTTCTCTAATGGAGAGAAAATATCTAGAACAAATTGAGCACTGTTATGTCCAAATGAAGTTGGAATGAATGAAGCTTGAAGACAGGTCTCATATTAGGAGGGGAGAGAGAGATTATAGTCTAAAAGGAGTACATTCTTTGAAGTCCCCAGAGCTTCACAGTTTTAGAAAATAAAGACCTCACTCTAGTCCAAGATTGCTAAGACAAAAACCCTTGCTTTCTCCAGAAGAAATAATACAGAAGCCTAATTGCAGTTCTTCAAATGGAAGAAGGGTGGGAACCTCTACCCATCCTCTTTAGTCCACACCCACTGATGGCCCCTGAGTCATTTCCACTGAATCACTAGAACTCCCTGGAGTAGTTGTTAAAATGATGATCTAAACCAAGGATGAGGGGCCATCCAGTATTATATGTAATACAACTTTTAAGTTAGAAAAAAGACATGCAGTCCTAACATTTTAACTTTTAAGTTAGAAAAAAGACATGCAGTCCTAACATTTTAAACAGACAGAAAAACAAAAAGCTTTCATTTATAGGAAAATGTTCAAATAAATGGTGAAGTACCCTATCAACACAACGAAAATGACAAAAATAAGGAAGTCCCCTGTAAACACAAGGAAAATGACAACCACAAAGTCAGTGAAAGATTCTTCCTTGCCTTTACATCAGGATTCTACTGTAGTTACTTAAGAATTTCGGATGAAAAGAAAAAACTACCCCAAACATAGGTTCAGACATCTGCAGGAAGACATTAGAGAAATGTGGTCTGCACAGGACCACACTGTGTTCTCCATCAAAAAAGTAAGGTTCTACCACAAACAATATTAAAAGACTAAGGGCAGCTTGGCAAAAATTATTTGCAACACATAACAGACAAAGCTTGAGTATCCATACTACATGGAATTTACAGTTCAACTTAATTTTTTTTAAAGGCCACTCAATATAAAAACATAGAGAAAGAGTGTAGACAGCACATAAGAAATACAAATGACCAATAAACATATGAAAAGATTCTCAGCTTCACTCCTAATGAGGTAAATGCAAAATAACACAACGAAATGTCATTCTTTGCCTGTTATGCTTGCAAAAAATTAAGACTGATAATATCCAGGGCTGCAAATAAAGCAGAGAAATGGGTGCTCTCACACATTTGACGGGAGTGTGAATTGGAACACAGCTTTGGAGGACAATTTGGCAATGTCTATCAAACTTAAAATGCAATTCCATTTTAGGAGTCTGTGCTACAGATATATTTGTACATGCCTGCAGAGATATAGCTACAGGGATATTCACTACAACATTGTTTGTAATTGCAAACACAGGAAACAATGTAAATGTCCATCAACAAGGACCAGATTAAATATATTCTGGTATATACCTAAAATAGAATAATCAAACATTAAAAACAATGAGGTAGATGTTTATGCTGGTATAGAAGCATCTCAAATGTAAAAAAAAGAATTAAGACAGCACATCTTCCCCCAAACAACCAAAGGAAGAGTATACACACACACACACACACACATATACATATATATATATATATCATCTTTTTTTATATACCTAGTACAATGCCAGGAACATAGTAGATAGCCAGTAAGTATCTATTAAAAGTATAAAAGACTTGTAAATATTTGCTGGAGAAATGAATGATAAATGAAAGATGAATGAATGTCCATGTAAACATATGAAAACATTTTGAAAGGATACACAAGTGATGTAGTTTGAATGTAAGTCCCCACCAAATCTCATGTTGAATTAGTATCAGAGGTGGGGCCTGGCAGGAGGTGTCTGGATCATGGGGGTGTATCCCTTATGAATGACTTGGGCCTTCCCCTTGGTGACAAGTGAGCTCTCACTCTGAGTTCACATAAGATATGATCATTTAAAAGTGTGCAGCACCCTTCCTCCACTCTTTCTCACTGGCTTCTGCTCTGGCCATGTGATGTGCCTGCTCTCCCTTTGCCTTCTGCCATGATTGTAAGCTTCCTGAGGTCTCCCCAGAAGCCAAGCAGATGCCAGTACCATGCTTGCTGTAAAGTCTGCAGAACTGTGAACCAATTAAATCTCTTTTCTTTTTAAATTACCCAGTCTCGAGTATTTCTTTCTAGCAATGGAAGAATGGCCTAACACAACAAGTTTACCTTAGCGTCATGGGAGAGAGAATCACTTTTCATTGAATACATTTTTATAGATTTTAAAACATTTTACAGGCGCACATGCTATTTTTATAATAACAGAAATGGAAAAGTTAAGAATCCATCTCCATGTTTTAAAAAATATGTTAATATATTAAGCAATATTGAAAGACAAAGGAAAAACAGAGAATATTTGTGACATATACAGCAAAGTTAACTCCAGAAAACATAAAGAGTTCTTACCAATCAATTAGAGATAAACAGCCAGAAAAAAATATATAACCACATGACATGTGGCAGACACTGTTATCATCTACCAGTTGTCTATTATTTCTTACAAACAGAACCATGTTTGAGAGCGGGGCTAGCAACGTGTTTGTCATCGAAATGAAGAGTATAAATGACCAAAAAGCATATGAAAAAATATTCAACTTCACATAATCAGGGAAATACAAATTAAAACAAAGTAACATACTTGATTTTTGCTCATGACATAGGCCAAAAAGAGGGAAAAGACTTCTATGATCCAGTGTTGACAAAGATATGGAGAAAGCCATTGATCAAAGTCCATGGGAGTATAAGTTAATATCATAATTTGGTCAGTAATTTGACAATATCTATCAAAGATTACCCAAAGATATATGTACAATAATGTTCACTAGAGCCTTGTTCATTAGCAACAATCTGGAAACAGTTTTATTTATCTATCACTAGGTCTGCAAACAAGGATAAAAGTCAAGCTTTCTACCCCATGAAGCCTGTGTTCCAAGCAGTTGGAAGAGACAGCCATGAAAAAAAGAAACAAACAAGTTCAGTTCTGATAATGTAAATATTATAAAGGAAATAATAAACAGAAAATAGAAGATGGTGGCTGGGGAAGGAGAGAGTGGAGGGTGAAAGGGAGATGATTTTACATGGAGCCACGAGGGGAGGCCTCCCTGGAGGGTGATATTGAGCTAAGGTCAGAATGGACTTTGGGGACTCTGGGGGAAGGATAGGAGGGGAATGAGGGATAAAAGACTACACATTGGGTACAGTGTACACTGCTCAGGTGATGGGTGCCCCAAAATCTCAGAAATCACCACTAAAGAGCTATTTTTTTTTTTTTTTTTTTTTGAGACGCAATTTTGCTCTTGTTGCTCAGGCTGGAGTGCAATGGCACAATCTTGGCTCACCACAACCTCCAGCTCCCAGGTTCAAGTAATTCCCCTGCCTCAGCCTCCCGAGTAGCTGGAATTACAGGCATGTGCCACCAAGCCCAGCTAATTTTGTATTTTTAGTAGAGATGGGGTTTATCCATGTTAGTCAGGTTATTCCCGCACTCCCGACCTCAGGTGATCCGCCTGCCTCGGCCTCCCAAAGTGCTGGGATTATAGGCATAAGCCAACACGCTCGGCCCAAGAACTTCCTCATGTAACCAAAAACCACCTGTTCCCCAAAACTATTGAAATAAAATTAAAAAATAAAAAATTAATAAAAATGTAAAGAAAACAGAAAGAATCAGCCCAGCAAATTCAAGGCCTCCAGATACAATAGGAAGGAGAAAAGGAAATAATGTCCAATGTAGATGAGGATAATGAATAAGAGAAGAAAGGAACAAGATGAGATTGGAGAGGAAGACAATGACCCAATCATTTAGGATTTATGTGAAGGGATCAGGTTTTATTCCCAAGGGTGATGGGAGGACACTGGGGTATTAAGCAAGCAGGGACATGACTGCATTCATGATGTTTAAAAGATCACTCCAGCTGCTAGGTGGAGAATGATTGTAGAAGATAACAATGGGAGGATGAAGTACAATCAGAAGGTCCTGGCAAGGTATGCTGATGGCTTAGATCAGGCTGGACACAGTGGAGAGTGTAAGCAGTGTCCAGATACTGGGCAGATTTTGGAGGTAGAGCCTACAGTATGTGCTAGGGAATTGGACATGTGGTCAGATGGCAAATAACGATTTAAGAATGTCTCCAAGCCTTAGTACCGAACCTATGTTAGATGGTGGTGCCGTAACTAAGATGAGAAAGCCCAGAGAAGAAAGCGGTTTAGTAAAGAGAATCCAGAGCACCATTCTGGACTTGTTAAGCTTGAATGTTTTAGGAGATAATCAACTGAAAATAAAATTGGTAATTAACATACAGATTGGATTAGGCGGGCATGGTGGCTCACACCTGTAGTCCCAGCTACTTGGGAGACTGAGGCAGAAGGATTGCTTGAAGCCAGAAATTCAAGGCTGCCGTGAGCTATGATTGCAACACTACACTCCAGGCTGGGTGACACAGTAAGACTCATCTCTTAATAAATACAAGTTTTAAAATAAAACATACATATGTGGATTTGCAAATGCATGGAGAGAAATCTGGGAGGTTACCTACCTATCCTATAAAGGGATTTTCTCCAGGAAGCGGAAACGGAGGTAGAGGGAAGGGACATGGAGATAGGAGCTGCTTCTACATTTTACCTTAAACACAATAATAAAGTTTGAAAATTTTTTACAACAAATACGTATTACTTTTGAAATTCAAATAAATGAATATATATAAAAGAAGAGTAACTAGATGATTTTCAAATTTTCCACAGAGCTTTTTCTTCATTCAAAGACTTATTCTGAATGCTCTTCCCACTCTCATCATTCAGGCCTCAGCTCAACTATGACCTCAGAGAGCCCATCCTTAACCTCCCAGTGTAAAGGAGCTCCATGTCTTCCTCCCCACACCTAACTTTGTTGCATACCCTATTTCATTGAGTTCCCCCAACTTACCACCCAAAATTAATGTCTATTTGTTTCTTTACTTGTCTCCCCTACTAGAGTAAAATTACCAAGAAAGCAGGGACCTTATATGCCATGTTCCTCAACTACTACTAGAATCTAGAACCATGGATTGCAAATAGTAGGCACTCAGTAAATAGGCTTTTGATTTAAAATAAACTCCAATTTGTCCTCAAGATAAAAAGCTGAGTGGCTTCAGTTGAATTGAGGCAGGAGTCTAGAGTCTCACCTAATGCCTCTCTCTCCACTTCCTTCACATCACCACTGCCTGCTCTGGGGCACATCAGGGGTCCTCTAGTGCCCTGCAGGAAGCAGTGTAAAAACCACAGGATTGCCTGATGGCTCAGGTCTTTCCCAGCTCTACAAGGGTTTAATCTGGGCCCCTTCTCTGGAGCCTCACCTCTCTCAGACTTCCTCCAACCAAACCAGAGCAGCTCTGGTCCAAACTCAGTTTCAAGTACCATCATCTCTTTCCAGTTGCCCTCTACCACCTCGACTGCCCTTACTTAGGCTCCCCACCTCCAAGATGCCCCAGGCACTGCCCACCACCCCTTCAAGGCTCTGAACCACGGAGTCACCAACAAGTGTCCACCCTGGCTCAGCCCTATGCGAGGCACCAAAGATCCAGAGACAAGACATCCAGGGGCCTGTCTGCTCACAGCCACTCATGGGGACTAAAACAGGCAGAGTGGACTAAGGGAGCTCTCTGGCATTCTGGTGGCTCTCAGGGGCACATGGTCAAATCCGACTGAGTCTTTGGTTTTCTTTTCAAGCCTTTCTGACTATCCTGAGGTCACACAGTCACAATTAATAAAGATTGCCTGTCTTTGTATACTTGGTTGCTGTCTTTATGAGATATGGATAGCATTGCCCCCCTTCCAAGAGAGGGAAATGCCATCTGTCTCTCTTACTTGGCCTCAGTGCCACTTCAAGCAGGGGTCAGCAAGTATCCCTGGGCACTGTCTTCTGCCCTTTCTGTGGCCCAGATGGAACAGTCCTCATCCTCAGACCACACTCCTCCCCAGCCTCAGTGCAGGAATAGGGCTTGCCTATGTGCCTGCTGCCTGCCTTGGTCTGGGCCACCATCTCTCTGCAAGAGCCTTGCACAGAGCCAGAAACACCACAGGTGTTCAGCAGCTCTATGTAAATGTAAGCCCTGACACTTTCAGGACCTTAGGCAGGTCAGAATTACCTTCCTTAGGCCCAGGATTGCCCCCTGGCTACTGGCTTTGCCTCTCCTCTATATGGCAAGAGGGTGGAATCTCAGGTAAACAGAGCCTTAGGGGTAAAGTCCCAAGAGGCTAGAGCAGTGGAGAAGGCGCTGGACTTACTAACCACAGGGATTCTCAGGAAGGAGAGGGAGGCAGGAACACACTGACCCCTTCCCCAGAGCCCGGCACACGGTGCTCAGGGGCCACCTGCTGGCAGTCAGTGGCATGTGTGACTCTGGGGGTGGGGCTGCTTAAGCCCAAGGCTTCTACAGGGACACACACAGAGCACATGGATACATGATGTGCACGCATGCACACATACCCACTTTCCACATAGCCAAGCATGTATGTGCACACATAGAAAAATGCATTCACATACACGCACATACAGACCTGAGCCCAAGTGTGCAAGCACATGGACATAACACCATTACACGTGCACTCATAAGCATGCACTTGCAGACAGCCCTGGGTACACAGGTACATGCACGCAATTGCATATATATGTGTGCCTGACCCCTGGCTGAGACCTTCTCCCCTATGATCTCTTTACAAATCCCTTCCTCCCATATATCACCTAGGGAAAGACAGAAGCCACATGGCCTCTGCCCCCTACCCTCCTCTTCTGAGGAGACAGGTATTGCTCAGTCCGTGACTCAGCTACCAAGAGGACCCCCTCATGGGGTCTCAGCTCCACCTAAGCAGAGGACTAACCTATCTGCACAGTTTCTCCTCATCTGTGGCCTATGGTTTGGAAAAGTGCATGGTGGCAGAGGTGGGCTTTGGCAGCATAAAGACACAGACCTGAGGACCTTGGTTGACAGTAATTTCTATATAAGGAATGGCTGCCCACTAAGTGCCACAAGGTAGGCAATAGCAGCAAAAGTATGGAATCTAGAAAGATGGGAGGTGATTCCCTTAAACCCTCTGGGAAGCTGAAGCTGTAGGCTGACATCTCCAAGACAGTGTTCAAGGGCTGATAGAACCTCAGAAACCCAGGTTCAAGGATGAGGAAGGAAACTAATATTTATTGAGTGCCTACTCTATGCAGGCATTGTTCTTGGGTTTTCTCACTCCATCCTTACTTCCCTAAAAGGTAAGGAGTATTATTAGTCTTCATAACCCCCCGTAACATCTATCACCAAGTCTCATTGCTTTCTTTCTTAATAACCCTCAGATTTTTCCACTGGTGCACCACCAAGTCTGAACCTCCACTAGCTCTTGCCTGGGCACTGGCACAGCCTCCTACCTGGATGCACTCCTTGTCCCATCCAATCTACTCTTCATAATTCGAACAGACTGGTTTTAACAACATGAAACTGAGAGTCCTTTAATGGCATCAATGACTTCTTGTTCTAAGGACCAAGATCAAAATCCTAATCTTTGCTTTGCACATCCTCACTTACCTCTCTAGGCTCATTGGTACCACTTACCCCTCATGTGCAGATTCTCTGTGGCCACCTGACTGGAGACTGCCCGAGACTGTCTAAAACTAAGAGTTCCCAGGGGGAGGGGCAGCCACCATCACTGTGGCTGCTTACTGCCTAAGATGACAGCTCCCTAGGAGAGGAGTGGCAGCCATCACTGCAGCTCCAGTCTGCCATTTTTCCCTGCTGGTGCCAAGGAAACTGAGTAGTTTGGACCCAGGAGGAACTCCCCACAGTGCAGCACAGCGGCTGTGGCAGATTGTAGCCAGACTGCCTCTTTAGACCAGACCCGGACCCATTCCTCCTCACCAGGTGGGGCCTCCCTGTGGGAATTTCAGCAACTCCAGCCAGGGGTTTATGGACAGAACTCTGATCTCCCCGGAATGGAGCCCCTGGAGGGAGGAGAGGCTGCAGTCTCTGTGGATGAGCAGACTTAGTCTTTCCCCCTGCTGGCTCTGAGGAATCGGGCAGTCTGGACAAGTGGGATTCTCCCCAGTGCAGCACACCACCTCCATCAAGGGGCAGCCAGAGTGCTTCATTATGCAGGTCCCTGATCCTGTGCCTCCTGATTGAGTGAGACCCCACAACAGAGGTCACCAGATAGCTTATACAGGAGCATTCCTACTGACATCGGGTCGGTGCCCTCTGGGACAGAGCTCCCAGAGGAAGGAACAGCCAGCCATCTTTGCTGTTCTGCAGCCTCCACTGATGATACCTCAAGGGACAGGAGGGACTCAAGTAAATAGGGTCTGGAGTGGACCCCCAGCAAACCACAGCAGCCCTATGGAAGAGAGGCCTTACTGTTAAAAGAAAAACAAATGGAGAGCAACAACAACAACAACAACATTAACAAAAAAGTCTCCACAAAAACCCCATCCAAAGGTCAGCAGACTCAAAGATCAAAGGTAGATAAACTCATGAGGATAAGAAAGAATCAACAAAAAAATTCTGGAAACTCAGAAGTCAGAGTGCTTCTTCCCTTCCAAATGATGACAACACCTCTCCAGCAATTGCACAGAACTAGGCTGAGGCTGAGATGAATGAACTGACAGAAGTATGCTTCAGAAGGTGGGTAGTAATGAGCTAAAGGAGCATGTTCTAACCCAATGCAAAGAAGCTAAGAACCATCATAAAACAGTACAGGAGCTGTTAACCAGAATAACCAGTTTAGAGAAGAATATAAATGACCTGATGGAGCTGAAAAACACAACATGAGAACTTCACAATGCAACCACAAGTATCAATAGCTGAATAGACCAAATGGAGGAAAGAATTTCAGAGCTTGAAGACTATCTTGCTGAAATAAGACAGGCAGATAAAAATAGAGAAAAAAGAATAAAAAGGAATGAAAAAAAAAAAACCCCAAGAACTATGGGATTATGTAAAAAGACCAAACCTATGACTGACTGGGGTACCTGAAAGAGACGGGGAAAACGGAACCAAGTTGGAAAACATACTTCAGGATATCCAGGAGAACTTCCCCAACTTAGCAAGACAGGCCAACATTCAAATTCAGGAAATCCAGAGAACCCCAGTAAGATACTCCATGAGAACATGAACCCCAAGACACAAAATCATCAGATTCTCCAAGGTTGAAATGAAGGAAAAAATGTTAAGGGCAGTCAGAGAGAAAGGCCAGGTCACCTACAAAGGGAAACCCGTCAGACTAACAGCAGGCCTCTTAGCAGAAACCCTACAAGCCAGAAGAGATTGGGGGTTAACATTCAACATTCTTAAAGAAAAGAATTTCCAGCCTAGAATTTTGAATCTGGCCAAACTAAGCTTCATAAACAAAGGAGAAATAAAATCATTTTCAGAAAAGCAAATGCTGAGGGAATTCATCACCACCAGGCCTGCCTTACAAGAGCTCCTGAAGGAAGCACTAAATATGGAAAGGAAAAACCATTACCAGCCATTACAAAAACACACTAAAGTACAAAGACCAATGACACCATGAAGCAACTACATCAACAAGTCTGAAAAATAACCAGCTGGCATTATGATGACAATATCAAATTCACACATAACAATAATAATCTTAAATGTAAATGGACTAAATGCCCCAATTAAAAGATGCAGAATGGCAAGCTGGATAAAGAGCCAAGACCCATCGGTGTGCTGTATTTCAGAGACCTACTTCATGTGCAAAGACTAGGCTCAAAATAAAGTGATGGAGGAAAATTTACCAAGCAAATGGAAAGCAGAAAAAAGCAGAAGTTGCAATCCTTAGTTTTGGCTTAAATAGACTTTAAAACTAACAAAGATCTAGAAAGACAAAGGGTATTACATATTGGTAAAGAGTTCAATTCAACAAGAAGAGCTAACAATCCTAAATGTATATGCACCCAATACAGGAGCACCCAGATTCATAAAACAAGTTATCTGAGTCCTACAAAGTGACTTAGACCCTCACACAATAATAGTGAGAGACTTCAACACCCCACTGTCAATATTAGACAGATCATTGACACAGAAAATTAACAAAGATATTCAGGACTTGAACTCAGCTCTGGATCAAGCAGACCTGATAGATATCCACAGAACTCTCCCCTCAAAAAACAACAGAATATACATTCTTCTCAGCTCTACATGACACTTAGTCTAAAATCGATCACATAATTGAAAGTAAAACACTCCTCAGCAAATGCAAAACAACTGAAATCGTAACAGTCTCTCAGACCACAGTGCAATTAAATTAGAAATCAAGATTAAGAAATTCACTAAAACTGCACAGCTACATGGAAATTGAACAATCTGCTCCTGAATGACTCCCCGGTAAATAATGAAATTGAGGCAGAAATCAAAAAGCTCCTTGAAACCGATGAGAACAAAGACAATGTACCAGAATCTCTGGGATGCAGCTAAAGCAATGTTAAGAGAGAAATTTATAGCACTAAATGTCCATATGAGAAAGCTAGAAATAACTCATATCAGCACCCTAATATCACAACTAAAAGAAACAGAGAACCAAGAGCAAACAAACAAACCTCAAAGCCAGCAGAAGGCAAGAAATAACCAAGATCAGAGCAGAACTGAAGGAGACAGAGACACACACGCACACGTGCACACACACACACACACATACAGAAAATCTTCAAAACAATTCAGTGAATCCAGGAGCTGGATTTTTGAAAAAATTAATAAAATAGACCATTAGTTAGACTAATAAAAGAGAGAAGAAGACCACTAGTTAGACTAATAAAAGAGAGGAGAATCAAAAAGATACAATAAAAAGTGATAAAGGGGATATCACCACTGACCTCACAGAAACACATACAATCATCAGAGAATACTATAAATACCTATATGCAAATAAACTAGAACATCTAGAAGAAATGGATAAATTCCCGGACATATACCCCCCTAAGACTGAACCAAGAAGAAGTTGAATCCCTGAATAGACCAGTAACAAGCTCTGATTTGAGGCAGTAATTTATAGCCTACCAACCAAAAAAAAGCCCAGGACCAGACAGATTTAAAACTGAATTCTACCAGAGGTACAAAGAGGAGCTAGTACCATTTCTTCTGAAACTGTTCCAAACAATTGAAAAGAAGGGACTCCTCACTAACTCATTTTATGAGGCCAGCATAATCCTGATACCAAAACCTGGCAAAGATACAACAAAGAAAGGAAACTTCAGGCCAATATTCTTGATGAACATTGATACAAAAATCCTCAATAATTATTAATACTGGCAAACCAAATCCAGCAGCACATCAAAAAGCTTATCCACCACAATCAAGTCAACTTCATCCCCAGGATGCAAGGCTGGTTCAACATACACAAATCCATAAACGTAATCCATCACATAAACAGAACTAAAGACAGAACCCACATAATTATCTCAAGAGAGGCAGAAAAGGCCTTTGATAAAATTCAACATCACTTCATGTTAAAAACTCTAAATAAACTAGGTATTGATGAAACATACCTCAAAGTAATAGCCATTTATGACAAACCCACAGCCAAGATCATACTGAATGGGCAAAAGCTAGAAGCATTCCCCTCGAAAACTGGCACAAGACAAGGATGCCCTCTCTCACCACTCCTATTCAACATAGTATTAGAAGTTCTGGCCAGGGCATCTCAGGGAAGAAAAAGAAATAAAAGGTATTCAAATAGGAAGAGAGAAAGTCAAACTGTCTCTGTTTACAGATGACATGATCTTATATCTAGAAAACCCCATTGTCTCAGCCCAAAAGCTTCTTGAGCCGATAAGCAACTTCAGCAAAGTCTCAGGAAACAAAATCAATGTGTGAAAATCACCAACAATACACCAACCTATACACCAACAATACACAAGCAGACAGCCAAATCATGAATGAACTCTCATTCACAATTGCTACAAAGAGAATAAAATACCCAGGAACACAGCTAACAAGGGAAGTGAAGGACCTCGTCAATTCACAACAAGGAAAGTGAAAGACCTTCTTCTTGGTTCAGTCTTATGGGGGTATATGTCCAGGAATTTATCCATTTCTTCTAGATGTTCTAGTTTATTTGCATATAGGTATTTATAGTATTCTCTGATGATTGTATGTGTTTCTGTGAGGTCAATGGTGATATCCTCTTTATCACTTTTTATTGCGTCTTGAAACCACTGTTCAAGGAAATCAGAGAGAACACAATTGGAAAAACATTTCATGCTCATGAATAGGAAGAATCAATAACTTGAAAATGGCCATACAACCCAAAGTAATTTATAGATTCAATGCTATTCCCATTAAACTGCCGCTGACATTCTTCAAAGAATTCGGGAAAAAAACTACTTTAAAATTCATATGGAACCAAAAAAAGAGTCCACATAGCTAAGACAATTCTAAGCAAAAAGAAAAAAGCTGGAGGCATCATGCTATCTGACATCAAACTATACTACAAGGCTACAGCAACCAAAACAGCATGGTACTGGTACAAAAATAGACACATAGACCAATGAAACAGAATAGAGTTCTCAGAAATAAGACTGCACATCTACAACCATCTGATCTTCAGCAAATTTGACAAAAACAAGCAATAGGGAAGGGATTCCCCATTTAATAAATGGTGCTGAAAGAACTGAATGGCCATATCCAGAAAAATTGAAACTGGACCCCTTCCTTACGCCTTTATGCCTTATACAAAAATTAACTCAAGATGTATTAACGACTTAAATGTAAAACTCAAAACTATAAAAATCCTAGAAGAAAATCTAGGCAATACCATTTAGGACATAGGCACAGGCAAAGATTTCTTGACGAAAACATCAAAAGCAATTGCAACAAAAGCAAAAATTGACAAATGGGACCTAATTAAAGAGCTTGTGCACAGTAAAAGAAACTATCATCAGAGTGAACAGACAACCTATAGAATGGGAGATAATTTTTGCAATCTATCTATCTGACAAAAGTCTAATATACATAATGTACAAGAAACTTAAACAAATTTACAAGAATAAAAACAACCCATCAAAATGTGGGTAAAGGACATGAACAGACATTTCTCAAAAGAAGATGTTTATGTGGCCAAAAAACATATGAAAAAATGCTCAACATCACTGATCATCAGAGAAATGTAAATCAAAACCACAGTGAGATACCATCTCACACCAGTCAGAATGGCGATTATTAAAAAGTCAAGGAACAACAGATGCTGCTGGGGCTGTGGAGAAATACGAACACTTTTACCCTGTTGGTAAGAATGTAAACTAGTTCAACCATTGTGGAAGACACTATGGCAATTCCTCAAATACCTAGAACCAGAAATACCATTTGACCCAGCAATCCCATTACTGGGTATATACCCAAAGGAATATAAATCATTCTATTATAAAGATACATGCACATGTATGTTCATTGCAGCACTATTCACAATAACAAAGACATGTAATGAACTGAAATGCCCATCAGTGATAGACTGAATAAGGAAAATAAGGTACATATACACCACGGAATACTATGCATCCATAAAAAGGAAAAAATCCTTTTTTTTTTTTTTTTTTTTTTTTGAGACAGAGTAGTCTCGCTCTGTCGCTCAGGCTGGAGTGCAGTGGTGCGATCTCAGCTCACTGCAACCTCCACCTCCCTGGTGCAAGGAATTCCCCTGCCTCAGCCTCCCGAGTAGCTGGCATTATAGGTGCAAGCCACCATGCCTGGCTAATTTTTTTGTATTTTTAGTAGAGATGGGGTTTCACCGTGTTGGCCAGACTTGTCTCAAACTCCTGACTTCAGGCAATCTACCCGTCTCAGCCTCCCAAAGTGCTGGGATTACAGGAATGAAACACTGCACCCAGCCAAAAACCACATCCTTTGCAGGGACATGTTTGAAGCTGGAAGCCATCATCCTCAGCAAAGTAACACAGGAACAGAGAACCAAACATGGCATGTTCTCACTTATAAGTGGGAGCTGAACAATGAGAACACATGGACACAGGGAAGGGAACAACACACACTTGGGCCTGTTGGGAGGGCACAGGGGGTGGTGGGGAAGAGCATCAGAATAAATAGTTAATGGATGATGGGCTTAATACCTAGGTGACGCGTTGATAGGTGCAGCAAACCACCATGGCACATATTTACATATGTAACAAACCTGCACATCCTGCATGTGGATCCCAGGACTTAAAATAAAATATTTTAAAAAGAAAAAAAAAGGCAGATATACCATCTTGGAGAGGCAGAAGAAAACTTCCTAATCATAGGACCAGGGACATAAATGATAAAGAAAAGATTGACCAAATAAAAACTGCTAACTTCTATACATCTGTTTAAATGTACACCACCCAAAGGACAAGTCAGGCCTTTGGAGCTCATGGGGCTTCTGGTTGGAAGACCTGAAGATAGACAAGCCTCCTTCCCAGGGACAACTACATGATTTGCAAGGCCCCTTATTCAAAGATTTTTAAGAATTTCTCTGTTGTCAAGAAAGTGACAACAGAGCATGAAGCCATGCTCAGGGACTTTCTAAGGGCAGAGCCCCATGCAATGACACAGATTGCATCCCCTTGAAGGCAGTCCTACTCCTTCAATCCAGAAAAGTAAACAGGTCAGAACTGGAAATGATCCACAATACAAGTCAACTTTGGGAAACATCCACCCACTAAGTACCTCACCAGTGCCCAGTCTTGCCCTCGCAAAGCTCAGAGCCTTTTGGTGGGAGAGCGGTCGGTGCACAGCTGAAAGGTAACAGGGCATAGCTTTACTCCTCTGGAGGTGAGGTGGGGGGCTCCATTCCAGATCTAGGATTCCAGGGATGCATAAAGTACAAACTCACCCAGGGAATCATCTCAGACACAGTGTCCTCTGCAGAAGCCTTTGGGCAACAGTTGCTTAGCATTTGTGGGGAGGGGTTTAGAGAAAATCTGGTTGAAGAGAGCTAGCTCAGGTGCCATACTCCTTCAGGTCTTCTGTGGCTGCAGGAAGGGAGACTTGACAGGAAGAGAAGGAACAATTTCCAAAGAAGAGAGAAGGTTATATCTCTCTGGTTTTGTCTCCTTCTAGCACTGCCAAGGCACTATACAAAACCTGGATTTAAGAAATCTGAGCTGTGATCCTGATTCTCCAGCTACCTACCTATATGTGCTGGGACTGAAATTCTCTGGTCCTCAATTTCTCTCATCTGTAAAATAGGAATCATGTTGAGTCATTATGAGAATTAAATGAAAGTAGGTAAGTTGAAAGGGTCTATAAATTGTAGACCTATACAAATTTTAGGTGGTATCATTTCATATAATCTGCATAAGACCTGCTAGTAGCTGGTTGATGATCCAGGTTAAGATATGGGAAAGTAAAAGAGGAAAAAACAAAGTAGAGAAAGGTGGAATAGAAGATCCACTCATCCCAGCCTAAGATCCACTTTTCTTTCTTCGTGACATGATACAGTCTTTGAAAAGTAACTTTTCTCTGAAGACCCTTCCCCAGGAAGCCTAGACTGCTGCCACTAAATGTCACTTTTGCTTCCCTACTCTACCAGAAACTCTTAATCATCAGTCATGAGGCTTCTAGGCTAATACTCCAGGAAGACTGGGGTATGATTGTAGCTACCAACCACTCACCCCTGTTTTTAAGTGTGAAGATAGTTGTTTCATGCCAGTAAACTACACTCCTGTACAAGAACATTGATAGATGCAAAATTGGCAACTCTGGATTTAAAGAAAGGCAAAATTGTTTCCTTTAAAATCACCCAAGACAACGCTGCCTGTCTGTGCCAAGTGGGGTGCGAAGTTGAGGGCCTCCACTCTTAGAGTCTGGAGCTGTAATGTTCTTTCCAAAGGGCTGGGAAGGAGATCAAGGTACCCTTTGACTCCCCATATACAATAATTACCATAGCTGTTTATTGTCCACAACATCGAATCAGGCATTATGTTGGGGGTGTTTGCATTTAACATTCACACAAGTTACCTAAGGTATGTCTAACTCCTATCTTGAGAATCTAAGAACATTTTTGTGTTTATTTTTTAAATTGCGCACTTATATAGCCATTACCATGTGCCAGACATTATTCTAAAAGCTTTGCAAATACTAACGTAAACTCACTAAATCCACAGAACCACCCTATGAAGTAGGTACTAGGATTATCACTCCTGGTTAACTGAAGAAAATAGCCTTGCTCAGTGTCACATAGAAAGGAATTGGTAGAACAAGTATTCAAACCTAGACACAGGCTGGCTCCAGAATCCACGCTCTTTCTGTTGCATGTCCTCTCTGGACCCAAAAGGCAGTCTTGACTCCAAAGCCTGGACCATTAATGTGTATGCTATTTGGATTTTAATTCCACAGGTATTTGCAAATGTCAAGGTACTACATTATTCTTTCAAGGAAGCAGCTAATGTGGATTAAGACTTTGTGCTTTGGATTACAAAAGATGTGTGTTCAAATCCTTCCTCTGCTATTTGTCATCTGGGGACCTTAGACAACTAACTTCAACTCTCTGTGCCTCAGTTTCTATACATATAAAATGGATATTATAATAGCATCTACCTTTTAGAGTTGAGGTGAGGATTAAGTGAAATAGCACAAATATAACTCTTGGCACAGGGCCAGGCCCAAAGTAAGCATTTAATATAGGCTCATAGCTACTCTTCTTAACACCATCATCTTCATTTCATCAATGTACATTGAGAGTCCCTACAGCAGAGTAAGAAGAACATGGAATTTGGAGATGGGAAACCTTGGATTAAAATGTAGCCACATAATTTGTTCACTGTGTGGACTTGACCAAGTCACTTAACTTCCTTTCCTCCTCTGTAGAATGGAGATTATAAGAGCTATCACTCCCAGCATTTGTCTAGATCATATGAACTCATGCTTGCGGAAAGGGCACAATTATCAAACAATGTACATATGTTGGTCATCACTTGTGTTACATAAAATAGCCTATCTAGGGGGTTGATTGGTAGGACCCTAAAACACACATCCACATCCTAAGCTCCTTAGTGGGTAAGTATGACCTTATTTGGAAAAAGGATCTTTGCAGATGTAACTAAAGATCTTGATATGAACTCATCTAGATTATCTGGGTGGGCCCTAAATCCAATGAGAAGTGTTCTTATAAGTGACAGAAAAAGTCACAGAGAGAGGAGAAGGCCACGTGATGACAGAGGCACAACTCGAAGTGGTGCTGTCACAAGGCAAGGAATACCTGGAGCCACCAGAAGTGGGAAGAGGCAAGGAGGTGTTCTTGCTAGAGGCTTTGGATGGAGTGTGACCCTTTTGACATCTTGATTTTGGACTTCTAGCCTCTGGAACTCTGAAAGAATAAACATCTGCTGTTTTCAGCCACCAAGTGTATAGTAATTTCTTATGGCAGCCCTAAGAAACGAATATACTGTCCCTGGGGAGATAAAGGAATAGAAAAAGAAAACCCATTTGGGGCCTATGTTAGTGTACTTGGGCTACCATAATAGAACACCAGCCTGCCTTGTACAGCAGCCACTGATTTTCTCATGTCCTGGAGGCTAGAAGTTCATGATCAAGGTACCGGCAAATTCACTGTCCAGCAAAGTCTCTCTTCCTGGTGAAGAGAAGGACAGCTGTCTTCTTTCTGTGTCCTGGCATGGCCTTTCCTCTCTTCGTGTGTGGAGAGAGTGCGCTGATGTGTCCTTTTTATAAGGACAACAGTCCTACTGTGTTAGAGCCCCAATCTTGTGACCTCATTTAACTTTACCTCCACAAAAGCCCTATCTCCAAATATAGTCACCTTGGGAGGCTGGGCTTCAACATGTGAATTTGGTGGGGGAGGAAACACAGTTCAATCTGTAACAGAGGCCAGGGAATGAATGTGTTAAGATCCAGAGCAAACAGATGCAGCTCCACTGTGGCAAGTGAAGGTGCTCTGGAGAATGAGCCAATTTTCTGGAATGGGGCCTCTGGGGTTTTCCACCTGGTGGGCCAAGAACAAGCAGCAGCAAGGGAAACCTGGAGGAACACTTCCACACCCCCTGGCGCCTTATCAAGCAGGCCTCACATTCCATATATGCCTGGCCATTGTTATTCCCCTTTATTTTATTACTAAAGTGGTTGGTCTCCCCATGGAGAAACAACCACAAAATTTGATTTTTGAAAAGTGAAGTCTTAGATTTGAAATACCTCCAAAGAGTATCTGAATCCCTTCAAACCATATAAGGGGATGTGCTTATAAATAAATATCTGGATAGATACAAGTTTTAAATAGCAGAGATGGCTGAAGTCATTTTATTACAGAATTGTTAAAAAGCCGTTTATCCCCACGTGGGATGGGAAGACACATCAAATCTAAACAGCAGAAATTCGAACAGGATGTGGGATGATATAGCAAGAGCATCCGGGGTAACGTTCAGAAATTTGAAGAGTTTCAGTATGTCAAATTAAGTCCTCTGGCACCTTTTAAAATCTAAGAAAATCAGTCATATGTTTCTTTAGCAGGTTAGCTTTGGGTAAAAACAAACAATAAAAACTCTTAAAATCATCCTGACTTGAAAACAAATAACTGATTGCCACCCATTCCTGCAATACTCATTTCCCTTGAATGCTTATAATTTATTTGTTCTATAAATATTTAGCTCCTACTGTGTGCCAGGCATAAAGCTAGATCCTGGGGATTTAATCATAAACAAAAATAGACAGTGCTCAGCCAGGAGAGGGGTCACAGTTAGCATTTGGGGGTCTGACCAAAGAGACTGGAGCTGGGGCACAGGAAGCCAGCCTCACAAACAAGGCACCACCGGAACAGGAAGTTAGAAGAGGGAACAGAGACAGACCAATTATATGGGCTAGGACTCATCGAGTTTTGTTGAGACTCAGGAATAGTAAAAACTGTCTAAAGAGAGCATCCTAATACATGGGGAGGCATGAGGCAGGGGCACGTCTCAGGTCACAGTAGAAGTTCCAAGCAGCCAGGGCTGCATCTGTCTTTCCTTCTTTAACAAGGAGGCCAATGAAACCGAGTCTCCTTCCCTGGGAAGAAGAAAGGTACCTGTAGTGTATGCCCCCTCCCAGTCTCCATGGGAATGGGGATGGGACAGGAACAAAGGGGCACCTGTAGAGTGGCATCAGTACATTCAGTTGGAAGTTGAGAAAAAGGAAAATAGCCCAGGATGGGCTAGGACTGACTCAAACCCACTTGGGGAAAACTGGGTGGGCAGGGACTCCCTCAAGATATAATTCACATACCATACAATTTTGCCCTGGGATTGTAAACCAAATGCACACTGTAGGGTCCAAGCACACAGTGGGTTTGGAATGCTGCCTCCTGACTTTTCCAGACCCATCATACCCTCATTAAACAGCCCCCTCTTGCCTGTTGTCCTTGTCTGCTATGTTTCCTTGACCTGTAGCATACAACAGAAAATTCAAAGGAGATGTAAGAAAGGAGAAAGTGCAGAAAGAGAGGAACTGCTGGCTACCATTCATTAGATAAACAGAAAGTCAATTTCTGTACTTCTTGGATTTTTTCCACTTGGGTCTTACCCTTTCTGAAAACTTGCAACTTAAATGATGTCCAGAACCAAGCAAAAGGAGGTGGCAAATAGATGTATTTATCTGTACTATATAAAGAAATCATGGAATTTTGATCTTGGAAAAGCCACAGCCTCTGTAAGCCTCAGTTTTCACCTTTGAGGAATGGGGACAAATGAGGATAAAAACTAAGCTCCCAGAGCTAATGTGAGGATTAAGGAATTTTACATGATTTGCACACATGTGTACATTAATAATTATTGTTGTAGATGTGCTGCTCCACAAGGTAGAAGAGACCTGGGAGCTCGCTCAGTTGGACCCTATTCCTCTCTCCTGATATCCAAGTCTCCCCTGCAATAGCCCTATGGAGTTGTCACTCCAAAAACTCTCAAACCTCACCAAGGATAAGGAATCTATCAAGGACAATAATATCTGGCATTCATTACTCACACTATGCCTCTGACACTGTGCTAAATGTTTCTCCTGCATGGTCTCGTTTTACCTTCAAAATAAGTCTGTGATATGGTGGTGGAACAATTCTGTGAACACACTAAAAACCACTGAATTGTACACTTTAAATGGGTGAATTATATGGTATGTGAATTATATCTCAGGAAAGCTGTTAGGGCCAGGTGTGGTGGCTCATGCCTGTAATCCCAACACTTTGGAAGGCCGAGGGTGGAGGACCGCTGAAGGCCAGAAGTTCAAGGTTATAGTGAGCTGTGATTGTACCACTGCATTCCAGCCTGGGCGACAGAGTGAGACCCTGTCTCAAACAATAAATAAAATAAATTTTAAAATATGTAAATAAAGCTGTAATTAAGAACAAATAAGTCAGTGAGACAGGAACTACTATTATCCCCATTTTGCAGATGAAATAACCAAGACTTGCCTGAAGTCACACGGCTAGCAGAGAGCGAGGCTAAGACACCCATCTGCCAGGCTTGAGTGTGTGAACACTGCATTCATTTACAAAGGGTTTGCTCTGCGGGAGCACCAGGGCCAAGTGCTTTCTGTGCATCACTACACAGACTCTCCCCATAGCCCCCAAGGCTTCCTGCCTCTGTGTTGAGTCATGTGAGTCTTTGGCGAGTTTCCAAATTTGCAGAGCCAAAAGCCACCTTTACATGCTGGTCTCCCTCTGGAGCCACACAGAATAAGAATGCTCTTCATTCCACATGGGGCCTTGGGTCTTAGAACACAGCAACAGATTCCTCCTTTCTTCTTTTTCTGCAGCTGCCACATACCCAGGTCACACAGAACTACACAGACCACAGAGCTGGGAGGCCCACTGACTCCCAAAGTCAGGCTATGAACCTGGCTGAAGTGGCCACACCAGAGTCACCTAGGGGCCTTAGAAAAATCACAGAGAGACCAAATCAGTAGAGGTAAGCCCAGGAGTCTGTGTTTTTTTTTAAAGCTACCAAGTGATTCCAGCCAGAAGCTAAGTAAAATAACCTATCATTTTAAAGAAAGGAAACTGAAGCCCACAGAGGGATGTAACTATTTTCTAAAATCACACAGCCATATTCAAGCCAACTCTGAAGGAGTCTACTTCAGTGTTGATATTTATAAGTCAAGAAACTGACATGAGGCTGTAGGTTATAATGCAAAGGTAAGGGCAGGAATATGTAATCCATACAAGAAGAGATGCAATTAGTCAGCAAGTCACATGGGAAAATGTTTAATCCCAATATCTATGAAAATGCAACCAAAACAATGTAGAGCATTTTACAGCCATCAAATTTAGACTAACAATACTCAACCTTGGTGAGGTTATCATGAAATTGGTTCATCTGCACATTGCTTATAACAATTTAAATTGATATAATGCTTTGCAAACCAATGCAACAAGACAAATTAAGAGCCTCAGGCTGGGTCCTGTAGAGACATCTACTCAGTGCCAGGTACATCAGGTATTAGAAATGCAGGTATGAATAAGACTTGCTCAATGTCTTCAAAAAACTCACTATACACAGAAAGACACAGAAGTGAAGGCATGTTTTAATACTAAAGGTAAGGCTGGGCATGGTGACTTACGCCTAAAATCGCAGCACTTCGGGAGGCTAAGGTGGAAAGATCACTTGAAACCAGGAATTTGAGACCTCAGACTGAGCAACATAGTGATACCCTGTCTCTGCAAAAAAAATAAAAATTTGCCAGGCACGGTGGCATGCATCTGTAGTAGTTCCAGCTAGTTGGGAGGCTTAGGTAGGAAGATGGCTTGAGTCCGGGAGATCTAGGCTGCAAGAAGCTATGAACCCATCATCACATTCTAGCCTGGATGACAGAGTGAGACTCTGTCTCATAAAAAAGCAAAAAAAAACCAACCACACTAAAGGTAAGCAGTAAGCATGGGGGGTCATGGGACCAACTAAGGCAGGGCCGTTAGCCCTCCCTTGGAGGTTTAGAAAAAAAGATTCCTAGAAAGGCTGACAATTGAGCTGAATCTGGAAGAAGCAGCAAGTTAACGAGGTGAAGAAAGTTGAAAACAGCATTCCGGGCAGTGGGAACAGCCTGAGCAAACTCCTGGAAGCTTGCAAGAGTTTTTAGTATTCAGGAAACGGAGGAAAGTCCAGGGTTACAAGAGACACAGAGATAGTTGGGCTCAGACCATAGAGGGCCTTCCGTGTTCTGCTGAGTCTAGGCTTTGCCTTATAAATCACAAGGAGTCATTGTAGTGTGATCAGCAAGGGAATGACATGAGCAAATGTGAGCCTTGGAATGGCTTCTTTGACTGCAGCATAGAGGAGGACAGCAGAGAGACAAGAACAGACAGGGAGGACAGTTAACAGAACGTGGCCACAGTCTAAGCAGAGATGGACAATGGAAGGCCACTAAGTAGTGATAGTGGGGAGGAGAGGAAGGGATGGGTGGGGGAGGAGGAAGGAATATGCTCTTCTGGATAGTCTCATGACCTAGTCACCAAAAGTCAGTAACTCTGATTGTAGAGGTTTAAGGAAGAGAAGACTTGAAAACAATCACAGAGGAAGAGCTGGAAACTGACTTAGCCAGGGGGCAGTAAAGCTCTGACTGTAGCTGAGTACAATGTTGCAGCTCAGGGGTGCTGCATGAGTGGTGGCCCAGGAAAGGGGGACATCCCACTTGCATCAGCCTCCCAGGCAGTGGCCCAGGGAAGGGGCATCCCTCACGTATGAGCCTCCTAGGCAACAGCTAGCTGCTGTAGGGGAGAGTAGAGCCCAGGGAGCAGAGACCAGGAAGGGGTCACAGGTTGGACTTACCCCAACAGGAAGCACTCTGAGATGATGATTAGAGTGCAGGAGGTTCACTCAAGTGTGTTCTCTGGATCAATGCCTACAAAGAGAGGGGAAGGAAGAAAGCAGGATTGGGCAGAGGGAGAAGTTGGGCCGCAGCCTTGATGGAGGTCTCAGCCAAGCTTACAGTGGACTCTGAAACTACTATGGCCATTCAGAGTTGTTCCAGGTTCAAGAGCCAGGTTTAGTCCCAAAACCTCCCATTAGTCATGGTGGTGACCCAGAAAAGGGCACGTGGCCTGGGTGAGGTGGCTGTCTTCCACAAAGGCAATCCCTATAGAGCTACCTGTAGGCAACACCACCAGCAGCTGGGGAACCATGTCCTTCAATTATGAAGAGAGCTCTGGGTGGCCACTGTAGCACCTACCACAGAAGAATGTGGTCTGACCACAGGGGGCTGTGCCAGGCCCCCAGAGAGGGAATTGGAAACCAGAGAAAAAGCCCAGGTATAAGGTAAAGCCACATGGTGGGGACTGTCTGGCCATGGAGGAGCCAAGGCTTCCTAAAGCGCTGTAAGTCACAGGTCAGGGGTAGCCAGACTCCTTCAGACCCATGAGATTACATCAAAGCCCAGTAGACTATTATCCTCAGACACGACAGACTCAGGGCCAGTCCAGGGTCCCTGGCAGGAAGCTGGGAACAGAAAGGGGTAGCACTCAGTCCTACTATATCCACAATAGCCAAAAACCTGGAAACCACCTACCTGTCCAATGTGAGGGAGTGGTGGAGCAAATCATTGTGCCTCCACTCAAATGACTGTTCTATAGCCATTAAAATAATACAGGTGGCTTTTCAATGACATGAAACAGAGGATACTTTCAGCAGAGAAAAACATAGGAAATACCCAGCTTTTCAGTGAGCTCTGCATATGGATGGACAATTGGCAGCATACACAGAAAATAAAATCATTGATTTTTTGATTGAGGGAGCATGGGTGGTTTTTAATTCCTGTTATCATCATTTGTAATAAATACTTTTTTCCAGCCTTGGCCATCTCTCAACAGAGGAAGCTACGGATGCTTTCATGTTGGTGTGTGGCTGGATATATCTCATTTCACACTTGCCATGACAGCTGCGTGCTGCCCACCAGGCAGTCAGACCTCCAAGCCTGCTCAGATATTGCTCAGGGGAAGCTATTAGCTATTTCTATGAGCAAAAGGGGTTCAAAAGTTGGCAATGAGGAAAATATTTTTAGTAGGGAAAAAAAGAAGGTTTTACGCCTCCCACACCTAACCAGTAGGTGGGATGTTAAACAGGGCAAGTTTAGATCAATATTTAAGGAAAGTCTTTGCCATAACAACTGATGAGGTATTTCCAGAGGAGTGAGCCCATTACGTTTGAGCAGGTGCTAAAAGCTCATTGGTCGGGGATGCTGTAGAAGAGCTTCAGGGAATCAACGACACAAGTCAGGAGATTTTCTACATGATGATTAAGATAATTCAAAATTTAACTCAAGAAGGTTCAACTAGGGACCAGCTGGGTCAGCTCTTCATGGATTCCTAGAGGCACAAGTGACATGGTCCAGGGTAGTCCATCGAGAAGGGCCATTGAGAGCTCTCTCCTCGAGCACCCATCTTACTGTGGTCAACTAATCCATATTTGTGCTGCAAAACCCAGACCTTCTAAGACCTGAGTCATTCAAGAAGCCACAAACTTCCTTCCCTTCTGATGCTCAGGAGTTTCTGAAAACACTCCAACAGACCTGCAGCTGAGGGTCCTGACTGTTAGAAGGAAAACTAACAAACAGAAAGGACATCCACACCAAAACCCCATCTGTACGCCACCATCATCAAAGACCAAAGGTAGATAAAACCACAAAGATGGGGAGAAATCAGAGCAGAAAAGCTGAAAATTCTAAAAATCAGAGCACCTCTTCTCCTCCAAAGGAACGCAGCTCCTCACCAGCAATGGAACAAAGGTGGAAGGAGAATGACTTTGACGAGTTGAGAGAAGAAAAACCCTAAGGTTTTAACCAAATGGCTCTTAATTTCAACCATGTTTTTCTTAAGATACTATTTTTTACATTTATTTTAAAACCATGGTCATTGGCATTTGAATACAGGCTTACAATGTATTTGCATTACAATCAAGTAGCCCTAAACCCCATTTAACATATCAAGTTGGCTTCAAATCTATCCACAATGCCCAGAGGTGTTCCTCTGTAGCTTTCCTGAAGCCATTCAGCAAACATATAGTGAACTCCTTGTGTGCCAGGAACGGTGTTAGGCATTGGAGACCCAGTGATGAACTAAGCCAGGAACAACTAGCCTAAGCCAGGAACAACTAGCCCAATGGCTAGACTAGCTAAGAGAAAGAAAAAGAGAGAGAGAGAGAGAAATGCTTAAAGTAAAATCACGGCTCATAAACTAAGAACCATTAAGAACCATGTGGGGTGAGCATCAAGTGTCAGAATTACCAAAGAGGAAATACAGCAGGATCTGTGGGGTTTCAAAATTCTTCAGAGAGAGGTGCTGTTTCACCTGGAAAGAGAAGGTTAGTAAAATTGCTCCAGATGGAGAAGGTGGCACAGGTGGGACAGGAGCAGCTATTTTTAGGGAAAGAAGAGAAAGGTGAAATCTCCCAAGGTGGCAGTAGGTTAAGGTGCATAAGCCTGGAGAGGTAAGGAGGGTTCGGATCATGAAAGATTTTGTATGCGAAGTCTAAGAGTTTCCATTTTATCCTGAGAGTCATGGGGCGCCACGGTGGTTTTCAAGCAAGGATCTAATGGAATTTGTGGTTTTTACTTTAATATTTCTGAGGCAGTAAAAGGATGGACCAGAGGAAAGAGGAATAAATGGCAGGAAATTATAACTATGTGTCATAATTTAATCTGTCTCATTTAATCTCCACATCATCATCTTGATTTCCTGTCCTTCACCTGATGGATAACCCTCTGTGATGCACATCCAGTTCTGGAATAGAAAGATTCCATGATGAAAGAGCACAAGGTCTGAGTGTGGCGATTCCTCAAGGATCTAGAATTAGAAATACCATTTGACCCAGTGATCCTATTACTGGGTATATACCCAAAGAATTATAAGTCATTCTATGATAAAGACACACGCACATGTATGTTTACTGCGGCACTATTCACAATAGCAAAGACTTGGAACCAACCCAAATGTCCATCAATGATAGACTGGATTAAGAAAATGTGGCACATATACACCATGGAATACTATGCAGCCATAAAAAAGGATGAGTTCATGTCCTTTGCAGGGACATGGATGAAGCCGGAAACCATCATTCTCAGCAAACTATCGCAAGGACAGAAAACCAAACGCTGCAAGTTGTCACTCATAGTTGGGAGTTGAACAATGAGATCACTTGGACACAGGGTGGGGAACATCACATACCAGGGCCCGTCAGGGAGTGGGGGGCTGGGGGAAGGATAGCATTAGGAGAAATACCTAATGTAAATGACGAGTTGATGGGTGCAGGAAACCAACATATATGTGGTTTGTATTCTCCAGATGGAGAAGGTGGCATAGGCGCGACAGAAGCTGCTATTTTTAGGGAATGAAGTGAAAGGTAAAACCACCAAGGTGGCAGTAGGCTGGCTGTGCCAACCAACCAATGGCACATGTATACCTATGTAACAAACCTGCACGTTGTGCACATGTACCCTAGAACTTAAAGTATAATTAAAAAAAAAAAAAAAGAGCACAAGGTCTGAAAGTAGATACCCCCGATTAGAATGGCTCCTTTCCTGACCAGCTGTGCAACCTTGGAAAAGACACCTAACCTCTCTGATTCCTAGCTCTCCCAACTATAAGGAAAGGACAAGTGTCTCTCAGGGATGCTGTGAAGACCTTGAGACAGAGATGAGAGAGCTCTTAGGAAATCACAGAGCTCAGTGAAAATCCAATTCCTCCATCTAGAGGTAAACCCAGATTTGGATTTCATTTTTGCATTGTATTAAGAAAGTCTCAATAATGTATCTTTAGACAAAATAGTGCTGCATAAAAGAAAATGTCTTTCTGTATTTACCTGTGTCCCCAGGCAACAGACGTTGCGCCAAACCACACACTGTCACTAGAGGGAGCTCATCCTTTAGCATCAAAGAACTCACTTCAGTTCAAACTCAAAATAGCGGTCCTCTGTTAGGGCTCAAAAAGGTCAGTTGGTTGGTTTCTTGAGGTGTGTGTGTGCGCGCGTGCTTATGTGTGAGTGTGTGTGTATGTTAGGGTATTCTAATCATTGTTCATCATCAGTCCCAGAGTAAAATGCCTTCAATTAGACTAGAGTTCAATCCCAGTGCCTCCATTTCCTAGTGTATTAATTTGAACAAGTGACTTCATTTCAAAGATTCTTCATCAGTAAAATGGTGAAACTCATGGCTACCCTGTGGCAATGATTTTATGAGATATTAATATCAGACATAGAGCACCCAGTGAGTACCTAGCACAGCATAGGAATCCCGCAGATTTTAGAACCCCTTCCTTTTCCCATCTTGTTCTAAATACAACAATAATTTGGAAATATATTTAAGTGAAATTGAAAGGCAAAGTAAACAGAGCAGAAAGAGGCACAAAGGGATGCTGAATGTGCTTGGTGTGAGACATGGACATTCCTCATTCTCGCATCTGTTTAGTGAAGGCATCCATGTATGTGGACACCGTTTTATAAGCCCCATGGCTAGACTAGGAAGTCGCGAACAGATGGGCAGCCAGGAGTAACTGCAAAATGAAGCGGGCATATGGACCGCAAACTATGGCTCCCTTTCCTTCTGTTGGAGCCATTCCTCTCAATTCTGGAGTCGTTACCCTGAAGTGGGAGGGGGGAAATGTGATTTAATGGATTTCATGTCGCTCTTATATTTCTAAAATCACTATATTCATTCTGCTTTGTATTTCCACAGAGCCACCTTCTCTCAGTGTTCCAGCAAGTAGCTCTCACAAAGGTTGTGCCAAAACCATGCCAACACAACTGGTAGAAAAAGAAGATTTGGGTCAAACAACCAAGTTGCCTTGACCAAATTCCAAATATCAGATGGGTTAGTTTTCCTCTCTGAATTAACCATTGCTTGACTAAACCAACACAGTCAACTGGATCTTTTGATTTCTCTTAAAGGCAAAGGGAAGGGAGAACTCACATGTGTTAAGCACCATTGTGAGCCAGGCTCTGTGCCAGGTACTTTGCCAACTCTCACATGATGATCACAACCCAATAAGGGGGAAGTACTTATATTTGCTTTCCTGAAGAGGTGCCAATGGCTCAGAGAGGTTGAGTAACTTGCCTGAGGTCACACAGCTAAGAATGTGAGAGAGACAACTCTGGAGCTCTCACTAGATACCAAAGTCTGAGTTTTTCCAATACACACTAAATACAATAAAAGTCTTTTTGAAAGCTCCCTCTAATATTTCCTTGTGTGCTGTGCTCACTGTTTTGATTTCTACCCTCTCAATTTCCAAATCTGTCCTCAGTTTCTCCGTTATAAAACTTTCCATTTAATTCACCCTCAAAGGTTCTTACCCTATTTATTCACTGTAGCAATGCCCACAAAAGATAAGAAGAGTTTGTTTTACAAGCAGAGAAACTGTGGCTTGCAGTGACTTAACTAAGGCCACTCTGTTGGCAAGTAAAAATGCTGACATAGAAAAACTACTTTCTCTCATACAAAGATTCTGCCTCTATATAGAGCTGGAAGAGTTCCACAGTGTCTCAACCTATAAGTGTATAGATCCCAGAAGTCCAACTTGAAATTAAAGCATCATCCTTAATGCTCTCCTCAACTGTCATCTCAATACTGATTAAACAGGTCTTGAATTAGTCACCTCATCTCCATCTCCACTGCCAATGCCCAGGTCAGGCCTAGATCCCTGCAAAGGTCAGCCACCTGCCAACCCAATCTCTAGTCTTACCTCATCAGCCCAACACTTAACTGTCAATAGAGGATTGGGTTCTCTTTAAATAAATTAATTCCATCAAGTTGCATGCCTGATGAAAAAGTTACAATGACCCCTCCTTCTTATCTCCCAATGACAGCCAGAATCCCTTAATCTACAAAAGGCCCCCTTTATATTCTGACACAGGCTACCTCCCTAGTCTCATCAATTTCACCCAACCTGCCCCCACAACTTCTTAAAAAGATAATTTAGTATGGTGGCTACAGCTAATGCTAATCCATCCTTCACTTCTTCCTTTCAGTAATGAAATTCTTGAGTTTTAGCTAAGTACAAGGGCTCCCTTGCAGCTGGATATGACCATATGACTTGGTACGGGACAATGGGATGCAGGGATAGTAGTGTATGCTATTTCTGGTTTTTTTGTTGTTGTTGTTTTGGTTTTTTTTTTTTTTTTTCATTAAAAGGAAGCTTGCTTTCCACTTCCTATTCTTTCTCAGGGGAGAAAATACACATCTTGATAATAAGCCAGCTTTGACCCAGGATGATGATGACAACATTCAGGAGCATGGGTCCCTGAGGGTTTGTGGAGTATCACACTTTTGCTTGGTTTAGGCTTCTCTGGAGATAAGGATTCCAATGCATTTATTTCAGAGGTGATTCCAGGAAACAGCAGGAGGGGAGTGGGGAAATGAAACAGAGAAGATAAGAAAATCAATGATACATTACAAAGCCAGCTAGCACTATGGGCAGCTGGATCTCAACCAAAATGGGCAAACTGGAGGAGTGTTTTGAATGTGACTCTAAGCTGTCCTGCCCTAGGCGTAAGGGGAAGCTGGGGTACTTATATATACACCAACACCTGCAGAAATGGATTGAGGGATATTGGAGGAAGGGGCCATTTATTCCCTGGCACCATAAGCCTGCTGCACCAACCAGGCAGAGTGCTCTGGTGTCAGGGAGAGCCCTCAGGCAGGCATAGGTGCTAGAAGGTGGAAGGAGGCCTGGGTGCGTCGAAATGGTGAATGTTGGAGTGATTTAGGTGGGTTACAGATGTGTCTGTTACAACAACCCAACTCTCCATCACTTCATCCTAGCTTAGACTTTTATGAAATGAAGAAATAAACCTCCTGTTTTAAGCCACCATTACTTAGTCTCTGTTAACCCACTTAGCTTATACAATGATGTGAGACTGCTTGCATTCAAAGACCATCTCTGTTACTCACTAGATACAGGGGACTGAATCTTACTGAGCCTCAATTCTTCTTCTGGAAAATTGGTATACTTATAATTGTTCATTGGGCTGTTTTTAAGGGTACTTGGGGTGATACTAGCAAAGTACCCTGGCAGAGAGTGAGCAAGCTGCTATTCCTGTTTCTCTTCTAGGAGTTCTTTTCCAACACTGCTCTTAAATTTGTCTTGATAGTCCACATACTCTTCAGGACTGGTCCCTACACAGGCAGAACATGATGGAGGTCCCAGAGCAGAGCCAAAGAGTATCTTTAGCAAAGTTTCAATCACAAAGATGTTGGCCCAGCATTAAAAAAAAAAAAAAAAAAAAAAAAAAAATAGGACCTGTAGCTAGAGCCAAAGGTCAATGCCAGGAAAGGGCAGCCAACTAGGAAGAAAATGATCAAAAGTAAGACAAGACCATGGGGAAGCCAGGAGAGCAAGGGGGCAATACTGGCATTTCTCATGCATTCAGCAGGGGCTCCCTAGGATGGCAGTGCTTCTCTGGCCCAAGCATTCAGCCAGGCCAGGCAGCAGGAAGCCAGTGCCCCATAAGTGTTTGTGAATGAGCAGGCAGGTGGCCCTGGCAATAGCCTGGCTCCATTCCCAGCTCTGCTCAGTTGGAGACACAGAAAACAGCCCCCCTAGCATGCACTCTTGATGTCTGCAGACAGCTAGGGCTCATTTCCTCCCCAGTTTCCCTGCCCAGTCCCCCCAGAGAACAGGTCCCCAAGGTTAGGTAGTGGCAACTCTTTCCTTTCTAACACTGCTCAATGAGAACAATGAATCATTAACAATTGCAGTGGGTTGCCCTCGGTAAATATCTGTTGACTCCTGATGGATAGCAAGTGCTCACTCATGAGGATTAGTTAAAATTGAACTGAGGGAAATATTGCTTTAACTGTCACTCTCCACCTGAGCTGTCACACATACAGAACTGGTCTTTAATATTAATTATTCAGTCAGTGTACATGGAGCGCTTCCCTGGGCCAGGCTCCAAATTAGCCCAGGGTCTCAGAGACAAGGAGAACTTGACTAAGTCATGTCTGGCTGGGGAGAAACAGAGCAACCAAATAACTTTAAGTGTGATATCAGTGATTTTTAATCATTGACTGATCCTAATTACCTGAGTCTATAAATATGCCTCTTCCCAGGCCCCACTCCCAGTGACTTAATCTAGGACTTGCATTTTTTTTTTAAATAGACATTTTAGGCAGTTTTAAATTTACAGGAAAATTGAGATGATAATTTGGAGAGTTTCAATATATGTCCTCACTCCGTTTCCCCTATTCTTAACATCTTACATCAGAATGGTACATGTGTTAAAATTTATGAACCAATATTGATACATTTTTTATGTTTTTCTATTCCAGGACCCCATTCACGATACCACATTACATGTAATTGTCATATCTCCTTAGGCTCCTCTTGGCTGTGACAGTTCCTCAGATTCTCCTTGTTTTTGGTGACCTTGACAGTTTTGAGGTATGTTAGTCAAGTATTTCATAGGATGTCCCTCTAGTGGAATTGATCTCATGGTTTTCTCATGATTGCACTGTGGTTATGGGGTTTGGGCAGGAAAACCACAGAGGTAAAGTATCATTTTCATCACATCATATAAAGGGTATACAGTCTCAACAGGGCTTATCGCTGTTGATATTGATGTCGATCACCTGACTCAGGTAGTATTTGTCAGTTTTCTCCACTGAAGGGCATTTTTTTAAATTTAGTTCCATACTGTCCTCTTTGGAAGAAAGTCACTGCATACAGCCCACATGAATGGAGTAGAAAGTTATATGCCTTCCCCTTCTTGAGGGCAGAGAATCTACATACATTATTCAGAATTCTTCCACATGGGAAATTTATGTCTTCTCTTCATTTATTTATTTATTCAATCATTTTTATGTCAGCATAGATTATTGGCTATTTATTCTACACTTCAGGTTAAAACTCAATACTACTTTACTTTGTTGCACAAATTGTTCCAATGTTGGCCATTGGGGTTGGCTCCCATTTCCCTTTGACATACCCTTAATCAATTCAGTTTTTCATTTGTTTGGTTTTGAGCACTTTCTTCCCTTCAGGGACTATAGGATGTCTCATGCTCATTTTATATTTTTTTCTATTCCACTCCTAGAATGCTTTTCTCCAAGGAGCACTGATTTCTTTTACTAGAGAATAGTTTTAGAAACCAAGATCTGGGTGCTAGGTGCAGTGCCTGTAATTTATGTAACTTCTTACTTGAAAATAATTTCAAACCTAGAAAAGTTGCAATATAGCACAAAGAACGCCCATTTATTCTTTATCCAGATTCCTATCCTGATAATATTTTGTGTCACCTGCTATGTCATTTGCTCTTTGTACATAATTTTTCTAAACCATTTCAGAAATCATGGTTCTTTATCTCTAAGCACTTCAGTGTGTAGTTGCTAAAAAGAATGGGCGCGCTGTCTTCAAACCAGAGTTACTGATTTTTGTCAATTTAACATAGATAAAATTATTTGCCATTCACTTTTCAATTTTATTGATAGACTTTATATCCTGTATTGATTTTTTCTTCCAGTACAGAAAGCTTGGGGATTGCACTTAGTTGTCATGTCTTTTCAGTCTCCCTTAATCTGATACAGGTCATTGGCCTTGCTTTATCTTTTATGACATTCACATTTTTTTGTTATTTTTGGCTTTGTTTTATTTTTGTTTTGAAATGGAGTTTCACTGTGTCTCCCAGGATGGAGTACAGTGGCACAGTGTCAGCTCACCGTAACCTCTGACTCCTAGGTTCAAGAAGTTCTCCTGCCTCAGTCTCCCAAGTAGCTGGGATTACAGGCATGCGCCACTATGCCCGGCTAATTTTTGTATTTGTAGTAGGGATGGGGTTTCACCATGTTGGCCAGGCTGGTCTTGAACTCCTGACCTCAAATGATCCACCCGCCTTGGCCTCCCAAATTACTAGGATTCAAGGTGTGAGCCACCGCGCCCGGCAAACATTCACAGTTTTTGAAGAATAACATCCACTTTTTAAAATAGTTCCTCATTTGGAGTTTTCTGATTGTCACGCTAATAAAACTACACAGTTTGAGGCCACAGTCCATAAGTCTGTCCTCCCATCTGATACCAACCGCAAATTCAGGGAGCTCCCCAAATACCTTGAAGTTTCAATAATTTGCTAGAAGAATTCACAGAACTCACTTAAAGCTATTATACCCATGGTTACAGTGTATTACAGGGAAAAATACAGATTAAAATAAGCCAAAGGAAGAGATACCATAGAGCAAAGTCTTGGAGGGTTCCAAATGTGAAGTTTCTGTTTTCCTCTCCATGGAGTTAGCATGCATTACCCTCCAGGAATTTGTGTGTGATAACACACACAAGTGTTAGTGAGAAAAGCTCACTCAAGCCTCAGTGCTCAGAGTTTTCTTAGGAGCTCCATCACATAGACATGATTGATTGCTTAATTACCCCAGGGTTGAACTCAGTCTCTAGGTCTACCAATATCATGTGACCCAAAGCCCTTGCCATATTCACATGGTTGGTCTTTCCGGCGTGGCCAGCTCCCCATCCTGAACAAAAACACTCCAACAGATATAACACAGGTTACTTCCCAGAAGCTGAGAGTACAAGGTCAAATTCTTTGTTATACACTGATGTTTTACATGAGTAGATCCAGATTATGCATTTCCAGCTGTGATACTATATGATGTGTGTCCGTCTCAAAGTATCATGTCTTAAGGCCTGCACGGTCTGTCAGCCCCTCACTGATGATGTTAAATATAAACACCATCAGCCGGGCACAGTGGCTCACACCTGTAATCTCAGCACTTTCGGAGGCCGAGGCGGATGGATCATGAGGTCAAGAGATTGAGACCATCCTGGCCAACATGGTGAAACCCCATCTCTATTAAAAATACAAAAAATTAGCTGGGCATGGTGGCACATGCCTGTAGTCCCAGCTACTCAGGAGGCTGAGGCAGGAGAATCACTTGAACCCGGGTGGCAGGTTGTAGTGAGCTGAGAACGCGCCACTGTACTCCTGCCTGGCAACAGAGCGAGACTCCATCTCAAAAAAACAAAACAAAACAAAAAAACACTGTCAAGGTATTGTCTACACTCTCCACTGTATAGAAACTATATTTTTCCTTGCTTCTAATATACCATTTATTAAAAGGTACTAACAATATAAGATCAAGCAAGTGTCCTGATCTTAATCAAAATTCCCCTAGATTTAGCATCTATTGATATGTCTGACCTAAACCGTCTTTACTATGATGGCTGCAAAACGTTGCTGTTCTATCTCCAGCATTCCCTTCAACTTTACCAGTCAGCACTTGTCATCTGCCATAAACAAGGAGAGACTGCAGTTTTAATCAGCATCCCCCAGTGATTACGATGCAGAAGGTCTCCTCGACATTTTCTAAGAAATATTCCAATAAGCCAATCTAACATAGAGACATAAAAACTACAGTAAGTTTTATCTTAGTGGATGAGGAGGCATTCATCTGTAGAGAAACTCAAACCCTTCGTTTTTTTGTAGAATACAATCAAGTCCTTCATAATATTTACTCCCTTGCTATTCAAAGTGATTCAGCAGCAGCAGCCCTTAGAAGCTTGTTAGACATGCAAAATCTGAGAGCTTACCACTGACTCAATCAGAATCTGCATTCTGCCAAAATTTCCAGATGGTTTGCCAGCACATTAAATTTTTGAAAACACTAACCTGTAGGACCCCCTCCAGGCCCTGACTCCCCACCTCAGGCCACATCCTCCACAGAAAGCCAAATTCCAACCATATTGAACCACGTATACTCCCAAAGGCCACAAATTCCCTTTAGCCTCCAAATAGCCTTTGTACAGAGTAGTCCTTTGCCTGGAATGCTCTTGACCTGCTCCATACCACAACACTTTTAATGTTTGGTTCCTGTTTGGCCTTCTGGACTCATCTAGAATCATTTCCTCCAGTCTTTCCTAGCTCCGCCAACCATGTTAGAAGCCACTGCATGTGCTTCCAAGACATCCCCAACTTCTATTCTCCCAGCACTCATCCACTGTACAATAACTACTCATTTTCCTATCTTTCTCACCACTTAAGATTGCAAGCAATTTGAAGGCAGGGAGTGTGTCTCAGTCATTACTGTATCTCCAGCACTGAACAAAGTCCTGAGTACTAATGGGCACTAGCAAAATTTGTTTAAATAAGTAACAGAAATGTGTTTAGTTATAATAACGTTTATTTAGTGTTGACTATGTGCTTGCACAGGTCCCTGTGAGATACACACACTAATTATGCAGATATAATTATTATGCCCATTTTGCAGAAGAGAACACTGAGGAACAGAGAAGTTTCTTGGCTGAACCAAGATTACACAGCAAGTAGGTGCTGGAGCTGGGATTTGAAACTAGGCAGTCTGACTCCAGAGTTTGCAAGTTTCATACACTTTGTTTCCTGACACAAAACTATAGTGACAGAAAAGCAAGCTAGTTTTTCTCTCAATTATTACTGTGGGTGAGTATGACATGGCAACCTGACCCTCATACCCAAAGAACCTAAATTTAAAGGCCTATCACCTAGCTGGGGACAATGTGCCATTATTGCTGGCAAGGTACCTGTGACATGGGCATCCCCTATGAGTGCTGAACTTGCAAAGCCCAAAGAGAGAAGAAAAGAGGAAGGCAGTTCAAGTGAGCTTTTCAAGTGAACGAGACAAGCCCCCCACACTCTGGCACAGTCTTTAGAACAGGTACACATCTTTCAGTCAGGTACATCTTAAAGGGTAAAATGTTCAAGAAAGTTTGTCATAAACAGACACATTTACAAAGGAAATGTGTTCTAAAATGAACTCGTTCATTGTTTCCACACAGGTGTTGAGTTCCTATCACAATTAGCCAGACATTTTGAAGGTACCAGTAATACTGAGATAAAAGAACCAGACATGGCCCTGCCCTCAAAGGACTTACAGTCTAATGGGTGTCCATAACAACCCATAGACTGTATTGGAATGAAAACTGAAGAGAATAATGTCTTCTTGCAAGAACACATGTTTCAGTGTGATGCAGTGGCAAGAGTTAAGCCTGGTCTCTTACTGGTGGTGTGAACTCAGGAAAGTCATTTCAGTTCATTTCCTTCTTTGCATATGCTAATAATGCCTTCCTCACTGGCTTGCAAATCATTCCTTTACTCAACAAACATTACTGGACATCCACTATGTGCAGGAACTGGGACATAAATACAAAAGATAAGTCTCTGTCCTTTAGGAGTTTATCACTGGGGAGGTAGACATATAATTTACTGTGAAATTCCCTGTTCTATTCAGCACATAGTAGGTATGCACAAGAAGTATGTGTTAGTTAAATGTAAATAGAAACATCCTAACTATGTGTTAAATGTATGACAGGTGTAGATTGTTGATGCATTCAAAATTGTTTAATGAGAACCTGCTGTGTGCCAATCACTATACTAGATGAAAGGGATACAGCAGTGGACAAAACAAAGACTCCATGGGATCTTCACCCTGATGGAGTTTATTGGAGGAAAATAGACAATAGGCAAATACGTGAATTAATATGTAATTTAATATTAAATAGTATTAGGTGCTAAGAACAATAGAGCAGAATAAGGAATCAGAGAATGTCAGGGATGGTGGCTGTTGAACCACAGGGTATGTTGTACTTGCACTGTGTAAATAAACAATGCTAACATCTCAGGAGCTTAACTTAAGTTTACATTTTGCTCTTGCAAAGTGTGCTGTGGGTGTAAAGTAGGAGGCTGAATGGTTGATTCCTGCTCAGCCTTCTGGACCGAGCTTAGAACTCATTTCCTCCAGTCTTTCTGATTCTGCCAACCCAGTTAAAAGCCCCTGCTGTGTGCTCTCACACATTGCTATTTGCGGTTCATGGATTTATAATGCTGCCCCCTCTGTAAACTAAAAATGATAGTAATATCTTCCTCATAAAGTTGTGGGGAGAACTCAAGGAGATAATGCATGTAAAACACTCAATAAATGTCAGTTATTTTGTATATCTGTAAATATTATTATTCAGAATCCTACTGCAGCTAGGAAAGCATTAGCAGAAAGCTCGAGAAAATGTAAAATGGCAGGCAGTTATTCCAGTTGTGACCAGAAGGGAAAAGGAAGACAGAATGAAACTTTATAAGCACTAACCATGTGATAGACACTCTTAGACCCTTTAAATTCTTCGTTTCATTCACTTCTCATAATCTTCTCTGAGGGGTGAATTGGGCACTATTGTCTTCATTTTTCAGAGACTGAGTTTCAAAAAAGTTCAGTAACTTGCTCAAGTCACATAGCTCCTGAGTGGTATGCTTTTCCTGACTGTAAAACCGCGTTCTCTTTCTATTACAGCAAAAGTGTTTCTGCATGTTACCAATATTCTTGCTGTTGTTCCCCATACTAAGGTTAATCATTAATCTCTGAAAAAAAAAGCCTACCCAAAGTCAACTATCTAGATCCAATAGCAATTCATTTCAGGTGTAAGAGTGATTCTCGTTAATGAGGTTTTTAAGAAAACCACAGCATTTAATAGCAACATATTGAGGCAAATTCCCCAAACTCTCAGAGCCTCTATTTGCTTACCTGCAAAATAGTGATAATAATGCCCCACTAAATTAATGACCAGTGGCCAGTCATTATTAACATCTAAAACACCAGCCCACTAAATTGCTATAAAGATTAAATGAGATTATATACAAGAAAGCACCCAGCATAGTGCCTGTTTTTCCATCTGAATCTTAAAAATCAGCCTTACTGGAATAGTTTGAGAATCCCTTAATGTCAGAAACTATTGAAATGATAATCCAACTTCTAATAGTCATGGGTTCTTTTGTAGATATGAGAAAATATTTCTTTGAGCAAATTCTTTTGGGGAATTAAAAAAGCAAGGGAGTTCATCTTTCTTTTTCTAGGTTAAGAATAAACAGGAAGACTATAGAGACTGAATTAACTCATAACCCAATATTCTGAATGTCTTATATTGACCTACAGTGTTTTGCTTTTCCTTTCTCTGAGTGGATGTGCAAAAAAAATTGCATATGCTGGATTTGTTAATATATATGTTGAGTGTGTTCACTTTTAAAATCTACTGTTACTTGGGGTTAAGGAAGGAATCCTAATACAGGTACCAAAAATCTCTCACAACTGTACAAAATCAGTGCTTTCCAATGTTGCCTGGTAAGAATCATTCCCAGGAGCAGATTTGTTCGTTCTAAGTGGGAGCAAGAAATCTGTATTTTCACAAGTGCTCCCTATTATTCTTAAGATCAAGCAAATTTGGAAAACACTATTCAAACCCAGCTTACAAACTTAAAGATGTTTCACCTCCTAGTGAATTTACTAATTTTGATCTCAAATATTTTTGGCCAACACAATTACCAAGTCATTAAACAATCCCCTAATGTGACTGACAATTTACTTTCTTAAAAATAAAGTACAGTAAGTCTTCAATTAACATTGTCAATAGGTTCTTAGAAACTGCAACATTAAGTAAAAGGATGTATAATGAAACCAATTTTATTATAGGCTAATTGACAGAAACCAGAGTTAAGTTTTCATGGCATATTACTGGTCACAAAAACATCACCAAACTTCTAAGTAACAACCCAGAACACTTCTAATGTTAAACACTGAAATAAATGTGAGCTATACATACATTTAAGAAAGGTTATTAAAAACTAGTAAGGTAATTACATACCCGCTGACGCCAATTCAGAATCACAGGTGGCCAGCTCAGGAACTAGCCCTGGACAGACCATCCCACACTCATGCACACACCCAACACTCACACTGACACACCAATTCATCTGACATACACGTCTTTAGTATGCGTGAAGAGACCAGAGTACCCAAAGAAAACCCACGCAGTCATGGAGAGAACGTGAAAGCTCCACACAAACAGTGGCCCCAGCCAAAAATCGAGGTTATTTTCAATCGTTATAACAAAATGATGTTGAATAAAACAACCTTACACAAGGACCTACTGTACTACTAAAACTACTTTTTAAAAAAAGAGAGTATTGCTACAAATTGAAACCTGAAGAAAGAATATTCTGATCACCTTAGAAGGGAAAATCCCACTTTGTGTAGGGAAGAGGAAGTGCCCATTGAGCGTCTTTGGCCAGATCATTTAAATCAGGTCGTACATAATATCCAGGGAAGTGCTTTGCACTTTGGTAATCCTGTTACTGAGAATTACTACAGAACCGAAAAGAAGCTATCAGCAAGAGCAGAGTGGAAGGAGGTTACAGAAGGTGAAGAAAATATGAACAATGAAATGAAATTAGGACAGTGACCATTTATGGCTGGGTGTAGTGGCTCACGCATGTAATCCCAGCACTTTGGGAGGCCAAAGCAGGAGGATCGTTTGAGCCCAGGAGTTCAAGGCTGCAGTGAGCTATGATCATGCCACTGCACTCCAACTTGGGAGACAGAGAAGCCCCTGTCTTTAAAAAAAAAAAAAAAAAAAAAGCCTACCGGTTTATATAATACCATAGGCTTTACAGAGCCCTTTTACAAACACCTTCTCACTTAACCTTCAGACCACCTCTCCAAGGTAAATTGCCCCCATTTTACTGACAAGAAAATAAAGGTGAAGCTAATTATCAAATTGTCAGTGGACATTCGGCTTTTCAGATTCTAGGTTTCTGGCTCTTTTCAACATATGAAGTTGCTTTAACAAAAGTACAGAGGGAAGGAAGTTCTGGGATGGAATAGACTAAAATGGAATGAAGAGGGCAATTGTTATGAATCAAACAGAAAAAAATATATAAGTAGTAGAAAAGACTCTTGAATAGGCTGGGTACAGCAGCCCATGCCTGTAATCCCAGCACTTTGAGAGGCTGAGGTGAGCAATCACCTGAGGTCAGGAGTTCAAGACCAGCCTGGCCAACATTGCAAAACCCCATGTCTACTAAAAATACAAAAATTAGCTGGACATGGTAGTGCATGCCTGTAATCCCAGCTATTCAGGAGGCTGAGACACAAGAAACGCTTGAACCCGGGAGGTGGAGGTTGCAGTGAACTGAGATCACGCCACTGTACTCCAGCCTGGGTGATAGAACAACACTGTGTCTCAAAAAAATAAAAATATAAAATAAGACTCTTCAGTAGAAATCAAAGGAGAGAACATTAGAGAGTTCAGAAAGATACAGTCATGATCAAAAACAGCACAGAAGTTCCTACCATATGATCCAGCAATCCCACTACTGGGTAAATACCCAAAGAAAGTGAAATCAGTATGTTGAAGAGATATCTGCTCTCCTATGTTTATTGTAGAAGTATTCACAATGGCCAAGATACAAAAGCAACCTAAGTATTCATCAATGGATGAATGGATAAAGAATATATGGTATATATACACAATGGAATACTATTCAGCCATAAAAAGGAATGAAATCCTGTCATTGGAGACAATTTGGATGAACCTGAAGGAGATTATATTATGTGAAATAAGACAGGCACAGAAAACAAGTTATCTCATTCACATGTGGAATCTAAAAAAGTTGATCTCATAGAAGAAGTGAGTAGAATGGTGGTTACCAGAGGTTGAGGTGGGGATGGAGAGGTGTTGGTCAAAGGTTACATAATTATAGTTAGACGGGAATAAATATCAAGAGCTCTATTGTACAAAAAGGTGACTATAGTTAATAATACATTGCATTCTTGGAAAATGTAGAGAGTAGATGTTATGTTATCTCACCACAAAAATGATAACTATGTGAGGTAATGCATTTGTTAATCAGCTAAATTTAACCATTCCACCACTACACACACACACACACACACACATACACACACACATACACACACACATATACTTCAAAACTTATGTAGTACATGATTTAAAAATATTATCTGTCAACTTAAAGATTTTACTTAAAAAGAGTTCAAAATGGAAAAATGATCGATAACAGCAAATCAAACCAACCTCATAAATTTATAAAGCTGGGCTAGAGGGAGAGCTTATCGGGGCAACCCCACATAAAGACTGTTAGCCATGGAGAGATTACCATTGTTCCTCACCAGGAGCCAGCCCTAAGAGCTGCAAGGGGTACAGCACCTTCCAGAGTCACTACAGGGTTATTTAACTAAATGTGGTGCCTGTAGATGGGAAGACCATAAATCAGAAACAGACACCCAGGGCTGTCGGGGTGGGGAGTCTGAGGTACCTCCTCCAGGTTCTCCCCTCTAGCGCTTCCACCCCCACACCCACCCCAGCCACAGTCCTGATCCAGACCTCTTCATCTCTTCCAGTTTGCTTGGCTGGTTTCCCTGCCTCCAGCCTCTCAGACTATCAACAAAGTGCTATTTTAAATTGCAACTCGAAAGTCCAACCTTATTGCTCCAATAAAAACTTTCAGTAACTCGCATTGTGCCTGAGATGTGGTTAAGTGCGCTGCAGTTTGTAACTCCATTGCTAGAGTCAGACTGCCTGGGTTCAAAGCCCAGGTCCTCTTCCCACTAGCTGTGGGAATTGAAGAAAGTTACTATCCTCTCTGAACTTTCTTTGTATTAGAGAGAGAGAGAGAGAAAGAGAGAGAGGGAGAGAGAACGAATTATAATAACAATAGCACCTGCTTCACAATCTATAATGGAGCACTTAGTACAATGCCTGGCAAAGAGTAGGTGATCAGTAAATGGTGGCCAGTCATTATTAACATCTAAAACACCAGCCGTGGAGATACAATGATTGTTCACACAGCCCATCCTTTTCTGGGAATTGTACAGAATGCACTCCCAACCATCGCAAGAAGACTTCAGGTCTCCATTCACTGGTTATTCATTCATTTTTGATAGCCTACTATGTGCCAGAAACTGTAGTCAATGCTGGGGAATCTGGATTTTTTAATATGTTCCACAGGTGATTTTTATCAGGTAACTTTGGAAAGCACCGATTTTGTATATGTGAGAGAGAAGTGGTGAATAATTCCCCTCAGAGCTTATGTTCCAATAAAGTGGGCTGAGCCCTCCTGCCCAAGAGTTTAAACTTCAGTCAATTCAGGCTGGTCACTTAAAATGAGAGCCTCTAACAGTGAAAGCTGTGGAGCAAGAATCAGAGTAGGCTGATGTGGAGGACGAGAGATGAAGCAGCAGCCCAGAGGGGCAGAGTAGCCCGACAGCCAACTGACCTCTAGCCTGCATGGTCCTGAGAAACCTCTGCATCCTTATAACAAGTTCTTCTCTAGGTATAAGAAAGGTTCAATAAATTTATGTTTACATGCCCCCAACCAGAAAAAGATCTATGCATGGATTCAGGGATGACCACAGGTAGGAACCAAGCTCAATGTATTACATAAGTGAACATTCTGATAGCCCTGTAACTATGTCACAAATGTCATCTGTTAATCCCCAGAACAATCATAGCAGTTGGAGCTTTCAAGCCCATTTTACACATGCCAAGACTGAGGCTCACAGAGGCAGAGCAGAAATTTGAACCCAAGTATATCTGGCCCCAAATTTGTGTTTTAGCTTTGTACCTTTTACTATACAAAGACAGAGGTCATCGCCCTCCTGTAGCAGCCGAAGTGAGCGTGACTCCGTGCCTCCCTTGCCTACTTGTTTTCATTTGCACCTACTCAATTCCAGGCGCTGTCTCTAGCTATGGGGGTTGTAAAAATGAATCGGACACAGATTATGATTACAGAACTGCTGGACAGCAGGGATGTCCCACCTATGATAACAATCTAAAATCTCAATGCTGTATATCACATGGCTGCCATGGTCCCATGAGGGTCTGGGAAGTTCTTCATCCTGGAATCAGGGATCTGAATCCTTTTATTGTGTAGTTCTACCATTTCAGAGACCTTCACTTCCTGCTGCTCAGACAAGGAAGGAGCCAGTAATATTGTGGAAAAATTGTAACTACCAAGTCTAGATGTGACAAACATCATTTCCCACCACAGTTTTCCCTGGAAGAGCACATGCAATTGTAACCATACAGCCAGGCTCTGTTAGAGAAAACAAAGTTGGTGTCCTGTGACACCTGGTGAGTAGGCTGCAATGTGCTTTCTGCCCTTGACAGTCAATTTATGCAGCCAGAGCCATGAAGTTCTGTACCCACAAGAGACAGTGAGGGCTGGACAAACTCACCTCTGGGTCAAGCTGAAGCCCGCCTTGGCCAAAGCATTTTGCCCTCATCAGACTCCTGCCCGCAGAGCCCCAGTGACAGCTAGCATGGATATTTCTCTGTGCCCTTCCTTGCCTTCATGCTTTTAGTGTGCCCTGACTTCCTCAGACAGGTGCAGCCACTGAAGAATAGGGCTGTTAATCTTCAAGATGAGAGCAACAGAGAGAAGGGCAGCCTCAGTGCAAAGGCTCCTGACTCATTCACAGCCAGGACTAACAACGATAACTGTACTGCCCAACAGTTAAAAGATAAGGCTGTGGTCCTCATCTCTAGTAAATTATTGAAAGCCTCTTCTTTCCTACCCTCAACCTCCCATCTGCACGCTTACCTCCTCTACCAGATTCCCAGCACCTGAGTATCACACAGCGTCATAGAAGCAGATTTCCCAAACTTGACTGCTGTTAGGAAACTGGAAGGCTTGCTTGCTAAATATGTAGACTATCAGGCTTCTCACTTAGAAATTCTCTCTCTGACAAAAGAACCCAGAAATCTGTATTTCTGAGAGTTCCAAGTAATTCTTACCCTGGAAAAAGGTTGAAAAACACTGATATGATGCACGTGGCCATGAAAAATAATTTCTGAACGTTCCCTAGCTTGAAAACACAATTATATGTCACTTTTGACACTATTGCCTTAGAGTCCTGTTAACAACTGATATCTGTGCATTACTTAAGAGTGACTTCATTCAAGTCTTACAATCACCATAGGGGCTAAGTGGAAACTGGGCCTGGAGAAGGTTAGTGACTTGTCCAAACTTGTCCAGGAGGAAATGATAACGTTTAGATCAAGCCCAACCTTTCTGACTCCAAAGCAAGCAGAGCATACTAAAAAAAGCTGTGAAGCTTCTCTGAAATCTCCTCCACCTGGGCCACGTGGAGAGTGGTGAGCAAAGAAACAGCTGGGAAGATGGGCTGAGAGGGTGGGTGAAAACAGGTGTGACACTGAGTTCTTCTTGTTGGGGTCATGGAAGACTAGAGCACCGAGGGGTACAAAGGAGGGCCCAGGACTTGGATTCTAACTACACAGGGTGACTTGGAAATCATTAAAGGTCAAAGAAGGCAGGGATCCAAGTCCACACCAGTCAGCCAAAGTATCAATGACCCATCCCCCTTGACCAGGCTCTTGGTCTCTGCTGTGTCTTACTTCTGGGTATGAGGGCTTGTGTTTCTAATGGTGAACCTTTAATGAAGCTGCTGCAGCTCCCTCCTGAGTTCTCTTTCTCTTTTGTTTTTTATAGATTCAGGGGGAACAAGTGCGGTTTTGTTACATGGATATACCGCATACAGGTGAAGTCTGGGCTTTTAGTGTGGCCATCACCTGAATAGTGTTCATTGTACCCATTAAGTACTTTCTCACCCCTCATCCTCTCCCAACCTCCTGCCCTTTTGAGTCTCCAGTGTACATTATTTCACTCTCTGTGTCCATGTATACACATTATTTAGCTCCCACATGTAATTGAGAACATGCAGTATTTTACTGCTTCTGAATTATTCCACTTAAGATAATGGCCTCTACTTCCACGCATGTTGCTGCAAAAGATGTGATTTCATTCTTTTTTATGTTTGAGTAGTGTTCCATTGTATACACATGCAACATTTTTAAATCCAATCATTTGTTGATGGACATTTGGGATGATTCTATATCTCTCCTATTGTGAATAGTGCTGCAATAAACATACAGGTACAGGTATCTTTTCGATATAATAATTTATTTTCCTTTGGATAGATACCCAGCAGTGGAATTTCTAGATCAAATGGTAGTTTTATTTTTAGTTCTTTGAGAAATCTGCATATTGTTTTCCATAGTGGTTGTACTAATTTACATTCCCACCAACAGTGAATAAGCATATTTTTTTTCTAGATCTTCGCCAACATCTGTTATTTTTTGACTTTTAATAATAGCCAGCTGACTGGTGTAAGATGGTATCTGCTTATGGTTTTAATTTGCATTTCTCTAATGACTAATGGTGTTGTGCATTTTTTTCATATGCTTGTTGGCAATTTGTATGTCTTAAAATGTCTGTTCATGTCCCTTGACCATTTTTTAATGGGGCTGTCGTTTTTTATTGTTGTTGTTGGGTTGAGTTCCCTGTAGATTCTGGATATCAGTCCTTTGTTGGACGCATAGTTTGCAAATATGTTCTCCCATTCTGTAGGTTGTTTGTTCACTCTGGTGACTGTTTCTTTTGCTGTGCAGAGCTCTTTTGTTTGTCTCATTTGTCTATTTTTGTTGTTATTGTATTTTGTTTTGAGGTCTTAGTCATGAATTCTTTGCCTATGCCAATATCCAGAAAAGATTTTCCTAGGTTTTCTTCTAGTATTTTTACAGTTTCAGGTCTTATATTTAACTGTTTAATCCATATTGGGTTAATTTTTGTATATGGTGAGAAATAGGAGTCCAGTTTCACTCGTGGGCATATGGCTACCCAATTTTCCCAGCACCATTTATTGAATATGGTATCCTTTCCCCAGTGTATGTTTTTGTCAACATTGTCAAAGATCAGTTGGCTGTGGGTATGTAGCTTTATTTGTGTTCTCCAACCTGTTTCATTGATCTGTCTATTTTTGTACCAGTACCACACTATTTTGGTTGCTGTAGCCTTGTAGTACAATTTGAAGTTAAGTAATGTAATGCCTCCCACTTCATTCATTTTGCTTAGGCTTGATTTGGCTATTTGGGGTCTTTTTTATTACATATGAATTTTAGGATTATTTTTTCTAAATCTGTGAAAAATGAAATTGGTATTTTTATAGAGAAAGCATTGAGTCTGTAGATTGCTTTGGACAATGTGTTTATTGTAACAATATTGATTCTTCTGATCCATGAGCATGGTATGTTTTTTCCATTTTTTTGTATGTCATCTATAAATACTTTTATCAGTGTTTTGTAGTTTTCCTTGTAGAGACCTTTCATCTCCTTGGTTAAATATATTCCTAAGTATTTTATTTTTTTTGTGGCTATTAAAAATGAGATTGAGTTCTTCATTTGGGTCTCAGCTTGATTGTTATTGGTGTATAGAAATGCTAATGGTTTTTGCACATGAATTTTGTATCCTGAAATTTTACTGAATTAATTTATCAAATCTAAGAGTCTTTTGGCAGACTCTTTAGGGATTTCTAGGTACAAGGTCAAATCATCAGCAAACAGAGATAATTTGAGTTCCTCTTTTCCGGTTTGAATACCTTTTATTTATTTCCCTTGACTGATTGTTCTGGCTAGGACTTCCAATATTGTGTTGAGTACGAGTGGTGAAAGTTGGCATCCTCGCCTTGTTCCAGTTCTCACAGGGAATGTTTTCAACTTTTCCCCCATTCAGTACTATGTTCACTGTGGGTCTGTCATATATGCCTTTTATTATTGTGAGGTATGTTACTCCTATTCCTAATCTATTGAGGGTTTTTATCATGAAGAGATGCTGAATTTTATCACATGCCTTTTCTGCATCTCTTGAGATAATCATATGGTTTTTGTTTTTAATTCTATTTATGTGATCACATTTGTTGATTTGCATATGTTGAACCATCCTTGTATCCCTGGAATAAAACTTACTTGGCCATGATGTATTATCTTTTTCATGTGCTGTTGAATTTGTTCAAGTAATATTTTGTAGAGGATTTTTACATCTATGTTAGTCTGGGATACTGGTCTGTAGTTTTGTTTTTGTTGTTGTTGTTGCTGTTGTTGTTGTTGTTTCCTTGTCTAGCTTTGGTGCCAGGGTGATACTGACTTTGTAGGATGAATTAGGGAAGATTCTCTCCTTTTCAATTGTTTGAATAGGATTGGTACCAGTTCTTCTTTGTATGTTTGGTAGAATTAAGCTGTGAATCCATTTGATCCTGAGCTTTTTATATTTTTATTGGGAGATCTTTTATTACAGATTCAATCTCACTACTTATTATTGGTCTGTTCAGGATTTCTATTTCTTCCTAGTTTCATCTTGGGAGGTTGTATGTTTCTGGGAATTTATCTATTTCCTCTGGATTTTCTAGCTTGTGAGCAGAGAATTATTCATAGTAGTCTCTGGTTATCTTTTGTATTTCTGTGGTATCAGTTATAATGTCTCATTTTTTATTTGTGATTGTGTTTATTTGAATCTTCTCTCTTCTAAGTTTATCTAGCTAGTGGTCTATCAATTTTGTTTATCTTTCAAAAAAAGTCTTGTTTTATTGATCCTTTGTATTTTTTGTTTGTTTGTTTGTTTGGTCTTAATTCCATTTAGTCTGCCCTACTTTCTGTTGTTTATTCTCATAGCTTTGGGTTTGGTTTGTTCTTGTTTTTCTAGATCCTTAAGTTATATCATTAGGTTGTTAATTTTTTATCTTTCTATTTTTTGATGTAGGACTTCTTGCCATGAACTTTCCTCTCAGCGCTGCTTTTGCTGTATTCCAGAAGTTTTTGTTGTTGCATCTCCATTTTCATTGGTTAAAAATGCTTTTTAATCTTCATCTTAATTTTGTTGTTGACCCAAAGATCATTCAGGAGCATATTGTTTAATTTCCATGTATTTGTACCATTTTGAGAGTTTATTTGGAATTAATTTCTAGTTTTATTCCACTGTGTTCTGATAAGATCCTTGATATGATTTTGATTTTTTTTACATTTACTGAGACTTGTTTTGTGGTCTAATATATGGTCTATCTTGGAGAATGTTTCATGCACTAATAAGAAGAATTATATTCTGCAGTTTAGGGTAGAATTTCTGAAATGTCTGTTAGGTCCATTTAGTCTAATGTCCAATTTAAGTCCAGTGTTTCTTTGTTCACTTTCTGTCTCAATGATCTGTCTAATGATGTCAATGGATTGTTGAAGTCCCCCACTGTTATTGTATTGCTGCCTATCTCTTTTCTCAGGTCCAGTAATACTTGTTTTCTGAATCAGGAAGCTCTGGTATTGGGTGCATATATATTTAGGATTCTTATGTCTTCTTGTTGAATTGATCCCTTTATCATTACATAATGATCTTCTTTGTCCTTTTTACCGTTGTTTATCTAAAGTCTTGGCCGGGCACAGTGGCTCACACCTGTAACCCCAGCACTTTGGGAGACTGAAGCAGGCGGATCACGAGGTCAGGAGATCGAGACCATCCTGGCTAATATGGTGAACCCCCATCTCTACTAAAAAAATATTTTAAAAATTAGCTGGGCGTCGTGGCATGCCCCTGTAGTCCCAGCTACTCAGGAGGCTGAGGCAGGAGAATGGTGTGAACCTGGGAAGCGGAACTTGCAATGAGCTGAGATCACTCCACTGCACTCCAGCCTGGGCGACAGAGCAAGACTCCCTCTCAAATAAATAAATAAATAAATTATGTTTTATCTGATATAAGTATGGCTACTCCTGCTCACTTTTAGTTTATGCTTGCGTGGAATATTTTTCTACTCCTGTACCTTTAGTTGTTATCTTTACCAGTAAGGTGAGTTTCTTCTAAGCAGCATATGGCTGGTTCATGTTTTTTTAATCCATTCTGCCACTCTATACCTTTTAAGGAAAGCATTTAATCAATTTACATTCAAAGTTAACATTGATATTGAGGTTTTGTTCCTGTCATAATGTTATCTAGTTGCCTGGGTTTATTGGGTTTTTTTCTCTCTCTGTGTGTTTGTGGTTTTGTGTTCTGTCATGCTACCATCTGATTTCTTTCTCTTCCTCATTTGTTATTGTTTGGAAAGATCGTGAGTTTTACATTTTCATGTGTTTTTATGATGGTATCAACCTTTCCTTTCCATGTTTAGAACTCTTTTGAGCATTTATTGTAGGACCAGTTTAGTGGTAATGAATTTCTTTAGCATTTGCTTGTCTGGGAAAGACTTTATTTCCCCTCCATTTATGAAGCTTATTCTAGCAGGATACAAAATTTGAGGCTGACACAACTTTTTTAACTACTTCAAAAACAGAACCTTAATCTCTTCTGGTTTACAGGGTTTCTGCTGAGAAGTCCACTGTTAGTCTGATGGGGCTTCCTTAATAGTCTGATGACTATATATTGTGGCAAGGTCCTTCTTGCAATGCATTTTCCTGAAGTTCATTGAGTCTCTTAAATCTAGATGTCTAGGTCTCTTGCTAGAGTAGGGAAGTTTTCCTCAACTATTTCCTCAGATACGTTTTCTAAACTTTTTGTTTGTTTTTCTCCCTCAGAAATACCTAAGACTCATAGGTTCAAACAGTTTACATAGTCACGGGCTTCTCAAAGCCTTTATTCATTTCTCTTAAATTATTTTTTCTTTTTGTCGACTGGATTAATTTGAAATACATGTCTTCAAGCTATCAGATTCTTTCTTCTTCTTGGTCTAGTCTATTGGAGCTTTCAACTGCATTTTGTAATTCCCTTCATAAATTTTTCTTTTGTAGTTGTTTGTTTTCTTAATAACTATCTCTTTGATAAATTTTTTGTTCCCATTCTAAATTAATTTTCTGATTTCTTTGTATTAGTTTTCAGATTTCTGTTTTATCTCATTAAGTTTAAAATAAATATTTTTGAATTCTTTATCTGCACTTCAAAAATTTCATTTTGGTTACTGTCAGACCATATTATTTTTTCATACTTCCAGAATTATTCCACTGGCTCTTTCTCATCTGGAGAAACTGTGACCACTTATTTTTGAATTTCCTTTCATTTGCACAGGACATTATATTTTTCCCCATGAGAATGTGACTATAATCTATGTTGAATAAAGTCTCTTTGTTCCTTTCACTTTCTCTTTCCTTTCTCCTTTCCACTTTCTCTCCCTTTTTCTTTCTATATCTTTCTTTAGCCCTTTCTCTCTTTTCCCTTTTTTCCTTCCTCTCTCTTTCCCTTTCTCTCTGTTCTTTCTCTCTCTTCCCCTTTCTCTTTTTGTATTTCCCTCTCTTTTCCTTTCTTTGTATCTTTTCTTTTTTCTATCTTTCTCTCTTTCCTTTTTCTTTGCCTTTCTCTTTCCCTTTCTTTCTCTTCTTTCCCTTTTTCTCTTTGTATTTTTCCCTTTCTCTTCCTTTCTCTCTCCTTTTTCCTTTCTCTTTGCTTTTCTGTCATTCTCTTTCCCTCTTTTTCATTCCCTTCTTTCTCTTTTCCTTTCTCTTTCACTTTCTCCCTTTCTTTCTTTTTCCTCTCTTTCTGTTTTCTCCCTTTCATTTTTTCCTTTCTCTTTCTCTTCCCCTTTCTCTTTCTTTTCTCCTTTTCTCTCTTTTCTATTAAATCTCTCTTTCTTTTTTATCTTTTTTAAATCATTTTCTCTTTCTACCTTTTCCTCACTTACCTCTCACACACACACACATACCTCACAGACTCAAATTATCTTCCAATGAGATTTCTCTTTCTTGAAATAACACCTTAACACTCATAAGTTTTTAATCCACTCTTTTACACACTTTAATACTCTTAATGAACTCTCTCCTTCATTCTTGCATGTACACATATACATGTTCACTACCATCACAGGCTGAGGCTCAGGTGGAGGAGTGAGTCATACTCATTGATATCTTGTTTACTGATGGCACACATGTTACCTGTCACCATGACCACCAGCTTTTATCAATATGCCTTTTTCCTCTTCATTGTATGTTTATGGCCCACAGTGCACAGCAGGTATGACTTGACTCCACCTAACAACCTTTCCATTCAATTCCTGCTCTTCACTGGTTTTTCTCCAGATCCAATGGCTGAAAATGTGCTGGAAGAGATTCATACCAATCAAGGGGAAAATGGCCCATTACAGCATTAGCCATGGCTGTGTGCACTTTGCTGAGCAGTAAGGGCATCTCAGCTCATGAACTGGTACAGTACAAGTTTCTCCAAGGCTAGACTATTCCTGTCTGGTACATTTTCCTAATAAAACACCTCACACTGTGTCTTTGCTAAATGGCGATTGTGTTGATGTCTTAGAATTTTGGCTAAAGCTCAAAGCTGAAAGGTGGCCACAAATGAGACCTGGATCTCTTAGTCCATCCTAAACAAGCTTTAATAGTCAAAGTAAGAGTTTCTTTGTTGTCTGCCTAGCAGGAAGTGTGTGGCATCCTCTTTTGTTCTCCATGGCAGGGTCATAGGGTGTGTACTTTGCCTCACCACAGCCCCCAGGGAGCTGCCTATGACTGCAGAGTGGAGAAGGACAGCCACAGTGCAAGCAAGCTCCACTTCCTCAGAAGGAAAAGCAGGGATGTAGGTTTCCCTATGGATTAAGGTGACTTCACCAAAAGTTGCTAAGCTGCAGCCATCTTGAGAAAACCCCTGCAAAGGAAGATTGCCCATAGACTGAAGACATTTCAGCAGGAGGTCTGGAGATGTTTCCTCTGAGCAAGAGCTCAGGCAGGTAGGGGCAGATGATGACAGCCAGCTAGAGAATGTATCAGCAACTTGGGAGAGCTGTGCAGTATCAGAGATCTTTGGGAGGACCAGGTATGTGTCTTGAAGGACTCGCAGAATCTCCTTGAGCATGTGGGCCTCCACCACACACAGAGCATCAGGCCCCAGTATGCCAGCAGCTGTCAAATAAGATTTCCTTCCCGTTCTTCCTCCTCGCTTATCCAGAAGCAGTAAGTGAGTAGACAGGAGGAAGCAAAAGCCAGGAGACAGAGTCAAAAACAGACCACATCTCCCTTCTACAGGGCAGGAAGCTGAGCCTGGGTCTGTCCTGAGCTGGGCAGTAGAGGACAAATAGCATTTGGTAAAAGAGTGAAGTTTTAATTTAAATCACATTGAGCTTTTTAATACTCAAAATATGAGACCATTCTAATACCTATTACAAAACAAACAAACAAACAAACAAAAAAACCTTCTGTCTTTATTTGAAATGCTACCTAGCAATAGAAAAGGGGTTCCCAACAGAACTGGTTTGAAGAGCAGTGGCGGTGGGGTGTCAATAAAGTTATTCTCGGATTGTATTCTACCAAGTTCATTCAACACATAGGTAGGTTATACTTACAGTTCAGATGTGTTCAGATGTAAGGCATGCTAGACTCTTGGTGCAGGACGTGCAGGGTGGGGGTAATTGTTAAATGTGGACTCTGAGCTGGGAGGGAAAAAAACACCCACAAGTGGGACCAGAGAGAAGGGTCTGGGGATGCTAACCTGGTTCCGGACAAGTATGTGGCCCCCAGCCCAGATCCGAAAGTCTGGTTCTCCACATACCTGTGTTGGGTATTCTGACTATTTGGGAGCATGATACAGCAGTAAGGTTCAAGACTCAGAGGCCAAAGAGCTCAAGAGCCAATAAGTGGTATACCTGGCTCCGGAAGGTCCCTGGCAATGGACAGGGGGCCAAGTACATTCCATCATGCAGGAGAGGGACAAAGGGAGTTAAATAGAATACCTGGGTTCCACCAAATTCACTGAGGTTCAGGAAGAGACATCCACCCAAAGGTAAGTATGAAGAATTAGGAAGGTAACTAGTAAACTACAGGGCAGGAACCAGTCCTGTAGTATGAAAGGAGACAGAAGGGTTGGTTAAGCGAGGAGACTCAGTTCCATGAGTTTGCTTCCCAGGAACTGTTCCCCTATGACCCCCTCGTTGCTTAGTCCTGGCTGGGTTAAAAATTCTGTTTCTTATCTCACTGTCAAGTAATTGTCCCTTACTTTCCTATCTCCTTTGCAGGGCCTAGAGGAGGACTTATCTGGGAGCAAGGATTCAGTAAATGTTTCATGAGTGAGTGAATCAATGGATGGATTAATGAATGAATGGATGGATAAAGAGCTACATAGGTGCTTTGGACTAGCTCCTGGCAGTGCATAGGTCCAAAGTTTGGTTAGCAATGAACAAGCCTTAGCAGGTAGGTTAGGGGAGGAAGGTGCCAGGGAACCTAGTGAGAAGTTGCTGGGAAAGGCAGAGGTCAGGGAAACAAGATGGCAGTGGATATTCGGCCCTTTCTGCAGTTTTTCACAACTGACCTTGGGGTGTTTGCCGCATAGAGGCCATCACAATGCAAGTATATCTTCTATATTAAATAAGTCATAAGCAGTCATTCATCAATGGTGCCAGGCACTGTGGCACTACAACTTTTAGGTAGAGAAACCACATCCAAAGGGGCATATGATCCAGCTCCTGCTGAATCTGTTCCCAATGAATCACAGCTACAGAAGAATAATGTCATTTGGGAACATATGCTAAGAACACCTTCCCAATAAAATTCTCTAAATTAAAAGGCAGTGTTTAAATTAGGGTGAGCATATCAATATCAATGAGACGCAATTGATTCCAGCTACTTGAGGGGCAAATCAGGCCCATATTACCATGCATAGCCATATTACTGCAGTAAGTCAAGCTGGGCAGACAAAGGGAGAGTGGTCAGACACCACACCCCACACAATTTCAGATCTCTGAGCCCTATGCCAAGATTCTGCCAAACCGTATGGCATCCAAGAGATGGGAGTTAGATAGGAAAAGCATATGGCTAGGGTTGGAGAGGGAGGGGTACAGTGGGTAGGAATTGCACAAGAAACAGACTTGCTTTTCCAGAGGAGGTCTGCTTCAGCATCAGACTGTTGAGGTAAAAATATGCCGTTTGAAACAAACAAAAAAAAAGTCTTTAGTATTGCCTTTTAACACCAGGAATTGTGCACTGGAGGGTGGGCCACAAACAGCTTATACCCTGCGCACTCACAAAGTGCAGACATGCAGATGGGTGCACACAGGGAAAGTAACCCCAGGAGTCCAGACACTCTTGGGTGCTGTCAGAGGCATCTGGCAGAAGTAACTTGATTACTTGATTCAAGACCCACATTACATGTTTTGCAAGTATAATTTTTTTATTATTTCTTTGGGGGTAAAAAAAGTACACACATAAAATTAAGTTTTAGCATATTTTTAGTGTGTTTGCCAACTGCTACATGGGGGAAGGGTAACAGATTTGGATCTTTAAATTATGTATTTTTAAAGTGGTCATAAGTAATTTAAAAATTAAAAAAAAAAAGAAAGAAAAGAAAGCTATCACAGAAATCTAAAAGGCTATTACTACTTGGTGAGGAAAAGCCAATCTAGGAATTTCCGAAGTGGATGAATATGAAACTCAGAGGGAACTGGGTCAAGCATTGCATATCCAAGCAACAGCCTGCCTTTCCATATTTAACATGAGACCAGGCCATAAATCTAACAATAGTTAGACAGTGTGTGCCCAAGGGCATTCCTTGTTTCAATAAGATATGTGACATTGAGCAAGTCACCTTCTCTCAAAATTAATTAAGAGTTTTGGAAGACCTGCAATATGCCTGCTACTCTGCTAAATTTCATAACCATGCACTTTTAAAAATCCTCATCACAGCTGCAAGGATGTAGAAATTATTATTCCCAAATTCTGAGTGAGGAAACTATGGCTCAGAAAAGTTTTATAACCTTCCCAGTGTCACACAGTGTCCTGGAACATCAGGACTGGCCAGGAGATGGAATGTCTAAAATCAGGGAGAGCAGTGCCAAGCCAGGAAACCAGCAGAGGGAAGAAAGGAAGCCAGAGTGAAGCAACAGCTGGGATCTTGCCCAATCTGGCCTCATTTTCCCCTTATCCACCTGAAAGGCTGACTTTTTACAAGCCACCTTGAAGATTCTAAAAAGCTTCTGACACTCAGGAAAGCTGATTCAGGATTCAAATGCAGGTAGTGATGATAATGATGATGATGTGGATGATGATAACAGTGATAACTGATGGTAAGGATGATGAGGATGATGATGGCAATTATAAATAAAAGCAATACCATATATTGAGCTCCTTCTATGTGTCAGGCATTGTTATGTACTTTAAATCCTTTATCTCATCTTGTTTTCACTATAACTTGGTGAGATAGAGATTACGATCATCCTTCATGTGGTAGATGAAGAAATTGAGGCTCAGAAGAGAATGGGTTCCCCAAGGTAACACAGCTAATAGGTAGTAAAGCTGAAACTCAAACCCAGGCCTTGAAACTCCAAAGGCCATGTTCTTAATCAGTACACTTGATGGCCTTCTCACAGCAATTTAGCCACAAGCCCCCAGGGAGGAATTTGACCAAAGTAATTCCTGAGGTTCCATGCAGAAATGAAATGCTATCACCATGACTTCATATTTTCACTACAAATACATCCAAAGTATGTTTGTCTTTTAAATTTTAGTAATTTTTGTTGTTGAATAGTTTTTTATTTCATTTATATGTATTTATAATTATTCTCTTATAATTATTTTTCTATGACTCCAATACTTGGTAAGGTATTCTGCTAGAGGGGAAAAATAACAACTCTCTTTTACTTTAATCTGTTTTCTGACTGTACATTCTTTAAACTCTTGAGTCCATCTGGAACTCATTTTTATGTATGGTAGTAATCAAATTTTAGATCCACTGACCTAGCTAACACTATTTCTGACAAAAGCCTCCTTTATTGCCTCTTCCTGCAATTATCACGTGATAAGTCATTCTTCTTTCAAAGCTGAAGTTTTCCAAATGCTTTTCCAATTATTTGAGTTCCTGCCAATATGTCTGAGTCTCAATATTCCTAATCTATGTATAGGCAATTCTACATTAAACTTTTTGGCAAATGAATTTGACCAGAAAGGGACTGGCTAAGATGATAACTTATAGCAGATATCTGACGTCCCCACATTCAAATTTTCAGGAAATATGACAAATAAACTTTAAAACATTCCATTAGCAATTTGTAGACTGACCCTGCTGAAGACCACTAAGACTGGCATTACCCAGGGCATATACAGCATTTAACAGACAGCTGATTGGTGCTAATTGCTGGTCCACTGGAGGACAGTCAAAGTGGTCCCATGAAGGTGAGATGCCCCAAGTGAGAAAACAGTAAAATCACCATATCTGTGACATAAACACATAGCACTGAAGGTCAGAAGAACCATTTCTTTAAAAAATGCTCTTATGAAATAGATTTCCTCCAAGAAGCAGGACAAAACATGAAACATTCATGAGTCTTATTCTCAGCAAGATTCAAGAACATATTCCATCTATGAAGCTAAATCAAAGTCATGAAGAAGTAAAATCTGACATCAGGAAAGACTGGGCAAAGGTGAAAACGAAACTGTGGAATTAAAGTTGTAATGAAAGCAGGTAAATATTACAGAATATCAGATTACCAAAGTGGAAGATAAATGAGAAACACAAAACTCTAAGCAGAAAGATAAACACATTTTGCTAAACATAAGAAAAGAGGAGAGACATGGAAGATATAGTGAAGAGATCCAATCTACATATAACCCTCATGTCTACAATATTCTAGCTTTTTTAAATAACAGCTTTATTGAGATATAACTCATGCACAATTCACCCACTAAAGTGTACAATACAATAGATTTTAGTATATGTACAGAGACATCCAACCATTCTCACCATCAGTGTTAGAATATTTTCATCACTCCAAAAGAAACTCCATATCCTTTTTTATTTTTACTTTTAAGTTCAAGGGTACATATGCAGGTTTGTTGTACACATAAATTTGTGTTATGGGAGGTTGTTGTACAGATTATTTCATTACCCAGGTGTTTCACCTAGTACCCATTAGTTATTTTTCCTGATCCTTTCCCTCCTCTCACCCTCTACCCTCTGATAGGCCTCAGTGTGTTTTGTTCCCATCTATGTGTCCATGTGTTCTCCTCCTTTAGCTCCTGCTTATAAGTGAGGACATGCAGTTTTTGGAAACCCCATATCCTTTAGCACAGAAATACCTCATCTCCTTTCAGCCTCAGATAATCACTAATATCCTTTCTGTCTCTGTGGATTTGCCTACTCTGACAGTTTATATAAATGGAATTATATGGTCTTTTGTAAATAGCTTCTTTTACCTAGCACAGTATTTTTGAGGTTCATACCCATAGTGTATGATATGGTTTGGCTCTGTGTCCTCACACAAATCTCATCTCAAATTGTAATCCCCACATGTAGAGGGAGGGATCTGGTGGGAGGTGATTGGATCATGGGGGCAGTCTCCCCCATGCTGTTCTTGTGATAGTGACTTCTTATGAGACGTGATGGTTTAGAAGTGGCAGTTTCCCCTGTGCTCTCTCTCTCTCCTGCCACCACGTAAGACATGACTTACTTCCCCTCCCCCTTCCACCATGACTGTAAGCTTCCTGAGGCTTACCCATCCCTGTGGAACTGTGAATCAATTAAACCTCTTTTCTTCATAAATCACCCAGTCCCAGGTATCTTTATAGCATTGTGAGAACAGACTAATACATGTACATCAGTATTTCATTCCTTTTTATGAACAAATAGCCTTATATTGTATAGATATACCACATTTTGTTTTTTTATTCATCAGTTGGTGGACACTTGAGTTGTTTTCACCTTTTGGCTCTTATGAATAATCTGTTATAAACATGCATGTACAAGTTTTTTGTTTGTTTTTTCATACATATATTTCCATTTCTCTTGGGTATATACCTAAGGGCAGAATTATTTGATCATATAGAAACTCTACATTTAAATTTTTGAAGAATTGAAGGACTTTTCCAAAGCAGATACACCATTTTACATTCCCACACATAGTGTGTGAGTGTTACAGTTTCTTCATATTCTTGCCAATACTTGTTATTATCTGTATTTTTAATTACAGCCATTCTAGTAGGTAGGTATAGTGTCTCACTAAGATTTTGATTTACATTTCCCTAATGACTAACGATGCTGAGCTTCTTTTCATGTGCTGGTCAGCCACTTGCATATCTTCTTTGGAGAAATCCTTTATCCATTTTTAATTGCATTTCACTTTGTATTATTGAGTTGTAACAGTTCTTTATATGTTCTAAATAAAAATGACAGAAATATGATTTGCAAATATTTTTTCTTCCATTCAATTAATTATCTTTTCATTTTCTTGATGATGTCCTTTGAAAACTTTCGAGGCACAAAGGTTTTTCATTTTGATGAAACTCATCTATTTTTCCTTTTCATGCTTGTGCTATGGGTGCCATATTTTAAAACTCATTGCCAAATCCAAGACTGTGAAGATTTACACCTATGTTTTCTTTAAAATTTGTATAGTCTTAACTCTTACACTTAGGTCGTTAACCTATTTTAGAGTTAATTTTTGTATACTGTATGTAGTAGGGGTCCAACCTCATTCTTTTGCATTTGCATATCCAACTGTCCCAGCACTTTTTAAGTCACTGTGTCATTTAACTGCCAAGGGAAATAACTTAAAAACTCTAACCCACATAGCTGTAGAAAGCTCAGTGTCATCACCAATATTTTTTTTTCCTCAGTGTCCTGTTTTCATTGTTTTGCAGCAGAATGTCCAACACAGAACATAATTACAAATATTTGGCTATTCAGAAGAGAAGCTAGTGGTTAAGTGCAAATCGGAGACATGATTCTTTTGTTTTAAATAAATACTCGAACACAACTCAGGTCCTATAAGCATCTAGACTCCAGGCCTGAATAGTGGAGCTGCCTTGCCTGTGGGCCTGCAATGACATCATGATTCCCATCCCCCCACCACCCCCTCAGTAATCAATACGTGGTGTATTAGTCCATTCTCGCATTGCTATAAAGAACTACCTGAGACTGAGTAATTTATAAAGAAAAGCGGTTTAATTGGCTCATGGTTCCACAGGCTGCACAGCAAGCATGGCTTGGGGGCCTCAGGAAACTTACAACCATGGCAGAAGGTGAAGGGGAAGCCAGCATGTCTTGCTATGGGGAGCAAGAGAGAGAGCGCTAAGGGGGAGTGCTAGATACTTTTAAACCACCAGCTCTTGTGAGAACTCACTCACTATCAAGAAAATATCAAGGGGGAAATCCATTCCATGTTCCAATTACCTCCTACCAGGCCCCACCTCCAACACTGGGGATCACAATTCAACATGAGATTTGGGTGGAGACATAGAGCCAAGCCATGTCACATAGAATCCAGTGCCAATGGGTGATCACAATGAGCTCCTTTTCTAGAGACTTCTCCACCCTTCTACAGAGATAATCTGGCCAGGACAAAGGTAATTGGAATTTCTTGAAGGTCAATGGTCCCTAACAGTGTTTTCTTATTTACTGTTCAAGATGATCTTGGCTTCCATGCTTTCAGAGAGATAGATGCACTTAGATGACTTTCATCATTAGGGCCAGTACGAAGGCTCACTCCATGCCTCTGAGGATGTTAGACCATGTGCCCTTGAAGAAGGCTTTGCTCTCTTCATTTTTGAAGATCTTCATCCAACAATCTAGGATCCCCATGTACCTGATGTCAGCTCCTTTGTGCCAGGACTGCATCATCATCCACTTCCACACAGTGTTGAATGGTTAGGACGCCACACCAGGTCATGGCCATCACATCTGGGCAATCTTCCAGTTTACCATGATGTAAGTGTTCCTGAGGTCAGGGAGTACACTTTTGGCTGTATTGTACACACTGAGGGAGGCCACCAGGTACATGATGGTGCCCAGCCTAAGACACTAAAGCTTTGATAGAGGCCCCAGATCCCATCAGACTTAGTGATCTTCCCCAGAAAATCTCCCAGGCCTTCGAGCTCCCACTTTATGCCCAATTTCCTGGCTGCCAGGTGGGTTCTGGAAAAATCCAGGGGTAGATAAGGCAGTGAGAGCAGACCTGGACTGCCCCTCCAGAGTCCAGGTTCCTGAAAAATACCTTCAGAATTGCACATGCTTGTCCACATGCCCCCCACCCCAGGAAGACCTACTTGTACTTATCCCTCAAGGCAAAGTTGAGGGCTTACGTGGGAAAGTAGCAAATGGCATTGGCCAGGTTGCCCCTCCAGAACAGCACACCCTG